>NC_133408.1:18597500-19222500 GCF_049350105.2 Macaca mulatta | reverse complement strand
ACTTCTGAACAAAAATCATTTTAAACATAATGGAAATTGGACCAGTTTAACTGCAACAAAAGCTTCCTTCTTCTTTGATTTTAAAGGGAATGCATCTCATTATGAGTTATGTCCAGTGCAAGGTTCTTCTCACTCCACCAAGTTTTTGTAACCTTTCATCTCTGATGTTTTCTTCAAAGCAGGAAATTTCTTTAACAAAAGGAGGAACTATTTAGATATCGGACAAATTGACCCAGTAGCTGAGAAGTTGCAAAATAGCTTTTGGATGTGATTTTTCATGATTGGCTAGAGAGAGAGTGTGTGCTCCTTAAGCGCTTTCATATCTGTCTTTCTGAGGAAAGATAAACTGTGCTCTGTCCCAAAGATGAGATAACACTCCTGGTTGTGAACAATAGGCGAGGAGCTCTGGCAGGATTGCTAAATAATCCTTCAGTAACTTCGAACAGACTCCCTAGGCTTGCTTTGATTAGCAGGAAGGTTCATGAAGCAGAGTGGAACTTCGTGACGGTGTAATGTTAGGACTGGCGAGGCATAATCTACTCTGACCTTTTGACCTTACACACAGGCAGTCTGGGAGACAGGAAAGAAAAAGCTCTTGGCAAATTTCCTATAATAACTTATTTAAGGGCATATCTAATTTTGGATGTGTTTTTTACTATATTTATTTACTTGGCAAGGCACTGAATTCCATAAAGGCAGAAGTCAGCCAGTCTGCCAGCACATTTGACATGATGGATTGTCTGTCTACTGTACAATACTCTGAACATCAGCATTTTGGGGGAGGTTGGGCAGAACATAAAAAGATCTAGATTTAGTAGTCATTGTTGCATTGTTACAAGAAAAAGTGGTGCCAGCTCCTAAAGATATAAATAGTAAAGGAATTGAGGCCTGAGGGCCAGGGGTGAAGGGTTGTCTAAGCCGAAGCCCTGTCAGTGTTGTATTATAGCTATTTATATGATGAAATTAATCACTTGGAAACAGGTCAAGGTGAAGTCAGAGTGCTTGAAGCAATTGTTTGAACTTTATCGAAAAGAGGTTTTTCTTCTTCCGTCAGTCAACCTCCACATGAAAGCCACTGAGATTTGAAAGAAATCTCACCTGTGCCACTAGCTGCTGCTAGCTGTCTCAGGTTTTCCTAGTAGTCTGCAATTCTAGAAATATCAAATGGAAAAGTGTTACTTAGATATATTTTGGCAGGGTATAAATTTGTTTGGATCTTCCAAGTATTTCTCTTTCCTTTTTGTGTACTTATGTTGACCGAAGATTTTCAGTGACAGTGCCATATTTGTGTTGATATTGTTGAAATCCTTTTCTACCTATACATAATTGTAATCAACTTTGAATTCTGAAGGGTTTGTACTATAAATAGGAAAAACCTAGATTTCTACATAACATGATACACACCTACACACACACACACACACGTGTACACTATGTCAATTAAAAACCATAAAATTTCTAGATAAAATTTAATAGAATATCTTTGTAGCAGGATCTTAGAATGTTATCTTAAACAAAAATACCAAAAACATAAATATAAGACAAAAAAACGTAAGTTTCAATATGCCAAAATGCAGATTTATAGTCTATGAATCATAACATAGACAAAAGTTAAGAAACAGATGGAAAAATGGCAGAAGATATTTAATTCAAAAAAGAAACGAAAAGAAAGATTATACAAGTCTATAAATCAACAAGAATAAAGATGCTCCTGAAGAAAAAAAGCAAAAATCATGAAAAAGAAGAAAAGTTAACAGCACATAAAGACACACTCAAAATCACCAGATCATTAGTAATGAGAGAAATGTCAATTAAAACAAGGTGTTACTTTGCACCTTTTAAACAAAGATTAAGAAGCTAGAATGTCATGTATTGGTGGAAATTCAAGGACATAGGAGCCCTCAAGCACTGTTAGTGAAAAATGCTATTTTTGAGAGCAAATCTATTTATCTCTAGATATGCAGGATACAAAGGTTATAGCCTGTACTGCTCTGCAATTCTCCTGCTGGATACATGGCTCAAAGATAGTCTCACACGGGTTCACAGGGGATACTTGTAAGGTGTTTATTGCAGTGCTAGAATTAGGAAGCAACCTGGCAGTCTAAACCTGGGAGAATGACCAGGTAAAACGTGATGAATGGACACCATGCAATGTCAATCAGTAGTTACGAACAATGGATTCATTACTCAAAACACTATGATTGAATTTTAAAATATAGTTTTTAGTGAAAAAAGCATGAAAATAATAGAAGTATATATGAACACAATACATTTATATAGATTAAAATTTCACATACACCAAGCATGCACATTTTGCAAAAGTACTAATGCAAAACATGATGCATATTAAACACATTACAAAGGAAGTCTATGGAAATTGGAGCTAAGATTGAAGAAAAAAGGTGAAAGTGACAAAACGAATCAATGAATTAATTTTAAAAATATGTGAGCAGGCAAAAATGGGGGATGAGCATGAATTCTGGAAGGATGAATAGAAAATCTTTATCTTCCTTTTTGGCTTGTTATGTTGGCGTATTCTTCTACATTGTGGGGCACACGAGACTCCAGTGCAGTTATTACATAAACCAAACGTTCGGCAGGAATTTGTCCTTTGGAACATAGGTACTCTCTTTTCATTTGGTCTTTTTGTGTGTCTTTTATTCACATATCCAAACTCAGGGATCAGCCACAGAAGTAAGATGAGATGGATGAATTGTTGCTATTGTGGAGGAAAGCCACACTGTATTAAATATCTGTAAATTAGTACAACCACTATGAAAAACAGTATGGTTTCCAAAAATATTTAAAATATAACTACCATATAATTCAGCAATCCCACTACTGAGTATATATACAAAGGAAAATAAGTCAGTATGTCAAAAAAAAATCTGTACACCCATGCTTATTACAGCACTATTGACAATAGCCAAGATACACAATCAACCTCCGTCAGTGGATAAATTAATTTTTTAAACGTGGTATGTTTATACAATAGAATACTATTCAGCCAAAAAAGTAGGAAATGCTGTCATTTGTGGCAACATGGATGGAACTAGAAGACCTTATGTTACGTAAATCAGACACATAAGAATGAATACTGCATGTTCTCTCTCATATGTTGGAGTTACAAATGTTGATCTCAAAGAAGAAAAGAACAGAATAGTGGTTACCAGTGATTAGGAAGGGTAAAGGAAGGATAGGAAGAAGTTGGCTTACAGATTAAAAAAAATACAACAAGATAGGAGGAATAAGTTATAGAGACTAATAGCATTGTAGGGTGACTATAGCTAACAATAATTTATTGTATAATTTCAAATAGAGGAGAGGATTTTGAATGTTTCTGGCATGAAGAAATAATAAATATTTGAGGTGATGGATATTCTATTACCCCAATTTTATCATTACATATAGTATATATGTATTGAAATACCACACCTTGCCCCCAAAATATGGACAATTATGGTGTCCATATTTGGACACAGTACAATATTCTTTTTCTGTTGGCAGTGTATCTTCTTACCTGTATGGTTCTTCAGTAATTTTCAAATGCTCCATTAACCAGAGGGCAGTATGTGGCATTTTTCACTTACCAAACATAATTCAGATATCTGGATATCCTCAATCTTTAAGTGTTCTTGTCCAAAAGGCATCGCACATGTTTTATGCCCTCTGAGTTAAGACTATGTCCAGGTAGATGGAGATCAATGGGATGTTGGGGAATTCTGGAAAGCTGTTAGCTGGAGATTGCAGTACCAAGTGGGAGCCTGCAGGTCAGCTACCCTAGTCATCCTTGGGGTTCACTCTATTCTCTCATTAAACCTAAGACTGTAATCAAGAGGAAGGAGGGCCACTGTCACATCCTGCATAGAAAATGTAGCTACTAATTTTAGTCCACTTCTGCCTGTCAGAACCTTAAGATCAAAGTCCCATAAATGAGAGAAGGAAGATTGTAAATAGATTGTTGTTTTGCTTGCCCAAGGACTGTGAGAACTGTTAAAGAGAGAGGGAAAGAAAAAAAGAAAGAGAGAATGTTTTCTTTTTTTCCCCTTTTGGAAAAAAAGAGAGGCTGTTTTTACTCTCTTTGAGAATCCTCATGGACTCATTCAAACTAGAATCCCCAAATTCACACTGACTGTGATGAGTTGTCTAGAATGAAAATTATAATACCAGCATGGGTTCCATACCTTCTTTCACTTTCCTGCTTCCACCTCCAGCAAACCCTCAAGTATCAATCAAGCTCCCCTTTCTAACAGATGAACCCACTGGGCTAGCTCTCCTCTTCTGGTTCCAGGACGGAAACAGTCTTGTCTTTCTAACTTCATGCCTGGAATGGCAATAGGTTTCCATAATCTATGTCCCCCTGTTGCTCACCTTTGGCTCTTATCTAGTCTGGTGTATGAATTCCTTTTGCCCACATCTTCTTCCCCAGCGACTGCATAGCTTGTCCAAGTTGTTTCTCTCTCACATAAGTTCTTGCAATCTTCTGACTTTTATGCAGTTTTTTTTTTATCTTCTCTGTTTTTTTTTTTTCTAGGACCCATGCACCTGCCTATTACAGAATTTTTCTAAACTCTAATTTTCACTTGCCAGTGTAGTTTAACCCAATAATTTGTTCAATAGGCACTGAATGCAATTACTCACAGATTTTCTTCCTCCAACTTCAGCATTTAGAAAAAGATACTCTTTCAAACCTAGCTCATTATCATGAGGCTTTTCTGCTTTCTTTCTTAAACATTTAATTATCCCTCCCATGTCCACTCTGGTTTCTAGGTTAACACAGACAATGCAATTTCCCACAAAGCCTCTGTTGCACTCTCTTCATTTTTTTCTAGGAATTATTCATGCCATACTGAGTCCCAACTCTGTTTACTCTGATACCTAATCCAGGAAGACATATCCTGGAATAAGTAGTAAACTATGCTTCCTATTTCTTCTTAATCTAGCTGATTAAGCTGTAGAACTTAATCATTTATAGGAATAAAATCCACCCCTTTATTTTCCATAAAATAAGAATACAGATGAAAACGAAGAAGCAAAAATAAAAGTAAGATTACAATCAGGTCACCAGATGTTAGAAGTTAAATTGTGCCCTTCCATTCACCACTGGCAAAAAAAAAATACACACACAAATACACACATATGTATATATTTAATGTGTGTATATATAAATATATTCTATATATATATTAAAGATTATATATATTAGAAACCAAATTCCTAGTACCTCAGAATGCAGAGTGTGACCTTATTTGGAAATAGGGTCGTTGCAAAGGTTATTAGTTAAGATAAAGTCATACTTGAGTAGGATGGGTTCTTTTTTTTTTTTTTTGAGATGGAGTTTGCTCTTGGAAGCATGGAAGGCATGCTCTTGTTTCCCAGGTTAGAGTGCAATGATGTAATCTTGGCTCACCACAACCTCTGCCTCCTGGGTCCAAATGATTCTCCTGCCTTGGCCTCCCAAGTTGCTGGCATTACAGTGCCCACTACCATGCCCAGCTAAGTTTTTGTATTTTTAGTAGAGACGGCATTTCACCATGTGGGCCAGACTAGTCTCAAACTCCTGACCCCAGGTGATCCACCCACCTTGGCCTCCCAAAATGCTGGGATTACAGGAGTAAGCCTCAGTGCCTGGCCAGGATAGGTTCTTAATACAGTATAACTGATGTCCTTATAAATAGACAACAACGTGAAGACACATAAACACAGAGAGAACTTACGTTAGTTCATTTTCACCCTGCTAATAAAGATATAACCAAGACTGGGTAATTCATAAGGATTCACAGTTTTACATGGCTGGGGAGGTTTCACAATCATGGCAGAAGGCAAAGGAGGAAAAAGGCACATCTTACATGGTAGCAGGCAAGAGAGAGCATGTGCAGAGGAAGTGTCCCTTATAAAACCAGCAGATTTTGAGAGACGTATTCACTGTCACAAGACCAGCATGAGAAAAACTCGCCCCCATGATTCAGTTACCTCCTACCTTGCCCCTCCCATAACACAAGGGAATTGTTACAATTCAAGGTGAGATTTGGGTAGGGACATGGAGCCAAACCATATCATTTCATCCCTGGCTCCTCCCACTCCCAAATCTCATGTCCTCACATTTCAAAACAAATTATGCCTTCCTAGCAGTCCCCCAAAGTCTTAACTCATTTCAGCATTAATTCAAAAGTCCACAGTCCAAAGTCTCATCTGAGGCAAGGCAAGTCCCTTCTGCCTATGAGACTGTAAAATCTAAAGCAAGTTTGTTACTTCCTAGATACAATGGGGGTACAGGAATTGGGTAAATACACCCATTGCAAGTGGAATAAATAGGCCAAAATGAATGGGCTATAGGCCCCTTGCAAGACTGAAATCCACAGTAGCAGTCACATCTCCAAGCTTCAAAATGATCTCCTTTGACTCCATGTCTCACATCCAGGTCACGTCGATGCAAGAAGTGGGTTCCCACAGCCTTGGGTAGCTCTGGCCCTGTGGCTTTGCAGGTCACAGTCCCCCTCCCACCCAACTGCTTTCATGGGCTATCATTAAGTGTCTGTGACTTTTCCAAGCACAGAGTGGAAGCTGTTGGTGGTTCTACCATTCTGAGGTCAGGAGGATGATGGCCCTCTTCTCACAGCTCCACAAGGCAGTGCCCCAGTGGGGACTCTGTGTTTGTGCTTAGACCCCACATTTCCCTTCCACACTTACCTAACAGAGGCTCTCTATGAGGGCTCTTTCCCTGCAGCAAACGTCTGCTGGACATCCAAGCATTTCTACACATCCTCTGAAATCTAGGCAGAGGTTTCCAAACCTCAATTTGTGACTTCTGTGCACACACAGGCTCAACATCACATGAAAGCTGCCAAGGCTTGGGGCTTGCACCTTCTGAAGCCATGGGTCGACTGAACCTTCACCCCTTTTAGCCACAGCTGTAGTGGCTGGGACACTGGGCACCAAGTCCCTAGGCTGCACACAGCAGGGGGGCCCTGGGCCTGGCCTATGAAACTGTTTTTCCTTCCTAGGCCTCCAGGCCTGTAATGGGAATGGCTGAAGTGAAGATCTCTGACATGCCCTGGAGGTATTTTCCTCACTGTCTTGGCAATTAATATTTGACTCCTAGTTACATATGCAAATTTTTGCAGCCAGTGTGAATTTCTCCTCAGAAAATAAATTTTTCATTTGTCTTGCATCTTCAGGCTGCAAATTTTCCAAACTTTTATGATCTGCTTCCCTTTTAAATAAAAGTTCCAATTCTAAACAATATATTTGTAAATACATAAAACTGAATGCTTTTAATGGCACCCAAGTCAACTCTTGAATGCTTTGTTGCTTAGAAATTTCTTCTCCCAGATACCCTAAATCATCTTTCTCAGGTTCAAAATTCCACAAATCTCTAGGGCAAGGACAACATGCCACCAGTCTCTGCTAAAACATAGCAAGAGTCACCTTTATTCCAGTTCTCAACAAGTTCCTCATCTCCATCTAAAACCACCTCATCCTGGACTTAACTGTTCATGTCACTATCAGCATTTTGGTCAAAGCTATTCAACAAGTCCCTGGAAAGTTCCAAACTTTCTTACATCTTACTGTCTTCTTCTGAGCCCTCCAAACTGTTCCAACCTCTGCCTCTTACCCAGTTCCAAAGCTGCTTCCACATTTCTGGGTGTCTTCACAGCAGCACCCCGCTACCCGGTAACGATATCTATATTAGTCAGGGTTCTCTAAAGGGACAGAACTAATAGGATAGATGTATATATGAAGAGGAGTTTATTAGGGTAATTGACTCACATGATCACAAGGTGAAGTCCCACAACAGGCCGCAAGCTGAGGAGCCAGGAAGCCAGTCCAAGTCTCAAAACCTCAAAAGTAGAGAAGCCAATGGTGGAGCCTTCAGTCTGTGGCCGAAGACCCGAGAGCTCCTGGCAAATCGCTGGTATATATGTCCAAGAGTCCAAAAGCCGAAGAACATGGAGTCTGATGTTCAAGGGCAGGAAGCACCTGCATGGGACAAAGATGGAGGCCAGAAGACTTAGCTAGTCTAGCCCTTCCACATTCTTCTGCCTGCTTTTGTTCTGGCCCTGCTGGCAGCTGATTGGATTATGCCCACCCAATTGAGGGTGGGTCTGCCTCTCCCAGTCCACTGACTCAAGTGTTAATCTCCTTTGGCAACCCCCTCACAGACATACCCAGGAACAATACCTTGCATTCTTCAGTCCAATCAAGTTGACATTCAATATTAGCCATCACAGAACTCCGTGTGAAGAAGAGGAAAGGATTGGAGTGATACATATACAAGCCAAAAAATGCAAAGGATTCCTGGTCATTGCCAGAAGCTAGGAAAGAGGCAAGAAATAGATTCTTCCTAAGCACCCTCAGGAGTCAACCCTGCCGACACCTTGATCTCAGACTTCTGACCTTCAGAACTATGAGACAGTAAATATCTATTGTTTAAGTCACCCAGTTTGTGCTACTTTGTTGCAGTAGCCCTAGGAAACTAACACTCCAACTCTGATTGATTCAAGAAACAAAATATTTAGGGGTACTAATATTGAATTAATAGCTTGCTCAATTATTAAAATGAGGAATAAGACTGTTACCAACATGAAAGTTAAGTTCCAATCTGCATAGAAATAAGTGCTGTTCCTTGTAGTCCTGTTCCAGCTGAATGTCATGATTTAGGAAGATCAAAACTGTTTCTTCTCTATAAAATATATTTTTCCACATCATAAAACTTACCTATTCTATTGTTAAGGAATAAACATTCTTAGCAACTTATTTGATTTCATATAATAGTGAAACACCCAGTAGAAGGAAGAATGCATTTTATCATAGCTGCATGATCAACTTTTTTAATTGAATTTATAATATGACCAGTTTGTTACTAGAAAAAAAAAAAAGTAAAAACATGCTGATCAATTATCAGATCTCCCTGCTGCTTCAGTCACTTCAGTCTCTTCAGTGTACTCAAGCATGCATATGAAAAAGAGAGAGAGAGAGAGAGAATAAACACACATTCCTAACTCTAAGATATATACGATAGAACGTAAGTTGATTTTTTAAAATTGTAGAAATGTGGATGATATTGATTCTCCAATATATTCTGAACTACCTCTCACAACCTGCTTTTTTACTATGAACTTACAGCAAAATTATAAAAAGATGTCTGTGGATTCTCTAAAGGCTGCAGAATCGTGTGATAATTGCTCATTTCTCTTTCCCTACAGGCTCTCTGGGACTGGGTCCTTAGGTATAGTAGTGCGATAACTACCATTCCTTGAAGACTTACTATGTGCCAGTCTCAGTGCTAAGATTTTAATCACTGGCATATTAAACAGCAAATACAAGAGGTTTGATTGGCATAGGCGCCCATTGTGTTTTACGTAGCAGAAGCTACTTTAAACAACACAATTGATACCAGATTAAATTTTTTTGATATCCCAATATGTTTTTAAAATGGTGAAGAATACCAGACAGTTTGTTATTCCAAGGTAGTGTTTGTTTTGCTTTGCAGACATATCCTGACTTTTAGTACAACAACTTTGAGGCTTGGAATCCTCCTTTCACCACTGAACTCATTTTGCAACATGCAATTGCCAATAGCTGGCAGTCGTATAGTTTTGAATTGATATTCAAAAATATTTGTCAATTTTGTCCAAGAACTGTTAAATATAAGAAATATGTTTACTCATTTTTCCTTTATCCAGAAGAATTTGAAGAATTTCTAATGTAGTGACTTAAGAGGAAATTAAATAAAGTCCAAATCACATTTTTGTTTTCTATTTTTTAATATTTGGAATTGCTCACTTATGTTATTCTTCAGATTCATTTCTTTACTCTGAAACTGACACAAATTCTAAGAAACAATGTATCTTACACTTCACTTCATAAATCCAACATCAATATACGGCAATAAAAACATTCACCTCTGTTAATTTGGTCATGAGCAAATTATATCTGTTGGAACTACATAAATATTGATGACCAGATTTGGGTATAAGTTTGGCTTAAATTATATATAGTCATAAAATCTGTTTTAGTAATTTCTTTCTATATGACTTTATTGGCATTCTCTGAGTTTAACTGCCTTCCACTGCCTGTTTGTTTCATCTGTATTAATATTGTTGTTACAATTGGACTAATGGCTTCACAGGTAAGTTATCGGAAGTACTAATGGAATTCAGACATTTGTAGAATGTTTTCTACTTCAAACAATGACTGTATATAATTGTATTCAGGTCTCAAAGAACCCTGTCTCTACTTGACCAGGGAAAAATTGAGAAAGGTTGAATTATTGCAATGGTCACAAAATCAACAACTGATAGAATTGGAACAATTATATGCTTTTTGTAACACATTCTACTTCTGCTGTATTCTCTGTTACTCACACCCAGGATATCCATAAAATCTAACTATTGCTTTTCATAGCATTTATTTTTTTAAAAAGTCTTGGGAGGGAAATAGACCTTAATATCACCCCTTTCTTCTAGCAGGTAAGATGTTCTTTTACAAACAGAGAAGACAGAGGCCCATAGAAATTATGATTTCTCATAAATTAATATGTGATGAAATGTAAATTATATTAAAGTTTTCCTTCTTCTGGCTATATTATGCACTATCATTTTAGCCAAAATTTCTTTTTATTTAATGTTTACCAGTGAAAGACTAAAATGCTGTTCATATTGGAGAAAAATAAAATTTACCCCACAAAAGACATTATTTCAAAAGTAAAAATTATACATGGCATTTTATGTTATTTTCACTAGCAGGCAATCTACAGGAAATTATTAAACCATGAGCCAAACTGAAGTATCAACTTCCTGTTGTCAGGACAACAAAAACATTATGGAAACAAATTCTTGGTTTGGAAATTTTTATGGCATGAGTGTTCATGACTATAAACCAAAGGTTTTAAGATAAGAAGACTAACTTGTTTCTCAACATCAAATAAAATCACCTTATTACATGTATTTCTCTTCTCTGAGTTTTTTCTGTGCTTTGTGAAGCCTCCTCAAGCCATTGTCACCTTAAAAATGGATCACAGCTATATAGGGAAAAAATTAAAAGTCAAATTGCCATTTATCTTAAATATTGCATGATAATTGACATCTTGGTTTGTCTCATATGATGAGTTGTATGACTCTTGGAATATAGTAACCTTTCTGAATGACTCTAAATAAATTTGGAACAAAAGTCAGTAAAGAAAAAAGTGGGAGTCATACTTTTTGTCGTTATCATATCAAACAAACACAAATGCTTTTAACCATACCTAAAAAAGTTGAGTTTCCCAGATTTAAGGAAACTGCACAATCTGAAAACACAGTCACAAGACTATTCTCACTTCAGGTACCAGCTGCCTTTGAATGTCCCCAGGACCACCCTTATTTCAGACTAGCTCGTAACAAATTCAGGGGTTACCACAGCCATCTTGGGTTCAAAATTTCACTAGAAAGACTTACAGGACTCACTGAAAATAATTATACTCACAATTGCATTAATCAGAGGTCTAGGATACAAATTAGGACCAGCCAAAGGAAGAAGCACATAGCCCAACTCCACAGCACCCCCGTGGGATTGGGGAATGGGCAGCAAGAAAAAACAATATAAACCTGGACTTAATTCTGCCTCCTGGCCAGTGACTAGTAAAGTCTAGTAAAGATTAGTCAACTCTGCCTTCTTCCAGCATCCAGGCAACTGTGGCAAGCTAACTTATGATTGGTTAAAATTTCAAATCCTTCATAGTTCCTGACACTAGTTACTGCCAGTAAAGCTCACGAACTTATAACTCTAAATATTTTGTACCTACATTTGTTTATGTGCATATGTATTTTGTGCACTTTTATTTTCTCTATTTCTTTATTCATTTCTTATCAGATTTTCTGCTCGCCACCACTCTAATAAAATAACCCTTTCGAAGGTCTCCAATGGCTTCCAAATTGCCAAATCTAGCAATCTATGTTCAGTCTCATCCTGCTTGCCCTTGCCAAGTTATTAATATGTTCCCCATTTCTGTAAGACCAACACTTACTCTTTCTCCTTCTTCTCAGCCCACACAATGTGAAGGCAAAGGGGACAAAGATCTTTGGGATAATCACTTCCAATTAATAAATAGTAAATATATGTAACATACAAAATATGCCTACATTATCGGTAAAGCTTCCAGTCAACAGGGGGCTATTAGTGAACTTTTAGGGGAGTCGAAAGTTATGTGTGGGTTTTTGACTGTGAGGGGGTGCCGCTAACCCCACCTTATTCGGGGTCAACTGAATTTATCCCAGAATCCCCTTCCATATGTGGTCTGGATTTGAGTTAGGTAAAAGAGAAGCTTTCTTTTTATTTTGGAGGACTGCGGTGGGAGGCCAGGGTGAGAGAAAGTCTCAGGGTGTTCCCTGGGCTCTAGTTTCAGCTCATCTTTCTACTGTTTTCATCAACCAATGGCAGCCCCAAGCCAACCACCAAGCTCTAGCAAGGTGATAGCTTCAACAGACCTCTCTTCAAGCACTGCCTTATTTAAGTCCCAATTCAGTGGCCAAGGATGCACATCTTCTGGAACTTTTCTGCAATCTCTGACCTGGCCATCCACAACAGGCTGTCATGGTTAGTGACTTTTGCTGAATATCACTTTCCTGTTCCCGATCTTCACATGCCCAGATCTTTCCACATGACTGTAATCTTTAATTTCCATAAACATTTTTTCTACTCATAATATTTCTTGTGCTTTTAAAAGACTGAACACTAAGGGATAGATGTGTGAAATTTCTATGATTGTTTTTAGCAAATAAACCAAAACTTCACGTTCTATTTCTAAAAGCGTGGTGCTCCTCTCAGTAGTCCTCATGATGAAAGGCGGGGACTGACTCAAAATATGTATGCCTTTCAAAACTCTAAAAATAAAGCATGTCATCAGGCTGTGACAGGGATAAACGTATAATGAGCACATATAGAATCCCAAGAGTTACCTTCACTGGTCACACACGTAGCCTTCTGCTATGGACTGAACGGTGCCCCATTCTAATCAATGTGTTGAAGCCCAAACCTAGTATGGCTCTACAAAGAGACATTGTCTTTAGAAAGCCATGGAAGTTTATTTCGGTCGTAAGTGCGGGGTCCTATTCTAATAGGACTGTGGAGATTTATAAAAAGGAAAAGCTCTCTCTCTCTCTCCCTCTCAATCTCTTCCCCTCTCTCTCTCAAGCAGTATCCTAATGTATAAAGTAATTTTTTTTTTTCTTTTTGAGACGGAGTCTCACTCTGTCTCCCAGGCTGGACTGCAGTGGTGCAATCTCGGCTCACTGCAAGCTCCACCTCCCGGGTTCACGCCATTCTCCTGCCTCAGCCTCCCCAGTAGCTGGGACTACAGGCGCCACCACCACACCCCGCTAGTTTTTTGTATTTTTTAGTAGAGACGGGGTTTCACCGTGTTAGCCAGGATGGTCTCGATCTCCTGACCTCGTGATCCGCCTGCCTCGGCCTCCCAAAGTGCTGGGATTACAGGCGTGAGCCACCGCACCCGGCCCATGTAAATGCTAGATTGTTACTGACATTAAATAAGCAGACAATATCACAGGACACTTCATCATCTGACCTTGCTTGTCTTTCTCTAACTACATTTCTCCCAGCTCCACTTCTCCGGTCATAAAGAATCATGCTTTCCTTTCTTTCAAACATGCTTTACATAGGCTATTTTCTCTGTCTGGAATTCACTCCTGCTGCATTTCCCATGTCTTACTTGAGTTAAAAAGTTAACTAAAGCATTTTCCAAAGGATTCCTTGACCTGGAAAGATTGAGTCTTGTTCTTCCTTTACTTTCTGACTTACTATGGATAACCTCTCTAAGTAGATTCTCTAATTTTTAACAGCACATTATTTTCTTGTTTACTAGTGCCCTTTCCAATTTATTTGTTTATTATTTGTAGCAAATTAGAGAAATAATCTGTAAACATTAAAAGAGTAGGGGCCATATATGTCTTATTCACTTTTTGGAATTCAGTTTCTGACACAATGAAGGTACATCTTAAGTTGACTAAAGGAATGACAAAATACAGTACTGAATGAACGAAGAATTAAATCATTAATAACTATGGTATCAATTTCCCTCCACATTGCCTTGAAATCAGCCTTTATTAGTTAATCTTGCACACTAGAAAGCTGGAAGGCAGATACTGTATCTAGCCAATTATTTTATTACTAATTCCAACAGGAATTCATACTCACAGATGCTGTGCTGCTGTTAGAATAGCTGTTCATTATCTCTCAAATCATTTATTTTCTCAACTCTTTCTTTCCCTTTGTTCTCATTTTTTCTTCCACAACTGACTAGTTTTCATTCATCATGGGTTAGAGTCAACCACATCTTTCCCATAAAACCTACACTCAATAGTTCAAACTCCAGGGACTTTTCCCTAAATTCCTATTTTTCCCAGCTTTGACACTTGACAATACTCTGTCTTTTAACCTTTTGGGAAGCTACTGTCTTGCACTGTCATCAACATTTAAACATGTGCATAACTTGTTATCTCAATTAAATTGTAATTTTTAAAGGAAAGTCATATAGCATATGACTACTTCTTTTATATTCTCAACAATGTTGAGAATAGTGCAATAAATGTAATAAACATCTTCATTGAATGAATGAACATATCATTTATTGAATCACATTTTTATATTTAATCTTCCAGGAAAATAATTACATTACTTCACCTTGCCAAAACTTCTTGAAAACAACATATGTAACTTTAAGTCACATTTTTCAACAAATAAAGTCCTAATTATTCTGAATGAATTATAAGAATTAACTCAATTACCAAGATGATCAAGCTAGCATCAAGGATGTGACCGATACACTGTGAGAATTGGACTCATTGTATACTGGGCTTTTCACTTGGGTGTTTAAGAGGAGAAAACAGGAAAGAAACATAGACAATCAAGTGCTTGCAGTGGAGAAATTGGTGTTCAGTGTTTTGGACAGGCTTTAGGTCCTCTGGGTTGTATCCAAGCAACACAGCCTCAGAGCTAGATCACAGAATCAAGACACCAGAATTCTACTGCTGTGTCCAACATTTAGTGCAATCAGATGGAATGCAATATTGAAATATGAAGTGTAATGTTTTAGTTAAATCAGTGTTCAAGTTGGCAATTTATTATATGCAGCCTGTTCAGAATTGAAAAATTTGCTATTGTCTAGACTGTGCTTCAGACAATGAGCCACAAATCCCAATGTAGAGGCTGTTCTGTGGTTGCATAACTTGAATAAATTTCTCACCTCAAAGTCATTGACAAAAAAATACTAGAATAACGAATCCTTAGTAAAGTCAGATCTCATCAAATAGAACATATTTATAGTCATATACTGTGATAGATGGCCATATTCAAAGCATTTGATATTAAAAGTCTAAAATCAATCTTGCTATGTACAGGAAATTGTCAAGCTAATTTGACACTATTACACAGCATTTGTTAAGTATGCACCAAGTCTAGAATGTTCAATTAGACAAACTTACAATACCTAAGCAAAGTTATGTTAGTCTAGATAAGTCATACTTGTTTATTGAAGAATTCTAATTGGAATTGAAGATTTCCAGACAGCAAGGTTTATTCTAAAAATAATTTATAATCCTAACTGCAAATGTCATATGTCAATAAGATTGTGCAAAAAGCCCTAAATTTCTCATCCTTAGAAAGCAGACAATCATCGAGACATGATGCCACCAAAAAAGATTACTCTAGGCAGTTGTTGAAGTACGTTTTGTTTTTAATAAATTTAAAAAGATAGTTTCCACATAAAGGATATATTCAAATCATTGCAATAATAAAAGCTAAGAAGTGCCATGGAATTAATAAGACCTTGCCCATATAAGTAAGGAGCCAATTGGCAATAACATTGTCTAATGGAGGGGCAGACCACTGGAACTCTCCTTGCCCCGCCAAGAAAGTTAGAAAGTTAGACCAACAATAATTTGGTCAGGGCAAAAAGCTCAAATTGCATAATCTGTGAAACAAAAAAGAAGACTGTATGCCATTAGTTAATTTCCTCAAACTATACCAATAAGTTCTACTGAGGTTTAATGACAGACAGATTGGGTGAGATTATCTCAAAACTCTTTTCCAACTTTAAATTTTATGATTCTGTGACTGTCTAGTATATTTAAATCTGAATATAGATCAGGCAGAAATAAAACAAATAAAATTCTCTCCATAATGCTGGATATATTTATTTGATTTTTTTCAGAAGCTCAAAAAAGGGAAAATTTATCTTCATTGAACTTTCTTTTTATGTCTTTTCAGCACTGGAACAGTTAGTACAGAGTTTCCTTCCAAGCAGCATTTTTCAATGACTCTTAAAAAATAAAAGGGAGGAATAAAAGACTATCTGATAAGAAACAACTTCCTGATGTGCAATGCCATGAGAAAAAATTATTTTCAAGTCTTAAATGTCTAAATATATCAATTATTAAAATATGAACTATGAGTCCTCATTCACAAAAAATAATTTTATCCTGTCCACTTAAGATAAAAAGAGTTGTACTTGAACTCTCTTTGGTCATTTTTAATGGGATTAGATTCTATAACTGTATTATTGAGAGGAAAATATAATATTAAACTGTCTAAGATTTGTGGCCATGTGTTACTGATCAAAAATTTATGAGATCACTTGAAGGTAATCATTTCAAAGTTTATCTCATGCCGAACAAAGTCACTTATTTATTTACTTATTTATTTATTTATTTATTTCCTAACCAGTTTTTCAGAAAGAGCATGAGATTTGGAAAGATAAGTTCTGAGTTCACACATAGGCTTTGACTTTTACAAGTAATGCATCTTGGGCAAATTACTAATTTGGCTACAGATAACTTTTTGTGCTTGAGAATTGCTAAGATATTTACATTATGCAATTATATAATTGCTTTGTAATCTGTAAAGATATATTAAAAATGTCAATAAGTAATATGGGAGGAACAGCTGGCTGTCCATCAAAATCTCCTTCCCATTTTTTTTGTATACTGTTGTGGTTCCTTAAAGGAGCTAGGGTCCATTTCCAAGACCACCTTGCAGCTAGCTGTGGCCTTGTGACTAGTTACTATCAACAGAATAAGTAATTGTGTATGCCACTTTATGATCAAGGTAATCACATCATTCATTCATCCTCTATACTCGCTGTCTCTTTCCATAAAATAAATAAAAATGGTTATAGCCCCATGGGATGACAGAAGATGGGAGAAACTTAGGTTTCTGCATTATGAATATGGAAAATAAATCTGCTCATGGATCAGGAATAACCACCTTGGACTGTTACTATGATGGTGAAAATAGTCTCTTGTGTTGACCCATTATTTATTTTGCATGTATATTTTATCAAACCTTAGTATACTCTTACTGGTAGAGAAACCAATACCTTAAAGTGAAGTGTTTCTATTTAGCAAACCACTAAAATATAGGACATGGGAATAACAGTTGGGCAGTGTGATGGTTAATACTGAGTGTCAACTTGATTGGATTGAAGATGCAAAGTATTGATCCTGGGTGTGTTTGTGAGGGTGTTGACAAAGGAGATTAACAATTGAGTCAGTGTGCTGGGAAAGGCAGACCCACCCTTAATCTGGATGAGCACAGTCTAATCAGCTGCCAATGCGGCTAGAATAAAAAGCAGGCAGAAGAACGTGAAAAGACTAGACTGGCTTAACCTCCCAGCCTACATCTTTCTCCTGTACTGGATGCTTCCTGCCCTTGAACATCAGACTGTAAGATCTTCAGTTTTGGGACTCGACTGGCTTCCTTGCTCCTCAGCTTGCAGATGGCCTTTTATGGGAGCTTGTGATCATGTGAGTTAATACTCTTCAATAAACTCACATTTATTTATACACCTATCCTATTAATTCTGTCCCTCTAGAGAGCACTGACTAATACAGATTTTGGTACCAGGAGTGGTTCTAGAGGAAGAGAATATTAAGGATGGAGTTCTTTCATTGATTTCGGGATTTCTGGAGTTGGCTGTTTCATGTGATTAGACCCAAAAATGCTAAGGACTCTGCTTCTAATAGTATGGAGAACACTGATAGTCCTTGACATGAACTGTGTAGATGCATTTGACACTCCTGAATCACTGTTCATGAGAGGCAAGGAGTTTAGTGACTAGTTAATATCAACAGAATAAGTAATTGTGTATGCCACTTTATGATCAAGGTAATAACATCATTCATCCTCCATACTCACTGTCTCTTTCCACAAAATAAATACCTTTGACCATATGTGGAGAACCAAAGGACATTATGAAGTTGGTTGGTTGCTTCTAAGTTCACTGGACAAAGTGATGAAAGAAAATTATGAACTCAGGAATTCTAACTCCCAGTTACAGAGACAGATACCGAGCCACAAATGTCCTAAGATTGCCCTGAGTGAGTCTTATCTCCTGTAGAGAAAAAACTAAAGTTGTGGAAAATCAGACAGAGGCTCTTATCGTGCGAGCAACTGACCTGCAACAAAGGTGTATGCACAGCCTTGCCAGGTGTCTACTGTTAAAGTTAGGGCATTGATTGGAACAAAATATGAGACCCTGCAACTTGGAATGGGGATCAGTGGGAGGACCCTGATGAAGCTGGGGACACTGAGATTGTAAACTCTGATGAACCTTTTTTGCCAGAAGAAACAGCTTTCCCATCCCCAGTAGTGGCAACATCCCCTCCCCGACCCAAACTGCCATCAGCCTTTCCATCTTTGTCTGAGGAGATAAACCCTGTGCTTCCTGAGGCAACAGTAATGGCCTCCCCTGAGGCAGTTTCCAGGCAAGGTAATGTTGATTCTCCTCAGTACTCACCCTTAACACCCCTGTTTGCTTCTAGACCTATAAGTAGACTAAAGTCCCAGCAGGCCACTAGAGATGAGGTTCAGAGTGTGACCCATGAAGAGGTGCACTACATTCAAAAAGAACTACTTGAGTTTTCTGATTTATATAAGCAGAAATCTGTAGAACAGATATGGGAATGGATATTAAGAGTGTGAGATAATAGTGGAAGGAACATAGAGTTGGATCAGGCTGAATTTATTGATTCGGGCCCCGTAAGTAGGGATTCTGCATTTAATATTGCTGCTCGGGGAGGTAAAAAAAAAAAAAGTTCTAATAGTTTATTTGCTTGGTTAACTGAAATATGGATTAAAAGATGGCCCACTGTGAGCAAGCTGGAAATGCCTGATTTCCTCCCTTGGTTTAATGTAGAAGAAAGGATCCAAAGCCTTAGGGAGATTGGAAAGATGGAGTGGATTAGTCACTTCAGACCTACTCATCTCATCTGGGAGAGAGTCCGGAAGATATACCCTTGACTAATGTTTTGTGAAATAGATTTGTGAGAGCAGCACCTGCATCTTTGAGGAGCTCTGTAGGGACTGCTCTTCTCTGTATGCCAGATCTAACAGTGAGAACCGTAGTCACTCAACTACGAAATGTAAATACAATGCGAATAATTGGATCCCGAGGTGGCAGGGGCCAAGTGGCAACACTCAGCCATCAAAGGCAAGGTGGGCATAGCTACTGTAACGGACATCAGAGGCAAAGCATCAATCAGAATAGTTTGACTTGTATAGAACTCTGGCATTGGCTAATTAATCACAGTGTTTCTAGAGGCGAAATTGATAGGAAGCCTACTCCATTCCTACTTAATTTATATAAGAAAACATCCATATCTAGTGGACAAAAGACTAATCTGAATTATAGAAACACAGAATCATGGCTCCTCAATCAATTTCCAGACTTGAACCCGTTTAAAGACCTAGAATCTCTTGAATGAAGAGCGGGCTGGATCCCCTCGAGGAAGGACCCCGCTACACTACTGACAATTTATGCAGTTATCCTTTCTCCCTTCCCTTCCCACAGATACCTCTGGCCTTTTACCAGGGTAAAAGTGCATTGACGAAAGGAAAATGATCAGACATTTCAGGGACTACTAGATACTGGCTCTGAGCTGACACTGATTCCAGGGAACCCAAAACATCATTGTGGTCCTCCAGTTGAAGTAGGGACTTATAGGGGTCAGGTAATTAATGGAGTTTTAGCCCAGGTTCAATTTACAGTGGGTCCAGTGTGTTCCCAGACTTATCGTGTGGTCATTTCCCCAGTGCCAGAAAGCATAATTGGCATAGATATACTTAGCAGCTGGCAGAACCCCCACACTGGTTCTCTGACTGGTAGGGTGAAGGCTATTATGGTGGGAAACGCCAAATGGAAGAAAGACAACAGAGCTGCCTCTACCTAGAAACATAGTAAATCAAAAACAATATCGCATCCCTGGAGGGATCGCAGAGATTAGTACCACCACCAAGGAACTGAAAGATGCAGGGATAGTAATTCCCACCACGTCCCCATTCAACTCTCCCATTTGGCCTGTGCAGAAGATAGATGGATCTTGGAGAATGACAGTGGATTATCATAAGCTTAACCAAGTAGTGACTCCAATTGCAGCTACTGTACCAGATGTGGTTTCATCACTTGAGCATATTAACCATCTCCTGGTACCTGGTGTGTAGCAATTGATTTAGCAAATGCCTTTTTCTCCATTCCTGTCCATAAGGCCCACCAGAAGCAATTTGCCTTTAGCTGGCAAAGCCAGCAACATACTTTTATTATCCTACCTCAGGGGTATATCAACTCTCCAGCTTTGTGTCACAATTTTGTTGGCAGAGACATTGACCAATTCTCCCTGGGGTCCAGAACAGGAAAAGGCTCTGCAACAGGTCCAGGTTGCTGCACAAGCTGTTCTGCCACTTGAGCCATATGACCCAGCAGATCCAATGTTGCTTGAGGTGTCAGTGGCAGATAGGGATGCTGTTTGGATCCTCTGGCAGGCCTCCATAGGTGAATCACAGTGGAGGCCTCTAGGATTTTGGAGCAAGGCCCTGCCATCTTCTGCTGACAACTGCTCTCCTTTTGAGAGAGCTTTTTGGTCTGTTATTGGACTTTGGTGGAAACCGAATGTTTGACTATGGATCATCAAGTCACCATGCAACCTAATCTGCCTATCATGAACTGGGTGTTTTCTGACCCATCCAGCCATAAAGTGTGTCATCCACAGCAGCATTCCATCATCAAATAGAAATGGTATATACATGATCGGGCTTGAGCAGGTCCTGAAGGCAAAGTAAGTTACCCGAGGAAGTGGAGCAAATGCCCATGGTCTCCACTCCTGACACTCTGCCTTCTCTCCCTGCACCTGCACTGAGGCCTCATGGGGAGCTCCCTATGATCGGTTGACAGAGGAAGAGAAGACTAGGGCCTGGTTCACAGATAGTTCTGCACAACACACAGGCACCATCCGAAAGCGGACAGCTGTGGCACTGTAGCCCCTCTCAAGGACATCCCTGAAGGACAGTGGTGAAGGGAAATCTTCCCAGTGGGCAGAACTTCAACCAGTGCACCTGGCCGTGCACTTTGCATGGAAGGAGAAATGACCAGATGTGCGACTGTATACTGATATATGAGCTGTAGCCAATCGTTTGGCTGGATGGTCAGGGACTTGGAAGAAGCATGATTGGAAAATTGGTGACAAAGAAATTTGGGGACGAGGTATGTGGATGTACCTCTCTGAGTGGTCAAAAACTGTGAAGATATTTGTATCCTATGTGAGTGCTCACCAACGGGTGACCTCAGCAGAGGAGGATTTTAATAATCAGTGCTGGATAGGATGACCCATTCTGTGGACACCACTCAGCCTCTTTCCTCAGCCACCTCTGTCACCACCCAAAGGGACCATGAACAAAGTGGCCATGGTGGCAGGGGTGGAGGTTACATATGGGCTCAGCAACATGGACTTCCACTCACCAAGGGTGACCCGGCTACAGCCACTGCTGAGTTCCCAATTTGCCAGCAGCAGAGACCAAAACTGAATCCTCAATATGGCACCATTCCTCGGGATGATCACCCAGCTACCTGGTGGCAGATTCATATCGGACCTCTTCCATCTTGGAAAGGGCAGAGGTTTGTCCTCACTGGAATAGACACTTACTCCGGATATAGGTTTGCCTATCCTGCACTCAAAGCTTCTGCCAAGACTCCCATCCATGAACTCACAGAATGCCTTATCCACTATCATGGTATTCCACATAGCATTGCCTCTGACCAAGGCAATCATTTTATGGCTAAATAATCGTAGGCAGTAGGCTCATGCTCATGAAATTCACTGGTCTTACCATGTTCCCCATCATACTGAAGCAGCTAGATTGATAGAATGGTGAAATGGCCTTTCAATGTCGCAATCACAAAGCCAACTAGGTGACAATACTTTGCAGGGCTGGGGCAAAGTTCTTCATAAGGCTGCGTATTCTCTGAATCAGTGTCCAATATATAGTACCATGTTTGAGCATGTTTACGCTTGTACTAAGAAAATACCATCATTTCATTTCCTTTTTCATGTACCATAAGATTTATTGACTTCATATCAGAACTTAAGTGTTGTTAACTTTATGTAATAGCATTTGGATTGGGGATTGGTGCATTTCCAGTTTTAAGAAGGATAGCTGTATTATGTTAGATAAAATTATGACCTTATTGTTTATTTGAAGATTATGTATGATCTCAGGAGATTTGTATGGGTTCAAGATGACTTGTGATGGTTAATACTGAGGGTCAGCTTG
Organism: Macaca mulatta; assembly: GCF_049350105.2. Classification (NCBI taxonomy): domain Eukaryota; kingdom Metazoa; phylum Chordata; class Mammalia; order Primates; family Cercopithecidae; genus Macaca; species Macaca mulatta. The sequence continues at coordinate 19,199,904 of NC_133408.1, read as the reverse complement.
ATTGGATTGAAAGATGCAAAATGCTGGTCCTGGGTGTGTGTGCGAGGGTGTTGCCAAAGGAGATTAACATTTGAGTCAGTGGACTGGGAAAGGCAGACACACCCTTAACTCGGTGGACACCATCTAATCAGCAGGCAGAAAAAGGTGAAAAAGAGAGACCAGCCTGGGCTCCCAACCTACGTCTTTCTCCAGGGCTGGATACTTCCTGCCCTCAAACATCGGACTCCAAGTTCTTCAGCTTTGGGACTCGGACTGGCTTCCTTGCTCCTCAGCTTGCAGACAGCCTATTATGGAACCTTGTGATTGTGTGTTAATACTTATTTAATAAACTCCTCTTTGTATGTACATCTATCCTGTCAGCTCTGTCCCTCTAGAGAACTCTGACTAATACAGGCAGTGAGGAGTAGCTGATGCAGGCTGGGAAATTGGGGACCTATGCTATGCAGTATCAAAGTATTTGGCTAAACTGTTGCCGGAGATAAGTTAGAAGGCCAAAGACATACAATTGTGATTCTAGGGAAATTGTTGGAAGGATCCAAAATATTAGTGTGTGTTGACTACACAGACTGCGATTAGCAAAGTATTTCAGGAAAAAGATTAGCTCATATATGACTGACCAACTGGTAGCAGGGCTGGAAACAGAGAACTCTTGAAGCCCACATAGCATTTGCTCTCCAGAGACTGTTAAGACTTTAAAAAAAAAAAAAAAAGAATTTAGCCATGTGATAAAGGTCAAGTTAAAGGCATTGTTTTCTCACACAAGTTTATTGTTTTAAATGGTTTTTATTTAGTGGCCATTAAATTTGAAGAAATAGCCATGAGGGAAAGACAGCAAAATTATAAGGCAGACATAAGAAATAAGTCTAGGAAAAAAATTGAGGGTATGACTCCAGTCTTAATAAACTAACTAGAAGCAAATATTCCTGAAAATTTTGAAAGTGCTGTGCTAACAAAGAATGCATGAGTCTAGGTTGTAAAATCCACAGACTAATGGGCAAGCTTTAATACTTAGACTCTCAAAATTGAATGAATAAGTAGTCAGCTATGAAAGCTGATCAGTTCTCAAAGAGGCAGAATCTCTGACATCCACTGCAAATAATGATGTCATGAAGGATTGAACAAGAATAAACAATCTAGAGGTATACTCGGGGCCATGAAGAACAAAGGGCTAGAGAATTTCTCTATAAAAAGAATGCCTAATCCATAATATATTATAGGGATATTTTAATGCTTGCTCAGCAGAATATGGCAAAGGAGTAGTGACTACTATGAGATTTTTAACATATATTCTACCCTTCTACCACCATATTTGGTATGGAGGAAGGCAGGGGCAAAGAACTTGTCATTTTGGTTAGCAGGTCACTGGACAGATAGAAGTCACATCTGGTCCATGGAAGCAAATGTAAAACTCCCAGAGACCATGGATTTTGAGCTGATGCAGTTCCTTAATCAGAATCTGGAATTTTCCCCTTAGCGATGGGATAGGTGTGGTTTTCAAGTGGGAAGAAAGGTGCAATTTTCCCACCTAAAGAACTAAGAGTGAATTTGGCGGTCAGAAAAATGGACAGTAGAAGTAGCAATGTCTCCACTAACCTTGCTAGTCACTTGTAGCTGGGAAGCAGCTACCCAGTTAAGAAGTGCATTTGTTTACCCCTGCTTGCATTCAGATGTGGTCATGTGATTAGTTGTCAACAAAGTTAGGTGAACAGAAATGACGTGAGCCACTTCCAGGCAAAGGATGTAATTAACTGGTTTGCCTTTGTCCATTCCACTTCCCCTTGTACTTGTGGATGCCAATATGATGAAAGGTACAGCCCCAATCCAGAACACTGGGACCCTGAGTCACCCATGGAAAAGAGTCACCTTGAATTGTGTGGGCTAGAAATAAACTTTCATTGCCTTTGAAGCATTTAGATCATTTTGTGTCTATTTGTTACCACAGTTTAGTATGATCTTCCACATTATAGTTATATTATTTAGAGATAATATTTATTCAGGGAAAAGCACAATGTTAATAAAATCATTTTAAGTGTTCTTGTAAGAAGAAAAATGTGTATATGGAATAAACTGCAATATATGATGCATATCTAAGGCATTTTTGCATTTGAAACCGGAGGTGAAAACTCCTTTCATGTAACTTGGCTAGTTTTTGTTATTTAATATTAACAGACTATGCACATATATATGTATATGCATATATATATGCATACAAATATATATATGTGTATAATGTGTTTAAAAAATGAATCTTCTAATATAAATGAAGAAAAACATAAAAGTAGATATCTTATTTATAATGTAATATGTGAATTTCAGCTTTACATTTTTGATTGAGTTTTATTTGCTCTGACAAAAATTGAGCAGCCATCAGATATGTCATGGGGAAAATAAACAAAGCTATGACTTATATAACTCATGCGTTGAAAATCAAGTAAAAGAAGCCACAGTGCAGTTTTAGGAGAAGAAATGAGTCAGGAATCAAAAGTTCTAAACTCTGGTTTAGCATCTACTTGCTAGCCATGGATTGGTTCTCAGACATCAATATTTCCCTATTCCCATTTAGAGAGATAGAAAGCTAAAATGTACATTTCTCAGACTCCCTCACAGCTATGTATTTGGACATAAGATTCTGCCAAGCACAAAATCATAATGAGAAGGAAGTCACCTTCCTGTGATTATTGGACAAATGTTTTCAGTGTTCTAACTTCATGTTCTACTCTCTAGTCACCAACTTTGTACAGTAGCAGAAACATGTTCCTGAATAGTATGAACTTCTGCTCTTCCAGACATCCCTACAATTTTTGAAGTGCCTAATTCCCTGAATTAAGTTTCATTCTATTTGAAGCATCTAAAGCGGCTCTTTTTTCCTGTACTGAACATTAAGTTACTCACTAATAATGAATGATTAATAAACTCTTTGAGCTCCACTGATCATAGATAAATATTAATAGGTACTATTTCAACTGAGAAAGAGTTGAGGACTGTGGACAAGTTTATAGTTTCCAAAACATTAAAAAGAAAAAAAAAGAAGAAAATTTATACAAAAATCAGAAAATGAAGAAAGGAAAACCCATAAAATAAAATGGCAGAATGACAAGGGCAATTAATATTAAAATAAAGTAGAATGGCCTGATTGTATTTATTTAAATAAAAGAATAAGAAAGTACATCTTTCTCTCTTTTCCTTTAGAAACCCCACTAAAACAAGAAATGTGTTCAAAGTGGAAGTTTAGAAGAGTATAAACCTGGAAAAATGAAAATAATGAGAGGGGTTTCTAAATAAGAGATGTCAACAAATATGTGGAAGTCATAAAGTGTAAAGAAGCAAGTAAACAAATGAAGCAAGAAGAAATAATCACATCTTCCAATATCAGTGCTACAGAGCCAGTGCAAGTTTCTCTGCCTAGTGGAATGTCTGAAGCACAGGGCTCACAGTTGGCAAGAAAGGAAGAGAAAAAGACTGAGAAGTGAGCTTAAAACAGATTTTTAGCACATGTTCTGTAAATATGTTTGAGTACACTTTGCTTGTTCTCTGTATCTTCCAGAATGTTTAAAATAGTACAACATTTTTTAAATTTAATGCCAAACATTGGAGAAAGGAGAGAGAAAATGGTAAATATATGAACCATATAGTCCACATCAGGAATTAACAACTATTTTGCACTTTCCTAAAGTAAATAATCCAGAATTACAGGGGTTTACATATAAGAAAGGAGACACTGAATCTGGACTTGAGGGAGATTCACTTTTCTGGCAGTTTCTGAGTTGTTTACTATGTGTAAGTTTTATATCCTTGGGGATGGAGTTGGTGAATGCCTTCAAATGCAACAACAAATCAAGAGTTGGAAGATACATATTTTTTAAAGACAGAGTTCCTATAATTTATAATTTTACGAACGGCTCAATCTTCCTTCTTAGCATGTTTAGTTCTGATGGATCTATTTGTTATTCCTGTACATTCCTATCCTGTGCCTCTAGGCATTTTGGTATCAATAAGCAGGTATAGCTCCTGCTGTGACACTCAGAGAAGAAATAAGCTTAGGACAAATTACTAACAAATTTTTACTAATACCAACTGGCAACTGTGACATAGGCTTTACCATATATTTCATTATGGCTTTAACACTTGCAGACAAAACCCTTTTACATAGTTAATCATGTTTCACACATAAAATTCATGTCTTTTATGTAAACATTGGGAAACTTAGGCACTAATTTTTAGAAGCAATTGTTACACAAAGAGCTGAAACACTTCAGCAATGTAAAGAACCCCGAAAATCCATTCCTCCATAAGAGCTGACAGAACACTAGAATTGTTCAAAATCAACATTTTTATAACTCTGGAAATTAACCAAAGACTTGCAATAACTAGTAGATGGAAAAAAACAAAACAAAAACTAATCTCAGTAAGAAGAGTAAGGTTTGTGGTATTTCTAATTTCCCCTATTTCCACCGCTGCTCCTCTGCACCTTGGCGACAGCCTTGAAAACCAGCAGCCTTACAACCATGGTAGCTGTAAGAATCAGCAGTCTAACAGCCACTGAAGGAAGAATGGGTTTGGAGCTCCAAAAACCAGATCTTGAGAGAACTGTTATTTTTTGACGTGTCTGGCACCATTCATAGGGGGCTCATCTTTACATGAAGTCAGAGCTTATTCACGAGGAAAATCCCTTCACCAGGTCATTTATCAAATTTCACAGGCAATTATATATTATTTCAGCTGCCTGAGGTGTTAATATCATTTGGGGTAAACAAGAGTCTGGCCAAAAAACTTAACAAGAAAACTTGGAGACAATATGTCCACTGAACTGTGAAAAGCTCTGTTACATTCTTGAGAAGCTGAAGACCATATACATGTAAAGGGCTGTACAACACTCAGAAAAGAACTGAGAAAGTTCTAACCTCTCATTTCTACTTAATTTTGATACTTTGTCCAAATAGGAAGTAATGGCTGAAGCACAAATGTAAACTCTCAGAGCATTAAAGACATGCCCAACACACAAACAGAGCGCCTCAGGAGAGTTTAGGGGACTAGTTGGCTCAAAAACTCCAAGGAAATGAATCATTAGCTGATCACTAAGTTAAATGAGCAGTGACTTCAGTGATTGCACATGACCAAGAATACAGACTTTAGAGAATTATTTCATGAAAAACATGAAACAAACAAATAGCAACAACAAAAACAAAACTAGGGACAGGAGGAGATCTGATTACCAAAGCTAACACATGATGTAATTTTAAATATCCAGTTTTTAACAAGTAATTATAAGACATCCAAAGAAACAGGAATGTATTATCATACATGAGAAAAAAAGCAGTCAATAGCAACTTTTCCTGAGGAAGCCCAGATGTTGGATTTATTAGACACATACAGTAGCTATTCCAAATGTGCTCAAATAACTAAGAAAATCTTGTGGAAAGAATGAAAATAAGGTTAGAAAAATTCCTCATCCAATATCAATAAAGAGAGAGAAATTATTTTTTAAAAAGAATCAATAGAAATTCTGAAGTTGACAAATATTTCTTATTTTTTTTAACAACAGGGGCTTTACAGCATATATAAGTTATCAAAAGGAGAACCAATAACCTTGAAAACATGTCCATTGAGATTATCCTGTCTGAGGAACAGAAAAAAAAATTATAAGATCTCTGGGATTGGAGTTTCAGGAGGAAAGCATAAGTAGAAATAGATAGAAAAAAATTGAAAAAATACAGGCAAAAACTTTCAAACTTTGATTTAGAAAACACTAATTTACACATCCAAGAAGATCAACAACTTCCAAGCAGGATTAACTCAAAGAGATCCAAGTGTAGACACATTATAATCAGAGTGACAAAAGCTGAAAACAAAGGGTATTGAAAGCAGCAAGAAAAAAATAGTCTTATAAGATACAAAGGAATCTCATTAAAATTAACAGGTTACTTTCAACAGAAATCATGGAGGTTATAAGGCAGTAAAACAACATATTCAAAGTGCTTAAAGCAAAAGAATGTCAACCAAGAATTGAATATCCAGCAAAACTAACCTTCAAAAGTTGAGGAGAGATTAAGATATCCCCAGGCCAAAAAAAATAAAAAATAAAAATAAAAGGAAATTTGTCACTAACAGACCTACACTGCAATAAATACTGAAGGAACTCCTTCAGAATCAAATGAAAAGAAGTTAGACTAATTGAAATCCACGTGAACATTTTTTCAGGCCTGGAAATAGGCACCTGAAAAGGCTTTACCTGGCAGGCCTCACGGGGAAATCTACTCTCCCTACACCAAACTTGACATACAGACAATGCACTGAAGTCTCTGGTGAAAGTTGCAGCCAAGAACTCAGGCCCCTCTGGCTGGTCATGCTCTTATGTACATTTTCATTCATAGCCAAAGGACCTCTATTGGGAAGTCTCCTTATTGGGAAGCCTCAGCTGAGACATTCCTCAAGCACCTCTATATTTTTATAAGGGGTCCTCAAAGATTTTTCCACTCTGACTCAGTAATTACGACTCCTTGAATTTGAGCCCTTACACTTCCACTTTCCCTAGCCCCAGGTCATAAAATGACAGAAGTCCCTTGTTCAAGTATCTCTTGGCAGTTACATATTTTCTCCACATGTATTGCTACATTTGATCCTCACACACTGCCATTCCATGGGGGAAATGGGAACATTGAGGGAGCCAGCACGCCAGCACTCTTTGCTATTTAGCTTCTTACTGATACTATCACAGTAAGTGAAAAACAGCTCAATTATTATTTGTAGTTTAGTTTATTGTCTTAATTAGCATGAACACCCAGCAGCTCAACTTTCTTCAAAAGAATAAAGAGCACTAGCTTGTGCAGTGGTTCATGCCTGTAATCCTAGCACCTTGAGAGGCCGAGGCAGGTGGATCATGAGGTCAAGAGTTCAAGACCAGCCTGGCCAATATGGTGAAACCTCATCTCTAATAAAAATACAAAAATTAGTCGGGCGTGGTGGTGTGCACCTGTAGTCTCAGCTGCTCAGGAGGCTGAGGCAGGAGAATTGCTTGAACCTGCAAGGTGGAGGTTGCAGTGAGCTGAGATTGTACCATTGCACTTCAGCCTGGGTGACAGAATGAGACCCCGTCTCAAAAGAAAAAAAAAAAGAAAAAAAAAAAAGGAGCACTAGTAAAAGTAACTACATCGATAAATATAACAGATGTAATAAATGTATTTTTTTGTTTCTAACACTTTCCCTGATTTAAAAGGTGAATGCATAAAGCAATAATCATGAATATGTGTTCTTTGGCCTTAATGTATAAAGGTGTAATTCATATGAAAACTATAGCAAGAAGAATTGTAAGGGAACAAAGCTATATTAGAGTAAAATTTTTGTATACCACTGGAAGTTGGTATGCATTAATTTAAAATACATTGTTGACATTAAAATTGACAATAATTTAAAATACATTGTCTTAGTTAAGATGTAAATTTTATGCCCAGGACAACCATTAAGAAAATAATGCAAAATAATATAACAAAAGTAACAAAATGAATTAAAATAGTGCAATACAAATATATAGTTAACACAAACAAGGCAGTAATTGAGTAATGAGGAAACAAAAAACATTATATATATGTTTAAATATATATTTATATACATATATATATATCCCAAGACCAAAAAAATAAATTAATTAAAAAAGAAATACATCACTAATAGACCTGTACTACATGAAATACTGAAGCAAGTCCTTCAGAACCAAATGAAAGGAAACTAGTCAACAACTCAAATCCACATGAACATAAGGAGTCCAGCTCCAGGCCAAAATCGTATATGTGATTTTTGAGGCCTGAAAATAGGCAACTGCATATATATATGACAAATCCAACAGGCACCAAATAAATCCAAAATAGTCACCTACATATATATATATATATGTGTGTGTATATATATATACACGTGTATATATATACATATATGGCAGATATAAATCCAACCATATCTATATTGCATTAAACAAAAGTATACTAAACACTCCAATTGGCAGAGATTGGCAGAATGAATTAGAAATATGATCCAACTATATCTTGTCTGTAAGAAATACACTCAAGATTCAAAAATAGGTAGGTGGAAAGTTAAAAAGATGGAAAAATTATATCATAAAAATAGCACTCAAAAGACAACTGAAATGGTGATACTAATATCAAGCAAAATAGACTTTAAGAAAAATATTATTAGAAAAAAAGAGAACTATGTTTTATAATGATAAAAGGGTCACTCCTTCAGGAAGACATAACAATTATAAACATATATGCATCTAACAACAGAGTCCCAAAATACATGGAGCCAAAATTGACAATACTACAGGGAGACATAGCCACGTCAACAAGAATAATGGGACACTTCTATAGCCTCAGCTGCAATAATGAATAAAAATAAACTAAGAAGAATTTCAACAGGGAATTAAAGGAGAAGATTTAACAAACCTATAAGCCAACTAGAGCTAACAGATTTTTATGGAACACTCTATACACAACAGAAGAATCCACAGTCTTCTAAAGTACACAGGTAATATTCTCTAAGATAAACTGTATATTACTTCATTAAAACCACAAAAAATTAAAAAGGTTGAAAACATACAAAATATATTCTTCAACACCAAAGGAATGAAATTATAAAGGGACAACAAAAGGAATTTTGGGAATTTACAAATATGTAGAAATTAAACAACATGCTCCTAGTCAATGGGTCAAAGAAGACATAAGGAAAATTAGAAAATACTTTGAGATAAAATATTTATAGGATTCTATTACATTTCCACACATCGTGACAGTACATGGATCAAATTCCTTTTTTTTTTCTTTTTTTTTTGGACTCCTTTTCTTACAATTTGTACAGAAAACATCCTTGGAAAGTAGCAAAAGTGCTATTTATTGTCATCAGTAACACACCATTATGTGACTATAGAAAGTACGGAGAACAATTTTCTATATTATAAAAATACTAATTGTAAAATGGTTATATCTTTCTAATATGTATTAGTGGTATCATAGATTTTCTGAAATAGAATTTCTGTGGAAAATATTACTATCTAGAAGATGTAGCATTTATTGGATTCTGCTCATTTTTATTCATAAATTAGACTTTTGCTACCTTAAAATTGTTCTTAATAGTCTAGGTGCTAAGGTATGCTTGTTGTTAGTGTAATTATTGCAAACCTCGGCTAATCAAATGTTTTATATGAGTTTTTCACTACTTTTGGCTTCAAAGCGAAGAAAAATTTCAGTTTATAAAATTTGCCAAGGAATTAACTGGAACCAAGGACTTGATTAACTATAAAAGAAGGCAAAAATAGGGGAGAGTGATCAAAACAATAAAATAATTGCTTCTAAAATAAAATCTCAGGTACTTTGGATTAACTGAGCAAATTTATCCAGAAATAAGCTCAAGGTAATTATAGACTTTTATATATTCAAGTGTGCATAAATATAACATTTTATATATTCAAGTGTACATAAATATAACATTCATAAATTTTTCCCAGGAAAGAGTATATAATGTGCACCTCCAATTTCATGTCAAATCTTTATCACATTTAATAGTAAATTTTATCCCAAAAATAAATGTTGAAAAAAATCAGTCAAGCTACACACTTTTTAAATTAAGACATAAACCTTCATTTGAATAAAAATAGTTATTACACCATTGGATTAACTAATAAGTAATAATTAAGGCCATATTTCCAGGTCTTTACAGTCTACATTCCTGGGAACTTCTGATACTTCAAAAGTATTTAAGAGGTATGATATGGTTTGGTTATATGTGCCCACCCAAATCTCATCTCAAATTGTAATTCCCAGGGCCGGACCTGGTGAGAGGTGACTGGATTTTGGGGGCAGCTTTCCTCATGCTGTTCTCACGATAGCAAGATAGTTCACGTGAGATGTGATGGTTTTATAAAGGGATCTTCCCCTTTGCTTGTTTGTTCTCACTGTCACCTGCCACCATGTAAGACACGTCTTGCTTCTTTCTGCCATGATGGTATGTTTCCTGAGGCCTCCCCAGCCATTTGGAACCGTGAGTAAGTTAAATCTATTTCCTTTATTAACCACCCAGTCTCAGGTAGGTCTTTATAGCAGTGTGAGAAGAGACTTACGCCATAAATTGGTACTGGTAGAGCGGGGTGCTGCTATAAAGATACCTGAAAATGTGGAAGCGACTTTGGAACTGGGTAACAGGTAGAGGTTGGAACAGTTTGGAGGGCTCAGAAGAAGACAAGAACTTGTGGGAGAGTTTAGAACTTCCTAGATACTTGTTGAATGGTTTTGACCAAAATGTTGATAGTGATATCGACAATGAAGTCTAGGCTGAGGTTGCCTCAGATGGAAATGAGGAACTCCTTGGAAACTGCAGCAAAGGTGACCCTTGCTATGCTTTAGCAAAGAGACTGTCAGTAGTTTGCTGCTGCCCTAGAGATCTGTGGAACTCTGAACTTGAGAAAGATTGTCTGAAATTGGAACTTATGTTTCAAGAGAAAGTAAAGCATACAAGTTTGGCAATTGTGCAACCTGACCATGCAGCAGAAAAGCAAAACCTATTTTCTGGGAAGAAATTCAAGCTGGTTGCAAAAATTTGCGTTAAGTAACCAGGAACCAAAAGTTGATAGCCAAGACCATGAAAAAAATCTCTCCAGGGCATACCAGAGAACATCACAGCAGCCCCTCCCATCATAGGCCTGGAGGCCTAGGAGGGAAAAATTGTTTCTTGGGAGCAGGCCCAGAGCCTCACTGCCACTCTGCGCAGCCTTGGAACTTGGCTCTCTGTGTCCCAGCCATTGCCACACCAGCTCCAGCCATGACTAAAAAGGGGGAATGTAGAACTCAAGCCATTGCTTCAGAGGGTGCAAGCCCCAAACCTCAGAAGCTTTCATGTGGTGTTGGGCCTGCAGGTAAACAAATGACAAGAATTGAGGTTTGGGAACCTCTGCCTAAATTTAAGGATGTATGGAAACGCCTGGATGTCCAGGCAATTTTCTGCAGGAGTGGAGCCCTCATGGAGAATCTCTGCTAGGACAGTGGATAAGGGAAATGTGGGGTTGGAGATACCACACAGAGTTCTCACTGCAGCACTGCCTAGGAGAGCTGTGAGAAGAGGGCCACCTCCCTCCTGACCCCAGAATGGTAGATCCACCGACAGCTTGCATTGTGAGCTTGGAAAGCCACAGACATTCCATGACAGCCCATGAAAGCAGCTGGGTGGGCGGGCGACTGTGCCCTGCAAAGCCATAGGGGCAGAGCTATCTAAGACCATGGGAACCCGCCTCTTGCATCAGCATGACCTGGATGTGAGACATGAAGTCAAGGAGATCAATTTAAGCTTTAAGATTTAATTACTGCTCTCTCCTCCCGCCGCCCAAGATGCCAAAAGGAAAGAAGGCCAAGGGAAAGAAGGTGGCTCCAGCCCCTGCTGTCGTGAAAAAGCAGGAGGCCAAGAAAGTGGTGAATCCCCTGTTTGAGAAAAGACCTAAGAATTTTGGCATTGGATAGGACATCCAGCCCAAAAGAGACCTCACCCGCTTTGTGAAATGGCCTCGCTATATCAGGTTGCAGCGGCAGAGAGCCATCCTCTATAAGCGGCTGAAAGTGCCTCCTGCTATTAACCAGTTCACCCAGGCCCTGGACCGCCAAACAGCTACTCAGCTGCTTAAGCTGGCCCACAAGTACAGACCAGAGACAAAGCAAGAGAAGAAGCAGAGGCTGTTGGCCCGGGCCGAGAAGAAAGCTGCTGGCAAAGGGGATGTCCCCACTAAGAGACCACCTGTCCTTCGAGCAGGAGTTAACACCATCACCACCTTGGTGGAGAACAAGAAGGCTCAGCTGGTGGTGACTGCACATGACGTGGATCCCATCGAGCTGGTTGTCTTCTTGCCTGCCCTGTGTCGTAAAATGGGGGTCCCTTACTGCATTATCAAGGGGAAGGCCAGACTGGGCCGTCTAGTCCACAGGAAGACCTGCACCACTGTCGCCTTCACACAGGTGAACTCGGAAGACAAAGGCGCTTTGGCTAAGCTGGTGGAAGCTATCAGGACCAATTACAACGACAGATACGATGAGATCCGCCATCCCTGGGGCGGCAATGTCCTGGGTCCCAAGTCTGTGGCTCGTATCGCCAAGCTCGAAAAGGCAAAGGCTAAAGAACTTGCCACTAAGCTGGGTTAAATGTACACTGTTGAGTTTTCTGTACATAAAAATAATTAAAATACAAATTTTCCTTCAAAAAAAAAAAAGATTTAATTACTGCCATGCCTGGTTTCAGACTAACATGAGCCCTATAATCCCTTTGTTTTGGCCTCTCCCATTTGGAATAGGAACATTTAGCCAATGCCTGTACCCCACTGTGTCTTGGAAGTAACCAACTTGTTTTTTATTTTACGGGCTTATAGGTGGAAGGGACTTGCCTTGACTCAGATGAGACTTTGGACTGTGGACTTTTGAGTTAATGCTGAAATGACTTAAGACTTTTGGGGACTCTTGGGGAGGCACGATTGGCTTTCAAATGTGAGGACATGAGATTTGGGAAGGGCCAGGGATGGAATGATATGGTTTGGCTCTGTGTCCCCACCAAATTCTCATCTCAAGTTGTAATCCCCACAATCCCCATGCATCGAGGGCAGGACCTGGTGAGAGGTGATTGGATGAGGGGAATGGTTTCCCCCATGCTGTTCTCATGATAGTGAGTTCTCATGTGATTCAATGATGTTATAAGGCGCTCATCCCTCTTCACTTGTTCACACTTTCTCTTGCCTGCCTCCATGTCAGATGTGACTTTGTTTCTCTCTCACTTTCTGCTATGATTGTGAGTTTCCTGAAGCCTCCCTCCCCAGTCATGCAGAACTTTGAGTAAGTTAAACGTCTGTTCTTTATAAATTACGCAGTCTTGGATATGTCTTTATAGCAGTATGAGAACAGACTAATACAAAGTCTGAATATGTCTTCCAAATTTAATAGACATAATCATTATAATTACATGGTTTTAATTTAACATATGCATTTTATTGGCTAAACAGGTGCACAGTTTATGCTGGGCCCCTCCACAAAAACCATCCTTCCATTTTCTTTGGCTACAAATGTCATTTCCTTTAAACAACTCATCTGACTTCAAAATCCAAGTTACATGTCTTGTATTATAGGCATTGTGTACATCAAAGCACTTACTATGGTATTTTTGGTTTTATGTTTATTCATCATTATACTCCATAAATATGGAAGCTTCATGACCACATATGTCACTGATCTTGCTCTTTAACAAAGAACACAAAAGTAGAAAATGGAGGAATGAAATAAAAATCACGCAGATGTGCAACAAGAGGAGTGTTCAATAATTAATCCACACATTGATAAATTCTTTATACTTAGTAAATATAATAAATGTAACAAATGCATTATACTCCTAGAATGCACCATTTTCTAGATACCAGATGATATAGCAGTAAATAAAACGCAAAATGTCTGCCATCTAGCAGCATACATTTTAGAATCTAGATGGTTGTTACCTGAGATATATCATATTTTTAATAAAAGAAGCAATGTAAAATAACATATTATTATCATCTAAAAAATGTGAGGACACTGGGCACATATGCAACATGATGAAATAGGAGAAATGCAGGACCAAGCAAATAGACACATGAAATAGGTCATCGGTTGTTTCAGGATGTCTTGTAGATTCGTGTATTTGTTCATTATACTCAAATACTAATTTGACAACTTATATAAGCATTCTACTAAAAACTGAGTATTGAGTCCTGAACAAACATATGTGGCTCTGTGCTCATAGCATTCTGATTTATTTTTAATTATTATATTTTAACCATTGCTTTGGTTTGAATGTTTTTTTTCCTCTAAAGATATACATTGAAACTTAGCCTCCAATGCAACAAAACTGAGAGATGGAGCTTCATAGAAGGTATTTAGGTCAGAACAGGTCTGCCCTCATGAATTAATTAATGCTGCTATGGAAAGGCCTTGTGAAAGTCCATTCTGACTCTTTTGCTATTTTGCCATATGAAGAACAGCATCTGTCCCCCTTTTCTGCCCTTCTCCTTCTGCCATGAAAAGTCACAGCAAGAAGTCTCTCATCATATCAAGCCTATGGCTTGATCTTGGACTTTCCAGCCTCCAGAAATGTGAGAAAAAAATTTCTGGTTTCTGTAAATTATCAAGTCACAGGTATTTTGTTATAACAGTACGAAATGGACTTAGACAACCACATATTACCATAAGTTACAATGACTTTTTAAAACTAAACTTATTTTTAAAAAATTATACATTGACATGCAGTTGAAAATAATAATAGAAACACCCCATATACCCTTTGTCCATATTCCTGTAATAATAACACCTTGAAAAACTGTAGTTCAATATCATAACCACAATATGACATTGGCACAATTAAGTTACCAAATATTTTCTTTACTACAATGATTTCTCATGGTGCCTCTTCATAACCACATTCCCTCTGCCATTGTGTAACTCATGAAAATCACTAATCTGTTCTCTGTTGTTATACATTTTACTATTTCAAAAATATTATATGTGTACTACCCTAGTATGTAGCCATTTTGGATTGATTTTGTATATATGGAGATTCTCTTATTCATAAAAATTTCCTTTTTTTCTCGCTGCTTTCAAAATTCTGTTTTTGACTTCTTACAATCTGATTGTTATGTGTCTCTGTGGAGTTTTTTGGTTCCATCTATTTAGGGTCTTCTTATAGCCGTGGATATAGATAATCATTTCCTTCCTCAGATTTGAGAAGTTTTCAGCCACTACTTTGAATATGCTTTCTGATCTTTCTCCTCTCTTTTTTTCTGAGGACTTTCATAATGCATGCATTTAGATGATGTTCTTTAAATCTTTAAAAATTGTTTCACTATGTTTCATTGTTTTACTTTTCTTCCTCTGACTAAATAATATCCAACTATCTGTCTTTGCATTTGCTGAGGCTTTATTCTGTTTGAAATAGTCTGTGGTTGAACTGCTCTAGTGACTTTTTCCATTCAGTTATTATATTCTTCAACTCCATGATTTCTGTTGGAACTCTTTTGTATTTTATATCTCTTTATTGAAATTTTCACTTTATTAATGCATTGTTCTCTCAATCTCAGTGGGCATCTTTATTATTAATTAAATTAATTCTATGTCAGGTAAATTATATAACTACATTTCATTAGCATTAGTTTCTGGAGATGTATCTTGTTCCCTGTTCCTTCTTTTTTGTTGTTGTTTGAGTATCATTTGCCTAGTTCTTTGATTTACTTGACTCTGTGTTGGTGTCTGTCCATTAGACACAGCAGGCAACTGTTCCAGTCTTACAGACTGACCTCATTCTGAAGAAGACCCTGATAAACAACCCTAACCAGAGATTCTGGGAGCCTCTACCCACTCTTTCCTCCACAGGGAGGGAAGGCAGCTGTGGTAATTGTCTGCTCACTCTGTGCTGAGCCAGGGAGAAGCTACAGCATCTATCAGCTCAAGCCACCAACCTCCATTCTTCCCAAGGCAACTTGATTGTGCCGGCCTCAGCAGAGCTTTAATATTAGCTATTATTTTTGGCAATCCCTGGTGACTCTTGGGTACTGGGAACATGGATGAACTCTTTCTCTCTCCATATGGAAGCTGAGAGCTGAGATTTTATTTTTGCCCTTTGCTCTATGCTGAGAAGTTGGGGGTGGGATTAATGGTGTCTACCATCTGAAGCCACTGCCTCCTTTCTCCCCCAGCTGGATAGACTGCATAGAACCTGTCAGAGCTCCAAGACTGGGAAGACATAAGTTGGTTCTCTGTGGAACCCACTCAAAAAAGTTGGGGTGCTGGACACTTGAACAAACACCTTGCTTCCCTAAGATCAATCTGGGAGCTAAAGTGTCTCTTCCTGATTGTATGGTGCTAGAGTGGGGTCACGGTCTCCAGTGCAAGGGTGTCCCAAATATCCCTACCAGCTTTGGTAACTCTGGTTTCACATTCCCTCAAGGTGCAGGAGCGCTTTAATTAGTTTTGGATTACTCACAAAGGAAATTAACCTGTGAATTGCTGCCGAATCAGTGTTTGTGGAAGAAGGGCTGGGATTAATATTGATGTGGTGGAAGAAAGGAGGGTGGGGATTAAAGAACTACCTATCAGGTACTATGCTTATTACCAAGGTGATGAAATAATCTCTATGCCAAGCCTTGTGACATTCAATTTACCTATATAACAAACCTGCACATGTTCCCCTGAACCTAAAAGAAATATTATCGGGATTTTGGTAGAAATTGTGTTTAAACTGTATATCAATATGGGGAGAACTGACATCTTCACTATGTTGAGCTTTCCAGTCCACAAACACACGAGCCTATGAATCCATTAAGCAGAGTATGTCTCTCCATTTATTTAGATAGTCACTGATTTCTTTCATCAGTGTTTTATAGTTTTTAGCATATAAGTCCTATAGATGTTTTGTTCAATTTACACCTATTTCATTTTGTTTTCTGAGCATTTGTAATGGCACTGTATTTTTAATCCATGTGTTTATTGCTAATATGCAGAAATATAATTGATTTCCGTCTTTTTTAATTCTGTGACTTTGAACTCATTTATTAGTTCTATGAGTTTTTGGTCTCTTTTATGGGGCAGCGGAAGATCACTTGGGATTTTCCATATAGACCATCATGTAATTTGCAAATAAGGACCATTTTATTTCTTCTTTTCCTGTCTGCATGCCTATTATTTGCTTTGCTCATTTTACTGTATCAGCTAGATTTTCCAGCACTATGTGGGATACTGGTGGTGAAAGTGAACATCCTTGTCAGTTTCTAATCTTAGATGTAAAAAATATAGTATTTTACCATTAAGTATGATGTTATATATAAGCTATTTGTAGATACTCTTTAGCAAGGGTAGAGTCCCTCTATTGTTATATTTCTGAAAGTTATTATCAGTGGGTGTTGTATTTTATCAAATGCTTTGGCTGTATTAATGAATATGAACCTGTGATTTTTTCTCCTTGTGAGTGTTAACACAGTGGATTACATTGGCTGTCAAATATTGAAGTAGCCTCAAATCACTGGAATAAATCCCATGTGATCATGATGTATATTTTTTCTACATTACTGAATTCTATTTAATAATATTTTAATAAAGTTTATTACATGCCTATATTTCTGAGAGACATTGATCGGTAATTTTCTTTTTTGTTTCTTTCTTAGTTTTTGGTATCAGGGTGATATAAACATCATAAAAAGAATTGGGAACTGTATACTTATTTTTTCTGGAAGAGATTACATAAAATTGGTGTTAGCTATTTAAAGATTTAGTACAATTATACAGGTAACCATCTGTGCCTGGAGATTTCTTTTTAGTAGTTTTTCAAATTTGACTTAGCTATAATTTAATTTTATTAACAAGTATAAGGCTATTCAAATTATCTACTACATATTGGGTGAGTTGTCACATTTTGTGCTTTTTGAAAAACTAGCCAATTTTTATCAAAGTTAACAAACATGTTTGGGGAGTTGATAGTATTTTCTTATTATCCTTTTGAGCTCTGTAATGGCTGTAGCAGTATCACTCCCAATATTGGCAACTTGTGACCTCTTTTTCAGTCAATTTTGATGCTTTTTAAATTTTACTTATTTTTCAAGGAGCTAGTTCTTTGCTTATTTTGATTTTTTATTGCTTTTCTGTTTTCAAATTCATTGATTTAAACTATTATCTTTAATATTTTCTTCCTTCTGCTCGCTTTGGATTTATTTTGTTCTTAGATTCTTGAAGTCAGAGATTAGATGATTAATTTGGAACTTATTTTCTAATGTATATATTTAGTACTAGAAATTTCCTTTTGGGGTCGGGTGTGTTGGCTTATGCCTGTAAACCTAGCATGTTAGGAGACCAAAATGGGAGGATCACTTGAGGCCAGAAATTTGAGACCAACCTAGACACTACAGTGACACCCTGTCTCTACAAAATACTTTTTCATTAGCTGCACATGGTGGCATGCAGCTCTAGTCCAAGCTTCTTGAGGGACTGAGGCAGGAGGAACCCTTGAGACCTGAGCAGTGAGGCTGCAGTGAGCTGTGATCATGCCACTGCACTCCAGTCTGGGTGAAAGAGTGACATGGTCTTAAAAAAAAAAAAAAGGAAAAAAAAAAACCCTCTTGGAACTAATTTTGCTGTGTCCTGAAAAACTTTATATGTTTATATATTCATTTATAATTCATTGAATGTCCTTTTTATTTTCCTTGAAACTTCCTCTTTAACCCAGGGATTATGTAGGCGCCTGCAGTCCCAGTTACTAGGGAGGCTGAGGCAGGCGAGTGGTGTGAACCTGGGAGGTGGAGCTTGCAGTGAGCCGAGATCACGCCATTGCACGCCTGGGCGACAGAGCGAGACTCCGTCTCAAAAAAAAAAAAAGAAATGCATTATTTCATTTCAAAGTGTTTGGAGATCTTCCTATTAACTTTCTGATACTGGTTTCCAGTTTGATTCTATTGTGATTACAGAACACTCCTTGTATGATTTCAATTTTCAAAAAATTTGTCTAGGTCTGCTTTATAGCCCAAGATATGATCTATCTTGGTATATTTTCCATGGGTACTTAGAAGAAATGTTTATTTTGCTCTTTAAAGAGTAAAATGTTCCTTAAATGTTGATTAGATACTTACAGCTATTCGTGTTAAGTTCTTCTACATCTTTGCTAATTTTTCTGTCTAAATAGTCTATCAATTGTTGATAGAAAGGTGCTGAAATCTCCAACAAAACTATGGTCTTTGTCTTTTTCTCCCATCTTTTTAATCATATCAGCTTTTGTTTCACATATCTTGTACTTCTATTGTTTGACTTGTATACCTTTTATCATTATGTAATGTACTTCTTTGTCTCTGGTAATTTTCTTTGTTCTGAAGTCTCCTTAATTTTACAATAATCTAGCCACTCCTGCCTTTTTAAAATAATATTTGCATGGCATATCTTTTCCATCCTTTTATTTTTAATTTATCTATATTATATTTGAAGTGAGTTTTTATAGCATATAGCTCAGTCACATATTTTTAATCCACCCTATAAATCTTTGCCTTTTAATGTGCGTATTTAGATTATTTACTTTTAATGTAATTATTAACATGTTGGCATTTAAGTCTACCATCTAAGTTTTATTTTGCTCCTTCTCTTTTCTCTTTGTCCTGGTTCCTGTTTTCTTTTTTCCTGCCTTATTATGAGCAATGTGACAATATTTTTAGAATTTCATTTTGATGTATGTACAATAATTTTTATATATCTCTTGTTATAGCATTTTCAGTGATTCCTCAAGACATTATATTATATAATTATATATAATGTATATTATATAATTATATATAATGTATATTATATAATTATATATGATGTATATTATATAATTATATATAATGTATATTACATAATTATATATGATGTATATTACATAATTATGTTATATATTATATATAATTACATTATATGTACATATATTATATATATATTATTATTATATATAATTATATTATATGTACAAAATTTATTATGGTCTACTGATGTTTACATTTTACCAGTTAAAGTGAAGCTTTAAAGCTTTCCTCTCTTCACATCTTTTTTTCCTCTTTCATTTATAAAATAACTGTCTTTAATATATTCTAAGCAATTAGAATCACATCAGACAGTGTCATAATTTTTGCCTCAACTGTCAATCATGACTTAGAAAACCCAAGAAGAGAAGAAAATATGAGTAAGTCTCTTGCTTATCCATATTTTTGCTGTTTCTTGTTTCTTTCTGATATTTCAAAATTCCTTTTTTTATCATTTTGTTTCTGTTTAGTCAATGATAAATTCTGACCCAATTTTGAAGTGAATTCTCACTGAATTATGTCCCCTCAAAATTTATATATTGAGATCCTAACCACCAATGTGACTGTATTTGAAGACAGAACTATAAGGAGGTAATTAAGGTTAAATAAAGTTACAAAGGTAGGGCACTCATACAATAGGATTAGTGTGCTTATAAGAAGACAGATTAGAAAACTGTCTCTCTGCCTCTCCCGCCCTCTCTCTGTCTCTTTCTCTTTTTGTGTGTGCACGCGCGCACACACACACACACACACACACACACACACAGATTATCTGAGCACACAACAATATGGCAACTGTCTACAAGAAGGAAAGAGAAACCTCACCAGAACCAACCAGGCTGGTGTCTTTTTCCAAGACCTCTAGCCTCCAGAATAGTGAGAAAATATGTCTGTTGTTTAAGCCATCCAGACCATGGTATATTAATAGCCTATGCTAACTAACAAAGATAATTTCCTTTAGTCATTCTTGTAGAATATGTCTGCCAGTGATAAATTCTCTTAGCTTTCCTTCATCAGAGAATGTCATTTAGCTTTGATTCTTAATTGAAATGTAAATGATATTTAGAATTTTGAACTGACAGTTATTTTCTTTTAGCACTTAAAAAATGCTGAAGTACTGATTTCTGATTGAAAAGTTAGTATCATTCAAACTGTTTTACTCCTATAGCCAAAATGTCATTTCTCCCTAGTTGCTTCCATCATTTGTATTTGCCTTTAGTTTTTACAAGTTTGAGTATGATATATCTTCATGCAGACTTTTTGGGGTTTATATTGTCTGGGTTTTTCTAAGCTTCTTGAATCTGTAAGTTTATGTATTTTGCTAAATTTGGGAAGCTTTGCTCATTTGTTTGCATATTTTTTTAGCCCTACCTTCTTTGTTCTTTCCTTCTGGAACTCTAACCCTGTTTACTTACTCATCCTTCTGTCCTCATTATTCTGCTGCTGAGCTAATCCACTGAGTTTTCTATTTTGGTTAGTGTATTTTTTAGTTTTAAAATTCCCATTTCACTCTTATTTTATCTCCTATTTCTTTACTAAAACTTTTCTCTTTTAATTTATTTCCAGTTTATTTGTAACTACTTGCAGAAGCATTTTTTAAATGATTTGTCACATAATTCTAGTATCTACATTGTATTGGTGTTGACATATCTTGATTGTCTTTCTTTATTCAGTTAGAAATATTCCTGGCCATTTTGTGACATGTGATGTTCTCTCAAAACCTGAACCCTTTAGAACTATGAGACCGGATCCTATGTAAATCTACTCAGTTGGTTTCCTCTACAGGGACAGAAGGGAAGTGAAGATAAAATTTCAAGTTCCCTACTTATCCTTTATTAATAGTCAAAGGGGAGAAAAGCTCCTTGTTACTGTTGGACAAGTGAGGGATTTTCATGTCCCCACTAGAGGTTTGCTGATATCATACTGGCATGCTTCTATTACTGCTCCCCGTGTGAACTCCACTGACACCACAGGGAGGGGAAACTGGGCAATGATGAAAGTCCAGACTCTCTTCTAGGCCTTTTCTAACACCACCAGAAAGCGGTAGAGGCATTCTTCTTCATTACTAGGTGGTGGTGAAAAGCAAAACTCCTCGGGTGTATTCACTGACACAATAGAAGCCACAAGTGTGACTCATTACCCTTAGCAGAGAACAAAGTTACAACTTCCTATGCAGTCTTCTCTGACATCACCCTGGAGAGAGTCTGAGACCCCTCTTTATAGTCTGAAAAGAATGAAACTTTATGCTCGTCATTTAGCTTTTGCTAGCTAAGGTGGGACTGGGCTACAGATTTTTTCTGTGGTATTTGGTCAGGGTGGAAGAGTTATTATATAGAAGCTTTCTTTCTTGCTAGTATGCCTTTCCTGAAACTTTGGCTAGAGCCAGTAGGCTTTTGTTAAGGATTTTTGTTTTTGCATCCTCTGGCATTTCTGGGATTTTTCCAGCTTCTGTATCTCCACGTCGGAAACATATGAGGCAAAAACAAAAACATAGAAAACTTACCACCATGCCATTCTTTGGTCCTCCAGTTCCTTAGCTAGTTTTCCTTCTTCTTTACACTTTTCAGGTCTTCTTGGGTTTGTTTTACATATAATTTTCAAGGTTTTCAGTTGGATTTAGCAGGAATATATCTATTCCATCTTTCTGGAAGCAAAATACCATTGAGAGATATTGATTTTAGAAATGGAAATGACTCATGTGAGAGAACACAGAATGGAATAATTTTACTGAGACAAGAAAGATCAAACCACAGAGAAGATGAAGACTAACTAAATTAGCATGAGCTATGGTGGTTACAGAGGATAAAGTTACCTGACTGTTACAATCAATATGCTGGAGCTCAGGGAAGGCAAAACTATGTGATTAGTAGCCCTTTCCAAATTCCATTATGAGTGGGAACAATCAAATTCCTGGTGGCCACTTGCTTAGTACTGGCTTTTTACCCACAAGATTTAATACTAAGTTGATTGATTCACTGTGTTTTCTTTGCCTGTTTCATAAGCCGCTCACTTTAATTCTGGATGTTCGACTAGCAAAAAAGATCCATTTCTGTAATTTTGAAAATATGAAAATACGTGAAGTCAAAGTCAATCTCAAAACTTCTTTGTAGAGATGGTAAGTAAAATTAAAGGATTAAAAACCCATTACTGTGCTACAAATCTACTTAAAATTTCTTAATCATTGCTGTTTCTGAGCTCCTCTGAATAATCTGTTAATGTGTGGTACCCTGGCTCATGGTAAGGGCATGACTTACATTATATGCAAAAATACCTTAAAAGTATTTATTCAGGTAATAGATACTCCCTTTGTGATGAGAAACAGATTTAATACAATGATGACTTGTTCCCAAACAATAATCTGAGTATCAGAAATTGAAGCTTAAGTTATTCCTAAGTTTTATTCCTAAAATGGATTTTTTTTTGTTTTTCAGAAGAAACTAAAACATATTAATATGCAACTTCACACCCAAAGAAATGTGAAACTTTACTTTCCTGACAAAGAATGTCCACTAATTAAAAATGACAATGTTGGCACTTTAAAAGTATCTCTTTGCATACTGAACACCTGCTTTGGGTAATACCTTGGCAAACTAAAAGCATATGGCCATTCTCCTTTTCATGGTTGTACCCAATAAATGTCATCAGAATTTCAAAATGATGAAGAAGGTCTTTAAGTAGAGAAAACGAGATGCCACTTTTGGTTTTCTAAACCACAAGGATTTGAGGGAGGGGCCCTGAGGCACACACCCAGAGACCATTAAGTGATATAGGGGCCAGAAATACAGAGTCAAATTTTATACAATAAAGATCAAATATCAAAAATAGCTTACAATACTAAAACAGGTTATGTCTAAAGTCAGAAATTCTTTCAGTAATACTGGTAAATTTTTATGCCTCTAATCATAATCCGTAAGACTGAACTAAAGCAGAAAACTCTATATTTAATTTGTCGCTTGAGCAATATTATGCGGTTTCAAAACTATAGCTATAAGAAGAAATTCAGTTGATGTTTCCATTAGTGTATTATTCAAGTTCAGTCCATTACTAACCACTTTACATTTTTAAATACCAGCATGTCTTAATAGTAGGAGTACTGGACTAAGAGTAACAAGCTGCAAATTCGAGTTCTTAACTACCACTGACATCACAATGCATTACATTTTTTCTGAATCTCACTTTCCTTATTTGTAAATTAAAATAGTAATAATAGCTGTTCTGGGTGCCTCACAGGATAGCTCTAAGGAACAAAAGAAAGAAAATGTTTATTAAGTAGATTCACACCAAAGTGGTAATGAAACCCTTGAACAGTGAAACTCCAAGTGGATGTAGCTGGAGACTGAACTAGCACAAAAGAGCAAGAGGAGACATTTGTTAGTGCAAATGAAGGGGAATAATATGTGAAATGATATCTGTATTACAGGTAAATTTCCTCAGAAAGCATTCAACTTGGAAGATGTTCTTATTAAAACACCCAGGGTCATCTTGGTATGTGTGTGTACATGCATGCACATGTACATACACACACATGCAAACACAGATACACACACTAGTCTGCATTTATTGAATGCTAATTAAATACTAATTTAATGTCTGCTCTGTGTTTGTCACCATGCTCAGAACTAGAGATAGAGGAGTAAGTAATTGAGAAACAGTCCCTCCTTTCACAGAGCATATGTTCTGGTAAGAAAGATTACAATATCATTTCCAAGTATGCAATGACAGCATGATACGTTGTAGAAATGAGAACTATGGTGGTATTCATTATTATAAACAATAAACATACAATATTATTTACAGATACATATTGTATCAATATTAAATACAGATACAATATGCTTCAGCAAAATAAGGGGGAAATATCAAAAAGAAAAGCAACATCATGCAATAAGCCAAGATTGCGCCACTGCACTCCAGCCTGGTGACAGAGCGAGACTCTATCTCAAAAAATAATAATAATAATAATAATAAATACAATAATAAATATAAATATTTATTATTGAGACATGAACATATTTGTGTCTACATTAACTGATATTTTAAATTTCCATCCCCTATTTCCATACTATTATAAAATGTTTAATAGTAATTAACTTGATATTTCAGTATTTAAGCTCCAGGATATCCAGGAGTAAGTATGTCTCAGCTAGAAAAGAGCATCAGCCAAAGACAGCCAAAAGGACTTTGTGTTCTCTTGTGGTGAGATGGTTAGTTAGTATCTGTTCAGTTATTAGGCAGAAACATGATTTCACTATGTCTTTATTTGGAAGTCGAAAGGCTTTTATATGAATATCAGGTTGACAAGGGGCAAACTGTGACAGCTTTGTACAATGTCAATTTAGTTAAACTAAAACTAAGTCTTCCATAATTCTATTTTCTATGTATTTCTGCATTAGGGTGAGCCAAAAGAGAAACTGCACAAGAATGGAATGGTAGACGTGAAAGAATGGCTATAATCTCTAAAGGTCAGTGTAGGGTACCAGGTCCCCATGTAGCTCACATACATTGTTACTGACCTGCTAGGCATGTGGGAGCAGCCAGACCTACAACTTTTTCAGATCCTGCTAGAGCTTCAGGTTTAGTTGTTGCTCCCAGGTAGAGAGTAGCTAGCTCTTCCTAACACAGGACACTCATATCATCAAGACTGGAGGAGGTAAGATTCAGACACTTCCCAGTTTTTCCTTATGGATTCCAGTTTGTCCTTGCTGTGTCTCCTATTCCATGTCTAACTTTTTTTCTGAACTACCAGCCTTGACTATCTATAGCAACTTCAGATCCACTGCCAGATACAGTGACAACAGCCTTCTGTAGACTTCTTTGCCAGCTCCCACAATTGTATATGTTCTGATTCCAACAATGTTCTTTCTTCTATGGTGATTATGCTTCTCCGATTTAACTCTAACAGATACAATATGCTGCAGCAAAATAAGGGGGAAATATCAAAAAGAAAGGCAACATCATGCAATGAGCCGAGATTGTGCCACTGCACTCCAGCCTGGTGACAGAGCGAGACTCCATCTCAAAAAAAAAAAAAAAAAAAAAAAAGGCATCATCAGGGCACAAAAACAATGAATTCACTAATGTAAGAAAATTTGGAATTATTGACCTAGGATGATTGCTTCTGAAATCAGAAAGCCACCAGTTCAGCTAAATTAGAAGCACGTGGACTTTAGAACAAAGGTCTCCAGGCAAAAGGACTGGAGATTTGAGATTAAGTCCAGATAAAGAGTAGGTTACATGACAGAAAGTAAAGATAAAATTAATGATATTATCAAAACCTGAAAGAAAATGAAAGAAATCAATCATGAACTGCAGGTAAAACAAACATCTGCATAAGCAATTATGGTCTATATATCAAATTACTCCTTCAAATTAGAATAGGAAGCCAGTAAACTTCTAGAGGAAAAATGGACTGGATTTTAGGCAATAGAGTGAGCAAAAAGACAGATGATATTGGAGACATAACAAAGAAAACACGTTTCCAACAAGAAAAACAAATCAAAATAAAAGCACTTAGAAACTCTATAAAGAACCAAGAAAAGAAAAAAGCATGGTGAAAACATGAAGGAAGTTAAAATGGGTCATAATTTTAAGAACTTGGGGGAGAGTAATAAAGGAGAATGGATTTGATCATCGTCCATTGAATGTCAGTGGGGTTGTCTCCATGGTGCTATAGAACAGGAGACTAATTCCGTCATCCACTGGGCATTGTTGTCAAGGATATTTAGATGGATATACCAACTTAATTGTAATTTATTTCAACTTTCAGACTCAGACTGCAAACTGCCTAGAAGACCAAATAATTAACACAAAACAGAGTATTAGTGGAATCAACACTGAGAAAATTAACAGTACAGTTGTAGAAAAAAGAACAAGGACATCATTTGATGTGCTTCACTTGCTACAAAATTGAGAAAAAAAGCATCTCAATAAAATATAGTATGACGCTTTGCTGAGTTAAGTGTGAGCTAAAGTTAGGAAAATCATCCTGTTTAATTATACTGTACACCATAAAAACAATTTAGCATAGAACATAAAACATTGCTAATCTATGTTTCTTGAAAACCTGCATTTCCCTGAACTTGAGTTAGAGAATTTTATGAACTGAATGACTGTGTGCCCCCTGCCAAATTCACGTGTTGAAGCTCTAATCCCTAGTATGACTGTGTTTAGAGATGGGGTCTCTAAAGAAATAATTAGGGTCAAATGTGGTAGTAAGGGTGGGTTTCTAATCCAATATGGCTGACTTCCTTATGAGAAGATATGCTAGAGAGCTTTCCACGTACCAAGGAAAAGCCATGTGAGGACACAGCAAGAAGAGGCCATCTACAAACCAGAAAGAGAGCCTCACCAGAAACAATCAGCCTGAAGCTTGATGTGGGACTCCAGCCTCCAGAACAACGAAAAAATACGTTATTGTTGTTTAAGCCATCTAGTCCACAGTATTTTGTTAGGCCAGCCAAGCTGACTAAGGCAGAGACCAATGATGGGGTTAAAGAAGAGGTGAAGAGAAGCTAAATGCCTCGTGTTTCTAGTTCAATCATATCAGCCTCATGTTATTTGTTTTATAATTGTTGTTTATTGTATTAGATATCAGATTTTCCCTGATGAAAGAAAAAAGAGTTCCAAACCATGAACTAGCATCCCTGAAGAAATAGAATGTCAAAAGCATCTAAATACTAAATAATTTATGTTTCCTACTCAAATATTACTGATTTTCCTTTATGCCACCATTTTTATGCACTGTTTGATATTTTGTTTTAAAATAAATTTTAACTTACAGGAAGGTTTTAAAATAGTTATATAAAACTCACACTCGTAGCTATATTCAACAACTATTAACATTTTGCCAAAATTTCTCACACATACTCTATTTCTATTCCTCTTTTCCCTTCCCTCTCTCTTTACACATACAAAATAATATAGACATAGAAATCTAAACCTTTGAGATTAAATGCAGATATCATACTTCCATATCTCCTAAATACTTAAACACGCATTACAGCAAAACAAGGGCATTCTCTCTTTAAACACCTTCACAACATTTTTTGAACTTTCTTTTCTCTTTCTGTACTTCTTGCCCACAACTTACCTTGATTGCATTTGGTTACTTTTTTCATATTCATAAATACATACCAGTATTCTGAATGAGATAAGCTAGGTAGAATGGGGAAAGACTGGTGTTTCTAGAAGAAACTGTTGAATTCAGTTGCCATGGTGGGATTATGAAAATGGGTTTGATAAAAATTCAAGCAGAAATAAATATGCATGATCTTCTCCATTTAGAATTGTACAAAAAGCTGTGTATATTGTCTGCTTTGAGATGAAACAATAGTCTTGTGCATTGTCATGTCAAACACAAATAACTCTTTATTCTATTTTGTTTTTCTTGTTTTCCCTTCTAGTCCTGCATGAAAGATATCCAAAAACTGATCTTCACTGAAAAACAACACTAAAATCAAGCAGAAGATTCTTTTTGGCAAAACATATTGAACTGATAAAACACTAATTAGTATATTTGGGTTCAGGCCTCAGGACATTTTCTTCAAATGTTTTCATTTTTATTCATAATTTATAATGTAATTCTCTTTTATTTTGAAATACACGCTTGTTTTGGAGGAAAACTCTGGCAATATACCAAAGAAGAAGTTATATCTAAATGATTTAAATAGTGTTTGCTAAGCATCTTTGGTGACTATTTTTCTCCCTTAGAACTATAAAATCTAACAAACATAATTTATGGAGATGTTTAGTCTTAAACAGAGATGTTATAGTTTTGAACCGGATTAAATTTCAAAAGTACCTTTCTATATCTTGAGACTTTTTGGTAATATAAATCAAAATAAAACATCCATAAAACATAAAATTCTGCTTCTTTCATCTCTTAAGTTTCTGTGCTCTACTAAACTGTTATGGGTGTTTGTACACCAACTGCATACACATTTACTCATGGATGCAATGGGAAGCTGAGAATTTTTGAGTTGCACAATTAGGATGTAAGAATATTCTTCAAAGGCTTCGTCATAGTCCAGAGACTGAGGAATGCGTACTATCTCAAAGAGAAAAAACAAATAAGGCTCGCTTATCTTTCAAATTAAATTGACAGGGTATTAGCATAAGTAAAATTGTGTCATATTAATTATTGATCTGTAGGATGTTAGAGATTGTGCTAGAAAACTTAATGTAAGGACATGATACTCTTACTCATGCCTGGAGAGTTAGCAGTAATGTTAGTGTTATCCTGGCCAACTCTGTCCTTTTTCTTCCTAAATCATTTTCCCATCAGCCACTGATAAGAAATTCTGCTAATGAAGACATATTCTTTTTGTGTAAAACCCACACATGAATGAGATCATGATTTTTATGGAATCAGTATTAGTGACCACAGAATACGCTTGCAATAAATGTTGCTTAAATGTTTCTGAATATAGAAAAAAGAGACAAAAGTCAGTAAGCAGATGATGAAGCCCTACCTACAGAGACTAAACCTTTTGGGCTTCATGAGGGTTTTTCTGTCTTACAGAGATTTTGTTGTGAAGCGACTCCAACATAAAGGGAATACAAAAATTAACACATTGCATAGAATACAGTATAATCTCAATAAATTCAACTGCCTTTCACCTCACACATGTCCTTTGCATCTCCCACACCAAAGTGGCCAAATGGGACACTGTTCTATATAAATACATATTCTCTTATATCCAAAAAAAAAAAAAAAAAATGAGCCTGGTATGGTGGCTCACACCTATAATCCCAGAACTTTGGGAGGCCAAGACTAGAGAGTCCCTTGAGCCCAGGAGTTTGAGACTAGACTGGGCAACATAGGGAGTCCCCATCTTCTCTCTTAAAGAAATTTAAAAATTAGTCAGACATGGTGCCATGCACTTGCGGTTCCAGTGACTCAGAAGGCTGAGGTGGAAGGATCGCTTAAGCCCAGGTTGAGGCTCAAGTGAGCTGTCATAGCACCACTGCACTCGAGCCTGAGTGACAGAGCAAGACCTTGTCTCAAAAGAGAGAAAAAAAATCATCTGTCACTTTTCTATATATGACAGTCCGTATACAGTTGTCATATATTGACCACTCTAAATCTAGCCTTCAAATAATATGACTGTTTTTGAATATAAATTGTGCATTGGCAAATCTAAATCCACCTTTCAAAGTACACATAGTTCTATTTTTTTTTTAAGTCACTATCTGATTATCGACAAATCTGAACAAATCTGTCATGTGGCTGAGGATGAGGGGCTGGGAGAGGGGAGTGGTATTGCCCGTACACCAGATCATTTGACAGTACTTATGAACAAAGATCAATGTCAACTGAAAGGAACTTTCTCTCTACCTGGTCTATAAAGGACCCACCAAGGCACCTGAAATTCCCTTGTTCCTGTGGGACACTATTTGCTGCTGTCCTCTTTCCTACTTCAAAGCCCCCACCACCTGTTTCCTCTGGGATAGAGCTAGAACTGCCATAATGTTAAGAAGCAAAGGAGTTGTCCAAAATAATCCCCTCTTCATGTAAGGTGGCCAAAACAGGCCCGAAACTCACTGACAAGGCTGCAAGGTGGAGGCAGAAACACATGCTATCTTTCTGTTATCCCTGCTCTGTGTAAAGTAGGTAACCTGACGATGAAGTTAAGAGATTGGGAGCTGCCAGCATCACTACCTCTGCCCATTGGAGAGGTTGGAGCTCAAGGGAGCAGGTGCTAACTGAGAAAGAACAAATGCCCCACTGGATTTCCCAGTAACAGTAATTGGTATGTGGGTGTTCATCCCCTCCACTGAAGCTGATTCCTGGCACGCCCAGGGGCTCTCATTCACCCAATGGATGGTCCAGTCCTGAAGGACACTACCTCCTTTCACTCCCAAATTAAGGAAGTAATAGCATTTTTCAGATCTCAGAAATTTAACTCTCCTAATAGTCTCTAAGTCTATTGTTCTACTTTCAGACATTATACTTCTAATTACATTTTCATAAACACCCACTATTAATTAAAATGGCAGCCGTCTATAGTTGTTCAATCATTGGCCAATATTTTGGAGTTCTGTTCATCTGAAAGCTTCCAACAATCTCTGCTACAATATAAAAATGTTTAAATGTTTTGCAGGTGGTAGTGTCTAATAAATATCTAATAACTGATTTAGCACTTTCAGATAAATTCAATAATTCTTGCGTTACGTCTACTAGAATAATTTTATTATAGTTACAATAATTCTTAAATTAGCCTTTTGAAGGCATGTGATCTTCACATCACATTTTGTTGCTGTCTCTTCCATGACTATATGGTGTTTTAACATATTTGTGTGATAAACAAAATTTAGTTTTGATGAGAAAATCTGGTGTCAACATAGAGCCTTTGGCTGAAATTTCACCTGCAACAATATATTAAAATGATATCTGTTGAGTGTATCCTTTCTAAATTTGAATATTAAAACCACTATTGCAACTTGTTAAAATGTAAAAGTAACTTAAATTATAGAAAGAATTCACTAAATTATGCTCTAGTAACTTACTAAAGACATTTTTAATGAAGTCAATCAATATTTTCACTTATCTTTATAAGAGTTCCAAAATGCTAGCATAATGAGCTTTTCACAATATATATTTTGTTTCATTACGTATAATATCACCTTAATGTTTGTGGGAATTTAGTATTTCAACAATTCCCCTTACTATGTGTTGCTCTTTAGAAATTTTTCTAAATTTTAAGTTATTTAAAGATCAGTGATTTAAAAAGAGCAATTCTGCCACCTTGTGTTCTGTAAAACCAGGATAGCTGCTTGCTTCTGGGAAACTGCCAGTACTTTCTTATCAAACTTGAAAGTTGTAACTCTGAATCAGAATTCTACGATGATAATCAGCTGTGCCCCTCCCCCTGTTTATTTTCTTCCGACTGTGCTTGTACTGATCATGGAAGCTGGTTACTTAAGCTGTACTTGTGCCAGAGTTAGGACTCATTCCTCAGGATTTCCACCAAGGTTTGTAAAGCCAAACAACAAAACTTTAATTGTAACCATATGTCACTCTGTTTAAATTTTATTTTATTTTATATATATATATATATTTCAAATTTAGAATATATGTGTACATGGAATTACTGAAATGCTAGTTGATAGTCAGTTATACAGGTTATATTATACTCTATGTTTTAAAACAATAATAAGAACAATACAAAAAGAGGCTTACAATTTTTTAAAAATATACAACTTTTAAGAGGTAAGAAAAGTAGGTTGTGGTTTTTTGAAGTCAGATAATTAAAAAAAGAAAACTTTCAAACTTTTGGTAAAATACAACTTTTAATCAGAACATTAAAAATTAAACAGAAAAGGATCTCCTACTAATAAATAATCATTAACCTGTTGACGTGTCTCTTTCTTAGAGTGGAAAGTTCCAGGAATACACAATCCATTGTTTAAAGGTTTGTAATTTATCATTCTTCCCCAGAAAAGCAGAAGATGAAATGCCATCAAAAGTCTCAACTTCAGAGTCTGTCCTTCCCTTGATACTTGGATTACCGAACTCTTTGTATCATCTGTTCCCTTTGTGGATTTATTTTCAAAAGAAAAATGTAAGTTAGTCTTCACAGGACTAAATTTTGTAAGTCTATGAAAAGGCTTCATCAGAAATTTATATACATGGTGCTTGGAGTGAAGAGAGACCATCATTTTAATCAGATTGTCAAAGGTGTCTACGTCCCCACCTTCCCAAAAGGATACAAATTACCATAAAAAGTCTCTGATTTGAATTACACAACTAGTTTCTATGAGTAAATCATAAAATTTCGGTGGTATGTTGCTGCCATCTTGTGTCTAGCAAATATCTCTTTCCATTTCCATTAAGTATGCTAGCTGGAGTGATCAATAAAGAAACATTCTAAATTCAACCCGTAGGATTCTGCAGGGACTTACGCGAACAAAACATGGAAAAACAGTGAACTTCAAGCTATAGGTCCCTTAAAGCATTATTAGAATTATTGTCCAAAACAGTTTTAATAAATTATACGGTTGCTCATGATTAAAAATTTCTCCTTAATAGTTTTAGTCTTAACTCATACTTAGAGCAGGAATTAGAATTGGCAGGAATCTCATAAGAAAGGACACCTAAATAATAACATTTCTGCAACTGAAGGCAAGGAAATATCACTAATTCACTGAGATGTTGCAATTAGTTTTTAAATCTTGGATTCTTAAGGTGAACTTCTCCAAGTTTCTGAGTATTCATCCAACATGTGCCAAACTTCAAAACTTTGTAAAGTTTAGGCATTTCAACTTGAAAAAAAATTTTTTAAAGCACAAACATAAAAGGAAAATGCTGTGATGTATGACATAAAATCAGAAGAATTTTTCAGCATTGTGATTTTTAGTTATCTGGCTAAATTGTCTGTGTTGATTTAACATACAATTTAAGAACTAAAATCACTTTTTGAACACTTATGTATAAAAAATGATTGTAATTCTAAAATAATCCTGAAATTTAAGAAATGGAGGATTAATTACAGACTCAGAAAGAAAACACAAAAGTTCCAATGCTAACCAGCCTATCCAGCATGAACTTTTGAATATTATCAACTTTCCAACGGCATGGGAAGATGATTGGAGAGAGCTGGCAACTGCTTTTGAGTAATAAGTATATTTTGGAGCTCAATGGAAAGAAGAATTATGAATTTTCTTTCTCAGTAGTGTGACTACAAAATTCTTAGTTATAGAGGCATTAGTAGATATTATGAGGGTATTTCTAGCTAACAAATAATGTCTATTTTAGAGGGACTTCAAAGTAACCCTTTGGTTAAAAGAGGATTTGGAAGTTGGTCTTGAAGCTGATTTTGGATAGCAGGGACACTGATCTGGTGACTTTGTGGGGAGAGCATCACTTAATGCTGCTTTTGATAGATTGAAAACTGCTCTGTGAGAGAGGAAGAATTTGGTGTCATGATATAGCACTTTGGTCAAAAAAATAAGCAGAAATAACTAGTATAAAAATAAGCACCAATAAAGTTAACTTTTCAGGAGAAAATTTCTTTATATTATATTTTTATCTGGTTGGGAGGTTGGGGGTTGGAGACAGATAAGTTTAATTCAAATTCTCCAACTGACAAGCATTACTCACATTATCTGTATCAACTCACCCTTGTTTGAGTCTTTGATCATACAGCTGGCTTCCTAAACATGATAGGATTTCCTAAGGCACCTAAGATGTACTTCTAACAGGACGCTCAGTTAAAATAAATTATGCACGTTTCCAGGATCTGTTTCTGAGCCACTCAGATTCTTCTATTAACAAGCATATCTGAAATCAGTGTCCTATACCCATTTTTAGACTCTTACCCAAGGGCAGCCTAGCTCTCTGAATTGGCAGAACTATTGTTAGGATACTGCATTGTTCTGGGTTTGCCCATCTGATATGCCTATCCCAGAGGAAGAGCTGTAGGAACTGATAGAAGTTTGGAGAGCCATGTTTCCTTCCACTCCATGCTTCTTGACCAATTAAAACAAAGCACAGAAGGGAAAAATCAGTAATCACATTACAAAAGAACACAGGCATAAAAATCTTTCATTCTGAACAGTGGAAACTCAATTTTGCTATATCCTTCTGAAAATTTGCCTAGAAATGACCAAAAAAAAAAAAAAAACAGAACCGGAAAAGACCTCAGAAGGACATGTGGCTTCCGGCCAGTTTTATGTGCCCCTTGTGTCCCTGGCCACACCTGACTGAGAGCATAGATGTTCTCTTTGGCAATCTTTCCCGCTCTTTCACTCCAGTGGCGGCTGGTCTCCCCACTTCTCTTTGTGTTTACTTGATTCTATAGCTGCAGCATTCCCCCTTCTCTCAATGACATTTGGCTGGACTTTGACTTGAAACTTGTTTTGTGCTTGTAGTGACCTCTGATGTAGACTTGTTACATTCTTCCACTAGAATGCTTCCCAATGAGTTTCCAGTCCCTGCTGGCACTGCTTTAGCCGTAAGAGGTGAGGATCCCTTCTCAATACCAGTACCTCCCTTGCATCAGCACCCTGAACATCAACCCACTACAAAAAAACACGAACTTCTCAACGACATTTCTAGCTTCCTCTCTTGAAGACTTTTGGATTGTTTTTCCAAGGGCTTGACTGGGGTACATTGACCAACACCACAAAGTGTTACAACGAGAGTACCCATTCCTCCACTCCCAGCATTGTCCTGTGGCCAGGATCAAGTCCAGGCAGCTCAGTTACTTTCCCACTCAAGATAAGCTCCCTTCTCATCCAAAGCACCTTGGAGAAATTGAAACAACCTTTGACCCCACACTGGGTGGAGGTGTCTTAAGCCTGCCTACTAGATAAAAATGCCAGTTCCAGTGTGGTCTGCAACATTTCTCCTAGGGGAGACATTAATTTTTCATGAAGATTGTAAGGGATTTTATTCCTAAGCTGAAATCAATGAAGTTAATATGTTAAAACAAGCCTGTCCCATGGGATATTTGTGTCACTTGAAATGTGGAACTACAAGCATGAATAGTAAAATAGGACTTTTTCCTAAATTT
The DNA here is from genome assembly GCF_049350105.2 of Macaca mulatta. Taxonomy (NCBI): domain Eukaryota; kingdom Metazoa; phylum Chordata; class Mammalia; order Primates; family Cercopithecidae; genus Macaca; species Macaca mulatta. The sequence continues at coordinate 19,165,044 of NC_133408.1, read as the reverse complement.
TTAAAGTTGAAATAAGGAGTAGTTTCTGTTTAACTATGTCTCATGCTCATTCCAAAGTAGTTAAATGCACATAAATATTTTCTAACCACTCTGTTTTTTAAATTTCTTTTGTTGTTACTTATTTACCCCAAAACCACATTTTATGACTTCAAATCACCTTCATTCTTTAAAGCTGTCATGGATTTGGCTCTTTCAGATTGATCTCAATATATTTCTGACTGTGGTAACATCAAAAGCCAATATCAATTTCTTTCAAAAAATACCAACCATCTGTATTCCAATAAAATAATTTTTTAAAAATCATTTCTCTCTTAAACTAGTGTATTTTTAAAGAAGAATTTAAATAAAAAGCAAGGCAAGCATTTCTACCCTTACATATGACTACAATTCAAAAGCTTCGACAAAGTTGAAATTTTCTTATTGTCATTTGTCAGAATATATCTTGCAAAACAGATTTATTAGTATTTATCATCCATACGTATAATTCTGTGTGAGAGTATGTATGTACTTTGGCAGTGCAGTGGAGTATTTGCATGCTTTAGTAATTTTTGAAAGGAAGCCCCAGGAAGCAGGATAGTTGATTTCCTTGACATAATGAGCTAAATGCCCATCATCATCCACTTGTCTATAGATAAAGGAACCTAAGTGCGTTTTGAAGAGCATTAGAAGGGGGGAGGTACCTATCTATATTTCAATCCACATTTCACTGTCTCATAATCCAACCCCACAAATACATTCAATTGGTTTAATATCCATGGAGATATTTTCATAGTTCTAAATCATTTCTTTATCATTCCAAAATCCAAGAAACTAAAATTGTCTGTTTGTTTCCTAATTCTTCTGGTGGCAAAATCTGAACTAATACAGCAAGTAGCCTTATCTACTTTATCTTAATTAGTACCATTTCACTGCAGAGGTATTAATTAGTTAATTTGATTATGTATTTGATTATAAGGTGAAGGCATTTGTACCATACAATTTTTCTAAATTTAAAATTCTACAATTTAGAATTTGAAACATATCTTGTCTCAAAGTTTTTAAATAGATTTGTACTTATACTGGATAACACACTGCTTCTGGAAGGATAAATGATCTCAAAGGATTTATTAGACTCATTGTTCCCTGATTGACAATAAGGTTGGCTCCAGCACTTCGTTGTTTAGGGGCAAGGTGGGGACTAGACATAATAAGAGTGGAAAGAAAAGAGAGATATGGGTTTCAAGTGGCAAACAATATGTCTTTTGCACCTATGCAAAAGACGTATCATTCCAGATTATCTAAGGGGCAGAAGTAATCAGTTTCCTTCTGGAGCTTTCCAGCATCTAACTGGATCAGTCCGTACTCTGCATGTAGATTTTGGTGCCATTTCCTTCAGTTTTCAGAGGAAGAGAGTGAATTCTACTGCTTTTACAACTTTTAAAAATAAAACCATCCTCTGTCTTGTTTACATTTGAATTAAGCGTTTTCCTGAGGAAATTTCAAGGATAGAGTTTGAGAAATTTCAGGAACCCCTTTAGAACTGCCAAATAGAAAGTTTCTTATGCAGACAAATCATTTTTTTTTTACAATAGTATAATACTGTAATAAGAAAGAAAAAATCACATAAGTTACTAAAATCTGTAATAGAAAATTTGATGGTTACAAAGCAATTTTTTTTTTTTTTTTTTTTTTTTGAGACGGAGTCTCGCTCTGTCGCCCAAGGCTGGAGTGGAGTGGTGCGACCTTGGCTCACTGCAATCTCCACCTCCCGGGTTCACGCCATTTTCCTGCCTCCCGAGTAGCTGGGACTATAGGCACCCACCACCACGCCAGGCTAATTTTTTGTATTTTTGGTAGAGACGGGGTTTCACCATGTTAGCCAGGATGGTCTCGATCTCCTGACTCTGTGATCCGTCCACCTCGGCCTCCCAAAGAGCTGGGATTACAGGCATGAGCCACCGCGCCTGGCCAGCATTTTTGAAATTAATTCAAATTTCTGAAAATCTGACCAAGTGAATATTTTTTTCTTATATATTATACCTGTTATACATTATACATATTTAAAATGCCATTTTGAATAATTGGCTTCTTTGCATTAGATAGACATTTAAAATGCAAAAAAAAAAAAAAAAAGAAATTGATTAAGATAAGTAAATAAACCAGTCTTTCAGATAATGTTACAAATTTATTCTAAGTTTTACTCAGAATCTGCAAATATTATTTTAAATTTGCCATACCCTTAAGCATATATAATCAGTAAGTATCTTTAAATAATTGTTATTTGTAAGAATATGTCTTGCAAAACAGATTTTCAAAGTTGAAATTTCTAAGGCAAGAAACTAGAAAATGTTGAGGAAAACATAAGAAAACTATGCCCCATTCCTCAAACATTTTCTACTTGTTGGTTTTAGTGGGAAGTCTCATATCACATATACAGAACTCCCTTAAAAAATAAAAAAATGTGCCATAATTTTGGAATCATATAATATACCCCACTTACTAACTTGAGACATGTGTTTTAAAATTATTATTTAGAGAAAAGAGCCTTTCAATAACAATTTGATTGTGAACACAGAATTATAATTGAGCCTTAGGAGCACTATGTTGCTTTTTTCAGACACAATAGGTAGGGTTTTGATTTGATCACATCTCCAGGAATTCAGTGTGGCTCACACTGAAATTGTTGTGGTTCACACAAGATTGTTGAGCACAATCTTGGATTACACTCATTGAAAGCTAGAAGGGGAAATGACCAACAAGAGATTTCACAGAAAGCATACTTTGCCATATGGCTTCTAACTGTTTGCTCTTTGAAGCTCAGTGAGAGAGATCTGAGATACTACAGCCATGTTTTTCCTTTGTCATGAAAGATTTGTCTAGGAAGACAGCAGAAGCCATGAATTTGACATGCTAGTCAAAATACAAGAAGTTTAAGGCAACAGATGAAAAAGCAGAGGGCTTGCAGCTGTTTCAAATGAGTTCCTGTGGTGCTGCGCTTCTTTAGAAGAGGGCCCTATCTCAGAATAAAGCCACAAGAGTTCTTCCTACCACTAAACAGTCCTATAGGTTAAAACCCATGACAGCCATTCTACTGATTTAAATTTTGATAGATCCTTATTTAAGCATCAAAGTTTAGTCAGTAATCTTTTGCATAAATGGGATATAATTAGTGATGTGTGAAAATTCACTAAATAAGCTTTCCTTCTTTGGTTTATTATGATGCTCAGAATTAGTCAATAATTTTTTGCATTTTTTGTTCTAACTCTGGGAATTTTCATGCTATTCTGAACCTTGAACGTTTAAAATGCATAATAAAATACATGAAGTCCAACTTATCCTCAATTAAAATTTAATAAGCTTTGAGAACTCTATTTTAAGGTATTACTAGTGATCATTTTTTACAAAAGAAATTTCAAGAAATATTAATATACCCATTGTATTAGTCTGTTCTCACCCTGCTATGAAGAAATACCCAAGATTGGATAATTTATAAAGAAAAGAGGTTTAATTGATTCACATTTCTGCATGGCTGGGGGTGCCTCAGGAAGCTTACAATCATGGCAGAAGTCACCTCTTTACAGGGTTGTAGGAGATAGAATGAGTGCCAGGAGGGAAATGCTGGATGCTTCTATGATGTGGTTTGGCCGTGTCCCCACCAAAATCTCATCTTGAATTTTAGCTCCCATAACCCCCATGTGTCATGGGAGGGACCCGGTGGGAGGTAATTGAATTGTGGGGCCTGGTCTTTCCTGTCCTGTTCTTGAAATAGTGAATAAATCTCACAAGATCTGATGGTTTTACAAAGAGGAGTTTCCCTGCATGTGCTTTCTCGCCTGCCATTGTGTAAGACGTGCCATTGGTTCTCCTTTGCCTTCTGCCATGATTGTGAGGCCTCCCCAGCCATGCTGAACTGTGAGTCTGTTAAGCCTCTTTCCTTCATAAATTAGCTAGTCTCAGGTATGTCTTTATTAGCAGTGTGAGAACAGACTAATACACTTATAAAACCATCAGATCTCGTGAGAACTCACTATCACAAGAATAAACACGGGAAAAACATCCCGTATGATTCAGTTACCTCCCACTGGGTTCTTCCCACATGTAGGTGTTATGAGGATTACAATTCAAGATGAGATTTCAGTGGGGACATAGCCAAACGATATCACCCATAGACCACTTTTTTAAATTCATGAGTTAATTATTTTGAGAAGAGAATCTTAGTATATTCCTAAAATTTAGAGAAAGACTTTATGTCTAAAAGAATGTCAATTAGAAAATTGTCACTGGGGCCAGGCGTGGTGGGTTATGCATGTAATCCTAGCACTTTGGGAGCCCAAGGTGGGCAGATCACTTGAGGTCAGGAGTTTGAGACCAGCCCAGCCAACATGGTGAAACCCCATCTCCACTAAAAACACAAAAATTATCCAGGTGTGGTGGCAGGCACCTGTAATCTCAGCTACTCTGGAGGCTAAGGCAGGAGAATTGTTTGAACCTGGAGACAAAGGTTGTAGTGAGCCAAGATCATGCTACTGCACTTCAGCCTGGGTGACTTGACACTGGTTGTTTTGTTTTGTTTGGAGCATTGAAACAATTGTCCTCCAACTATTAATCCATCATAGCAAGATTAAAATGTTAATGCAACTATTATATTTGAAAATTAGCATCCTGATGAAATTATAAACTTGACCACATTGCAATAGCACCAACAATGGATTACTCATCACACATAATGACCCACTTCAAATTTAAATGATATTATTTAGTGCAATTAAATTAGAATTATCAAATTTCTATCTAGAGGACATATGTGATGACTTTAGAGTAAATTGCCATAAAAACAATAGGCAGTGACATGAGAAGAGGTCAATTTAGAGTCCAAGAGATACAGGAACTAAAGATGACTTTGTACACAACTTATTTCTATTTTCTTTTTACCATGTAATATATGTGAACAACTTAGGGTTGTAATGCAGTGCCTGGAAGTTCCTTTATATCACATTTAGTTGCTATGAGAGTTCCTGGATGAGAAAATCAGGGACAATCCAATGGGAGTGGGCATGGAGCAGAGGCAAAGAACAGCACATCAGAGTGAGAAGGGAATAAAGAAGAATAAAGTTAATGCAAATCTGGCAGTTTCTGACCATTTGTTTTTCCTTGTGACTTTTAAAAATCTTTTGCTAGGCTGTCTTTAAGCTATAATTTGTAGTCTCAACAGAAGGCATAGAGTGAGTGGTATCCAGACCACTACGACTCAAAGAGAGAAGACCTTTCTTTAATGGATAGAAATTTAAGACTACAAGAGTTCACTGTTTTTACCATCCTTGGAACAATATGTGTGCTCTAGGGAGAGATAATTACTTTTAAGAACTTCAAATCTAGCGCCTTTCACCAACTTAATTCTTTGAAAATGTTAGAAAAACATGACTTTTTTTCCTGAAACTTATTCTGAACAGACTTGAATGTTCCCACCCAGGGAGCAATTCAGGAAAGATTCTTCCTGCCAACCTTTCATGGCTAAATTTCTCAAGCACGACCTAGGTTAAAGTAAGTTTGCTTCAGTCTTGGGATGATTGCCATTTTTCCATTTATCGATTTTACATTTTTTGTTTCATCTCTGCAGGAAAGCATTTGTGTGGCTGGGGAATGAGGAAGTGTGAAAGAGTGCCCGCTTTTTCTGGGATTGCATGGTCTCCTAACTATGATTTCGTCACTTTAAGATGAAAATGCTGACAGCTACGGTGGAGAGTCAAAGAAATAAATTAACGCCCTTGTCTGGTGTTCAAAGTAATGATATCATAAGTGTTACAATGATTATTCCATACCAGGATAAAGACTCATGCTGATGAATGACTTAATAACCTATGGTAACTATGTGAAGTTGTTTTATTAAAGATGGTGGCCTACTGATCTCTGTCTCTTCTGAAAACAAAATGAGGATAAAAAGTGCAAACTACACCCACAGCAAGAGAGATAAAACAGATATTCTGGATTTTCTAATCACAGTAGTTGTTATGAAAGAAAATCAATTTCTAAAAAATTGTAAGTGATCTCTAGTAAGAAATCAGTCTCCCTTAGTGAAATAAAAATATACCTGAAAGTGGCTTCCCCCCGCCCAATGGCAGCTGGCATGCTTCATGGGACCCTAGCCTATGACACTAAAATTGACCTCTAATGCATTAAGGGAAATAGGCTCTTCTTCCACTTGTTTGTGTATATAAGGGCCTTGAGTTCCCCACATTTATTTCAGAGTCAAGAAGCAAAAGATTAAACATTGGTCACTGATTAAATAATGTAATGATTTTCAATAAAATTCACAGGTTACCCCAACAATCATGGGTTAACTCTGTCCTATGAGATCATAGTAAAATCCAGAATATTTTCATTATATTTGGTAGCAAAGCATACTGCATGGCTACAACTTCTTCTCTGCCCTTGCTCAGCTACTTCCTCTCCTCCAATTCCCCTTTGCCATCCATGACCAGCCATGCACATGCATGAACAGTCAGAGGAGGAACAGGGATGCTCTTCAGGAACCCTTATAGAGCCCCCGAGTGTCTGAGAAATGCAATTGCCTCCACTGCACTCCAACTCCCACAGACAGCTCCTTTCCCCATTATTTTTTGGAGGAAGAGCTAGGTTCCTAACTCCATTGCAATCAGTCACAACTCACTTCATCACATGTGCCCTGGATGAAGCTATAAAATCAGATATCCAATCAAGAGAAATGGTGTAGGCATTAACTTTGGGCTAATTTCCGGTGGTATATTCTCAGATTCTTGCCTCATTTCCTCTACTGTTTTGTCATAGAATGTTAAGGATTTTCTAGAGACAATAAAGCTGAAAGCAATGGAAAGAAGTCTTGGCTGGAAAACAAAGAGAAAATAATCCTTCAATATTAAAATCCTTTAAAAGGAGATGAAGGAATTACATTAAATGACAATTATAGTGCAGTAAGGAAATGACTCCAAAGCTGGTAAGCTCATCATGATTTTGGGGGAGAATTCATAGTAGAACAGGAAAAGGCAAAGATTTGGAGCCAGAACAGAGCCCCCAAGGCATTTGTGCCTGAGGGATGTCACTGGAGCAAAGGCCACTCATGTAGAGGTCTGTGAGAAGACTGTCACTGAGGCCTCTCCTGCTGTCTCCAGTGGCCCTACCCTTCCAGTGCGACCCAATTCTCAAGACATCTAAGAATTATTAGGGAAAGGAAAGGGAAGCAAAGGAAGAGAAGACTCAAGTAACAAACCTATAAATAACTTTTTTTTTTTTTTTTTTTTTTTTTTTTATGAGAGAGAGTCTTGCTCTGCCATCCAGGCTGGAGTGGAGTGGTGCAATCTTGGCTTACAATCTTAGCATCACAATTGGGATGCTAAGAAATGTTGGGAATGGAGAAACAAAAGTTATCATTTTTAGTTACTTGGTAAAAGTTAATCACAATTCAGTTGGTAAATTCTCAATTATCATTATTCAAATGTCAGCTAAAGTAAATCTCCAAACCAATCTTGCCCAACAGTTGATCACTCTTTCCATGCTTGATAGCTCTACCTTGTAAAGAGTTATTGGCTGGGTGTGGTGGCTCATGCCTGTAATCCCAGCACTTTGGGAGGCCAAGGCAGGCAAACTGCCTGAAGTCAGGAGTTCAAGACCAGCCTGGTCAAAATGGCGAAACTAAATAAAATACAAAAATTAGCCGGGCGTGGTGGCATGTGCCTGTAATCCCAGCTACTCATGAGGCTGAGGCAGGGGAATTGCTTGAACCAGGAAGGTGGAGGTTACAGTGAGCCAAGGTTGCACCACTCCACTCCAGTCTGGATAGCAGAGCAAGACTCTCTCAAAAAAAAAAAAAAAAAAAAAAAGAGTTATTTATAGGTTTATTACTAGAGTCTTCTCTTCCTTTGCTTTCCTTTCCTTTCCCTTCCTTCCTTCCTCCTCCCTTTTTCCTTCCCTCCCTCCCTTCTTCCTTCCTTCATTCCTCCCTCCCTTTCCTTCTCCTTCTCCTCTTGTTCCTCCTCCTCTTCCTCTGCTTCTTCTCCTTCCTTCCTCCTTCCTTTCTCTCTCTCTCTTTCTTCTTTCTTTCTTTCCTTTCTTTCTCTCATTCTTTCTTTGTCTGTCCCCCTGACTTTAGAGAAAAGAAATGGTATCATCTTGGTTGTGTTCTGTTACATGAATCTGACAAATATTTGTTGGGCTCAAGGAAACTGAAGGTTGTAGAAGTCACTCAGATTCTTGGAAATATAGTTGCTCAACTGTAAAATAGTCATAATATCTTTTTCTTACGGTTGCTGGACTAATTTTAATAATTTGCCATATATGTCTGGTAAATGTCATGCCCTCAGCTAAATGGTTGTTGATGTATTACTATTTTCAAGTATATTATTTTAAATATTTCATAATATGTCTATTTTTATTATGGAGACAGAGTCTTGCTCTGTCACCCAGGCTGGAGTGCAGTGGCGCAATCTTGGCTCACTGCAACCTCCGCCTCCTGGGTTCAAGAGATTCTGCTGCCTCAGCCTCCTGAGTAGCTGGGACTACAGGCGCCGCCACCACGCCCAGCTAATTTTTTGTATTTTTAGTAGAGACAGGGTTTCACCGTGTTAGCCAGGATGGTCTCCATTTCCCAACCTTGTGATCCGCCCACCTCGGCCTCCTAAAGTGCTGGAATTACAGGCGTGAGTCACGGTGCCCAGTCAGTATGTGTATTATTATCACTAGTACTAATAATAATTGAGTTCCTAGGTGGACCTGGGGTAAACTTCATCTGCTGAAGACTTGAAGTGATTGTCTTTGTCCTCTAAATAGAGTCTAAATGATTTCAGTAAAGCACAGACCACTTCTTTTTTGCATTTTTTTTTTCTTTTCCAGATACGTTCTTGGTTATGCTTTCTCTGCCTTTTACTTCTTAAAATTTTTTTCAAGTGTTCTTAAGATGACTTCTCTCATTCTAATGGTTTTAATATTAAATTTCTAAATCTGGTTTTAAAATGAAACAGGATTACAAAACATGTTTGCAGATTAAGCTGGTATTAGAGAGATTAATAAATAAAAGTATTTTTTAACATGGGAACTCCACAATGTTGTGGTAGCTGGGGACAAATGTTTCTAGTGTATTTTGTGGCAGGGAAATGCAATCAGTTCATATGGGAGATGAATTTAGTTTTTGGATGCTCCTCCTTGTAATTAATAATAAATCCTGGTTAAAATAATGAAAGGAAAACAGGAAACGGAAGAAAAGAATCTCTAATCTGTGACTGGAGTGTAACTGTTTGGATAGTAATTATTGCCACATTTTTTGTATCATTACGAAAGTAAAATATCAGACCAACATTCTGATTGTTTTATAAAAGAAAACAGGAACATCATTTTGTTCCTGATACTTGGCACTGACATTTCTACATATTATTAGAAGTAGCATTTGTCCCTTTACTGTAATAATGTGTTTCGAACAGATTGATTTTGACATTCTAATAAATAACCAACATGTAGGCAATTGAATATTTTGATTTTTTCCCAAAGAATTAGTTAAAACTTACATATACATTTGAAGAATCATCAACTTTTAGATAGCATTTCATTAAAACCATGAGACCAGATGAAATTACTTAGGGAATAAACAGAAATGCATAGACATTTTTGTTTGTTCTTAGTTTTCAATCATTGAAAAAATGATAAATTATCAGGCAAGGTAACTGGTGATCAGTTTCGTTATCAAAGAGGAATAAACAACTATAAAAACTGAAGGGCAATTGCCATATTAAAGTAAAAATCCTTTTGGGATTAAATAGAGGGCACTGCTCTAGTAAGATATAGCAAACACTAAAAATGTTAGAGGTGATTTGAGACCTCGGTATTCCTTCCTGAAGCCAAATTTAGATATACAGTTGATTTTACTATTTATTCAAGTTTACCTGCCCAGGAGAAAAAAGAAAAAAATGAATTTTTCATTTTGTGTTTTTCTTAAATTAGGCAAATTCTAAAACAGATTTGTATTTTACTAGCTCACATTCTACTTAAAATGAACAAGTACAGATATGTTTATAACCCTATTTTCTGACCTTCTACTCTAGTCTGGCTTTCTCCTCATGCTGACTTCTTCCAGATTAACAATCTCAGAGCAATTCCAGAAGTGTAGTGTGATCACAGTCTCTATTTAATGTGCAGCAAAATACCAATAGACTTTATTTGCCTAAATAATCAAAAAGATATCTATAAATGTGCATGCATAAAAATCCTAAAATAAATAAAAATGTTAAAGAAGTAAGTCTTTAACATTTAAAAATTACTTGCTGTTGTTGTTTTGAAGAGTTTCTTTCTTAGGTCTTTGGAACTATTTCATCTGGTAGGGGAAGACAGTCTGATTTTTCATTAGTAGAAATAGTAGTGATATAAAAACAGTAGTAATAGAAAAGATAGTGCATGTAAGCATACTATTTCCGAGTTTAACTAAGAATTGGTGAAGTAGGTTAGGAAACACAGCCATGAACATTTCAGGGGTCATGGCACAGAGCAAAGATAAGCATAGAGTAATATGGAAGTGATGTCTTGACTGAGCCTCTATCTAACTGAACACATGTTATTCAGGTCCTTCAAATCAATTTCTGCATGTTTATTTAATACATACCAACTTGCTATGGTTGGAGTGGCTTACTGGATCACAATTCTCATCTCATTCTTTCAATTTAATATTGCTGAGCCTAAGAAAGGTCACTTTTTAAACCATGTTTATTTTACTCGGAAATCAAAATTTGGACAATGTTTAGAGAAAATAGCTTTTCTCTGCTCCTCTCAGAACCTGAAGGTTTGTTCACTCAAATTTTTGACAGTTGATGATCACTCTCTGTTGCAAGTTTATCTGGGGCTACCAATGAGAAAACCTACACGTGGCCTCTGTGCTTTCTCACAGAATGGTAGCTGAGTTTCAGAGACAAATGTTTTGAGAAAGAAAAAGTGATAGAAATAAAGGGAGAAGGAGAGAGAGAGAGAGAGAGAGAGAGTAGACAGAAGCCTTAGAAGTCATGCAACATCACATCCACTGCATTCTATCCATCAAGCCAGCCACAAATGCCACCAAAATGCAAAGGCATGAAAAACAGACTTTACATCTTTATTAGAAGAGGCAGAATTCTGCAAAAGCATATAGGCAATAGAATCTCTCATAACTGGTTTGCTCGACATGCTGTCAGTATAGTTCCACAGAAGAATTTTGTTGTTGCTGTCCTTATTTTCTAAAGAGTAAAGTTTTATCATGAAGAACATAACTGATGAATATGAAGGAAAGAAAGATAAAACAATTAACAGTGTGTGCATATTTACGTGTGTATGCATGCTAAGTATACATTCCTTCAAAAGGCTCCTATTCACTGCTTGAAACTTCATGGGGAAATTGATTCATGGCTAAATATAAATAGCAGCTTCCATTTTAATATACAGTCTTCCTTGGTATAACAGGAAATTGGTATGACTTCACACATCAAATATTCTTTTTCCTCCCCTTCCTCCCTCTTCTCCTCCATCTCCTTCTGCTGCTTCTTCCTTTTTTCTCTTTTATAAAATAAATTTGCATTATTATCCTCAAAGTAACAGTTATAGCTCATCACACTCCATGCCCACACTGTTTCTTCAGACTTGAGATTAAATCCAAAGACATAATGTAATGGCCAGTGATTGTCAAAGTGCAGAAAAGGTCTATCTAGGGAAGAAGTCTCAATAGGAAGAAAATGTGGAACACTCAATGGAAAGAAGAGAGGAGAGTCAGACCCATTCTCACTCTCTTCCTTTTGGTGTAGAAATATGGTAGGTAGACAGAGGGAACAATGCAAAAGAAATACCAGCCCAGTGAGGAGGGAACTCAATGCCATTTGGGGAACAGTTGTTGCTTTTTGTGGTACATTTTAGAGAAATTCAAGTAGTCATGTTTAGGTTTGGTTAGAAGAGGTGACTAGACAGATTATCTGCAGGGCTCGTCATGATCTTCATAGAATAAGTGGCAGAGTAATTGGTGATATAAGATTCTATGTGCCCAGAACACAGCACAGAAAACATGAACAGGAAGAGGCCTCCAGGGGAGTCAGACTTAAAAAGGCACAATATTTAAAAATGTCACCATAAGTGGCAAATAGTAGAGTCCAAGGACTTCAGTAATGGGTACTAGAATGCTAACCACACAACAGATAGGGCCAGTCCTGCTTCACTAGTTGTGGGTTCAGGGACCAAAACAGAAAGTCCCTGCTTAGCAGAGACCAGCAAGATTCAAAAGACACCTTGTAGATCAGGGAACACTGCTATGGAGGTTCTCCCTTCCTGCACATATGTGGAGAGGAAGGGTAGAGGAGAAGAAAGTCTAAACTCCTGAGCACTTGTACAAAGAAGACTGATACATCCAAAATTATTATCTAAACTGGAAGGGACTGTGATTCTATCAACTTCAGGTTGCAATTTAGGTTTCCCTGACCACTTATAAAGTAACTGTTAATGAGGATAATCAGATTGGTTGTAGTAAATTAAGACCAACAAGATTTTGCCCATCTGAGTACATGCTCATCTAGCAAATATGTGAGCCTTCCCCCTTAGAGAATATTGAAGGCCTTATCATGAAAGAACCAATTTAGCCAACGTAAAAGAACAGAAATGTCTTCCCTTAGGAAATAGAGGTCCAAGGTATTCAAATGGCCTGCTTACAAGTAGCAGAATAGAAATCAGCATTCAGGATGCCTGGCATCCAGTTCAGTTTTCCCTGCCACACTATGTCCCACATGCAGTCAGGTCTGCTTGCTGTCTAATGGAAAGTCAGTGGAGGAATGAGTTCAGATGGGAAGGGACAGACCAGATTAAAGGTGTGAAAGCCCAGAACACTAATTGGCAAACGTCAGTTAATTTTTAAATATAATGTCTTCATCATTAAACACTTACTCTTCTCAAACTACGTGAAATCATCAAAGGATGTTACTGAGTCAACAGAAAAAAAGACAAGATCCATCTTGGATCATTTCACTGTTGGAGACTAAGCAGAAGTGAAAATCTCCTCTAGCAAAATTAGCCACTTGAATCATCTAAATGAGCTTAACAATGTTATACTAGATTACCTTTCAGAGTAATTAGACCACCGATTCCTGTCAATTTAAGGAGGCTACTTTCCAGAATGTGTTGAACTTGACATCATTCCCAAACTGGTAGAAAATGGAATAATGAGAATTATAGTTTTGATATCTTTTGTTTAGCCAAGTATGCTTTCTTCCACAAAGTGATCATAGCAATTCTTAATATTATAGATACTTCATTTTCTTTGTTCAACCCATTTTGTAACATGCTATTTTATTATTTTGAAAATTGTAGAATTGTGTATATTCTTCTTAGGCATATTGGTCAAGCTGTAATTTTTTTTTGTTTAGCATAATTAGAAGTCTGGTATAAAAAAGTGTTTTAAAAAATATTACCTAAAAAAGAAAGTATGGGGCAGTGCAGCTTATGCGTAGGAAATTTCATTTGTTTGCATGCACAAGTAAATATTTTCATGGTGAAGTCAGATGTGTTTGCATGACCAAAGCTCTTTTGCATGTACAAATATGGGTTTCAAGTACCCAAATTACACAAATACATATGCTAATATAATGTGTTGTAGTTGTCAAATTTTTTTCTCAGTAAAATATCAAGGATGAATGAGCTCATTAGTTCCACAGTAAGCAGTTTTTCTCCCGGAAAGCATCTTATTTTAAAATACTCATCCCTCTATCCTTGCAACTTATAGAAATAAAAAACAATTTTTTTAACTTGAAGAAACACTTTTGAAAGGCAAATATCACACAAAATATTTAATTACAACACAGGCATAACAGTTAAGTTTTTAAGAAAGATTTTCAATTTGTCTAAGAAAGTTACATAGAAACCTACTAAACAGCCACAATTTTAGGTACTAAATTCACCATGCTATTCCTAGAGAGAAACAATAATTTTTTGAAAGGTGGAGTAATTCTCACAGGTCATGGGAATTAATTTGAGGTGGACCTTCACCAGCTCTGTGACTCTACCAATCCTAAAGATCTGCTACTTTGCTGGAAAACTCTTCTCATTTTCTCAAATGTGGCATTATAGGCGGTAACCATTACTGAATACTCAGAAAGGAAAGTGAATCTTCAAAGGGGAATATTTTAAAAACGTGCCTGAAATGTGAATTTTAGAAAAATAACTTTCCTCTCTCACAACTTTTCCTCATTAGAATATCTTTCCAAAGTTACCTTGTAAGTTAAATTAAGGTTTAAAAGAGCTTTTAGAGTAACTTGATCATGTTTTAAGAGTTCAAAAACAATCATTTTATTGAGGCGTTGGAAATAGTTTAATAAAGTCATGCCTAAAGTTTTTCTTCAATTTTATTTTTTCCTAATAACATGTTCTGGACTACATGACTTCTCTCAAGTACACATTCAATGATGTATATTGTTTGAATAAGTATATTCAGAAGTCTTCCAAAACAAGCAATTGTGGAAATTTAGTAAGGCTTATTTGGGCCCAAAGCATGATTTTCTTCGGAATAGTTTCTTATTCTTTTAGACTGTAAGCAATGGACATTAATTGTATTTGTATTTATACTATATAAAAATGTATTTATACTATATATAGAAGATATTCACTGTGACATACATAAACATAAATATAATGAACATTTATTTATATGTAGTATAAATTCACTGCTATCAATATATGTATTATACATACAGTAATATAAGTTCATTGGTATCATTCTCTATGAAATACTAAAAGTTCTATTCAGCACATCAGATTCATTCACCAAAAAAAAAAATGATTTTGTTATCATGAATTTCACAGCATTCACTCTGTACTGAGGAGAGAGAGAGGGGTTGGAATTCATGGGACTTTAAGGAAACTGAAACCTAGTCATGAAGAAACATGCACAAAATGACCTACTACTTCCAAAATGTTATATCAAGAGTTTAAATTGTGCATCACAACAAATGGAAATAAGTGATCCGATGTGAACGGCACTTGAAAGGGTTGATGTGGAGTTCACTGTCATTATCAGAGTAGCACAGATTGGCAGAGGAAGACTTCAGGTGTTTAGATAGAAGGAATGATCTCAGCAAAGGAGGAGAAGAGATTAGAACTCCTCAGCAGAAGCCAAAAAGCAGTCAGAAGTTGCTATAGGCTACCACTCATAAGGAAGAACAGGTGGTATTTGGTTTTCTGTTCCTGTGTTAGTTTGCTAAGGACAATGGTCTCCAGCACCATCCATGTCCCTTCAAATGACACGATCTCACACATGAACACATAGAAGGGAAGAACACACAC
Source organism: Macaca mulatta (assembly GCF_049350105.2). Classification (NCBI taxonomy): domain Eukaryota; kingdom Metazoa; phylum Chordata; class Mammalia; order Primates; family Cercopithecidae; genus Macaca; species Macaca mulatta. The sequence goes on along the minus strand of NC_133408.1, from coordinate 19,149,768 downwards.
TGGGGCCTTTCTGAGGGTGGAGAGTGGGAGGAGGCAGGGGATCAGGACAAACAACTATGGGTACTAGGCTAAATACCTGGGCAATGAAATAATCTGTACAACAAATGCCCATGACCAACTTTACCTATGTAATAGACCTACACTTGTACCCCTGAACTTAAAATAAATGTTTTTTTTTAAAGTTGCTATAAGCTTGTTAAAAGAGGAATAGGAATTGAGAATATGTAATACAAACGAAAAATAGAGCCATGCCTGTTGACCACATTCTGGGAACCATCACACAAGTCAGCTTTGTTAGATTGATTAACCTTATACAGCCACAGTGTAGCTAGACCCTTGTCATGCATCTCATTATTCTTTTCACATAACCTCATGCGTATCTCACCATTGAGGACAACAGCGAGAACCAATCTTGTCTTCATTCTAGAATTAGAGTCATAGGGACAACAAAAACAACAATAAAGTCATGGAGCATCTAACTGTCCTTATATCTAAATGTCAAGAAATGACCCTGATGTGTCATCCCCACCCTGCTTTACAATCAATGTTGTCCCAATTATAGTATTGATCCTTATGTTCTTCAAATGCCAACGTCTGATGCACATGAAAGAAGAGGTTGTTGGGTCCATTCCAAAGACGACTAGGGAAAAAAAGTATTCAGAGATGAGGAGAGCCTGGAAGATAAACTTTTTGGCCCAAACGCAGCTTCCCATTCAAAGAAAGAATTCTACAGTGGGCAACGCTTCCATCTCCAAGACCTATTATGGGCACATTTAACTTCTGGCCAGATTCCCAGCATTTCTGCTATTCTTTGACTTTTGTACTGGTCCACAATGATGGAAATTCATGCATAAAAGTATATGTAGAGTAAGAGTGCACAAATGGGGCATCTTCTATTCACCCGTTGAAAGAGAGGGTCCATTTCTGAATGCAAGCTTGCTATTTCCACCCAATAAAAGGTGTAGGAAACATAAAAGGTCTATTAGATCATCTTGTCAACTCTTTTTCTTAGTTTCATCAACAGTCCAGGATGCTGTCAAATGAAACTCCTCACATTAGGGCATCTCCAAGGATAAAGGCCAGGCACACCTCTGGAATTTACATAGATGCCCAGTGTGCCAACCAGCTACAACAAGGTTCTATGATTCATGATTAGAAATGATCAAAGACCACCTCCCAGTGTTTCTTTCTCCCAGAATTAATAAACTGTATGACACTGAATTCACAAAATATTGTATTTTTAAGCATTCATATGCAATGATTCCTTTCATTGCTATTAATAAACTGGAGGACTCATCCAGCTGAACTCTTTCACTGTGTGTGTGAGTGCGCGCGCGCACATGCACGTGCTCCCACTTGGACTAGAAGAAAATCCCAGCATCATCTATATCTGACAAGCTTGCTGTACTGTGCTAATGAGCCCTAACGGTTTTAACATAAGTCCTGCAGGGCTGGACTACTTGAGGCTTATTCCATCATTGACAAAAAATGCTCAAGCTTATGGCAGTACTAGACGTTCAGAGAGCTTGAAGTGAAATACAGTCTGTCAATCTGTTCAGTGTCATACCTATAATCAGAATGCTGGGAATGTCTGCACAAATCCTTGTGCTTTTTCTTATGAATTGGAAGACTTTTCTTTCTTAAATAAAAGGAAACAGATCATGCAGCATGTTGAGTAGAAACAGGCTGGTGCATAACAGGAGAAGAAAATCCAATGGAGTAGCCACACACAGATTCCCTTTACTTCTAGGTTGGCAGGCAAAGTAAGATTTGGAATTAACACCAGAAAGGAATTTCTCCCATCTCTTTCCATGGAGCTGGCTCACTGATGTTCAAGCCATGTTAATAGTCTCAGACTGCTGGCTCTGGAAAATGCTAAAGGTATCACAAGGCACTCAGACATTTACCAGTGAATCCAAAATATATAAGCATTTATCCAAGTGCACCCAGTTTCCCAGTCTTCATTAATAATCAGGTAATTGAAAGTGTTCTCATCTCTAATGCCTAATGCAGTAAATTATGAGCAGTCTTGTAACCACATCTATGAGGCATGTTAAAGCCTATGGTGGGTTCTCAACCCTGGCGGCATGCTAATGTCACCCAGAGAGCTCTCACCAAATACCTACATCCAGAGCCCATCCCCAGAGATTCTGGCTTAATTGGCCTGAAGTAGAGCCAAGCCTTGGTATTTTTTTATTGCTCCCCAGGAGATTCTGGTGTGCAGCCAAGATTGAAAGACTAAAATTAACAAGCTGAATCTGAAATGAATTATAGGTATATTGGTATATTATAATAACATGTAACCCTTTATTAGAAGACTCAGAACTTTCTAGAAAAAAATTCCTCTGATGCCTCAGGACTTCTCTCATTACTTCACTTGATGTCTCCTGTGTATCTCAACAATCAGGAGCTACTTGGCATAAAATGTGTGTGAGAGGCAGCCCTGCATAATGGTTAAGAACACAGTGTTTATATTCTTGGGTTTAAATCCTTACTCCTTGGTTGATCTTGGTTGAATTACTTAGTCCTTCTGTTCCTCTACTTTCCCTCTGTAAAATGGTAATAATAGCTCCAGTTGAAAGGATTGAATGACTCAATGTGTGTGAAACATTTGCACTGTGCCTGGCCCATGGGGAGTTCTACATATGTACTGGCTATTATTGTCTCTAAACTGCCAATAGCTGAAAAATAAAAATGTATGAAAATCCAAACCCCAAGTGTTTAATGCTTGAACAGTGTTCTAAACAACAGTCAGCTTTTGTTTTCCCTTTACTGTAAGTCCAGTATGCAATGACCTCTACAATTCTTAATATTCCACCCAGGACTCAGTCAAATGCACCAGTTTCTTCCATCAAAAAGGCTGCATGTTTTCTTGCCAGTATTGTCAAATTGGGAATCAGTTATTATATAATTTTGTGTTTACTAACAGCATTGTTGCAATACCATAAAAACTATAGTTTGCAAAAGAGCACTGTATTTCCAGATGTTTTATGCACGTCTATAGCAGTTTTGGTGACATTTGGAATATAAGCATTATGTAAACCTGAAATTTAAATTTCCATTTGTACAATAACAAGACTGACATAATGTGGATCCAAAGTGTGGTAGGTTTTTTAAAAAAAAAAAAAAAGAAGAAGAAGAAAAAAAACTAAAAAGTCTTTTGTATAAGCATGTGCCCCACTTAACTAGCTACTTCACTGTTTGACAAAATATCATTTGGAAACAATGTCGGTAAGTACCATCAATCCTATGTAGAAGTTGTACTGCACTGACTCTGAAATATTGTTTTGCTTTTAATTCTGCAGGCATAATTTTTCCAGTGGGTCAGAATCAAGATTACAGTAATATGAAGCAGTGGAAGAAAATCTCCCTGCTGTTAGAAGAAAACATGGTTATCCTACCTATTAGTAGACAAACATGGAAATATTTGATTTAATTTAATTTTCACATGATTTAATTTTGACTTAATGCTCTCCCAGGGAATAGTGATTTCTGATGTCAGGAACTGCCTTTCCTTTAAGGCATGTGCTTCTTCTTTAGAGGCAAGGAACTGCAAACATTTTCTGTAAAGTACCACGCATATACACTTTAGATTTTGCACCCATATGTTCTCTGTTGCAAATACTCAACTCTGCTATTGAAGCAAGAAAGTCACAAATAAATGAGCATGTCTGGTATGGAAGGCTGAATAATAGTTTCCAAAGAAAAGCAGATTCTAATACCTGCAACATGTGACTACTGCCTTATATTGCAAAAGGAACTTTGCAGGTATGGTTAAATCAAGGATCTTGAAATGAGGAGATTATTCTAGATTATCTGGATGAGCCCTAAAAGTAATCACAAGTGTCCTTATAAAAGAGAAGCAGAGAGGACATTTGACCACAGAGACAGAAGGCAATGTGACAACTGGAGCAAGATGCTATGCTACTGGCATGAAAGATGGAGAAAGGGCCAGATGCCAAAATATCAATTTTTAAGTGTACAATAGCGTTATCATCTATAGGGACAATGTTGTACAGCAGATCTCTGGTACTTACTCATCTTGCATAATTGAGAATTTATGCTCTTTGACTAGCAATTCCCTAAAGCTCCTTGCCCCAGCCCTAGGTTACCACCATGTTATCCTCTAATTCTATGAGTTTGACTATTTTAGTGTCAATTCTACGAGTTTGACTATGTCAGTGGAATCAGGCAATTTTAGTCCTTCTATGACTGGCTTATTTCACTTAGCATCAGGTCCCCAGGATCATCCAAGTTGTTGCATATAGCAGGATTTTCTTTTTTAAGCTTGAATAAATATTACATTGTAAGTACATACCATATTTTATTTATTTGTTCATCCTTAAAAGGATGTTTATTCATTTCTACATTTTGTTATTGCAAATAGTGATGCAATAAACACTGGAGTGCTAACATCTCTTCTAGATTCTGATTTTAATTCTTTTGTATAAATACTAGAAGTGGGAGGAGTGTACTATGTGATAGTTCTATTTTTAATATTTTGGGAACACTCCTTACTCTTTTCCATAGCTGCTGCACTATTTTGCATTTCTGCAACAGTGCTCAAGAGATCCAACACCTCCACATCCTCACCAACACCTGTTGTGTTTTGATTGTTGAAAACAGCCATACTAAAAAGTGTGAGGTGATATCCCATTATGGTTTTGATTTGCATTTCTCTGATGATTACTGACAATGAACATCTTTTTCTTATACCTGTTGGCCATTTATATGTCTCAACGACTGTTTATTCAAGACTTTGGCCCATTTCTTAATCTGATAATTAGGTTTCACTATTAAGTTACAAAAGTTTCCTTATATATTTTGGAAATTAATCGCTTATATAATAAATGGTTTACAAAGATTTTATTCCATTCCCTAGATTGCCTTTTTCACTCTATTGATTATTTCCTTTAATGTCAGAAACTTTCTAGTTCAATGTTGTCCCACTTACCTATTTTGATTTTCTTGCCTGCTTTTGATGTCATATTCATGAAATTATTGCCAATACCAATGTCTTGAAGTTTTACAGTTTCAGGTCTGATATGTAAGTCTTTAATCCACTTTGAGTTGAATCTGCATATGATTTAATATAAAGGTCCAATTTTATTCTTTTGCATGTGGATATCCAGTTGTCCCAGAGCCATTTGTTGAAGAAATTATCCTTTCTCAGTTTTATGACCTTTGTCAAAGATAATTTGACCATATATGTGTGAATTTATTTTGGGGTTCTCTATTCTGTTCCATTTTTCTATGTGTTTGTCTTTATGCCAGTAACACATTATTTTTTATTGATAAAGTTTGTGTTTTTACTATGTATAATGTATTGTTTTAAAGTATGCATACAATGTTGAATAACTCTAGTTAATTAATATATGCATCCCTTCATATGGTTATCATTTTTGTGATGAGAACACTTCATATCCACTTCCTTAGCTATTGCTATAGCTTTGGAATAAATTTTGAAATTAGGAAGTGTGATGCCTTCAGCTTTATTCTTCTTTGTCAAGATTGTTTTAGCTATTTGAGGTATTTTGTACTCCCATATAAATTTTAGAATTATTTTTTCTAATTCTATAAAAAATTTCATTGGGATTTTGATAGGGATTACATTGAATCTGTAGATTACTTTGGGCAGTATTGACGTTTTAACAATATTAAGTCTTTGAATCTATGAACACAGGATATCTTCCATCTGCTTGTATCTTATTTCATCAATGTTTTGTAGTTTTCTGTGTACAAGTATTTTGCCTCCTCAATATGTTCTGCTTTTTGTTGCCTTGTAAATGGGCTTGTTTTCCTAATTATTTTTTCAGACAGATTGTTGTATAGAAACTCAACTGATTTTTGTATGTTGATTTGCATCCTGTAATTTTAATGACTTTATTAGTCCTAATGTTTTTTAATGGAGTCTTTAGCGTTTTCTATGTATAAAAACTGCATCTGCAAACAGAGACAATGCTAATTTTTCCTTTCTGATTTGAGTGCCACTTTTCTTGCCTAATTTCCCAAGCTAGGAATTCCAGTACTATGTTAAATAAAACAACAAGTGACAAAAGAGGGCATCCTTGCTTTGTTCCAAACCATAGAAGAAAAACTTGCAACTTTTCACCTTTAAGTATGATGTCAACTGTGGGCTCTTCATATATGGCCTTTATTATATTGAGGTAATGTCTTTCTATGCCTCGTTTGTTTAGAGTTTTTATCACAAAAATGTTGTTGAATTTTGTCAAACACTTTTTCCACATCTGTTAAAATAACATGTATATGATTTTATTCTGCTAGTTCATTCAGGCTGTTATAACAAATACTTTAAATTGGGTGGTTAATAAAAAGAAATTTATTTCTCACAGTTTTAGAGGATGAGATGTTCACAATTGAGGTACTGGCCTCTTTTATAAGAACACTAATTCCAATCATCTCCCAAACACTCTCCCTCCTAATGTCATCACATTGGTGATGAGGTACTAACGCATGCATTTTGGGGTGACACAAACATTCAGACCATAGAAGCGGCATAGTATATTAATTATTTTTGTATGTTAAAACAATCTCATGTCTCAAAGAGAAATCCCACTTGGTCATGGTGTATGATCCTTTAAATGTGCTGTTGAATTCAGTTTGCTGGTACTTTGTTAAAAATTTTTACGTCTTCAGAGATATTGACCTGTAGTTTTCTTTCCTTGTGGTATATTTGTCTGAATTTGGTAACAGGGTAATGTTGAGATCTCATAAAATGAATTTGGAAGTAAGTCCTCTTTTCCAGTTTTTTTAAAGAGTTTGAGAAAGGTTGATGTTAAATCTTCCTTTTATGTTTGGTAGAATTTACCAGTGAAGTCATCTGGTGCTGGGCTTTTCTTTATTAAGAGGTTTCTGGACAATGATCCAATCGTATATAAATATATATAGATATACACAGATGTAATTTATAGATAATATAATTTATATTATATAATATATTGATATCAATATAATTTATGTTGATATATTGATATCAATATATTATATATAATATATTAATATGTAACATACATTAATATATTATATATCATTGATATATCATTAATATATCAGATGATACATATCATTAATATATTATATATTTATATATCACTATATTAGATATGATATAGTAATATATTAGATATTATATATGATATATAAAATATATAATATAAAATATAATAAAACTATATAATACATTATATATAACATATATAACATGTATATTTATACCTATATGTGTATATATATTGGGGTGTGTGTGTATGTGTGTGTATATATATATGTACGTTCTTTGGGATCAGCTGAAGTACGTCTTCTTTCATTTCTGATTTTACTTATTTTTCTATCTTCTTTTTTAGTCTAGCTACAGGTTGTCAATTTTGTTTGTCTTTAAAATATACCAACACTTAGGTTTGCTTTCTGTATTGTTTTCTATTTTCTATTGTGTTTATTTCTGTTCTAAACTGTACAGTCTCCTTTCTTCTGCTAACTTTAGGCTTAGGTTGTTCTTCATTTTACTTTTTCACCCATTTTACTCCTTTGAGGTGTATAAACCTCCTTCTTAAAACTGTTTTTGCTGCATCTCAGAAATGTTTAGTATGTTGCATTTTTATTTTTGTCTCAAAATATTTTCTAATTTCCCTTTTGATTTTTTTCTTTTACCTACTGGTTCTTGAGAAGTAAGTGTGTTTTTAAATTTCCATATATTTGTGAATTTTCCAGTGTTTCTTCTGCTCTTGATTTCTAGTTTTATTTCATTGTGGTCACAAAAGATACTTGGTATAATTTCAGTCTTCTTAAATTTGTTAACATTTGTTTTGTGACCTAGCCTGTGCTCATCCTAAAGAAATATTCGTGTACACATCAGAGGACTTTCTATTCTGCTCCTCTTGGTTTGGATGTTCTACATATATCTGTTAAGCCTATTTAGTCTATAATGTTATTCAAGTCCTCTGTTTACTTATTGATATTCTGTCTGGACGTCTGTCCATTATTGAAAGTATGGCATCGAAGTCTCCTCCCATTACTGCATAGCTGTCTATTTCTACCCTCAGCTTTATCATAAACATATAAAGCTCATCTGCCATATATATTTAAATGCTCTAATGCTGGAGGTATATGCACTTATAATCATTGTTTCGTCCTGGGAAACTGATTGTTTTATCATCACATAACGTCTTTTTTATGTTTAGTGAAAGTTTTAGACTTAAAAATCTATTTTGCCTGATATAAGTGTGTCCACCTTTGCTGGATTTTGGTTGCCATTTACATTAAATATCTTTTTCCGTCCCTTCACTTGTAGCTATGTGTGTCCTTAAATCTAACGTCAGTTTCATGTGGATACAGCATAGCTGGATAATTTTTTAGTCCATTCAGCCATTCTAAGCCTTTTGATTGGGACATTTAATCATTTCAACTTTAAAAGTTTAATTATTTATAGGAAAAGATTTACTATTAACATTTTGTTGCTTGTTGTTTATCTTATAGTTCTTTTCTCTCTTTTTGTCTTTTTATTTGATTTGATTTGATTTTTGGTGGGGGGGGTGGGGGGATGGAGTTTTGCTCTTGTTGCCTGGGCAGGAAAGCAATGGCGCAATCTCAGCTGACTGCAACCTCTGCCTCCTGGGTTCAAGTGATTCTCCTGCCTCAGCCTCCCTAGTAGCTGGGATTACAGGCACTTCCACCACGCCTGGCTAACTTTTTTGTATTTTTAGTAGAGACGGAGTTTCACCATGTTGGCCAGGCTGGTCTTGAACTCCTGACCTCAGGTGACCCACCCGCCTTATCCCTTCAGAGTGCTGGGATTACAGGCATGAGCCACTGCGCCTGGCCTCTTTTTGTCTCTTGCTCTCTTCATTTGTGTTTCATTGATTTTTTTTATTGATATACCTTTATTTCTTTTTATTTTTCTCTTGTGCTGTAGGCATTTTATTGTGGTTACCATGGGATTAACATAAAATACCTTACAGTTATAACAGATTTTTTAAAAAATAACAATTTAACTTCAAGCATATGCAAAAACTTTTTTCTTTCCCCTACACTCAGTTATTGATTTCCTAATTTAAATTAAGTTATAGTGTGGATCTATTATCATATTTTTAAATGCTAGTTATTTTCAATACATTTGTCTTTTATATTAGAATTAAAAGTGATTTGTCCACCATTACAATAATACAGCATTCTGTATTTGTCTATACATTTATCTTTTTTTTTTTTGAGATGGAGTCTCACTCTCTCAGGCTGGAGTGCAATGGCATGATCTCAGCTCACTACAACCTCTGCCTCCCAGGTTCAAGCAATTGTCCTGCCTCAGCCTCCCGAGTAACTGGGACTACAGGTGCCTGCCACAACACCCAGCTAATTTTTGTATTTTAAGTAGAGACAGGGTTCCATCATGCTGTCCAGGCTGGTCCAGAACTCCTAACCTCAGGTGATCCACCCACCTCGGCCTCCCAAAGTGCTGAAATTACAGGCATGAGCCACCACGCCCGGCCCTATACATTGATCTTTACAAATAAGTTTCACACTCTTTATGCTATTCTGTTACTGGTTAGTATCCTTTCCTTTTGACTTAAAGAACTCCCATTAGCATTTCTTGAGAGGCAAATTGAAAGAATGGTGATGAGCTTCCTCAGTTTTTATTAGCTTGGAAAAATCCTTCTTCTTTTTTTTTCTTTGAATGGTATTTTTGCCAGCTATAGTATATTTAGTTGGTAGTCGTTTATTTGTTTATTTCTTTTAGCACTTTCAATAAATCATCCTACTCCCATCTAACTGGCAAAGTTTCTGCTGAGAAAATTATCTTACAGTCTTGAGGAGGTTCCCTTATAGGAGACAAGACATTTTTCTCTTGCTACTTTCAAAATTCTCTTTGGCTTTTGACAATTTGATTACAGAGTGTCTACATATAAATTTTTTGGGTTTATTCTTTTGGGCTTGGGTTGAGGAGGCAAATTTCTGGTCTATATATTCATTTCCTAACCCAGATTTGGAAAGTTTTTAGCATTAACTTTTAAAATGTGCTTTCAGTATCATTTTTTTTCTCCAAGATCCCCATTTTATATATACATTGGTCCACTTGGTGGTGTCCCATAAGTTCCTTAATCTTTCTTCACTCTTGTTTTCTTCTGTTTTCTTTCAGCTTCTATGACTGAATAATTTTTATAACCAGGCTCTGACTTTACTAACACTCTCTTCTGTTTGATTTAGTCTACAGTTGAAGTTCATTAGTGAATTTTTCAGTTCAGTTATTATATTCTATAGTCCCATGATTTCTGTTGGTACATTTTTAATATTTCCTATCTCTTTGTTGAAATTCTCACTTTGTTTATGCATTATTCTCCACTTCTTGGTGAGAAATTTTAAGATGCTTATTTTGAATTATTTGCTAGATAAATTATATAACTCCATTTAATTCAATTCAGGTAGGTTTCTAGAGATTTGTCTTCCTTCTTTGATTGGAACATCATTGCCTAGTTCTCTAGTTCCCTTTCCTCTCTGTGTTGCTGTCTGAATATTATACAAAAGAGTCACTTCTCCCACTCTTTAAAGACTAGCCTTGTCTAGGAGAAGTTCTCACTAATCAGCCCGGCCAGAGATTCCGAAGACTTCTCGAACCTGTAAGTTTTTCAACCCACTTTCTTTATTATACTCACCACCCCCACCACCACAGGCATCTAGAATATGCCAGATGCCATCAATACTCCAAGACAAGAAAAATAAAACCAGTTCTTCGGAAGTCCCTGAAAAGGCTGGATTATTGGGTACTCTAAGTCAACTCTTTCAATACCCAAAGAGGAGCTGGGAGCTGGGATTTTTATCTTCTCACTCTGATCTGCGCAGTCAGGTGAGCAGCTGTGGTGACTAGTTGTGTGCTAAAAACCCTATGCCTGCTTTGCTCATGTTCTTACTAACTATCCTCCATCACAAAGATACATTAATGGTACTATAGGTGTCAGTTTACATGACTGGTTTTTTTTTCTTAGTTGTCAATTTTTGTGAGTATATAGCAGGTGTATATATTTATGGGGTACATGAGATATTTTGATATAGGAATATATGCTTAATAACCACATCAAGATAGACAGGTGATATTCATCACCCCAAACATTTATCCTTTTTGTTATAAATAATCCAGTTATACACTTTTAGTTATTTTAAAATATAAAATTAAATTATTATTGCCTTTAGTCACCCTCTTGGGCTATCAAATACAAGGTCTTATTTATACTTCCTATTTTTTGTACCCATTAACCATACTACTTTTTTCCCACTACCAACCACTACCCTTCCCAGCCTCTGGTAACCATCCTCTACTCTCTATACCCATGAGTACAATTCTTTTAATTTCTAGCTCCCATAAAAAGGTGAAAACATGCAAAGTTTGACTTTCTGTGCCTGGTTTATTTCACTTGACATAATGATTTCCAAGTCATTATGTTAATGACGTGTTCCATTCATGCTGCTGCAAATGACAGGATCTTTTTTGTTTTAATAGCTGAATAGTATTCCATTGTATATACGTACCACATTTTCCTTAGTTATTCATCTGTTGATGGACACTCAATTTGCTTCCAAATCATGGCTACTGTGAATAGTGCTATAATAAACATGGGAGTGCAGATATCTATTCAATATGTTAATTTCATTTCTTTTGGGTATATACCTAGCAGTGGGATTGTGGGATCATACAGTAGCTCTATTTTTATTTTTTTTGAGGAAACTTGAAACTGTTCCAATAGTGGTTGTACTAATTTACATTCCCATTAACTATGTACAAGGTCTCCACCTTCTTACTAGCATTTGTTTCTGCCCCCCCCCTTTTTTTTGGATAAAAGCCATTTTTACTGGGATGAGATGATATCTCATTGTAGTTTTCATTTGCATTTCTCTGATGATCAATGATGTTGAGCACCTTTTTATTCATCTGATTTTTATTTGTACATCTTCTTTTGTAAATGTCTGTTCAGATCTTTGGTCCATATTTTAATCAGATTATTAAATTTTTCTATAGAGTTTTTTGAGCTATTTATGTATTCTGGTAACTAACAACTGGTCAGGTGGATAGTTTACAAATATTTTCTACCATGCTGTGGGTTATCTCTTCACTTTATTGACCGTATCTATTGCTGTGGAGAAGCATTTTAATTTGATGTTATCCCATTTGTCTATTTTTGCTTTGCAAACTGTTTGTGGGCATTACTCAAAATCTTTACTTAGTGCAACGTCCTGGAGAGCTTCTCAGATGTTTCCTTGTAGTCGTTTCATAGTCAGAGGTCTGAAATTTAAGTGTTTAATCCATTTTGATTTGATTTTTTTTATACGGCAAGAGATAGAGGTCTAGTTTCATTCCTCTGCATATGGATATCAAGATTTCCCAGCGCCATTTATTGATGAGACATTTATTTTTCCATTGTATGTTCTTGGTGTATTTGTTCAAAGTGATTTTGTTTTAGGTTCTCTATTCTGTTCTGTTGGTCTATGTGTCTGTCTTTGTTTATTTGTTTGTTTGTCTGCTTTTGGAGACAGAGTCTTACTCTGTTGCCCAGAGATTTTGCAATGGCAAAATCTCAACTACTGCAAACTCCGCATCCAAAGTTCAAGCAATTCTTGTGCCTCAGCCTTACAAGTAGCTGGGGTTACAGGCATGTGCCACCAAACCTGGCTAAGTTTTGTATTTTAGCAGAGATGGGTTTTCATCATGTCGGCCAGACTGGCCTCGAACTGTTGGTCTCAAGTGATCCACCAGCCTTGGGCTCCCAAATTCTCGGGATAACAGCAGGCGTGAGCCACTGCACTGGGCCTATGTGTCTGTCCTCATGCCAATATTAATGCTGTTTTGGTCACTATAACTCTGTAATATTATTTGGTGTCAGGTGATAGGATTCCTCTAGTTTTGTTCTGTCTGTTCAGAATAGCTTTGGCTGTTCTGAGTCTTTTGTGGTTTCATATAAATTTTAGGATTATTTTTTCTATTTCTGTGAAGAATGTCATTGGTATTTTGATAGGAATTGCACTGAATCTGTAGATTGTTTTGGGTAATATGGGCTTTTTAACAATATTTATTCTTGAAATCCATGAACATAGAGTATCTTTCCATTTTTGTGCATTACTTTCTTATTTTTCAGATTAATTACTTTTGGCATATAAAAATATTAATATCTGTATATTGATGTTGTATCCCATGATTTACTGAATTTATTAGTTCTCATTTTTTTGCTGCAGTCTTTATTTTTTCCAAATATAAGATTATATGTGCATATAAGGATAATTTGACTCCTTCCTCTCCAATTTGGATGCTCATTATTTCTTTATCTTGTCTGATTGCTCTGGCAATAACTTCCAGCACTATGCTGAATAACAGTAGTGAAACTGGGCATCCTTGTCATTTTCTCAATCTTAGAGAAAAGGTCTTCAGTTTTTCCCCATTCAGTATATTAGCTGTGGGTCCGTCATATATGACTCTTATGTTGAGATATGTCCTTTCTATACGGTTTTTTAAGGGTTTTTATTATGAAGGGATGTTGAATTATATCAAATACTTCTCCAGAATTAGTTGAAATTGTCATATTGTTTTTGTCTTCATTCTGTTGATACATCAAATTGATTGATTTGCATATACTGCACATATATGCAAGGATGCTTGCACCTCTGAGATAAATCCCACTTGGCCATGATAAATCTTTTTGATGTGTTGTTGAGTTCAGTTTGCTAGTGTTTTGTGAAACATTTGTGAATCAAGGTTAATCAGGGATATTGGTCTGTAGTTTTTATTTATTTATTTTTTAATGTGTCTTTGGTTTTGGTATCAAAGTAATTCTGGGCTCATAAAATGAGATTGGAAATATTCCCTCCTCTTCTGTTTTTCTAAATGGTTTGAGTAGGATTGGTATTCTTTAAATGTTAGGTAAAATTCAGCAGTGAAGTCATTACATCTCAGGCTTCTCTTTCCTGGGAGATGTTTTATTATCATTTTGATCTCATCACTTATTATTGGTCCATTCAGATTGTAAATTTCTTCATGGTTCAATGTTGGCAGATTATTTGTGTCTAAAAATTTATTCATTCCTTCTAGATTTTCCAATTTATGGGCATATAGTTGCTCAAAGTGGCCTCTAATAATCCTTTAAATTTCCGTACTATTAGTTGTAATGTCTCCTTTTTCATCTCTAATTTTATTTATTTGGGTCTTCTCTATCTTAGTCTGGCTAAAGGTCTGTCAATTTTGTTTAACTTTTCAGAAAACCAACTTTGATTCATTTTATTAATCTTTTGCATTGTTTTCTTCATTTTAATTTCATTTATTTATGTTCTGATCTTTACTGTTTCTTTTCTATTACTCATGTTGGGTTTGGTCAACTATGGCTTTTCTAGCTTTTTAAGATGCATAATTAGGATGTTTAAAGATTTTCTGCTTTTTTATGTAGGCCCTTATAAACTTTCCTCTTAGTACTGCTTTTACTGAATACCATAGGTTTTGGTATGCTGTGTTTCAATTATTGTTTGTTTGTCAAAATGTTTCAACTTCCTCTTTAATTTCTTCATTGACCCACAGGTCATTCAGGAGCATAATGTTTAATTTCCATGTACTTGTATAGTTTCTAAAATTCCTCTTGTTATTGATTTATTATTTTGATTATTTATTACTTTTTATTTCATTTGGTCAGAGAAGGTACTTGATTTTTTTTTTTTTAATTTTAAAAGACTTGTTTTTTTGGCCTAGTATATGGTCTATCATTGAAAATGCTCCATGTGCCAAGGAGAAGAATGTGCATTCTGCAGCTGTTGGATGATATTTTCTGTAAATATTTATTAGGTCCATTTGGTCTGCAGTGCAGATTAAGTGTAAAGTTTCTTTGTTGATTTTCTGTCTCGATGATCCGTGCAATGTGAGAGTGTTGAAGTCTTTAGCTATTATTGTGTTAAGGTTGATCACTCTTTTTAGCTCTGACAATATATGCTTCATATATCTAGGTGTTCATATGTTGGGTGCATATACATGTACAATTATTGAATCCTCTTGGTAATTTTATCCTGTTATATAATGGCCTTCTTTGCATTTTTTACAGTTTTTGTCTTAAAATCTATTTTGTCTGATATAAGTATAGTGACTTGCTCTTATATGGTTCCCACTGGCATGGAATATATTTTTCCATCTCTTTTTCAGTCTACTTGTGTCCTTACAGATGAAGTGCATTTCTTCTAGACTATAGATCATTGGGTCTTGTTCTCTTTTTTCTTTCTTTTTTTTTTTTTTAACACAGAGTCTCCCTCTGTCACCCAGGCTGGAGTGCAGAGCATGATCTCAGCTCACTGCAACCTCTGCCTCCTGAGCTCTAAGTAATTCTCCTGCCTCAGCCTCCGGAGTAGCTGGGACTACAGGCACGCACCACCATGCCTGGCTAATTTTGTATTTTTAGTAGAGATGGGGTTTCATCCTGTTGGCCAGGGTGGTCTCAAACTCCTGACCTCAGGTGATCCACATGCCTCGGCCTCCCAAAGTGCAGGGATTACATGCGTGAACCACAACACCTGGCCTTGTTTTCTTATCCATTCAGTGAGTCTATGTCTTTTCATTGAGAAGTTTAGTTAATTTACATTTAATGTTACTCTTGATAAGTAAAATCTTACTCCTGTAAGATTTTTTTGTTTTCTTTTGTTGTTGGTTTTCTGGGTGTTTTTTTTGTGTGTGTGTTCTCTTCCTTCTGACTTGTCTTCCTGCTTTCCTTTCAGTAAAAGTGATTTTCTCCAGTGGACTATTTTAATTTCTTGCTTATTATTTTTTATTTGTTGTGTGTTATTGGATTTGCAGTTACTATGGAGCTTGCAAATAAAATTGTATAACCTACTATTTTAAACTGATAACAGCTTAACACTTATTGCATAAATCAACAAATGAAATAACAAGCAAAATACTAATAAAAACTCTATAACTTTAACTTCTTCCTCCTACTTTTTTGTGATGGATATTTATGATAGGTTTTATAATTTCTATATTTTTATTAAAATTTTAATTTCCATAATGAGTTTTTCTTTACTAAAATTTTCAATAGCTTTTGGGGTACAAGTGGTTTTCATTACATGGATGAAATTTTCAGTGGTGAATTCTGAGATTGTAGTTCACCCATCACCCAAGTAGGGTAGACTGTAGCTAATGTGAAGTTTTTTATCCCTATCCCCCCTCTGAGTCTCTAAAACTCATCATATAACTCTGTATGCCTCTGCATACTCATAGCTTAGTTCCCACTTATAAGTGAGAATATACAATATTTTGTTTTTTACTCCTGTGTTACTTCATTTAGAATAATGGCCTCCAGCTCCATTGAAGTTGCTGCAAAAGACATTATTTCATTCTTTTAATGGCTGAGTAGTAGTTCATGTGTGTATATAACACATTTTTTTATCCACTCAATAGTCAATGAGCACTTAACTTCGTTCCGCATCTTTGTAATTGTGAATTGTGCTGCATTTGCAAATGTCTTTTTCATATAATGACTTCTTTTCTTTTGAGTACTCAGTAGTGGCATTGCTGGATTGAATGGTAGATCTACTTATAGCTCTTTAAGGACTCTCCATGCTATTTTCCATAAAGGTTGTACTAATTTACACTCTCACCAGCAGTTTATAAGCATTCACTTTTCCCACATCCATGGCAACATCCATTGTTTTTCTGACTGTGTAATAATTGCCTTACTTGCCCGAGTAAGGTGGTATCTCACTGTAGTTTTAATTTGCATTCCCTAATGATTAGTGATGTTGAGCTTCTTTTCATATGTGTGTTGGTCATTTGTGTATCTTCTTTTGAGAAATGTCTACTCATTTCCTATGCTCACTTATTAAAGGAATTATTTGATTTTTTTTCTTGGTGTTTGAGTTCCTTATAGATTCTGGATGCTAGTTCTTTGTCAGATGCATAGATTGCAAATATTTTCTCCTATTCTATGGGTTGTCTGTTTACTCTGGTGAGTATTTCTTCTGCTGTGCAGAAGCTTTTTCATTTAGTTAGGTCTCATTTATTTCTTTTTGTTTTTGTTGCATTTACTTTGGAGGGTTTAGTCATGAATTCTTTACCTAGGCTGACATCTAAAATAGTTTTTCCAACATTGTCTTCTAGAAATTGTATGGTTTCAGACCTTATGTTTAAGTCTTTGATCCATATTAATTTTTTTTATATGGTGAGAAATAAGGATGCAGTTTTATTCTTCTATGTGTGGCTTGCCAGTTATCCCAGCACCATTTATTAAATAGTGTCCCTTCTCCAATTTGTGTTTTCATATGCTTTGTCAAAGATCAATTAGTTGTATGATTTTTATTTATTGCTTTTGATTGTTTTGGTTATTCTGACTTTTTTCATTTCATATAAATTTTAGGATTTTCTAATTCTGTGGCTACTAATGTTGGTATTTTGATGGGAATTGCATTAAATATGTAAATTGCTTTGGGTAGAATGGTCTTTTTCACAATACTCATTCTTCTAATCCATGAGCATGAGCCATTCCATCTGTTTATGCCATCTGAGATTCCTTACAGCATTTTTTTTTTTAGCTCTCTTGTTAGAGATCTTTCACCTGTTTGGTTATTTCCAGGTATTCTATATTCTTTACAGCTGTAGTAAAATATATTGAGTTCTTGATTTTATTCTCAGCTTGGTTGTTGTCGATATATAGCAGTGTTACTAATTTGTGTACGTTGATTGTGTAACCTGAGACTTCATTAAATTTGTTTCAAATCTAAGAATCTTTTGGAAGAGTCTTTAGAATTTTCTAGATATACAGTCATATCATCTGTAAACGGCAGTAGTTTGACTTTCTCTTTTTCAATTCGGATGCCCTATTTCTTTTTTTTCTTGCTTAATTGCTTTCTTTAGTACTTCCAGTACTATGTCAAATAAAAATGGTAAAAGTGAGTATTTTTGTCTTTTCTGGTGCTCAGAGAAAATTATTTCAACTTTTCCCATTCAGTATGATGTTGATTGTGAGTCTGTCATATATGGATTTTATTAATTTAAGATAGGTTCCATGTCTAGTTTGTTGAGAGTTTTTTTTTTTTTTTCATAAAGGAGAGCTAAAATTTGTCAATCACTTCTTCTGCATCTATCGAGATGATCATATGGTTTTTGTTTATAATTCTGATGATGTGATGTATCACATTTTTTAACTTGCATATACTAAACCACCTCTGCATCCCTTGGACAAAATTCACTAGATGATTTTGAATCTTTTTGATGTGCTGCTGGATTCAGTTAGCTAATATTTTCCTGAGGTTGTTTGCCTCTATGTTCATCAGATAAATCAGTCTGTAGTTTTATTTTTTGTGTCATTCCTGGTTTTGGTATCAGAGTGATACTAGCTTCATAAAATGGTTTAGGGATGATGTCTTCTTTTTCAATCTTTTGAAATAGTTTCAGTAGGATTGCTAGTAATTCTTTAAATGTCTGGTAGAATTCACTTGTGAATTTATGTGGTCCCAGGCTCTTATTAATTGGCAATTTTTAAATTACTGACTCAGGTTTGCTGCCTCTTATTGATCTGTTCAAAGTTTCTATTTATTCCTGATTTAATCTGAGAGGGTCGTATATTTCCAGGAATTCGTCCATTTCCTCTAGGTTTTCTAGTTTGTATGCAAAAAGGTGTTCCATAGTGGTCTCAAATGATCTTTTGTATTTCCGTGGTGTTGATTGTAATGTCTCCAGTTTCATTTCCAGTTGAGTTTATTTGGATCTTCTCTGTTTTGTTTTTTTTTTTTAATTTATTTATTATTATTATACTTTAAGTTGTAGGGTACATGTGCATAACGTGCAGGTTTGTTACATATGTATACTTGTGCCTTGTTGCTGTGCTGCACCCATCAACTCGTCATTTACATCAGGTATAACTCCCAATGCAATCCCTCCCCCCTCCCCCCTCCCCCCTCCCCCCTCCCCATGATAGGCCCCGGTGTGTGATGTTCCCCTTCCTGAGTCCAAGTGATCTCATTGTTCAGTTCCCACCTATGAGTGAGAACATGCAGTGTTTGGTTTTCTGTTCTTGTGATAGTTTGCTAAGAATGATGGTTTCCAGCTGCATCCATGTCCCTACAAAGGACACAAACTCATCCTTTTTGATGGCTACATAGTATTCCATGGTGTATATGTGCCACATTTTCTTAATCCAATCTGTCACTGATGGACATTTGGCTTGATTCCAAGTCTTTGCTATTGTGAATAGTGCCGCAATAAACATATGTGTGCATGTGTATTTATAGCAGCATAATTTATAATCCTTTGGGTATATACCCAGTAATGGGATGACTGGGTCATATGGTACATCTAGTTGTAGATCATTGAGGAATCGCCATACTGTTTTCCATAATGGTTGAACTAGTTTACAATCCCACCAACAGTGTAAAAGTGTTCCTATTTCTCCACATCCTCTCCAGCACCTGTTGTTTCCTGACTTTTTAATGATCGCCATTCTAACTGGTGTGAGATGGTATCTCATTGTGGTTTTGATTTGCATTTCTCTGATGGCCAGTGATGATGAGCATTTTTTCATGTGTCTGTTGGCTGTATGAATGTCTTCTTTTGAGAAATGTCTGTTCATATCCTTTGCCCACTTTTTGATGGGGTTGTTTGTTTTTTTCTTGTCAATTTGTTTGAGTTCTTTGTAGGTTCTGGATATTAGCCCTTTGTCAGATGAGTAGATTGCAAAAATTTTCTCCCATTCTGTAGGTTGCCTGTTCACTCTGATGGTAGTTTCTTTTGCTGTGCAGAAGCTCTTTAGTTTAATGAGATCCCATTTGTCAATTTTGGCTTTTGCTGCCGTTGCTTTTGGTGTTTTAGACATGAAGTCTTTGCCCATGCCTATGTCCTGAATGGTACTACCTAGGTTTTCCTCTAGGATTTTTATGGTATTAGGTCTAACATTTAAGTCTCTAATCCATCTTGAATTAATTTTCGTATAAGGAGTAAGGAAAGGATCCAGTTTCAGCTTTCTACTTATGGCTAGCCAATTTTCCCAGCACCATTTATTAAATAGGGAATCCTTTCCCCATTTCTTGTTTCTCTCAGGTTTGTCAAAGATCAGATGGCTGTAGATGTGTGGTATTATTTCTGAGGACTCTGTTCTGTTCCATTGGTCTATATCTCTGTTTTGGTACCAGTACCATGCTGTTTTGGTTACTGTAGCCTTGTAGTATAGTTTGAAGTCAGGTAGCGTGATGCCTCCAGCTTTGTTCTTTTGACTTAGGATTGTCTTGGAGATGCGGGCTCTTTTTTGGTTCCATATGAACTTTAAAGCAGTTTTTTCCAATTCTGTGAAGAAACTCATTGGTAGCTTGATGGGGATGGCATTGAATCTATAAATTACCTTGGGCAGTATGGCCATTTTCACGATATTGATTCTTCCTATCCATGAGCATGGTATGTTCTTCCATTTGTTTGTGTCCTCTTTGATTTCACTGAGCAGTGGTTTGTAGTTCTCCTTGAAGAGGTCCTTTACATCCCTTGGAAGTTGGATTCCTAGGTATTTGATTCTCTTTGAAGCAATTGTGAATGGAAGTTCATTCCTGATTTGGCTCTCTGTTTGTCTGTTACTGGTGTATAAGAATGCTTGTGATTTTTGCACATTAATTTTGTATCCTGAGACTTTGCTGAAGTTGCTTATCAGCTTAAGGAGATTTTGGGCTGAGACAATGGGGTTTTCTAAATATACAATCATGTCATCTGCAAACAGGGACAATTTGACTTCTTCTTTTCCTAACTGAATACCCTTGATTTCTTTCTCTTGCCTGATTGCCCTAGCCAGAACTTCCAACACTATGTTGAATAGGAGTGGTGAGAGAGGGCATCCTTGTCTTGTGCCAGTTTTCAAAGGGAATGTTTCCAGTTTTTGCCCATTCAGTATGATATTGGCTGTGGGTTTGTCATAGATAGCTCTTATTATTTTGAGGTACGTTCCATCAATACCGAATTTATTGAGCGTTTTTAGCATGAAGGGCTGTTGAATTTTGTCAAAAGCCTTTTCTGCATCTATTGAGATAATCATGTGGTTCTTGTCTTTGGTTCTGTTTATATGCTGGATTATGTTTATTGATTTGCGAATGTTGAACCAGCCTTGCATCCCAGGGATGAAGCCCACTTGATCATGGTGGATAAGCTTCTCGATGTGTTGCTGAATCCGGTTTGCCAGTACTTTATTGAGGATTTTTGCATCGATGTTCATCAGGGATATTGGTCTAGAATTCTCTTTTTTTGTTGTGTCTCTGCCAGGCTTTGGTATCAGGATGATGTTGGCCTCATAAAATGAGTTAGGGAGGATTCCCTCTTTTTCTATTGATTGGAATAGTTTCAGAAGGAAGGGTACCAACTCCTCCTTGTACCTCTGGTAGAATTCAGCTGTGAATCCATCTGGTCCTGGACTTTTTTTGGTTGGTAGGCTATTAATTATTGCCTCAATTTCAGAGCCTGCTATTGGTCTATTCAGGGATTCAACTACTTCCTGGTTTAGTCTTGGAAGAGTGTAAGTGTCCAGGAAATTATCCATTTCTTCTAGATTTTCCAGTTTATTTGCGTAGAGGTGTTTATAGTATTCTCTGATGGTAGTTTGTATTTCTGTGGGGTCGGTGGTGATATCCCCTTTATCATTTTTAATTGTGTCGATTTGATTCTTCTCTCTTTTCTTCTTTATTAGTCTTGCTAGTGGTCTGTCAATTTTGTTGATCTTTTCAAAAAACCAACTCCTGGATTCATTGATTTTTTGGAGGGTTTTTTGTGTCTCTATCTCCTTCAGTTCTGCTCTGATCTTAGTTATTTCTTGCCTTCTGCTAGCTTTCGAATGTGTTTGCTCTTGCTTCTCTAGTTCTTTTAATTGCGATGTTAGAGTGTCAATTTTACATCTTTCCTGCTTTCTCTTGTGGGCATTTAGTGCTATAAATTTCCCTCTACACACTGCTTTAAATGTGTCCCAGAGATTCTGGTATGTTGTATCTTTGTTCTCATTGGTTTCAAAGAACATCTTTATTTCTCCCTTCATTTCGTTATGTACCCAGTAGTCATTCAGGAGCAGGTTGTTCAGTTTCCATGTAGTTGAGCGGTTTTGATTGAGTTTCTTAGTCCTGAGTTCTAGTTTGATTGCACTGTGGTCTGACAGACAGTTTGTTATAATTTCTGTTCTTGTACATTTGCTGAGGAGTGCTTTACTTCCAATTACGTGGTCAATTTTGGAGTAAGTACGATGTGGTGCTGAGAAGAATGTATATTCTGTTGATTTGGGATGGAGAGTTCTATAGATGTCTATTAGGTCTGCTTGCTGCAGAGATGAGTTCAATTCCTGGATATCCTTGTTAACTTTCTGTCTCGTTGATCTGTCTAATGTTGACAGTGGAGTGTTGAAGTCTCCCATTATTATTGTATGGGAGTCTAAGTCTCTTTGTAAGTCTCTAAGGACTTGCTTGATGAATCTGGGTGCTCCTGTATTGGGTGCATATATATTTAGGATAGTTAGCTCTTCCTGTTGAATTGATCCCTTTACCATTATGTAATGGCCTTCTTTGTCTCTTTTGATCTTTGATGGTTTCAAGTCTGTTTTATCAGAGACTAGTATTGCAACCCCCGCTTTTTTTTGTTCTCCATTTGCTTGGTAAATCTTCCTCCATCCCTTTATTTTGAGCCTATGTATGTCTCTGCGTGTGAGATGGGTCTCCTGAATACAGCAGACTGATGGGTCTTGACTCTTTATCCAGTTTGCCAGTCTGTGTCTTTTAATTGGAGCATTTAGTCCATTTACATTTAAGGTTAAGATTGTTATGTGTGAACTTGATCCTGCCATTATGATATTAACTGGTTATTTTGCTCGTTAGTTGATGCAGTTTCTTCCTAGCCTTGATGGTCTTTACATTTTGGCATGTTTTTGCAATGGCTGGTACCGGTTGTTCCTTTCCATGTTTAGTGCTTCCTTCAGGGTCTCTTGTAAGGCAGGCCTAGTGGTGACAAAATCTCTAAGCATTTGCTTGTCTGTAAAGGATTTTATTTCTCCTTCACTTATGAAACTTAGTTTGGCTGGATATGAAATTCTGGGTTTAAAATTCTTTTCTTTAAGAATGTTGAATATTGGCCCCCACTCTCTTCTGGCTTGGAGAGTTTCCGCCGAGAGATCTGCTGTTAGTCTGATGGGCTTCCCTTTGTGGGTAACCCGACCTTTCTCTCTGGCTGCCCTTAAGATTTTTTCCTTCATTTCAACTTTGGTGAATCTGGCAATTATGTGTCTTGGAGTTGCTCTTCTCGAGGAGTATCTTTGTGGCGTTCTCTGTATTTCCTGGATTTGAATGTTGGCCTGCCCTACTAGGTTGGGGAAGTTCTCCTGGATGATATCCTGAAGAGTGTTTTCCAACTTGGTTCCATTTTCCCCCTCACTTTCAGGCACCCCAATCAGACGTAGATTTGGTCTTTTTACATAATCCCATACTTCTTGCAGGCTTTGTTCATTTCTTTTTCTTCTTTTTTCTTTTGGTTTCTCTTCTCGCTTCATTTCATTCATTTGATCCTCAATCGCAGATACTCTTTCTTCCAGTTGATCGAGTCGGTTACTGAAGCTTGTGCATTTGTCACGTATTTCTCGTGTCATGGTTTTCATCTCTTTCATTTCGTTTATGACCTTCTCTGCATTAATTACTCTAGCCATCAATTCTTCCACTTTTTTTTCAAGATTTTTAGTTTCTTTGCGCTGGGTACGTAATTCCTCCTTTAGCTCTGAGAAATTTGATGGACTGAAGCCTTCTTCTCTCATCTCGTCAAAGTCATTCTCCGTCCAGCTTTGATCCGTTGCTGGCGATGAGCTGCGCTCCTTTGCCGGGGGAGATGCGCTCTTATTTTTTGAATTTCCAGCTTTTCTGCCCTGCTTTTTCCCCATCTTTGTGGTTTTATCAGCCTCTGGTCTTTGATGATGGTGATGTACTGATGGGGTTTTGGTGTAGGTGTCCTTCCTGTTTGATAGTTTTCCTTCTAACAGTCAGGACCCTCAGCTGTAGGTCTGTTGGAGATTGCTTGAGGTCCACTCCAGACCCTGTTTGCCTGGGTTTCAGCAGCAGAGGCTGCAGAAGATAGAATATTTCTGAACAGCGAGTGTACTTGTCTGATTCTTGCTTTGGAAGCTTCCTCTCAGGGGTGTCCTCCACCCTGTGAGGTGTGGGGTGTCAGACTGCCCCTAGTGGGGGATGTCTCCCAGTTAGGCTGCTCAGGGGTCAGGGACCCACTTGAGCAGGGAGTCTGTCCCTTCTCAGATCTCAGCCTCTGTGTTGGGAGATCCACTGCTCTCTTCAAAGCTGTCAGACAGAGTCGTTTGCGTCTGCAGAGTTTTCTGCTGTGTTTGTTATTGTTTACTGTGCCCTGTCCCCAGAGGTGGAGTCTACAGAGACAGGCAGGTTTCCTTGAGCTGCTGTGAGCTCCACCCAGTTCGAGCTTCCCAGCAGCTTTGTTTACCTACTTAAGCCTCAGCAATGGCGGGTGCCCCTCCCCCAGCCTCGCTGCTGCCTTGCCGGTAGATCACAGACTGCTGTGCTAGCAATGAGGGAAGCTCCGTGGGTGTGGGACCCTCCCGGCCAGGTGTGGGATATGATCTCCTGGTGTGCCTGTTTGCTTAAAGCGCAGTATTGGGGTGGGAGTTACCTGATTTTCCAGGTGTTGTGTGTCTCAGTTCCCCTGGCTAGGAAAAGGGATTCCCTTCCCCCCTTGCGCTTCCCAGGTGAGGCAATGCCTCGCCCTGCTTCAGCTCTCGCTGGTCGGGCTGCAGCAGCTGACCAGCACCGATCGTCCGGCACTCCCCAGTGAGATGAACCCAGTACCTCAGTTGAAAATGCAGAAATCACCGGTTTTCTGTGTCGCTCGCGCTGGGAGTTGGAGACTGGAGCTGTTCCTATTCGGCCATCTTGCTCCGGGGGCCCAGAATTCTTCTCTGTTCTTTTCATTGTTAATTTAGCTAATTGTCTATCACATTTGTTTATTTTTTCAAAAAACCATTTTTTCTTTCATGGCTCTTTTGGTTTTGTTTTTTGATTTTTTTTTTATTGTTGTTGTTTGAATTTCACTTAGTTCTGCTGTGATCCTTGTTATTTCTTTTCTTCTTTTAGCTTTTGTTTTGTTCGTTTTTCCAGTTCCTTGAGGATGACATTAGGTTGTCAATATGTGTTCTTTCAGACTTTCTGATGTAGGCATTTAGCACTATAAACCTCCCTCTTGGCAGTGCTTTTGCTGTATGCCAAAGGTTCTGATGCCTATGGTGGTGGACAAGGTGGGAAAGACTTCCTCTTCTTAAGACCCTTCATATGCACCAGGGCTTTCTAACTGTTGGGGTAGAGCTGAAGACTTTCCCTGCTCAACTCAGCACTTTAACTGTGCCACTGCTGAAAGCAGCTTTCCACCAGCAGAAAGACCTAGTGCTCAAGGCCTGCCACCCAGATTCTTTTGTCCCACATGGTGTTCCCTTCATGTGGTGCACTTCTGCCTCCTCTAGACTACCGTGAGTGTTGTTGCTCCTCTGGGTCTAGCTACCCAGCGAAGCTACAACACTCCAGGCTGGTGCTGGGGAATGTTTGCAAGGGGTCCGGTGATATGACCTGTCTGAGGCAATATCTTTCGTGTATGTGGGATTTCTGGTGTTTTGAAATAGTTCTACAATGAACACTTGCTAGTTTTCTCATCAGAAATAAATTCTTTCAGTGTAGTGCAAGTAAGTTCTATGTTTTCAGGCATTTCCTCAGCCTCTGTCCACAGGCTAATCTAAAAATGTGAAGGATGTTTGTATTGGCAGATTGAGATGTGAATTGTGCATACAAAGGTAGGAAAAGGTGGAAATAATGTTAATCCAAATGCCTTTGTGGAAAAGAAATAAGTTGTGGCATGAGACATGCCTTCAAAGTTAATTAGGTAATGATTAGCCTAAAGAAGCAAAAGGTCAAAGTTGCATAGTTTTAGCGATAAATCGTAAAAGATTCATTAACAGAAAATGAACACAGGAAGTGCCAGAACTAACCATGAGTCCCTGGTTCTTGTAACTTAAAAGGTCACCTTCTGATCATTTTAACTAATATTCCTCCATCCAAAATTATGAGGAAGAAAATTGTGCTCTGCTCCAAAACACAGGTAAAAAACATAATGTCAGAGTGAAGAGGTTAAAAATTAACATTTTTCTAGTTGCATTTAGTGAAAATGTTTAATTTTCAAAATCAGTGAAACAAAGGTAGAATGCATAGGAATTTGAGACCAATTGGAAAGGAGAGTTCTGTCAAAGCCAACACTGAATCCTCTGGTTGACTGAAGAATGGTAGTGCCAATAACAAAAATTCATAATAGCATTTGAGAGACAGAGAGAGAGAAGTGCCACAAGGCAGAGATGGTTTCAAGAGAGGAAACGCTGACTTTAGTTTGGTTTGTGTTAAGAATGTCTGTCCATATGGAAATACACAAAAGGTGGCCAGGTTTAGTGGCTCACCCCTGTAATCCCAGTGAGGCAGGAGAATAGGGTTTGGAGACGAGGAATGTAAGGACTTTCTAGAACTAAATCACATGAAAACATTACAGCTATGACAGGAAATATCTTCTCCGTTTACATAGGGAATAGGCTGAATACATGACTTTGTAACTTTACTTCATCCTCTTCACTTACATAGGGCATACACCAAGTAACCAATGGAAACCTCTAGACAGTATTTAAACCCCCCAAAAAATCTGTAACAGGACCCTTGAGCCCCTATGCTCAGGCCCACTCCCGCACCGTGGAGTGTACTTTCATTTTCAATAAATTTCTGCTTTTGTTGCTTAATTCTTTCCTTGCTTTGTTTGTGCATTTTGTACAATTCTCTGTTCAAGACACCAAGAACCTGGACACCCTCCACTGGTTAACACCGCACTTTGGGAGACCGAAGCAGGCAGATCACTTGAAGCCAGAAGTTTAAGACCAGTCTGGTCAACATAGCAAAACTACCAAAAATACAAAAAATTAGCCAGGTATGATGGCATACACCTGTAGTCCCAGCTACTTGGGAGGCTGAGGCAGAAGAATCGTTTGAATCAGGGAGGCAGAAGTTGCAGTGAGTCGAGATTGCACCACTGCACTCCAGGCTGGGCGAAAGAGCCAGACTCTGTCTCAAAAAAGAAAGAAACATATAAAAGGTAGCTGAAAATTAGAACTTACAGGAGCTATTCAAGCAGGTGAGAACAAGTTGGATATCATGCACAGCAACCTGATCACTGAAGCAACGCCCTAAACTGCAGATTCATGAAAACTAATAGATCACAGATAGGGAGGGAGTAGCAGCAGAATTCAGAGAGCTTGCTGAGACAGAAGCAGGGGGAAAGAATTTTAGGGAATAGAATTTGAAAGAGGAAAAAAGAAAAAACACAAAATGAGAAAAAATATTTTGGAAAAGCAATACGTACCCACATAAGAGATATAGGACAAGTTTGTAGAAGAGCCGATCAAGATAGCTTTATTAGTCCCTGGAAAACCTCTGAAATCACAAAAAAAAAAGGAACAGAGAAATATATTTTTAAAATTGTGACATTATCCAAGACTGGATCTTGAGTGAAGAGCAGTAAAATATTAATGAGGTTACTTTATGTTTTAGAAAATACATAGACTTTGGAAGCAAATATACCTGTGTTTGAATATTGACCTGGAAGACTTTGAATCTTGAAACTCTTTGAGCTTCATAGTTCTTTCTGTGTAAATTAGAGAGGACTATACTTAGTTCACACAATTATTTTGAAAAGTTCAATGAATACAAACATAAAATTCAAGGCATGCCGCAGGACACATAGTTGTCATTCAATAAATATTACCTCCTTTCAAGGATATAGGTACTATTAACCATACATTACAGATAAAGAAACTATTTATAACATACAGTGCTTGTTCCCTTCAACTGATACTTACTGAGCCTCTACTATGTAACAAGGTATGGTTGAATTGCAAGGCAAATAGTCCTGCACAATCTTCTGGCAAAGAAAGGCAAATAATAAACAAAAAAGTAAATACAGATATCATATAAAGATGAGTGCAATTCAGAAAAAAAACTGCATGGTTTTATAAAGGTATCTGGGTGGCTAGCTTAGGTTAGGTTGTCAAAATGCTTCACCAGAGAGGTAGGAAGAAGGAATCAGGCAGCCTGTGAAGATTAAGTTGAGGGCTATTCCAGGAAAGGTCAACAGCCAGAGTAAAGGACTTAGGAAGAGTATGACGCAACTGGCACATCCAAGGAACCCAGGGAATGTTTAGTCTAGCTAAGGGTTTTCAGTGGATGAGGGGAAGAGAGGAACCAGGGAAGTCAGAGTGGCCAGATCACATAGGGCTTGGTAAGCCAGAGTAGCCTAAGTGTTAGTCCACATGAAATTGGGCAGCATTGGAGTACTGTAAACGGGCCACTAAAATAATCTGATTTGTGGTTTTCAAAGATCCCTCTGACTACTGGGTGAAGAATAGACAGCTAGGGGATAAAAGCCAAAAGAGGAGACACATCAGGAGGTTATTGTGTTCACGTTTAGAGGAGAAACAAGGACTACTTAAGCAAAAGAAGTAGAGCTACAGAGGAGGAGGGGAAGATATATCTTTGGGGTATGCTTAACAGAACCTGCCACCAGATTAGATGTGTGGGAAAGGTAAGTATCAAGGGTAACCCTTGGATTATTGTTGGGTACAAGTGACTGCTTGGGTGCCAATTAACAAGATCAAAAAGCAGAAAGTCGGGGGGCAAAGAGAGGACAAATGGGTGGAGAGAAGATGCTAGATACTCAATTGGATGAATATATCTTGAAAAGTTTTGAGGAGATTCAGAAACAGCAATTTAGAACAAATTTTAAACCACAGAATGGAATGAGAACTCTGAGGGAGAGTGTACAAAACTGGGAGAGAAGAAAACCCAGCATTCCCTCTGGGGCATGTCAACCTTTCAAGATCACACAAAAAAGGAATAGGAAACTGTGAAAGAGAAAAAGAATAGACAAGTAAAGCAGAAGGAAACCCAGAAAAGTGTAGAATCAGGCAAGCCAGGAGAGGAAGATGTTTCAACGAAGGGACCATTCTGTTCAGTGCTGAGATAATAAAGTATCTATAATAATTTGAAAGGTGAGTCCATTGAATTTGAAAGCATAGAAGTTATGAGTGACCTTCATAAGAAAAATCTTTGTGAAAGGATGAGAACTGGAGGCCAAATAAGATTTTGTGGCCGGGCGCGGTGGCTCAAGCCTGTAATCCCAGCACTTTGGGAGGCCGAGACGGGTGGATCACGAGATCAGGAGATCGAGACCATCCTGGCTAACACGGTGAAACCCCGTCTCTACTAAAAAAATACAAAAACAAACTAGCCGGGTGAGGTGGGGGGTGCCTGTAGTCCCAGCTACTCGGGAGGCTGAGGCAGGAGAATGGCGTGAACCCGGGAGGCGGAGCTTGCAGTGAGCTGAGATCCGGCCACCACACTCCAGCCTGGGTGACAGAGCGAGACTCCGTCTCAAAAAAAAAAAAAAAAAAAAAAAAAAGACTTTGTATCATTTTCCTATACAGCAACATAGCCTAGGCATGCTCCATATATTAAATGTTAGCCAAGGAATGACTTAAAATACTGTATTTATTTTCTTTATACAATTATGTTTCAATGTTTTTCATGCATAATTTTGTTTAATCAAAAATGTTTATATTCTACTTTAAATCTTTTTCTTTTCCTTATGTTTTCTACCTTTCATTCAACATCAGCTCTCCTCCACCACAAGGTAGCCCACATTGCAACGCAGTAGTGATCTTCAATATCTTTTCTGTGCCTAGTCTCATTTATGTACATAGATGCATACCTTTATACAGATATATAAGGCTTAGATTTTTGTCCATATATTGTTTTACCTAAATGGAATCATACCATAAATACTTTCTGAGTCTTGCTTTCCACTCACCTATATCTCACAGAAACCCTGAGTCAATTAGCATAGCTTAAATCCACTCTTTTTTAACGGTTGGGTTATATTCTAGATGTGAGTTTGCTATAATTAAACATTCCTCTATAGACTAGCATTTACTTTGTTTTCAATCAAACATATGATGATTAGTGGTGCCAAAATACATCAAAACTTTATGAGTATTATAATTCTCTTTATTTGAATGTTTATGTCTTTACCACATTTCTATTTTAATTTAAAAAATACCTGTGAACATTTACACATAAATCTTTCACATATCTCTAATTCTTTTCTTAGGATAGATGCTTAGATATAAAGGCAAATGGCTTGGGCATAAAAAGTATTTGAAGAAATCTTGACAAATGATGCTAAATATCTTTCTAGGAAAGTAGAAATTTGTATTCTTACAGAAGATAAGAGTGTTAAGATCCCTGTTCCATGCCATCAGAACTCATCTGAGCATTATCTGAAGCAACTATGCCATCACTGAGGGAAGATGCCTCATAACTCTAACAGAGGTCTGACTTAAGTGCCAAGGCTGATCTAAACAAAGCAGTCAGGAACACACTGGCTAGGATTCTCCTGACCTCTTCTTTGTTGCCATAGTTACCTTTATCAATAAATGACCAAAGATGTAACCGAGGCATTGTTGTCATAGTTAACTGGATGGCAACAAACTGTTGTTGAATAAATTAGTGTCCCAATTAAGAGTCTTTCCTATTTTTCAGCACCTTTCCAATCTGTGACAGGCATTTCCTTTCAAAACACTGACAGAGTAAAATAATATGAACTTCATTAGAAATGAGAATCCTTGGCGTCAGTTTAAAATCTTGACACCCAGGAGAATGAAAATTGTAATTTCTATTAATTATCCCATGAGGTTTTGCTAAAAAAGCGTCTGTTTTCTAGCCCTGCACCTTGTATCCTAACCAAAATATAATTGTCTATGATTAAAGCCTGGTTGTCTGCCTTCCTGAATCTTGGGCATCGGAAGTCAGTTTTCTGCTGCTAATCTCCTTTTGGGACAGCTCTCTAGAAGAACTCTAGAAAAGTTTGTATTGCAGAGTCTTGCATGGAGTTAACTGGCAGACATTAAGAACACAAGATAAACTCTGTTGAGTCAGGCACTTTTGACTTTCAGAAAATTTTTCAATCTTTCCCCTGAAAATTAGGAGCTCTGGAAGGTTTTCTTTCCTATGGAAAATAGTAAAATGCTTAAAAGAAACAGAACACATTTAACACAATTCCTTATTTGAATCAGATTTATTTAATAATCACAATCTAATTTTAGATAGTTTCTGTTTTCCAGAAAATGCAAGTTAGAGATCATTAGAGCAATTAGTACAAGATAAACTTTAGAATATTGCATTTGGCCAGACCAGATGTAAAATCATTAGGGAATAAACATAACCATGTTTCATAGAAGCCCAATATTCAGCCATTAGATGAGTTTTAGATCTGATGACATAATGACAGGCCTCATTTAAAAAGACTAATAACTTAGTGAAAACCATGTGTATTTCTACAACACTATTTGCATTTTACTAATTTAATCTCACCCATTAACTGAGGGTGCTGACATTTTAGCCAGTGTGAGCATGAGAAACAGATGACTCATGTATGATCTAAATGCACCACATCAAGATCACTAGTTGAGTTGTATTCAGAAGGGCTGAAATAATGTGTTATTGTCCAAAACACCATAGTCATATAAAAACAGGCAGTATAGCAGATACTTGAAAAAATATTTTTTGGATGAATAAGGGAAAATGTTAATATTTTACAGGCTATAAGTTGCTTTCATCCCCATTTCTTCAGCATCTGTTGTTACTAGGCAATGAACTAGTTTTTGAGATGCTAAGATAGATAAGATAGAGTATCTCTTTTTAGAAGCTAGCTTAATTCTAAACCCTGTAATCCAGGAATCATGAGTATTATTAAGCCATTTGTACAAGAGCTGAAAAGCAGTTAAATATGATCAAATGAACTGTCCAAGTCATGGAGTGCTAAGTGGGAACATTAGGTCCAATATTCAGGCTTTGAAACTCAGTCCAGTGTGCTTTATACTATCTTTCTCTAACCATCTTCCAAATTACTGTTTCTTTTTATGACAATATCATCAATGATCATATTTAAAATAAGACATTGAAAGATTCAAATGCATTCAATGCCTCAGTTATTTGCATTTTGGTATAATGACAGACTGTGATGAATAATTTTTTTAACAGTACAGACACATTTACTTTGCATCTCCCATTGCTTTTGGCACAGCTGTTAGTTGCTCAATAAACATATAGTAAACAAGATTATATAGACGGTTTATTGTAAGTGTCTTGTAAACGTGCCAGATGGCATATTTAAAAGAGCAAACTATCCCCATGATCCAATTACAATTGTACAATTACAATTACAATTAAGATTGACTTCCACCATAAAACTCAAATGTGTCCTTTTGTAATGCTGAGTACCATTCAAAACAAGTAGGTTATTATCATGTTCAAAATATATATAAAAATAACTGCATGACATTTTCAGTTTTGCTGTATGAATAAATTCTGGAGATCTAATGTACAGCATGGTTACTATACCTGTATTACATATTTGAAATTTGCTAAGAGATTAGATCTTAAATGTTCTCACCAAAAAAATGTAACTATATAAGGTGATAGATATGTTAATAAGCTTGATTGTGACAATCATTTCACAATGCATATATACAAAATATTTCACCTTAAATATATACAATTTTTATTTGTTAATTATCCCACAATAAAGCTGGGAGAAATTCTAACACAAACAAAAAAAAAATAACTGTACATTGAGAGTTTAGATCATTCTGGTAAATCATCACAGGTTTACAAACTCAGAGCAAAAGGGAAATTCAACACTAACAAAAAAGAAAGTTGATATTCCACAGGCAGGAATTCTTACTTAAAATGTAAAATATAACGAATACTTTGTTTTTCAAGAGGATCAACTCCCCGTTGCACTGAAGCTGGGATCCCATGCCACACAAAGAGGCATAGAAGGGACCAGCATAAACCATGGAAGGTAGAAAATAATCCAATATCATTTTCCATTAAGTAAATTACATCATTGTCTATCTTGTAGATAGTCACAAATAAGATGTAAAATGAAGAAAAAAAAAATTAACGTTTTTATTTTGAGGGCATTCTCAGAGAATAAGACGCTATTCCCTGAAATTAAATGATTTTCTAACCTGGCACTAACCATTCCGAGGCCAAGTGTTATTACTTCCTAGCGTTTCTGATGGAAGTTTTACCAACTTAATTCAATGTTTCTATGGACAGTGTTTAGTTAACACGAGTTATCCTTTTATTGATGACTTGACAATGTTGTTATGAAAATCAACTTATAGTTTTTCTTTATATTCAATCAGCCCTTCTCCTCTTTTGTATTCAGCTCTTTCTTCTGGTTTTTCTTTCTGGAAATTATTTCTTTGGAAACCCTTTTCTATTTTTACTTTTCTGTTTCTTATCTGCTACTGATCAAAAAAATAAAACTAAGACTCTTATAATTGTGAGTTAGGTAAAAGTAGATATACATTAAAAGCATGTTTCAATAACTCTTTTATAAAATTAAACAAATGGTTTAATCACATGAGAAATTGTGCCGTTTTTTGAGATGTGGAAGACTGAAGAGAAGCAAATTTGGAGAGGAAAACAATTAATTATTATTTGTTACTGGATACTTTTGTCCATTCAATATCCAAGTGGATAAACTGACTAGTATGTTGAGCAAATCAATCTTGGATTTCACCATTGAGATGTATGCTGGAGATGTAGTTGGGGGAGCTACCAGAATATTGATGGTCTATAAAGCAATGGGACCAGGTGAGATTATTAGGGAGTGATCGTAGATATGGAGGAAAAAAAGTAGATCACTGAGGCTTGGACCACTTCAACATTGAATAATCAGGAAGAGGAATGGAATTCACAAATGAAACTGAAAGAACAACCCTTGAGATAGAAGAACAACCAAGAGGATGGGCTTTAAAAGCTAAGTGAAGGAAATGTTTCAAAACAAGTGTTTGATCAACTGTGGAGTAAGATCAAGATTGAAAATTGACTATTGGATTTGACAACATGGAGGTTATCAGGTCTTACTCAGGACAATTTGGGTAGAAGTTTGGAGAAAAAAAACAAACAACCAAACTAATGTAGGCTTCAGAGAAAGGGAGAAAAAGAAACAGAGTTGGTGAGAACATATAACCCCTGTCAAGACTTTTTTTCAAAAAAAAAATAAATAGCTGAGAAATGTGCCCAATAACTGGACAGGAAAGTAGGACCAAGAAAGGACTTTTTTTTAAAACATGGAAGATTCCAGAATGTTGTATATTGAAGAAAATGCTCAGAAGGGAGGAAATATTGATGATACAGGAAAAAGAAAATATTATTTTATATGAGGAGTGAAGAAATGAAGACGTTGAGGATGACCTGTAAGTTTTTGGCTTGTGTACCTGAATGAATAGTGAAAATATTTACCAAACTAGAAAATAGTGGAAAATTACAAGTTTACAAGAAAGTTCATGTTGTAACATAGGTTAAGTTGCAGGAGTTTGAGTTATCTAAAAGATACAAGTAGACACAATGGATCCTAGAAGAGAAATTAGATCTAAAGAAACTTTAAGACAACTGGACATGGTAATAACTTAAGCCAAGGGTGAAGGCAAGATCTCCAAGGTCCTCTTAATTTTTTGTGGTTAAAGGATCTCCTATATCCATGAACTTATCACCCTAATTTGGGAAATAAAGAAACCATATTTTAAGGGCCTGTTTTATATGTTTTGTACAGGATATTACTATGTGTGATGAATGTTTTAAATACTGTGAGGTTGTAAAGTTAATGTTATTTTATAGATGAAGGAACAGAAATTTAGAGAAACCATGTGACGTTCAAAATGGTAGAGATGGAATTGAATCTAGGCTTATCACAACCCAATGCCTGTTCTGTCTTTCAGCTACATGAGTTGGGATTTTTTATGATCCCCTCTGACCATTATAGTTACTTCTTAATAGGTTTTCTGATTTTCTAGCACCTTATCCTCCATTCCTAAGCTTTTCTGTGGATAAGAATCACTTCCAGAACATTGCCTTCCCCAGATAAACCAATAGTACACACAGTCTGCACATTCAATAAGCATCCACAAGTGATTCTGATGTGCTAATTTAACAAATAAGATGACCCATTAAGCCATATAAAGGCCTTCCTTCCACTAGGGAATTGAGGAGGCAAATTGAATATTGAAAAGGAGCTTTAAAAATGTCATCTGCTTCACCGTAAGATTTCACACAGCACTCAACTGTATAGACACAAATGTATTAAGAAAAAATGCTTGTTTGCTGTAAACTAAAATGAAAGTCATAACAAAATTTCCTAGTACATTTTCTCCCAAGCTTTATTATTGCAAATAAACAACTAACTCAAGTAAAATTATTAGAGATTGTATCTTCCAAATCTTTCTTATCACAATCCCATTCAAGACCAAGAGGTATAAACTGAATCAGAAAAAGATGTAGGTATACAATAAATTATTGTTAACCATACTCACCCTATTCTGCTACCAAATACTAGATGTTATTCATTCTATTAATACACATCTGTAGTTTTGTACCCATTAACCATGTTCACTTTATCACCCTCTACCCATTACCATTCCTGGCCTTTGGTAACCGTTATTCTGTTCTCTGTCTCCATAAGTTCAATTTCTTTTTCAGCTTCAAGAAATGATAAATGCTTAAGGTGATGGACACCCCTGTTACCCATTCTGATTGTTACACATTGTATGTCTGTATCAAAACATCACTTGTACTCCATAAATATATACAACTATTACCTACCCACAGCAATTAAAAATATATTTTAAAATTACAGGAAGAAAAACAGTATGGCAGTAGAACTATAACAGCCAGATGTATCAATGACAAAGAATAAAACATCTGAAAACAAACAAAATAGTAATGTGGGCATAGTGAAGACAAAACCAATAACTGAAAGTAAGTAGTTACAATCAAAATAGAAATACACAGCTGGCAAATTAGTTTTGCAGAAGAGTTTAAGTTTTCCTATTTCCTTGGCAACTGAAGAAGGTTGTGATGTTAACTGCTTAGACATCTGCATCCTTAGAACCATCTCCTCCTTTAGAAACTAGAATAAATACCAAAATAATACGATGGGCCAGAATATACTACTCCTTAACAAAACCAAGTGAAAGTAATGAAATAAAGCTTTTAATATGTGAATTATCTTGGGTTTAATGCTTGAGAGGGATTAATTATTTTTTGTTTTCCTTGTTTTCTTTAGAGAAAAGTGAAAGTCCATGTAATGGCAGGAATGTCCTGAGGTTGCTACATTCCAGGTGTTTTGGGCCCTTGAGCTAGTCATTACAAACTATCCCTATACTCTTAGGAGATTTTTATTATTCTTTTTAGGTTGAAGTTGGCACTTAATTATGGACACAGTTGGCTCAGAGCCTGTAGAACACTGGCATGAATACCAAGGAATAGCCAAAGGCAAGCCAGATTTCAATCACAGAACTCCTATTTCCCACATTAGAATACATTTAAACTGACAAAGGACAAAAGTCAATGATATAAAGTCAAAACTAAAAATCCAAAGGATTTTGTACACAATTCAACATTAATTGTAGAAATTTCAATTTTTTTTTCTAGGTTTGTTTGTGAGTCTCTAAAAACAGATGTTTATATCTTAGTAGTCACAGTACTCAGTCTGCCATCTGGCCAGTGGGTACCTGATCTAATTTAAAAGTTCAGGGATTTTTTTCCCCCAAATATCAAGATTTGTTGTGATAATGTCAGAATTATTCATACTTTGTTAGGTACAGAGGTACAGGTACAGGAAGCCACATATAAGAATCACTCAATTATTTAGTGAATTTCATTTTTTGTTGTTGTATGTGATATAAGACAAAACTTATGTGAAAGAAAAGATAATCCCAACCCCTTTGCTGGTGAGTGGATCAGGAATAGACATGGAACACAATTGTGGCCAATGCTACTGAGGGGGTTTTTAGAATGAAGTTTCTTCACATATTGTATTAGTTTGTTAGAACTGCCATTACAAACTACGACAGACTGGGTGGCTTAAATGAGAGACATTTATTTTCTCATAGTTCTGGAGGCTAGAAGTCCAAGATCAATGTTGATTTCTTCTAAGGTCTTTCTCCTTAGTCTTTTCTCTTTGTCTATCTGTCCTCTTCTTTGAAGGACACTGGTCATATTGAATGAGAACCTACCCCAGTGACCTTATTTGACTGTAATTACCTGTTTAAAGGCAGTATCCCCAAATTAGGTCACATTCTGAGGTACACGGGGTTAGAACTGATGAATTTGGAGGGGACATGATTCAGCCTGTAACATGTTTAAAAAAACACACACAGAAAAAAAATCTTAATCGTTTAAACATTGTCACTGCTGGGTGTGGTATCTAACAGGCAATGAATGTCCCTGTAGATGACAGAACAGTGGACAGAATCTAGAACCTTTCTGACATCATGAGACTGGGGCATCCTTGACTTAGGACTTCCTATTATGCATGATAGTTACTGTTCTTATCTTTAAGCAGTTGAGGTGTTTTTTTTCTCTCTCTCTTCTGCTACAGTATCTAATTTGTATAAGTAAATACTTTTATTTTCATTGCCATTTCACAAATGCAGAAACCTTGTCAGGAAAGCTGGAATTCTGATCGTGGAATCTAGCTTCTGCCTGAATGACCATAAATAATAGGTCTGTGGCATCATAATGTTCTCTCCAATACTTAGCCTTTCATTTCAGTTTTATAAAGGCCTCCTACAGAAAAATGTAAAAGCACAGACCTTAGAATATTACTAGCTGGATATTCCAGAAATCTAGATGCAAGAAACTGTCCGAAGAAGTAAAAGTATGCCATGAAAGTATTTTGATGAACAAGAAAGTGTCTCCACTAAGATAAGGTTAAGAAATAGTAAGAATGGCTACAATATAAATACACAAAAGTCAATGGATAACGAAAAAGTGGTATGTATACACTACGGAGTACTCTACAGACATCAAAAAGAATGAAATCATGTCTTTTGTGGGATCAAGGATGGAGCTGGAGGCCATTATCCTTGGCAAACTAACGCAGAACCAGAAAACCAAATACCTCCTAATATGGTTTGGCTTCATGTCCTCACCCAAATCTCATCTTGTACCTCCCATAATTCCCACATGTTGTAGAAGGGACCCAGTGGGAGATGACTGAGTCATGGGAGTGGATATTTCCCATGCTTTTCTCATAGATAATGGGTCTCACAAGATCTGACGGTTTTAAAATTGGAAGTCTCTCTGCACAAGCTCTCTTTTTGCCTGCTGCCATCCACATAAGACATGACTTGCTCTCCTTGCCTTCTGCCATGATTGTGAGGTGTCCCTAGCCATGTGGAATTGTAAGTCCACTTAAACCTCTTTCTTTTGTAAATTTCGAGTATTCGCGTGTAACTCTCGAGTATGTCTTTATCAGCAGTGTGAAAACAGACTAATACACTGCACGTTCTCACTTAGAAGTAGAAGCCAAATGATGAGAACTCACGGACACAAAGACAGGCACAATGGATACTCAGCCCTACTTGAGGGTGGAGGATGGGAGGAAGCAGAGGAGCAGAAAAAAGAAATATTGGGTACTAGGCTTAGTATCTGGGTGATAAAATGATCTGTACAACAAACCTCCATGACACGAGTTTACCTATGTAATGAACCTGCACATGACCCCAAAACCTAAAATAAAAGTTAAAAGTCATTAAACTAGTTAAATGAGATTATTGTTAACAACCGAATACACAAATTGTTCTCTCTCTACTAATCTCTGTAGATAGTTTGAGCTCAGTCCTTAATTCTCTTTGGCAAGAATCGTAAATTTACCTTTAGCTACGGATTTCATTGTTCAATTGGTTTTAATTACAGGGTTTTCCATTACTCATCATTTTCCTTATTTCAAATTAAGCCTCTCTTTTACTTCTTCCCTTAAGAGGAAATGAGCGCTTGTCTTTTCTCAAACCTTCCTTTACATATTTGTATCACATGCCTTTTGTTGCCTTTCTGGAATAAACCCACTGCTCTTTCATGTCCACAGATGCCTCATCATCCCAGCATAAATTATTCCAATATTTCATGTATTTTCTTTAAGTTTTAAAAAATAGCCTGCCTATCTTTCTTCTTCTGAGATGGAATAATATAAAGAAACATAGTCTATTTCTTGTGCTTCAAAGAACACATTCCCACTTATTTGGGCCACTTTCTAGTGTTTTTATTGTGTGTGGGAAAATCCTTCAGGTTAATTCCTCAGTTTTACTCAGAACTGGAATGCCTGGCAGTGTGTTATCACCAGTTCCCAACCAGCATCAGGAAGGACAGCACCTAACCCAGCTGTAACTGATAAATAACTCCTGGCTTAGCAGAAACTCTGAGCTTGTGCATGATGGTTAAGCAATGTGATAAAGGAACCAGCTCTAGTGGAGAAACTCTGAGCTCCAGATGACTCACTGAGGTCAGAGTCCCTCTGCCTTACTTTCTAGTGATATATGTTTTGCTCTATTTTATAATTTACTTTCGTCCTATTTGGCTTTAGAGGTACATTTTTCTTCAGTGACTTTTACTTTGCAGCTGATTACGGCATAAGTACTGCTGTCTATGGCTTTTTTGGCCCCAATTAATGGCCTCCCTTTGCCATGTGACTTTGCAGCTCTTTCCACCAAGACATGAAGCCTGTCCTCCAAGTCTTTAATATAGAGCTGGCTTTGTACCTTTGTACCAATAGCATCTGGTGAAGGTGGCAGCTAACCACTTCTGAGGGTAGGCCTTAAAAGCCCTTGCACATTTTCACTGTCTCAGAATGCCACCTTTGCTAGGAAAACAAGCCCTAGATAGCTTTCTGGAAGATGAGAGACCACATGGAACAGAGACCAACGATCTCTGCTGAAGACAACTTCAACCAGATCCCAGCTGACCCACCGACTGACAAGTCCAAGAGTGAGCTTAACCAAGATCAGCTGAGGTTGGCCCAGATCAGCAGAACCACCAACCCAGTCCTAAGTTCACGGACAAACATAAATTTTCATTGTCACATACCAATGCAAAGGAAATGGCTGCGTTTTACTCAGTAGTAGGCTGAGGTGGCTGCCCGGTGCAGCATGATTCAGCAGGTTTGGAAAGCAGGCGCACAACTCCGCTTA
This sequence comes from Macaca mulatta, assembly GCF_049350105.2. NCBI lineage: Eukaryota > Metazoa > Chordata > Mammalia > Primates > Cercopithecidae > Macaca > Macaca mulatta. Next base: position 19,109,620 of record NC_133408.1, on the reverse strand, counting down.
CGTGACCATGCCACATGAGGCGCGTTAGGTGATCACCCATCTGAGCTCTTGCTTGGCTCAGAGCCACTATTGTCTGTAAAGGTATAATTACCCTACTAAGACTGTACATACAGCTTGAGGTTTACACCTTCAGCTGACACCTAGGCTCACTTGCGCCCAGAGAGAGAGTAAAAGCCATGTCAAAACTGTAAACGATTTCTCGAGTATTTTTCCAGCTGCCTGCCATTGGTCTATCCACTCCCCTCGGTCCTCAGTTTGGGCTGGAACCTGACACTTGGCATGAAAATTGGCATCATGAACAGGATCCCGAGGTAGGTGAGTCTTTGGTCCCCACTGATTCTGGGTTGGCCCTGATGGCCACAACATGGGTAGTGGGTACCAGACTGCGGCTGTGCAGCAAGGATGGGCTGTAGTAGAGACTGGGCAGTGGTAGGTGGGGTCCCTCGCGAGCATGGAGAAGGCGCCGAAGCCACTGGAAGCACACAGCACTGAGAAGGAAGGAGCCTTTGCTGCAGAATTGGATGAGCATTTTTGACTGCGCTCGGAGTCCGCACCCAGTCCCTGAGGGATGCCGCAGAGGTAAGGGCTTTCCAGGCATAGGCGAGGCACCTGGAGGCCTGGCTACACAGCTCAGAAAAAGAATTAGAAGCTGCCATTAATGGGGACCTCCAGGCACCCCCTGCAAGCCTGGCTACAGAGCTTGAAAAAGGAATTAAAGGCTGCTGTGAATGCAGGCCTGGAGGCCACTTGTGTGGCTGAGCGGTCCACGCAGTAAAGAAGGGGAAGACGCCCCTCTCTCAGCACCCCCACCACGGGAGAATAGGGGACCCCCAACGAGTAACACACTCAAAGATGTGGATAGATTTGATTTTGGTCAGGACTGACAGAGAGAAAACTGATAAGCAGCCCAATGAAGTACTCTTAACTTTGTGAAGATGGCTGTCTCTGGAGCAGTAATTCCAGAAAATGCTCAAAAGGAAGAAGGGGAGAAGGACATTGCTGCATGACCCGGTCCCGCCCGGGATGTTCCAGTTCAAAGACTACATGCTGCAGCCAGGCAGGGATGTAAAACCTTTTCTATTTATGAGGGAACTGGCTGAGGGGCCCAGCTTGAGGGGACACTGGGCAACCAGAGGCCACAAGTGAAACTGAAAATCCACTGGTCCCTGCACCCAGGTAAGTTTCCAGGCAAGGCCACAGAGACAGCTATGAAGTGTCTGTGGTCAATGAAAGTGAAGCCTGTATCTCTGCACCTTGGCATCAGCCACTTGGGCCCCTGGTTATGCACTGTGTATGTCTCTCCCATACCTGTATACATTCTGGGGTTGGACATTTTACATGGCTTGACAGCTGTCTCATCTATCACACATTGGATGGACTGCTTGACAACAGAATCGGGACAGTACCACTATGGGGTGGACTTGGCTAATACATTTTCTTTTTTTTTTTTTTTTACAGAGAGCCAGGAACAATGTGAGAAAGTGACCATATGTCATGGTCTTGCTAATGATATTATTCCTGGTCTTTTTAATGATATTATGCTAACCTCTAATTCTCTTGCAGATTTAGAAGCAGCAGTGCCCCTCTTCCCTGAGATTGCGATGGTGCAGCTGAGACCACCTTCCTGGCAGCCAAGTGGGCTATTTGGCAGCAATAAGCCCTGTGGATAGTTGACCAGGGGCTCCCATTTGAGCTGGATGTGCATGTGACCACAGATGGTTTCAGGTGGGGCCTGTGGCAGTGCACAGAGTGCTTGAGAACACCAGTAGGCTCTTGATCCCAACTCTGAAAGGGAGCTGAGCTCTGGCATTCCTTGATAGAGAAGCAGTTACTAACTGCATGTGCTGCCCTTCAGGCTCATGAGAGCTTGGCAGGATGGGCTACAATCTTCATGCAGATGATTTACCCAATAGCAGGATGGGTACATTCATGGATAATGGCCCCCTGGACTGGGATGGGGGAGACATCAACTTTGGCAAAGTGGAGTGCCTACTTGGAGCAGTACAGTACGCTGAGTACAAGTCCCTTAGAGGTCTTGGGAGCTGTAGTCCTATGTAAGATAAGGCCATGGGGCCTGAGGCACCCCTAGACCCCAAGCCTTTATCATTTAAAGAAGGGTATCCCTCCATTCTCAATGGGGCATGGTACACAAATGGGCCTAGCTGAGGTGCTTGGACCACTGTTGAAATCCAACCCAGTACTGACACGATATGGTTTGAAACCGGGTGTGGGCAAAGGAGCCAATGGGCTGTATTTAGAGCAGTATGGATGGTGATCACCAAGGAAGTGACACCTAATAGAAATCTGCACTAATAGCTGGGAAGTTTATTGAGGCTTAACCTTATGGTTAACTACCTGGAAGTTACAAAATTAGCTAGTTGTTCACTGGCCCATGTAGGCCAAGCCACGTGACAAGATCTATAGGAGGAAGGATGACCTTCTCCAACCAGGTATAGGGCTGAACAGTAACCTATTGTTGCCTGTCCTGATGCCCCTGAAGTAAGAGGAACAGAAAACCTGGCTGTCGCTGTGGACCCTCCAAGCCCCCAACTGCCTGTGGTTGGCCATCATAGCTCCCTGGGAGAAGGGCCTACAACATGACTTGCCTGTCACTCCTTGGCTGTTCAATGCATGGCCCCCACTGTTGACTGTTCATAGGGAAACAGCCAGAGGAAGAACTGTCCTCCGGGAGACATATGTACTATCTGTGTTGCCTATTATGAGCTCCCCTGTGACTTTGGCACAGATACAGGACCCAAAGGAACCATGGGGAGCTGAGAAGGTGTGGTATCATCACCCAGGGCAGAAGCCCATGGTGGCTGAATTGTTATCCAGGGATGGAAAGTTAGCCTGTTACTGTTGTTGTGGGTTATGGATTCAGGGCTCTGTCCTTTGGGCACATGTCCACTCGCAGAGGACGCCCTCAGCCTATGAAGTGGAGTGTAAGGGAAATGGCTGCATGTTAGTCTGGAGTAGGCTGAGGCAGCCTCCCAGCACAGCATGACTAAGTAGGTTTGGAGTGCAGGTGCACAACTCCACATGTTATGTAACCACACCATATGAGGCACATTAGGTGATCACTCACATGAGCTTGTACTTAGCTCAAAGTCACTATTATCTGTAAAAGGTATAATTACCCTGGTAACGCTGTACACATGGCTTGCAGGTCATGCCCAGGCTTGCGCCCAGGCTTGCAGCTTGCACCCATGGCTCACGTCCAGGTTTGCTCGTGCTCAGAGAGAGTAAAAGCCATGTCAAAACTGTCTATGATTCCTCGAGTATTTTTCCAGCTCCCTGCAACTTGTCCACCCACTGTCCTCAGTCCCCAGCTTGGGCTGGAACCTGACATTTAGGATGACAACCATTATGGTCTTGTAGTTGTTAATTAGACAGCATTATTATAGCATAAAAAACTGGCACAAGCCCATTTCTAATAATTATTGTATTTTCCTAATCATGACATATGATTTTTTTTAGATTATCTTGTTTTCTGTTCATGATTGCTTGACATTTTATCTTTAATTTTATTAAAAGCTGTGACATTCTTTACCATCCTCAGGAGAGGAGTTTGGTATTTTGATTTCCATAGCAATATGCCTAGCAGCCAACCAGGCTCAAGTGAGTGTCTAAATAAGACTACTTACTGGATAATTGTCAGGTTTCACAGATGCACCTCATTTACTCCACCCACTCTGTTTTTCCTAACCTTATCAGGTTTCATTCTGTCACAGTCCTAATCCATGAAATCAATGTAAATACTGTCTACCCTTTGACCGCATTTGATTAGTAGAAAACATATGCTATCACCAAGCCAAGCTTTGATCTAAGGGATGTTTCTTAACTAAAGCAATGAGAATAATCACTATTCCAGGAACAGCAACAGTTGTTGAACAAACAAGATTTACCTGGGGATTTGAAGCGAGGGCAAATTTTTCCTCTCAATTTTTTTTTCAAATCAATAAATAAATAGAAGGGCAAAAGGAAACAGGAACTAAAAGTATAGACTCCTGTAATACCTAGTTATTATTTTTTTATAATTTTGAAAGTCTTATTCACAAGATAAACAGCCACCTCTATTTTTGAAATTTTTTATGCAGGAAAAAAACTCAAGGTGCTAGACTGTCCTGCTTTGACAATTAAAGAGGGTGGAAAATCCCTCTGTCATTTAAGATGGATGCAGGTTAACTGCCTGAAAGAGTGGCATATAAAAGGCCAGTTTATTTGGCTAAGGTGTGCAGGTCATTTGGATAGTAGCACAATTAAGCAAAGGTGAGCTGGGGGAGTGTGAAGGAAATTCAAGGAATCTTCATTTCTGACAACTTGGTGAAGGATATCTGACCTAATACCATAGCGTATAGGTGATAGATTTCCATGAAATTGGAGTTAGTGTGGGAAGAACATAAAATGTGTATGGCCAGAAGACAGACTCCAAAAGCAAAGAACTAGGTGCAGGAGGGATGATGGGAAAACAAAAATGAAGACAAAGAGAAAGAAGTCAAGAGATTTCAAAATGCAAAGACAAAACAGGGGTAAGGAAAGGAAAGAGAAGATCACACAGTCTATAGACCATTACCAAGTGAAACTATCCAAAGCCATGAGAGACAGGCATAAGCATATACCTGAGTTTAAGGAGTACCGGTAAAAGACTCAGTCAATGTCATCCCATTTTCTGAAAGCAGGAAAAAAAAAAAAGAATAAGCCACTGAAAATTAGATTTTCTTAACAAATGGTTGAGGATAAATACTGCATAGGTACATGAGATATATACTAAAATTAAAATGTAAAAAAGTGTTTAGCCATTTAGGGAAGAAGCCTTTTTTTTTTTTTTTTTTTTTTTTTTGAGGAGTACATCAGTTTAGTAAACTCTAAGCTCTTCTGTTTGCTGATAGTCCTCTGGGCTATGGAAATACTCTGGCTGTGGGACTATTGCAGCTATGAGAATAGTACAAGATGAAGCTTCCTGTTATCGAGCTTCACAGGTAATCTGTGTCCTCTGACATTCCTGACTGTTGCTCACTACACAAGAGGCAAGAAGGGCTGTGAATCTCCTCACCACAGCGTGTGTCTATTGCTATTTCATAGTCCCCTGTTCCATCTGATAAAGATGGAACATGATCTATCTTGCTCACTCTCAATTTTTGTTTTTGCCTTAAAAACTGGACCATGAGTTAGAGGCATGAATAGAAACCATCTCTCAACTCCAGGAGGCTTTGCAAATTACAGACTACAAAGTACTTGACATAGAGTTTCTAAATACAGTTAATCAAAGTTATAAAACCTAAGAAATAAACTCAAGATTTGAAAATCTGTTTGAAAAGTGTATAGCTATAGTCCTATCCCATGACAAGAGTTCATTTACTTCATCTCTCTCCTTTTCCACCAGAAAAAAAAAAACTATTTACATGTAGAGGTTTCAGAAACTTTATTACAAAACTGTCATAAAAGGACATCATATTTCATGCATATGGGATCATGCTTAGATCCAACACAAAACTAAGACAATAATTTTGAGAAAATTTATAATTAGATTTTATTAAATTCAAGTTGCTGAGTGTTGTTCTTTTCTTACATTGTGCATAAATGGCTTGAGATCAGAGTTTGCATTATTTTTCATTTTGTGAAAATTATCTTGTTATATTGGTAATTTCATTAAAAAATCTTTTTTATTCACAGTATTTCTCTAATCTCTTTAAAAATATATTATTTCTTTTTATAAGAACCTATCTGTGATTGTGGGAGTTAAAAACTTTAAGTTTCTAAGAAATGCCCTTGTTTGTTCAGAGCCTTTCTGTTTCTTAGAGAGAAATTGGCTTCTATATAATAAAGAGAAAACTAAAATTTTACTCCAATATTGTTTCCTATTTGGTTCAGACAAACCACCAACTGGATAGACAACATACTTGCAGGAACAGACACTAAATCATCTCATCTACAATAATGAAATGATGTCTGATATGGTTTGGCTATGTCCCCACCCAAATCTCATCTTGAATTCCCACATGTTGCAGGAGGGACCGGGTGGGAGATAATTGAATCATGGGGGCAGGTCTTTCCCGTGCTGTTCTCACGATAGTGAGTAAGTCTCATGAGATCTGATGATTATGTAAGGGTGAGTTTCCCTGCACAAGCTCTCTTCTTTTGTCTGCTGCCACATGAGATGTGCCTTTCACCTTCTGCCATGATTGTGAGGTATCCCCAGTCACATGGAACTTTAAGTCCATGAAACCTTTTATCTTCCCAGTCTCAGGCATGTCTTTATCACCAGCATGAAAATAGACTAATACAATGTCTTAGAACCTGATATGGTTTGACTCTGTCCCCACCTAAATCTCATCTTGAATTGTAGCTCCCAGAATTCCCATGTGTCATGGGAAGGATGCTGTGGGAGGCAACTGAATCAAGGGGTTGGGTCTTTCCCATACTGTTCTCATGATAGTGAATCAGTCTCAGGAGATCTGATAGTTTTATAAATGAGAGATCCCCTACACAAGCTCTCTTGCCTGCTGCCATGTAAGAGGTGACTTCGCTCCTCATTTGCATTGATTGTGAGGCCTCCCTAGCCATGTGGAACTGTGAGCCAATGAAACCTCTTTCCTTTATAAACTCCCCAGTCTTGGGTATGTCTTTATCAGCAGTGTGAGAACAGACTAATACAGAATCTTATTATATTTAAAATTTGCTTTAGAATATGCTAAAAAGATATGTATGTGATGGGCTACCAAACATTATCTGTACAATGATTTATTTATCCCTTTGCAGCAAAAGTTTAAGCACCAGAAAATTAAAAACATTGAAGCACAGCAATCAAGTAAAACAATATCAGGCAATTCAGGTTTCTGTGGGGTCCTCCACAAAGCCAAAAAACTTTCATCAGTGCTGTGGTCTGAGGACAGACATGTTTCGCTAAATACCTTTGTGGTTAATACGATTTTTAAATAACATTCTCCAAAATTATTTCTCCAGAATCAGGTAATATAAATAAAAGAGGCAAAGGCTGGGTTGCAAGTTGATCACTACATCATTCATTTCACCATTGTTACACAAATATTTCTTGACCTCATTTATTTCATAGAATGTACATGTGAATTTTTGTAAGATGTAGGTTACATTTCACTGATCTATTAAACAAGTAAATATTCATATTTGAATGTATGATTGTGCTAAGAAGGGAAAAAACTGGATAATTTCCTAAATTCAGAAGAAAGTAAAACTAATATTAAAAGAAAAATATTTAAAACTAACATTAAAAGATATTTATCTGAATTGTTACAAATGGATTAAAAATTACATAATAAATAGCATGCCTTATATTTCAATTTGGCTGTATTTAAAAACAGAAGTCAAAATAACTTTCAAATTTTTAAATTAAAAAAATATACCTGGAATATTCTTGAGAGTGGTATACTTCTCTAAATGCCTTGGTAATTCTGGTTGGTGTTACAAAGAGATAAGAAAAAAAATCTAAACAAACTCCACTCAGATTTTACAGTAAAGCCTGAATGTATGGCTGTCTGTTTATTGAGATAGGTGGGTGATAGATTGGTGATAGGTAGCTATATAGATAAAGAGGATATATCATCTTAAAATGTGATAAATACCATGAATTTAATCCCTATAAACCAATAAATTATACAATATATGTCTTCAAAATAGAAATTTAACCTTATCTGACCCACTTATGAGCAAAATTTTTTAGAGTCCTCCATTGAGTTGCTACATCTCCATACTTCTCTTGTAGCTGCTAAAGTAAAGTGTTTTAATTCCCGTTTTTCAACAGGGAATAATTAATCTGAGATCCTTGGGGCTATTCCACTCAGCCCTCTAAACATACCTGTGGCACATAAAATGGCCGTGACTAAAGATCAAGACCATGGGCTCCTTCCTCTTGTTTCTCTCTTAACCTAGAGGAGTAAAGACACACCTACTCATGCCATATTTGACCCTTCGCTAGCTCACTCTCCTGAGCGGAGCTGTCATTGGTCAGATTAAAAGAGCCAGGATGATCAATGGACCTGATTTTATTGGGAGGGGAGAGGTGCAAAGAAGGGAGTTGCTGTTCCCTAAAAGGAGGAACCCCTCAGACTTCACATTTTCCTCTTAAGTCCCACAGAACACCAGTAACTTTACCCACAACCTTAGTGGGAGGAGGCCCAGCTATTCTTCTTATTCTGTACCTCTCTTCCACATACTTCCACATTAGAAAATATTCCTAGTATTTCTGGGCAGGCTGAGACTTTCCTCTTGGGCTCCTAGCTATCCACACAATAGAACATACTGGCAATACCTTACTCACAGTTTATAATGTCATTCACAAAAAACCCACCATGCTATTATTGCATACGTTTCTTACAAGAGCTAACTAATATTTTTACTTCTACTTGGTTAGACTATTTTACCTGCATCTACATTGTAATATTTTAAATATCTTAAGTTATATTTGATTACTTTTTATCACAGCACCTATGTAACTCAGAATAGCTGTTGGAAATATGAAGTATGGTTTGGTTCTTAATCCCCCAAACTCACCCCACCTTCTCTTCAGGTTCTGAATCAAAGAGTGCCGTTTGGACCGTAAGGCCTGTGCCAGGCTTCCACCCCATCTACTTCTTAATGTTAAATAGCTCAGCTGCAGAGCAGAGTGAACTTGACATACCCGTAGCCTCTGAGAAAGTGAGAATAGTACAAAGAGGTCAAGCAAGGTCACCAGGCTGACACCAAAAGAGCCTTTTTTTTTTCTAGATAAAAATCACAACCATAGGTTGCCAAATTAATATTTTTTAAAAGATTAAAATTTTTAGTTGCTTATTAAGACAGCATAGATGGTGAACTAATTATTTAGATTATTTTGCCAAATCACAGCTAGTTACAGATGAAGAAACAGCTCTGTTTTTAGATAAACTTCACCCTCAGAGTGGTAAAATATTTATACGAGCATGATACAGAATATCATGAGTCATTTTACTTTTATAAAGGAAAATGCCAACTCATTTCCCATGTCAGCAACTTTTTCTGAAGGTTAGGATTGTCTCTAACAAATTACAAAAACTAATTAATAAGCCAGGCTCAGACAGAGAAAGACCATAGTATCTCACTTATGTGGAATATTTAAAAAGTAGAATTCGCACAAACAGAGAGTAAAGTGGTGGTTGCCAGAGGCTGGGGGTTAGAGGAGCTGGGAAAGTGTTGGTCAAAGCACATGGAATTTCAGTTAGACGGGAAACATACATTCAAAAAATCTGTTGTACATCATGGGGATTACAGTTAATAACAATACATCATATATGTAAAAATTCTTGAAAGTAGATTTTAAGTGTTCTCACCACAACAAAATAAGTATGTGAGATAATGCATGTGCGAAATATCTTTACTGAGCCCTTCCATTATGTATATATATGTCAAAAAATCATGTTGTATGCCATCAATATATATTATTTTACTTGTCAGTTTGAAAAATCATTTTTAAAAGCTAACTATTCAGGACACTTTTTTTAAAATAATTATATTGGGAGATCACCATGCCACCTTTTAGAAGCAGTTTAAATCTCAGTGGAAAACAAAATTACTTATTAGATATATCCTTGTAGCACATCATGTTTGCATACAACTTAGATTAACATCATTGCTCAGGCTGTCTAAATAAATGACACATAGAAAAAGGATAAAGTTAGGATATAGAAATATACAGAAAAGCACAGGCCTGTGGGGAGGCGGGGTCAGGCATTGAAGGTTTGCGACTAATTTTTATGAATACAAAAATTTGGACAGAAACAAATTTATTTTTCTTTCTTAAATATCAAGAGAAAAGGAGTATCTGTTTATGTTATTTTTCTCTCAAAACATATTTCTTACATTCTGTAATAGTTTTGGTATGAGAGTCATCTTACATAATTAAAATAAATTGAAATCTTTTTTAAAAAATAGGAGCAAAGAGAGAAATGGGCAGTCACTTCTTAGATGAAATCTTGGTTTATTTTGGATTATTATTTTTCCAGATAAATTATTAATAAAATATCCAATATGGAAAATAAAGATAAATCAGATCAATAAATCAAGATGCATCAAGATTCCACCAGTACTAGACTCTGTGTGGGTGTAGCGCACTGGAAAGGTGGAATTATGGAACATTTTTTAAAAGCAACTGCCCACATGTAATTATTACAATTTAATTCACTGGAAAAGAGATAAGCATGAGAAAAGTGATGCATAGTGTGAGATAAAGGAGATGAGGAATCTCAAGAATGTCACCAGAGAAAGATTTTGCTTTTTAAATATTAAACATGGAAAAATTCATTCTTAGATTGCCCCACTTAGATGGTCGTATTAGTTTCCTATTGCTGTAGGTACCAACCACTGCAAACTTGGTGACTTAAAACAATAGACATTTATTATGTTGTAGTTATAGAAGTCAGAAGTCCAAAATGGGTTTCACTGGACTAAAACCAAGATGTCAGTAGATCTGGTTCCTTTCAAAGGCTCTAAGGGAGAATTTGTTCCCATTCTTTTCCCAGGTTCTAAAAGTTACCTGTATTCCTTAAATGGTTCATTTGACCTTCATTCCTTGAAGATCCTCCATCTTCCAGTAGCATAGCATCTTCCAGTCTCTTTCAGACTCTGACCCTCCTGCCTCTCTCTTATAACAACCTTATGATTGCACTGGGCTCACGTGAATAATCCAAGATAATCTTCCATCTCAAGATCCTTAATCACATCTGCAAAATCCCTTTTGCCATGCAAGGTAACATATTTACAAGTGCAGGGGATTAGCTCATGGACACCTTTGGGAGGGAGGGGCATTAATTTACTATTACAATTGTGGACTGGCATTTTGCTTTGGTTAAAATACTCTCCCAATTTGGAAGCTATTGAGCATGTTGATGCTAAAATTAACATTCCAACCTCTAGGCAAAATGCCTCTCAACTGCATAGAAAGGGCTCACATGGATGAAATATTTTATTTTGGACACTTGGTTGCAGTCTAAATGAAATTAAGTTGAAAGTGGTAGCCACTCTATGACTGAGAAGTGATTAAATGAGTGAGATAAGACAAACACAGAAGAATCCTGTACACACAAAAATAGATTCAGCCACAGCAAGCCCTGCTGGCATGGTGAAAAGACAATCTATACATAGATTAAATGTAAAATGAAAATTCACACAGAAGTAGTAGCTACCATGTGTACTTGACCTCTCACGTGAAAGAGAAGAATTAATATAAATCATACAAGACATTTAAAAGTGGATTCAGTCAAAACTTACATGACTTTAGGAAATTATTTTGTAATGTGAATGAGTGATATCCCAAAGTATGTTCTGATCCCAGTGTCCAGGAATTGTGAATTCTGTTTGAATACGGATATCCACGGCATATATCCAAGCAGATGGAAACTCTCTGGAAGAAATATAACTAGACATATCTGTCCTCCTTATCGTAGCAAAGAACTTCTGCTCTAAACAAAAACCCTGATAATTCCTTTCAAATGTCTTCCTTAGACATGATCAGTCTATAGAAACAATGAATTAATTGTAAGATCTGCATGCAAGGAGAGGAATATTTTATTCTAAACTTGGCTAAGCCACTTGGGTAGAGGTAGGTCACTGTCTTCATTACCTATTGCTACATAACAAATTGCCCCCAAAACTTAAGTGGCTTAAATCGACACACATTTTTTATCTCACAGTTTCTATGGGTTAAGAATATGGAAGCAACCTAGCTAGGTAGCCTGTAATGACTCTGCAATCAAGATGTCAGCTAGAGCAGCAGGAGTCATGTCAAGATTCAAGTGACAAAGCATCCACTTCTGAGTTCACTCACATTGTTATTGGGAGAACTCAGAAGATTTTCTTCTGAGCTCTTTCCTGGGCTTATCAACATGATTGTTCATGACATGGACACTGACTTTCTCCAAAGAGAATCATGCAAGAGATGGCAAAAGCACATTCAGGATGGAAGCCATGGGTTTTTTTATAACTTAATCTTGGAAGTGACACCCATCACTGCTACCACATTCTACAGTTTATTCTTGAACAACATGAGTTTGAACTGCATGGATCCACTTACACATGGATTTTCTACTGCCTCTATCACCCATGAGACAAGAAGACCAACCCTTCCTTTTCATTCTCCTCCTCAGCCTACTCACTGTGAAGATGATGAGGATGAAGACCTTTATGATGCTCCATTTCCACTTAATAAATAGTAAATATCTGTTCTCTTCCTCGTGATTTTCTTAGCATTTTCTTTTCTATTAACTTACTTTATTGTAAGAATACAGTATAATACATATGACATACAACAGGTGCAAACCGACTGTTTATGTTATCAATAAGGTTTCCACTCAACAGTAGGCTATAGTAGTTAACTGTTGGAGAAGTCAAAAATTATAGAAAGATTTTTTGACTGTGCAGGGGATCAGCACCTCTAACTCCCATGTTGTTCAAGGGTCAACTCTATTTATTAGTAATGAGGTAACATATAAGTCCATTTCCTTGCTGCTAATAAAGACATACCCAAGACTGGGTAGTTTATAAAGAAAAAGAAGTTTAATGGACTCACAGTTCTGTCTGGCTGGGCAGGCCTCACAATCACGGCAGAAGGCAAAAGGCACATCTTACATGGTGGCAGGGAAGGGAGAATGAGAACCTAGTGAAAGGGCAAATCCCTTGTAAAATCATCAGATCTTGTGAGGTTTATTTAATACCACAAGAACAGTATGGGAGAAACACCCCCATGATTCAATTATCTCCAACTGGGTCCCTCCCATGACACGTGGGAATTATGGGAGCTGCAATTCAAGATGAGATTTGGGCAGGGACACAGCCAAACCATATCAGGTAATATATCCTAGCCCATATTCAACAAGTAGGAATTCTACAAAGTCACAAACACCAGGAGGTAGGAAATATCACAGACCACCTTAGAGGCTGCCTGCTGTAGTCACCTGGGAAAACTCTCCTCCTAAATTAACTTTCCTAAGGAAGTAATGGTGCTTATACTTCAGTATTGGATCATTTTAAAGCTAATTTCTTAAAGACTAATGTGTATGTCTATCAAAGATAAACAAAGCCAGACACTACAGTGGTAAAGACAAATTTGTAATCAGTAATATACTATTGCTGTACAGAAGCATGTCCAGTGTAGACTGAACTCAACTTTGATTTGTGCAGAGGTAACTGAGCATTTTAAAGGGAGAATGGGAAGGTTGACAAGGGGTCTAGCAGCCTATCAGTAGAGTCAGAAGTGAAAAATTACTGACACTCGGTCCGTAAATGTCAATTAAACCAGCTGTATCTGTTGGCTGCAAATTGTCCAAGTTAACATTCTCTCCTTTCACAGAGACTGGGAGTCAGTCGGAGGCCCTTTCCTTCCTGATTGTTAGATATTAAAGGAATGGCTTTCAAGTGCTTGAAAAACACACTTCTGTGTTGTAAGAGATACACATACATCTCAAAGGGATGGAAGAAAGATTCACAATCATGAACAGTGTTTAGAAAATGCTTGAAAAGAGTTGTCAGAGCTCTATAATCAGGTGTTGGCTATGACAAACAGTCAATTCTTTTGGCAGCCTTGAACTTTCTCAGGCAGGCTCTGTAAGGGGACTGGGATCATCCTAGAGATGCAACCTTGAAATGTTAGAAACTATGCTAGTGTTTGTTTCAGCCTTTTTTTTTTTTTTGAGACAGAGTCTCGCTCTGTCGCCCAGGCTGGAGTGCAGTGGTGTGATCTCAGCTCACTGCAAGCTCCGCCTCCCGGGTTCATGCCATTCTCCTGCCTCAGCCTCCCAAGTAGCTGGGACTACAGGCGCCCACCACCACGCCCAGCTAATTTTTTGTATTTTTAGTAGAGACAGGGTTTCACCATGTTAGCCAGGATGATCTCTATCTCCTGACCTCGTGATCCACCCGCCTCGGCCTCCCAAAGTGCTGGGATTACAGGCGTGAGCCACCGCGCCCGGCTGTTTCGGCCTTTTAATGTGGGATGATGAGACAGACAAAATCATCTGTGCTGAGAGTTTTTATAGCCAAGAGGAAGGCCCAATGGAGACTACCTAGAGTTTGGTAAAGGAAGAATCTTCATCATGTCCTTATTATGACACTTTAAGCCCATTCATTCTCTATTGGACCTCAGTTACCAAGTGCATTAATGTGCAAGTTCAGTGGTACCTGAGTCAGTGCTGGTAAAGATAGGCATCCGTTCATGCTATTCAGTTCTCCACTTGTGACTGGAATCCCTCAGCTAATTTATCACCTTCTTCCTTGCTCGTGGCTTGGCTGATTATAGGCCTCATCAACTGTTGGTCCCCCAAAATGTAGAATCAATTTGTCTACCAACTTGGCTAGATGTCGAAGCCAGCTAGCTACACTGACTATTCTCAGGACCAGGGAGAACCCAAAGCTCAGCCCCTCCAGGACAGCCAGCCAGGCCCCGGCAAACCAGCCAGAAATTTCTGAAAATTTCCAGAGCTGGATAGCTATGCTTGACATCTGTGTTCCAGAGCTGGGGACCCTCAAGCCTTATTCCAAACCCACAGGGCCAACTCTTGCTATAATATGTAGCTTTTATTTTCCATTTGCACTCTTCTTCTGATATTTTTGCATGTTCAGGGCTGGCCAATCTTAGTAGAAATGAAACACTTTGTTATGTTCAAACTTTTCAAGCAGACATTGTTCAGTGCATTTTCCAAACCAGAAGGTACTAATTAAAAACACTTCAGTAAGATTCTGGATTTTCCAGTACTCAGTTCCCCAAACTGAATGGGAACACATATGGGAAAACATCTATTTATTAAAAAGTTGAAGTACTACGTGATAGAATGAAATGTAGTTGAATCACCAATAGCAGGTCTATTATCTTCGATGTCGATATTTCTAATATTTTCCATAATATGTTTTCTCACAAATGGCTGAGTCTTTTTTTAATTTTAAGCCCTTCCAGTGTTCATAGTAAGTAGTCTTTTTAGAAAAAAAATCAAGTTTTCAGTGACTCCTTTTATAAACTTTGAGACAGAATGGTTATGCAATATAATAATACCAATGTTGAAACACTGTCTTTTAAAAAAAAATTTCATTAATAAAAGTTGTGTATATTCAAAGCACACAACGTGATGACTTGATACACTGCATATATTGTGTACCGACTACCACTATCAAAATAATTAACACATCCATCACCACCTACAGTTATCATTTGTATGTGGAGCAGGGTGGAAGAGGGGATAAGACACTTCAAATCTGCTCTCTTAGCAAATTTATTTCTTTTTCCTTTTTTTTTTTTTTCTTTTGAGATGGAGTTTTGCTCTGTTGCCCAGGCCGGAGTGCAGTGGCGTGATCTCGGATCACTGCAACCTCCACCTCCCAGGTTCAAGCGATTCAGTCTCCTGAGTAGCTGGGATTACAGGTGCCCATCACCATGCCCGGCTAATTTTGGTATTTTTAGTAGAGACTTGGTTTCACCATGTTAGACTTGTCTTGAACTCCTGACCTCAGGTGATCCACCCTACTCGGCCTTCCAAAGTGCTGGGATTACAGGCATGAGCCACTGCATAATATTGTTAACTACAGTCACCATGCTGTACTTTAGACCCCCAGAATGCATACATCTTAAAACTGGAAATTTGTATTCTTTGACCAGTATCTCATTTCTTCTACACCCCAGCCCATGGAAACCAGTGTTCTACTTTTGAAGCACTGTATATTAAAGATCATCTGAGACCTGTTTCCAGGTATCTCTGAGCTTCAATTTACTTGTCTCTGAATTTATGTTAATGTTCCCCTTCTCTCTCTGGGTTGATGTGAGAAGGGAAATGAAATCACATACATGAAAGCTCCTAGCACGATGTCTGTTCTGTAATAAATGTAAAATTAGTATTTGTTTTTCTGGTTGGAGGGTTATAATTTTTTTTAATTATAGGCATTTCTTCAGAAGGAATAGAAGAAAAAATGTTAGGTCTTTGCATGTCTTAATCTTTAAACTGTCACCCCAAGACAGCTTTGTACTCAAAATGTGAATTTTTTCCCTTTAGATGATGAGTTGGGGGGAGGATGAGTTGTTTTTGATCCCTTGTTGAATGGATAGTCAACCTAAAACCACACTTCTTGAGTGTCTCCCAAAGACACTAGCAGAAAAGAATTATTTTATGCCTTCACTGTGATAAGATTCGATATCTCTTTTATGAAAGATCTCAAATGCCTATTTTTTCCCGAGGCCATTAATCCATTTTATTCTTTTTCTGTTGCAACAGACTTATATTAACAGTATCTTTAAAAACAATGAAAGAGAGGAAGGTTTTTGACTAATTAAATATGTTGGATCCTTACTATATATTCACAACATGGTCTTAAATGAACTGGGCGGTATATTTGGATTAAAAAGAAGGGAGGAGCAAAAATAATTTAGAGAGTTGAACAGAAGTGCACTAGAGGAAATGCCAGATACACGTTTAGGGACTGAGATTAGGCAATTCGGGCTGAAACACATGGATTATGTATAAGAGTACATGACAACATGCTTCCTCATTTAGCTATCAACTGTCATCTCGTTGGCCATTCATTTCCAGGCAAGAGCTCTGCCAGATTTCGCAAATGAATTTTCTACACCCATTACATCTATTTCCTCTCCATCTACTTTCCCCTTTACCCCATGTAATTTGCTTTCCACTTCCAACAACGTGTCAAGTGCATGCTTGCAAAGTTCACCAATGACTATATTATTGCCAAAACAGGAGACTTCTCTCTTCTTTTGTTTTATTCTACAGGACATCTTCAGTGCATTTGACACTTTCTCTTAACATTTTTTCTTACCTACAGTCTTAATCTTTTGCCTTGGTTTCTCTATGTTTTGTAACCATTTCTAGTTATTTTTCCTCATTTTCTTCCCCAGAAACATCTCTGTGCATTACTCAAAAGGTCTGTTCTTCAGACCCTCTCTCCACATATTTTCAGCCCTGGAATGCAGCCATCCTCCAAGTCTTGACTATCCCTTATCAAATGTTGCTTTTCTATGCGGCTGGCCCATCAAATCTTTTTATGGCCCATTCGCATAGGAATGTGCAGCGCCTTCGCCCTCACATTAACCCTTCATGTTCTATCCCCACCATCTCTTCTCCTCTCAAATGTGACAGGCTTCTCACATGCACCAGGCACTTTCAACCATCTGGCCTATGTGCAGTTAATAGGCCAAAAAAAATTAAAAAAAAAAAAAATTCTGCTAGTTAATTCATGTTCTCTCACATTGCACAGACCTTTTGCATGTACTTCCCTCCACCTGGAATGACCTTCCTTTCCTGTGAGACTTTTTAATATCTGCTAGTCTTCCAAGACTCTGCTAAAGTCCTTAATAAGTATTTCCTACCTCCCTATTTTAAGGCAAATGCTCCTCTTCCTTCTGTTTAAGAGTTGATTTTGGAGGTTTAGTCTGTTTCTTTCAGGTTGTGAATACTTTAAAAAGACAGTCACTATTTGTCTCCTTCCTCTGCTTCCAATGCCCAGCATAATTTGTAACCCACCACACTTAATCAAAACCTCTTTGTTCAATGAAAACATGAATAAAGCAAGCCACGCAGTTGCCAGGTCTGCCTCTCTGGTAAGTTCTCTAGTCTTATGTGTGTAACTGATTCCTTGGCATGTCCATCTCCACTCATCTCAAATCCAGTACTTTCAATACTTGAAACAATACCTCAGTTCACAATGGACATCTCCCAATTTAAAGCTTATTCTCTAAGAATTTCCCATTGAAACTAGGATTTTCTCCTCTGTTGGACTGTAAGCTTCTTACATGACAATCTCATTTCCCCTAGAACTAAATAATACTTAATCCATGTATGTGCATAAATTTGGACTAAATGAAAGGTTAAATAGTAAATACAAATACTGGAAATGTAACTTGGAGCCAGTTGATAGGAAGCTAAAACCAAATGTTGGCTCTGCCTAGAAGGCTTCCTACTTGGTCTTTGTCAAAATCCTTCTCCAGTGTCAATTTCTCCATTAAACTCTTCCTCAGGTTCCACTTCACAAATGGTACTTAGTAGATAGAGATCTGTTATTACAGTGGTTTTGAATGTGCTTTTGCCCACTCCATCCCCCTGCCATCTCCCAACAGTAAGACAGCTGAGGTCACCACTTCCTATTGCTTTTAGAAAAATACCTTGCCCAGACTAGAATTTGTAGCTATTTGGTTGAACTGAGGCACCAAGAGTTGGGATCCACAGGCTTCATCAGATGTCTTACAAGTTCAAGAGAAGTGATCAGGTACACTAGTCAGCAATAGAGCTAGTCAGCAATAGAGAAACCCCAAAAAGCTGACAGCTTATTTCACAAGTCTTTGCCCCTTTCAGAAAAGGAGAAGACAGCTCTGGAATGTTCTAAGTGACCATTTCTTTTCACAGGAACCCTCACCATTATCCACTACAACAGGGCCAAATAAAAAGTCGGACTCTGCCAAGCAACTTCAAATCTAGTTACATGACTAAACTGTTAAACAGACATCCTGATTCAAAGGCCCGGGGTAACTTGCCCTAGCATTTCCTATGAGAACATGTCTGTTTAATAACAATGTAACAGATAATAAGGACACCAATCACAGAGAGAGCTGGTTAGGCCCATGTTAAAAGTTGATGATAATTACTAGACTAAACAAATTATTAAAAATATGTCTCTATCTTCAATCTGAATTTTTAAATACTTAAGAATAACTTGGGAACTGAGGTTCAATTTAATAAGCATCATTATAACTAATACCAAATGGTTTAGCTACAACTGTACTTTGAAAAGGTTTGGGGATTTTTTTTTTTTTTTTGGCATGTCAGGACAGATGAAATTTCAAAAGAATACATATTTCATTCCTTCTGAAGTGACCCTTAATTATATGGGGAGGAAAATGAGATGAAGCCTATGTGTCAACATATGCTAAACACCCTTAGTCTGTACATATGTGGACACATTTCAGACATCATAGGTGGAAAATTATTTTAAATGTTTTAAAGTACTTTCTTATTTGAGAAGCAAGGGTAACCAAATATTTACTGGCAAAAGAAAAAGAAAATTGACCTACTCTTCTTCTTCATATCTAAAAATGTGTTCATTATGAACACATTTGGGTTCTCTAATATAGGGAACAAATTTCCTAGATCTGAGTAACAGTAATTTGTAGTTTAATCTGTCCATCAAAGAAATCTGTATTCCCAACTTCCCTAAAAGGTGGTGGGGAGTAAAATAAAATACAAAAGTTTTCAAAAAATTGGGTGGTATTTTTTATCATCAAAGAGCTATGAAATAACTTTTCTTCATAAAGAATATTTCACTTTGAGACTTTTATTTCTGCCCTTTCCATAACCTGTACAATATGTTTTTCCTAATGTCATTTTTCCTGGCTGAGAAGCACATTAACAAAAATAGAGATTTTTTTTTTAAGTGGAGGTGGAGAAAATAGGAGTGTTATGTCACAAGTGACTTCAAATGGAAGAAAAATACCAATTCCACATTGTATTCTGAAGAGAGAATGGAAATTTAAAAATAATGTTCAGTAACTTTCCCTGTGTGCCCATAGTCAACCAAGGATTTCTGTGTCTGCTTAACCCCACCTTGATCCAACTAAGAACTTGTTCATTCATAGAAAATAATCTCTGTTCCAACACAAGAGGAAGCAGTGTGAATTCTTTATTTTTAGCTAGGCTGCATATCATGAATCCTTGCCATGCTGAGGAATTGTGCTACTGATTCTTTCTATTAAAGACCATTTGGGGCATTTGAATTAAGTAACCTGCTCTTCATGCTAACTAATACGGATAGATTCTTACCATTTTCCAGTACCTCATGTAAATATTTCCATTTCCTATCAAATAAAACTAGTATTTCTGGACTCTTTTAATATACTTCAAGAAGCTTTTATGTTTGTTTTGGAGTGTTTTAATTTTCACTTTAGTGATTTTTAGCTAAAATGTTACTCTTTTACTCAACAAGTTAATTTTGAGTGGCATGAGAAAAACTCATGTTTCAAAACCAGATGAGATTATCCCTGTGTGATGTTGCACTTTGCACTCTTTGCAGTTAGCAAATATAAATGAAATGCACAGGGATAGCGTTCGTGGCATTTTTTCAGATATACCATAGGAGTGGAAAGTGGCTGCACAGGAAATGAAAATATGCAAATGGATAACAGGCATATAAAAAGGTACCCAGCATCACTGATCATCAGAGAAACGCAAGTCAAAAGTACAATGAAGTATCATCTCACCCCAGTAAAAATGGCTTTTATCCAAAAGAGGCAATAATGACTGCTGGTGAGGATATGGAGAGAAGGGAGCCCTCAAATACTGTTGATGTTCCCATGGAACTACGACGGAGAGCAGTTTGGAGCTTCTTTAAGAAACTAAAAATAAACCTACCCTACTGCTAGGTAAATACCCCCAAAAAAGGAAATCAGTATATTGAAGATACACCTGCACTCCTATGGGTTTCGTTTGTTTGTTTGAGATGGGGTTTCACTCCCATAGCCCAGGTTGAAGTGCAGTGGCGTGATCTCAGCTCACTGCAGCCTCAACCACCCAGACCCAGGTGATCTTCTCACCTCAGCCTCCTGAGTAGCTGGGACTACAGTGTGGCACTACTGCACTCAGCTAATATTTTATATTTTTAGTAGAGACGAAGTCTTACCACGTTACCTAAGTTGGTCTTGAACTCCTGGGCTCAAGCAATCTGCCTGCCTTGGCCTCCCAAAGTGCTAGGATTACAGGCCAGAGCCCCAACACCCAGCCTCCTATGTTTATTTCAGCACTGTTCACAATAGCCAAGATTTGGAAGCAACCTAAGTGTCCATAAACAGATGAATGGATAAAGAAAATGTGGTATGCATACCCAGTGGAGTACTATTCAGCCACAAATAAGAATGAGATCCTGTCATTTACAACAATATGGATGAAACTAGAGGTCATTATGTTCAATGAAATAAGCTAGTCATAGAAACACAACCTTCATACGTTCTCTTTCATTTGTGGAAGTTAAAAATTAAAAGAATTGAACTCATGGAGATCGAGAGTAGAATGATGGTTACCAGAGGCTATGAAGGGTTGTGGTGGAGGGGAAAGAGAGTGGTTAATGGGGACAAAAACACAGTTAGGTGGAATTAATAAGATGTAGTATTCGATAGCAAAATTGGGTGACAATAATCAAAAATAATTTATTCTACATTTTAAAATAACTAAAAGAACAAAATTGGATTGTTTGTACCAAAAAGAAAAATAATAAATGCTTGAGGTAATGAATATTTCATTTGCCCTGATGTGATTACTACGAATTGTATGCTTATATTAAAATACCTTAAGTACCCCATAAATATATACACCTACTATGTACCCACAAAAATTAAAAATTAAAAAATCAAAATTAATGCCTTTGATAAGCAGAGAAATTTTCAAACTGATTGATACATAACTACTGTCCAGTAAATGTTCGATGTTATTATAATTTGTCACTGTATCCACTTTCAACACCTGTGACCTCAGTGTTTTCATAATCTGGTTATATCTGCATATTCATTTCTAGTTACCAAATAAAATTCCAAAACTCGGACCTAGTAAGGTCAGTCCCACAGTGCCATAAGCCACCTATCTTGTTTGCATTTTTCCCAAGTAAGAATTTGAAAGTATGCACTGACAATATCAATACAAATATTATTACTGTAAGAATTAATAATGATGCATGAAATACTTTGATCCACTGGGGGACAGAGGTTATACAAGATTTTATCAATTTCTGGTGCGTTATGTGCTCCTCTCGCTGAGGTTGTGGGCCTTAAGTAGCTCTCCCTTCATTGACTTCAATCACTTTTGGTTCTGAAGGTATTTATTTTCCCATTGCTAGTGTTACTGCAGCACCCACTATAGGAGATAGACAATAAATGATCCAGAAAATAGTTTCTCTCCCAAACAATCACTTGTAACTCCTGGTAACATTGGCCATGAAATAAACTCTCCCAATCCCACATGAGCAGGAGCTAAAAGAATTCAGGGTGGGCCAGATGGAAATTACATCCTGAACCTACAAGAAATTTAATATACTCAGCCTCTCCGGTTTCCTTTTTTTTTTTTTTCCTTTTGGTTTACATGGGAACCTGTGTTTGTAATGGAGTTTTGTCTTAACCAGTTGCAGACAGAGTCCCCATTGCCTGTGCCTTCCCAGTGCTACAGAACTCCTTTTCCTAACATTTATTCAAGCCATGCTTTATGGTTTAATATGCCTTTTAATTCATTTTAGTCTTTCCCTACCAGAGGCAATGTTTGGGTGCTTTGTTCATTTGTTGGTTGGCTGGTTGGTTGTTTTGGGTTAGGGTTTACTTGTTAGTTTTGCCCACATTTTATCCCCACTGTATCTAACAATGTCCTAGATCCTGATAGGCTTTTAAAAAATATCTGGTTGATTGACTACTTAATCAAGTTCTCATGTTCTCTAAGGGTTTCTAAGATGACACGCTTTCCAAATATTCATTTTTTCCTCTTCTTTCCTTTCCCTAATCCCTATGCCTTACAGAACAAATGGCCTTGTTGGGTTTAACAGATTTCTAAAAACTGGATTAATCAACACACCTCCATTTACAGCAACCACCTCCAGCACTATGATCACCACAATCTTTGTCTTTTTGTTAGAGAAACCCTATCCCTTCTATTTTTTCTCCTGTTACATGGTTTAAATTTATCTTATGTGTTACCACTGACCTTGTGCTATGGAAGGAACTATGCGGGCAAAATCACTCTTTGGCTTTCTACATAACAATTTTTTCAGGGTTGTTTTCTCTTTCCTATGAGGGAAAGTTTGTGCCATCTCTAAAATATTGCAAATGGTTCTCCCAGTCTTCCTCTTACCTGGCTGTGTTTCTGGCCAAAGTTGAGAATATGGAGAAGAAGGCTCATGGTCCCTCAAGTAGCCTACCATACAGTGGAGAGCACATGCGTGGACAAAAATTACAATGTGATGGGAGAGATGCTATCATGGAGATCTGTATGAAGTGCTGTGAGATAACAAGAGAAACATCCAGATCTACCCCTCAACACACAAACACACACACACAAACTCAAGGGAGAAGTCACAGGAAAAAAAGAACTTTAAAATGACAACTGGAGTCATAAGTATGCATTTGCCGGGCATAGGCATTCTTCGTAGAGAAAGCAGACTGTAAGCAATAGAGGGGGAAGCCTGCTCAGCTGATATGAGTAATTCAGTGGTGTGTGTGTGTGTGTGTGTGTGCGTGCAGGTGTTTATGAAGGAGTGTTTATGAAGGTGTTAGATTAAATATTGAAAGATGAGAGTAGACAGGTTAGCATAGTTCAACTAAATATCTTTTACTCTATCCTGTGGGCAATCAGAGGCTGTTTTATATTTACTGGTGAGAAAGATTTCTGGCATAAAGCAGGGAACTGACCAGTGAAGAATATTAAAAGCAGAGCGAATTATACAGCACTTGAAGCAAGAGATGGCATGCATTGACTAGCTGATGCTACAACAGAGTCAGTGCAGACGAAGATATTTTGGAGGCATGTTAACAGGACTTGATTATGGTTTGAGTGAGTACTGGATGTAAGGTGAGGGGAGGCATCTTGCACAATGTCTAGGATCACAGAGAGGATGCTAGAGGAGTAAATTTGAGGAGAATATGAGTTTAGTAGTGAAACAACAGGTGAAAATATCCAGGTGGAATCAATGTTTTCATTTGAAAAGCAATGGAAGAATCTGGTTGGAGAAATAAATTTGAAACTCATCAGCAACTGAGCACAGATGGAGGCACGTAAGAAAATGAAATTATCCTTGTAGAGTAGCAAGAAAAAAGAATTAAGTTTAAGTGTTTTGCTCTGAGCTACAATGTAAACAAGACTACTTTACAACTGCTTTATTTTTACTTTCATGTAATTTTTTACACATCTTTTTGAGGGTAAACTTCACCATATCCATTAATAATCCTTGGTTATTTTAAACTGGAAAAAAAAGAATGAAATTCTGGTGAATCTCCATCTGTAAGGTATAGATGGAGGAAGGAGAGCTACAAAGTACACTGAGAATTGGCCAGAGAAATAGAGAAGAATTCATGTAAAAATGAAAGTTGGAGCATAAAGTGGTAAACAATATAAAATGTCATAAAGAGGGTCAGGTAAAAAGAGGAACAATTTTCTTTTTAGTTACAACATCTTGAAAGGCTTCGATGATGATTGCTAGAAAAATTTTAACAGAGTAGTGTGGTGTGTGAGGCCAAAGTGCAATGATTATTAATGTCAATAGAAGAGAAGGAATAGAGATATCTAGACAGTAGTTCTATGGGGAAATTGAGTCTAGGAGGGTTTCATCTTAAAGATGAATAAAGAAAACTTTACCAAGACCGAAGATAACATCAATCAAGAGTAAAAAGTAGAACATACACAAGGAAAGAATAATTTTTTGACCAAGTTCTTCAAAGAGGTGAAGAGAAGTGTGAGGTAGAACACAGAACGATGGCATGAACTTGAATAGTGATGGATACACCTCTGCTAAGGCAGAGTGAACAAAGGGACATAGAAGACGAGTATGAAGAAGAAAAACCAGAAAGTTAAAAACATTTGCTTCCAATAACCTTTATTCTCTGGTGAAAGTAAACACAGAGCTAGACGGAAGATGGAGTGGCAATGGCTTCTAATAACCACGTGAGGAATTATAGATAGGGGGATGAGAGAATGACTAAGGCTCCAAAGAGAACCGTTTTGAGTTCACAGCTAGTGACAGCAGATGACCCTAACGCAATGTGTTAAATCTGGTCTCCAGATGTATGAACTTCAGGCTGGCATTGGGCCAGAAGATGATAGCTGGCTCTGTCCTGTGAAGGAGGTGTGGGTAGGAAAATGTTCATAGCAGATGCACTTGAACAGGTAAGGGATGGGAATCCCAACAGGCCGAAGACACAACACAGAAATAGGAGGTTCTAAGGCATGTCTGGAAGCATCTTATTTCTTCTGTCTTTACTTTTGCCACAGTGATGGGATTCTCCTTATCAAGGCCCAGCTTGTTTATTGATGTCATGCTAGAGAGCAAGCCATGTAATTCTTGCTTCCAGGAAATATTTTTTTCTGGGAAAGTATGGAAGGAATCTGTGTGCTCTGTGAGCTGCCCTGGCCTGACCACACAGCTGCTGGCTCTGTCAAAAACCAAGAGGATGTTCAGATGTTTCCCTAAGGCAAAGATACATATTGGGTATATCCAGCAGTTTATTTATCTAATAAAATAATCACACACAGTTCTCCTACTATGGGCCACAACTCTTTGAGCACTTTGTAAATATCAATTAATTTAACACCCAGAACAACCCTCCAAGGTGAGTACTGTCATTATCCCCATTTCACAGATAGGGAAGCTGAAGTCTAGAGAAGTTAGGTGTGGTGTCTACAGACTCAAATGGGGTAAGATACAGGGAGGGATTTGAACCTAGACAGTCCAGTTCTGGAGTCTGGATTCTTCCGACTATTCCACGTTGTCTTTTTATAAGCAAATAGTTAAAAGTTGTAAAATTCTGTGTGGTGGGAATTTTCTAACTACTCCAATTCCTTCCTATTACACTACCACCAAACATATCATTAGAATTGGCAACTTAATAATTTCAATTTTGTTATCTTCTTTAAAGACATAAAGGTGTAGAATAAAGGTGATCATTTTTATTTTAATGTCACAGAATGCTTTTTCCTTCACCCTGAAATATCCACGTCTTTGATTTCCGTGAGTCATAGAACATTCATGTGTTCCCTGGATGTCAGCCCTATTTTAACTCCCTTTGTTTCCAGAGCAGGTGTCTACACAGTTGGTCATGGTGACCTCTGTTTGTTCTGGGAGACTTTTTGAATAGAAGGTAGTCTACTATTAGCCAGTATTCCACTTGGCAAAGCCAAACACATGTCAAGCCTGCTTGGAGATATATATATCTCTCTCTAGCAAATTTGATTTTCCTTATTCTTAGCCAGTTATATATCTGTGTATATATTGTTATAAGTTTAATTTTTCCATTGTCCTATATATGTGTATTTGTGTCTGGAAATGAATATCTTCTGTTTAAAATTCAAAGATATTGTTTCTTTAGTTAACAGATTACTCTGTCTTCAGAGATGTTCGTTTGATTTTCTAGAGAAAAAGTTCTGGGATTTTGAATGTTTTGTATTTTGAACACTGAGCCAAACTCTGACCACATCTTTTTTAAATGGAAACACTTCTGATGAAAAGATAAAGCATTATGTTAACCTGTAGCCTTTGGAGTTGAAGTCTAAACAGAAGTATAAAGCATGAATTGGCTAATTATTTCCCACTTCTGAGTTAGCTGGCTTTTTACTGTTAGCTGTAAGAGTCACAGGGCTCACAAAATTCTGTCTCCCCCTAACCAATGAGTAAGAAATGATGAGTTGTTTAATATAATACAAATCAAATTATATAATGTTGCCCAAAAAATGACAACAGCAGTTTGATAATGGAGCAATTAAAGTTTAATTAAGAAAAATACATTTTTGATTTGGCAGATAATTGAGATAATATCTTCTACTATGTTGGAAAGAATAATTAAAAGTTTTGAAGTGAAAATGAAGAGTAGAAAATAAAACCTCTAAGCACAAAAAACATTCTTAGTTTCCTCAGTGCAGTAGAAAGGCCAGCTTGCCTGAAGCAAAATGTACAAAAGTAGTTCTGAATCCTAGCATTCATAGCAGATCTATGACTTAAACTTTTGATAGCATTGTTCAGGAAAAATTCATGACCCCAGAATACAGGTGAGAATCTCATTAGTAATGATTAATGATTGATATGAGTACAGTAATTAACTTTTGCAAAGTAATTTATTCATTTAATTAAAAATTATCTGTTGATCATTTACCATGTGCACAGCATTGTGTAACATAATACAGCAAAAAGATCTTTACTCCCACTGAATTTCCATCTACCCAGGAAGATGAAGCATGATATGTCATTTCAAATGTGATTATGTGTATTATGAAAGGCTAAGTACAAATTGTTACGGTGGCAAATGCTACAGAGGACTTAGTCTCAGAGCACATAGACTTTGTCTACATGCTTATTAAAGATGGTTTTTTTAAATGTTAGTGTGCTTACAGCAAAAAGAGACTACCATCAGAGTGAACAGGCAACCTACAGAATGGGAGAAGATTTTTGCAATCTACTCATCTGACAAAGGGCTAATATCCAGAACCTACAAAGAACTCAAACAAATTTACAAGGAAAAAACAAAACCCCATCAAAAAGTGGGCAAAGGATATGAACAAAAGAAGACATTTATGCAGCCAACAGACACATGAAAAAAATGTTCACCATCACTGGCCATCAGAGAAATGCAAATCAAAACCACAATGAGATACCATCTCACACCAGTTAGAATGGCGATCATTAAAAAGTCAGGAAACAACAGGTGCTGGAGAGGATGTGGAGAAATAGGAACACTTTTACACTGTTGGTGGGACTGTAAACTAGTTCAACCATTGTGTAAGGCAGTGTGGTGATTCCTCAAGGATCTAGAACTAGAAATACCATTTGACCCAGCCATCCCATTACTGGGTATACACCAAAGGATTATAAATCATGCTGCTATAAAGACACATGCACACGTATGTTTATTGTGGCACTATTCACAATAGCAAAGACTTGGAACCAACCCAAATGTCCATCAGTGACAGACTGGATTAAAAAAATGTGGCAAATATACACCATGGAATATTATGCAGCCTTAAAAAAGGATGAGTTCATGTCCTTTGTAGGGATGTGGATGCAGCTGGAAACCATCATTCTCAGCAAACTATCACAAGAACAGAAAACCAAACACCGCATGTTCTCACTCACAGGTGGGAACTGAACAATGAGAACACTTGCACACAAAAAGGGGAACATCACACACCCGGGCCTGTTGTGGGGTGGGAGGTGGGGGGAGGGATAGCATTAGGAGATACACCTAATGTAAATGACAAGTTAACGGGTGCAGCACACCAACATGGCACATGTATACATATGTTAACAAACCTGCACGTTGTGCTCATGTACCCTAGAACATAAAGTATAAAAAAAAAAATTAGTGTGCTTAAAAGCTCTATACCCATCTAATTGTAGCTATACATTACAGCATTCATCACATTCTATGTGTATGTAGACCTAGTCCACCAAACATTGTTCTTAACTCTGATTACATAATAAGTGGTCTGCAGGGAAGCCCAAGCAAAAATGTATTTTTAAAAAAGCTTCCCAGGTTATTCTACCACACAGCTATGATCAAGAACCACAACTCTAGGCCACAAGCTGCTTAAGGACAGAGATACCTGTTGTCCTGAACTTTATGCCTAGCATCTGGCATGGTAAGCTATCTAGATTTGGTGTACAATAAACACTTTTACATTGAACTGAATTGATTAGAAATGCCCTAGAAGGCCGGGCGCGGTGGCTCAAGCCTGTAATCCCAGCACTTTGGGAGGCCGAGACGGGTGGATCACGAGGTCAGGAAATCGAGACCATCCTGGCTAACACGGTGAAACCCCGTCTCTACTAAAAAAATACAAAAAAATAGCCGGGCGAGGTGGTGGGCACCTGTAGTCCCAGCTACTCGGGAGGCTGAGGCAGGAGAATGGCGTGAACCCGGGAGGCGGAGCTTGCAGTGAGCTGAGATCCGGCCACTGCACTCCAGCCTGGGCGACAGAGCGAGACTCCGTCTCAAAAAAAAAAAAAAAAAAAAAAAAAAGAAATGCCCTAGAAATGCATTATAAACTGCTGCCTCAAGAGAGAAAATCTCAATATTGCATGTCCCTCTTTCATTTCTACTCTAGCAACATAAACATGATGAGGACACCCATACCAACCCGGTGAGTTATCTGCCTGTTCTCTCAGGAGGACCAAAAAATTAAAAGCATATTATTAAATAACTACAAAAAATTTGGATTAGGAAATATCCTAATTCAGCCATGGCCTGTCTAGTCCACTCAGTTCTCAATGCACATGCCAACTATTGCTAAAACCATCTGTTCCCTTCCAGACATGGATGATCCCATCAAACAACCATGAGCCGAATTTGCTAACCATCAGCCTGCAAAAATACAGAGTCTGACTTTTCACCTGACCAATCCTATCAGCACTTCATGCCAGCCATAAAGACAAAAAAGTCCAGTCAGATGAACTCTGTGAATGGCTGAACTTATTGAACTGCCTAGATATTTTGGTCAGGAAGACACAGTCTAAGGCTTCCCCATCAACACAAATTTCCATGGAAACCAAACCCGGAGATAGAGTACATGTACTTTATTTTAGGTCCAGTGGTTGTCATGAGGCCTCCCCTGTGTCAGTCAAAGTTCTTGGTATCCAGGCCAGTGCTTTGCTCCATGGCTGGCTATCGTTTGAGCCATCACTTTAACCAGGCTCAGACAGCACTTACTTTGAATAGACTCCAAAGAGTTTTCCATGGAGAACTTATGTCTATAGAACTGTCTGCTCACCCAGACTTCATAAACCCTTTGTCTATCCAGACAGGAAAAAAAATCAACATTGCACTGTTATTATTAAATTCATTGAGTATTATTTTATTCTTTTTAAAAAATACAGCTGCATTCCTCTCTTACCACAATATATCTGGAACTTGAAATGTTATATCTGCTTTTTAAAACCATTTTAAGAATATCAATGACTTATATCCTACATAGCCAAATATAAATGAACCCTTATTTTTCATAACAGTCCAGAGTGTTATGAAAAATTATGGTTTACTGTGAAATGTTACTCTCTGACTTTTGTAAACTCAGATTTGGGCACATCAGGCCCTCCACTATTTAATGGAAGTAAAAGTGGAGGTTTACCTTCACATTGATGATATCAATCCCTATTAAAAGTGAAATCAAATTTTGTGCTTTCAACATTCACATCTTTATTTCCTTGCCTAATGTGTTAGGAGGAATTCAATTCGGTGCAGGACACGGAAACCACACTGAGGGTTTTAAGCAGGGACAGATTAAAATAGGAAATTTGTTTCTGACAAAATTATTGAAAAGGCTTGAAAAACGGCTCCTAGGCTGGACCTCGTGGAAGGACTTCAAAAACAATTAAAACTGGCCAGGCGCGGTGGCTCACGCCTGTAATTCCAGCACTTTGGGAGGCTGAGACGGGCGGATCACGAGGTCAGGAATTCTAGACCATCCACGCTAACACAGTGAAACCCATCTCTATTGAAAATACAAAAAAATAGCCGGACACGGTGGCGGGCACCTGTAGTCCCAGCTACTTGCGAGGCTGAGGCAGGAGAATGGCGTGAACCGGGGAGGTGGAGCTTGCAGTGAGCCGAGATCGCGCCACTGCACTCCAGCCTGGGCGACACAGCGAGATTCCATCTCAAAAAAAAAAAAATTAACACTGACTCTTTAAGGTGGTTGCTAGAGCTATGATAGAAGGGAGATGTTCCACTGACATGGCTCCAGTGACCTTCCCACATCCAAAAAGCTAGAGAATGAACACTGCCAGCAGTGATTCTGAGACTGGAAGGCCAGATCATGACGCCAGCACCTCTGCCCCTGCTTCTTGACACCATGGAAGTTTGAGAATGGACAGTGGAGTGCTGAATTAAGGAGACCTCCTGTCTTCATGATCTCACTGGCCAGCAGCAACAGCTAAAAGCTACAAAAGGATGGCTTCTCCCTCACATCTGCCTTTCAGATTTCATGGAAATCAATCTAACTGGTGGATCTTCATTTCTTCTAAACCACAGCTGCAATCATATCTGAGAAATTTAATAATTTTTCAACCTCTTCAACTAGAGGAAAGTTGTGAGTGTATAAATAATTTTTCAATCTCTTCAACAAGAGGAAGTTGTGAGTATATAAACACCTATATAAACAACATAAAAGAGACACAAATTAATATTCATTGTTTTATTTACACATTCAAGTTGGATATAGATAGAAGATGACAAAGTCTGATGACCAGAGGCCCCAGTTTCAACATTTTTAAAAGGAAACTGAGGTCATGCCAATCCTAAATACCATGCATTCAGATTATGGTTTCAAGTTCAAATAACAGCTAATGACTCAATTCACATATATTCAGAAAGACAGCCAAAAATCACCCCAGAATAAAACTCCCATGTCTCAACTATTTGACCTCTGTACCATTCAACTTCACTTAGATGTCTAATTTTTGCCTTGAAACTGCATAAACTCAATCTTCAAAAGTTTATTGTTCTGTAGGACAACCAGAAATTTACACTCAGTTAAGAAACATAAGATGCAGTTGTCTTTTAGCATGCCCATTCTTCTGAATGTATATCACTCATAATAATAATAACTGATACCTCAAAGCAAATAAAGTATTTTATGATGTGGCTTAGTGGTTTTATTTATGCCTCCTCAGGAAGCCAAGAGACCACAACACAAATCTGAAAAAGAATTAGCCTCTGTTTCTGATTAAACATGTATTGCTTAAAGCTATAGCAAGTGGGAAAAAAAAAAAGTTTACTGCTAATTCATATAAGCAGTATTTTTTTCTGGACCCTTTATATAATGAAAGCTATGAAAATAGTGGCAAAGGATAAAAGAAATTAAACACAATTTAATTTCTTCATTTTGAAATGCAGTCAGTAAATGTTTTCATTCATACCCCTTTGGATTTTCTTATCTATCCTGTGCACCAAGGAAATAAAATGTATCCAGAAAGGTCAATTGATAAATGCTTAAGTTAAAGCATGTTTAAGCTAAAATCTTAATCCTAGAATTATTTGTTTGGTGGAAATTCAATAGGGCAAGTCTTATTAACAAAAATCATGTGGCTAATCATTAGTGTTTCATCTTTAAAACTACTTTTAAGCTAACAAGAACATTTCTCACAGTTTGCAGGTTGATTCAGTAATGTACCTTTGACCTTCATGAGCCACTCACTTATAACCCTCCCTTTCAAATCTCCTAGCTTCTAAGTCTGCAATCAGAGAACACGTACACAGAAGGAGTCTTAGGTGTTATGCTCACAGTGCAACTCCTTATATATTCAATTTAAAAATCTCAAAGTGCCTCTTAAACAAAGCTATTTAACTTACAAAGTCTTGATAAAATGCACATAGATGTTGGTGAAGATACTTATTCATTCCAGACACATGATTTAAATAGTCAAGCTCTCATAGTATGCACACAAACAAAAGCTGGAAAAATTTAGAAAACATTTATTTTTTTTAAAACAAGGTCTTGCTCTGTTGTCCAGCCTGGAGTGCAGTGGTGCAATCATAATTCACTGCAGCCTTGACTTTCTGGGCTCACATGGTCCTCCCACCTCAGCCTCCCAAGTAGCTGTGACTACTTTTTTTTTTTTTTTTTTTTTCCAGACATTAGGTCTCACTATGTTGCTCGGCCTGGTCTGAAACTCACGGGCTCACGTGATCCTCCCACATCAGCCTCCCAAAGTGCTGGGATTACAGGCATGAGCCACTGTGCCCTGCCCCAACTATTTGGATCTTTAGTTCCCAAAATACCAAGTATCTGCATATACAAACATATCTGTATATTGGTGATTTTAGTTTTCATTTGGAAGTTTTCCATAAAAACCACAATCTTAGTTTTCTTAACTATGTGCCCTTAGTTGTGAATAATAATTTTGATAATGTTACTATCCCTTTAGGAAAATATTTAGCATAGGAACTCTGAGAAATATGTCTTGTCTGTTGCAGTTGACTACGTCTGCAAAAAGAAGAGGATTTGGAAAAGATATTTCAGTAATTCAACATAGCCAACAACTTATCATTGTGTAAGTATTAACACACTAGTAAGACAACTAATCTTATTTTATGTACCACAATATACTTAATAAGTAAATTTAACTAAACCTATCACAGTAAAGGGTAAATGACTACTCCACTCCTTTTACATTTGAAGGGGGCCCAGTAATGCTCACTTCAGTGCAGGGGCTCTGAGGTCTCCACACTCATTCCTCAAAGAGTAGCAGGGTACAAACTGAGTATTGAATTTGGAAGGGGAAACTGAACACATGTTTCCCAGCCTCTTCCTGGTTCCTCAGTCTAGGAAGTGTAAGGCTTGCAAGTAGCATGAATTTTCCTATGTGCCATTTTGCTCCATGCTGTAAAGGATCTTGTCTCTATTGAGGAAACTTGTGGTTTCCAGGACTGCTGGAATTGGCAATCATACTCTCCAAAAGCAGATTTACTAGGTTAAAAAAAACGTGGTAATTTGCTCCACATCTTTTTTATCTTTTGTCTTCTCACTTGGTTCAGAACTTAGGCAGTTTAATAGAGTTCTCTTTATTGGACCCACTTGAGCCTCATATAAGATTTAATTTTAAATCATCTGAAAGAGAGTCTGAGGCACCCAAGAAGCCTCTAGTTCATTAATCCGCTTGACTTTCCAAATCTATGTGCAGTAGCCAGAATCTATGTGCATAGATCTACCTATATAAAAGCCCTTCTGTAATACAATTTCTACCTGGGCTTTTTTTTTTTTTTTTTTTTTACGAAGAAATAGAAATGGGAAACTCAACCAATCTATATTTTTTCTTATACAGCTCATCATAGAAATATATAGATATACATAAACAACTATATACACAGTTACAGAAATAACTTTTCATTTAAAACACTATTAAAATCAGAACACATATTTAATATATATTAAAAGGTCACAGGCTTAATATAGTTTTCTGTTGCTCTCTAATGAAAGGTGCATGAGAGACTTATTTACAAGGTTTCTTAATTTCAGCATTGGTTGCTTACTCTGCCCAAAATCACGAGTAATTGATGAAGGCCTATTTTGTTAATTATGTGAAGAGCTGTTTTAATTGTGCATTCTGGCATTTTTATATAAAACAAATTGAAATCGTGATTTAGGAATTTTCCAGTAAACTTGATCAAAGTAGGCCACCAAGCTTATTAATTCAGGCAAAGAAAGAGACGCTGGTTATCAGAATTGATCAAATGAGTGATGGTCAACAAATTCCTACTGTTTTGTGTACTATGGACACATAGTCTAGGAATTTACCCTAACTTCTCTTCTTCTCCATGAAATATATGAGAAATTGCCTGTCTCCAAGGCCAAAACTAAAAGCTACTTAAATTGATTACAGATGCTTATGTATCTCAAGATTAATGCACTGTGGATACAGATCAACCCAGACTTCACAACCAAATCAACTGAAGCTCATATGGCACACACCTGTGGAATTCTGGACAATATATGTGCTTTCAATTCCACATCATCCTCAAAGTCAAAGGATTCCCCCATGTAAATAGCTTGTCTCCTTTGCAAAGTTAAAAAGATACATTTTGCTTCATCTTTGCAATTAAAAACAAAATAAATATACATCTGGATAAGCAAACAGAAATGTGAAAAGTTCAATGACTGCATGACCTTGGGAATAAAGCGCAGTTTCACTAGATTTTATATGAATGTCTGGACTACACAATCTTTTTTACCTAAATAATATTATTCAAAGGACATTTTACTATTAATAACATCTTGAACCATTAGACAGCAGTTTCAAGTGTCACTCTTCATGTGTTTTCTCAATATTCATCTACTTATCTACTCACACATTTATTCAAAAAATGGTACTATTCAGTGATTAATGATACAAAATTCCTAACCTCAGCGTTTATTCTCTTTGAGGGAGGGAGACCAGCAAAACAACAGTCACTATTAAGTGGAAAAAGCGGTACAAAACAAATGTGTGTACGAGATATTAGAGAAGCAGAGAAAAGGGTACTTAACTCATGGGGGGGGGGTTCTTGGGGAGGGGAAATAACATCTGACCTTGATTTTGAAGGATAAGAAGAATAGTAAGAGTCAATTAGGTATGTGGGGAGGAGAGTCGTCATGGCATACAATGATAGCATCATGACCAAAACATAGTATTAAGAAGTAAAGTGTATTTGAGGAACTGAAAATAGTTCAATACATTTTAAAAAGGGTGGCAAGGAGAAAACCCCTGGAGAGGCAGACAGGAAGTGCCACTTTACTTGTGATGCCTACAAGCTTGGATTTTAGTCAGAAGGGAATTTGAAGCCAGAGTAAATGGAAATAATTGACACATTTGGACAATGGACTAAAAGTATAGGCTGACATAGGGCATGGGGTGTGAGATAATTGGTGGCCTCCTCTAAGGAAACATAGGCAGGTGGAAGATTCCTTTAACTATATTGCAATACAGAGAAAGGAGCAGGTTTTGTAGGGGGCTGGTGAGTTAATTTTGTGTGTGTGCGGGGGAACGGAGTCTCGTTCTGTCACCCAGGCTGGAGTTCAGTGGTACTATCTCGGCTCACTGCAATCTCCACCTGCCGGGTTCAAGCAATTCTCTGCCTCAGCCTCCCGAGAGGCTGGGATTACAGGCGCCGAGACACCACCCCCAGTTAATTTTTGGATTTTTAGTAGAGACGGGGTTTCACCATCTTGGCCAGCCTAGTCTTGAACTCCTGACCTCGTGATCCACCCACCTTGGCCTCTCAAAGTGCTGGGATTACAGGCATGAGCTACCGCGCCTGGCTGAGTTAAATTTTTTACGTGTTGCTTTAAAGATGCTAGAGGGCCATCCATGTAGAGATGTCCTCTAAGAACATGTTTATAGCAGTCTAGATCTCAAAAGTGAGTTTGAGGCAGAAAATCAGCCCCATTCATAGACCTAAAAAAGGAATCACTTTCTGAAAGCTAATTTAAGAGTGTCACAAAATGACATCTGATGCAAAGCGTTTCTCTAAGTGGTCTACATTTTATAATATTTCATTGGAGGTCATTCCTTCAAAGGCTTCAGAAAAGTGGTAAAATTATATTAATCTATTTAGGACATTAACTTGTCTGGGTAGAAAACACATTAGCTACCCTAATTAGCTTATCATCTTTCACCACTTTCAACCATCTAAATTCTCAGGAAATTGGATACAGGTAGATATATTGTTATTACCAGAAAGGAAGGGTAAAAGCAGAAGCATTTTGTAAGACCTTTCTTAACAAGCAAGTGTGTATTGCAAGGGGGCTCTGGGAAATGAGGCCTGCAGGAGGGGAGGGAGGAGACACAGGATGCACAGGAAAGACAATGGCAAGTACCAAAGAAAAACATCCTTGATTTCTAAAATTAGAAAATAGCATCAGTGACTGAAAAGGACCATGTACAAAGTCTGTGGGGTTTTATCACTGATTATTATAACCAATTGCAGCTTCCATTACCATTTTCCAAATCTGCTATCTCTTGGGTTCATAGTTTGCTTAAGCTTTGGCCCCCAAAGGAACATTCTATCTCCTATTCTATACTAACTTCCCTAGCCAACATTTCTCCCTCAAGCAATGCATTTTTTTTCTGCATTGCATGCATGAAATTTACAGAGCATATATCCCACATGTTAAAAACCACAATGCTTATATTAAAAGCAAGAGAGAGAAATAATGCACAAAACACTGAAAGGAAAACAAAAATTGTCCCCAGAAATAACTTGCCAAAAATGTAACCCTAGAGTCCTAAGTGGGGCTGGAAAGCAGAAAATGTTCATCTCAAACACCTTTACCTCTTTTTTACCCTCCTTAGGAACGTCCAGAATGTCTCAGGTCCTTATGAATTCCTAACTTCTTGTTCAAACTGACTCACAGAAAAAAAAATGCCCAATAAACTCATCCATGCTAAGTAATAAATTTGTCATACATTTTTACATTAATACATCATGAATGTTATTTTCTGACACATACATTAAAACACCAAAACGGTATATACAATAAGTAAATCCCAATCATTTAAATAATGGAGAAGAAGTGACCAGGTGTCCCTTTAAATCATGTATGTGCCTACACAAGCTGGCTCCCTTCGGTGTACTTACTGTTCATCGTGAGAAGCAACAGCTTCCTATCATCTGGACCAAGTGCAGGGAGAATGAAAGAAAAGCTGACTGTAACAGGGAGTGGCAATAAATCATCATTCAGAGTCTGAAGGTGACAGTGTCTTTGCTGCACTTGTAATCCCTCTCATGATACCGGAGAGGACAGAGGGAGAGTTAAAAACAGTGGACATGTTCATCTCCAAGCAGCCTGACTGTGATGTTTCTAGGGAGAAGCAGTTCTTAAAACATCTTCTTTTGAAATTCTCTGAAATAGTAGTGCCTCACAGCGTCAATAATGGAGTAAGGGATTAGGAGGATAAATGGATATAACAGAATGAGACAAAGTCATGCTTTCAGGAAACCTACATCTCAGAGGTGAAGAAGATGGCAAGCAAGAAGCTCAAATAACAAGATAATTAAGGATGATAAAATAGGGGAAGCTCTTCATGGGAAGAGATGTGAGGAGACATGAATCTAAAAATGAGACAGCGATGTCAAACACAGTGAAACATAAAAGTGCTCAGGCAAATAAATGCGACACGCAAGGACCCTGAGCTGGTCTCTGGGCCTCCCCAACCAAGACTAAATACCTACAGCCTTCATTCTCTGATGTAAGCTGTACATTGGAACAAAAAATATATATATGCCATTTGTAGAAATCATTAACAGCCAAACTGTTTTGGCTGTTTATACTAACAAGATTTGTCAATAGCTTGTGGATAGTTTTACATATGATGCAATTTGATATGGTTTGGCTCTGTCCCCACCCAAATCTCACATTGAACTATAATAATCCCTATGTGTCAAGGGCGGGGCCAGGTGGAGATAATTGAATCATGGCGGTGGTTTCTCCCATACTGTTCTTGTGTACTGAATAAGTCTCATGGTATCTGATGGTTTTATAAGAGGGTGTTCCCCTGCACAAGCTCTCTTGCCTGCTGCCATGTAAGACGTGACTTTGTTCTCATTCACCTTCCACCATGATTGAGAGGCCTAGCCAACCATGTGGAACTGTGAGCCAATTAAACTTCCTTTCTTTATAAATTACCCAGTCTCAGATATGTCATTATTAGCAGTGTAAGAACAGAGTAATACACAATTTAAGTAATGTATAGGTAACATTTTTCCTGGATCAATCTATACAGACTTTGGATGAGAGTAAGAAGGATGACAATGGCCTCTTCTCTTTAAAGTTGAGGAAGTGACTATAACAAAAGCTAAACATCAATTTGCCAAGGAAAAATTCAAAGTTAGCAAGGATATTCCAGAGAACAGTACCAGCCTGTTCTGCTGACACCAAATGTAGTAGGGAAATAAAGAGAGACTAATTTGTATTTATGAAATAGGGAAAGCAAACTACCTTGGGGATGAGTATTTTCTTACTCCCAGTAAACGACCCTTTTGTGGGAAATCACAACAGTCAGCAGAGAAGCAGGAGAAAACAGAAGTCTTCAATTCCCTCAAAAAGACTTTCCTTGACGTAAAAGGAGCTTCGTTTGTTCTCTTACTGCAGTCGCAGCAGGATGAAACCATATCATAATTCTTAATTCCAGGAAATTTAGGACAAATTATGAACAAGCTATTCTTTTAAAACAGCTGCTACTTTTAGTGTCTTTATAATTATTTAACTTCCTGGAAAGAATAACATATACAACTCTTCATCTTCCAAACTCCAATGTTTGGACTTTTTAAAAATGTTTAAGTAAATGTTAGAGTTGTTTTAATAAAAACATGCCAAATTTACCTTCTTCTACCCACAGTGTTTACAGGTTCTTCTGTATCACTATATTACCCCCCCAAAAAAAATGGCCCTGACAGAAAGAAAAAGTAAAAGTGGGGGCTTTGAAAATTATCTATTACAATAACTTTATATTTTGGTAATCATACATATATATTATATGTATTTTTTTTTTGAGACAGAGTCTTGCTCTGTTGCCCAGCCTGGATTGCAGTGGCGTGATCTTGACTTACCACAACCTCCGCCTCCCGGGTTCAAGTGCTTCTCCTGCCTCAGCCTCCTGAGTAGCTGGGACTACAGGCGTGTGCCACCATACCCAGCTAATTTTTGTATTTTTAGTAGAGACAGGGTTTCACCATCTTGGCCAGTCTGGTCTTCAACTCCTAACCTCGTGATCCACCCACCTTGGCCTCCCAAAGTGCTGGAATTGCAGGCATGAGCCACCTCACTCAGCCCAATAATCACATTTTAAATAGTGATATTGTAGTTCAACCTACTGGATTATGTTATTTAACTCTACCCTTTCTTAGAACAGAGTAGCTACATATATTCATGGACTCTTAGAGAATCTATACCACCTGGACATTGTGCAAGTGAGAGAACTGAATTCAGCCCAAGAATCTTCAACAACTCACCCAGGATACCACAGGGAGAAAGTGAAAATGGCTGATGAGGGAAATATTTTTAGGTGAATATTTTTGTTCAGAGAAGCAGAATAAAATTTCTCACCTGTATGGACCCAGATTTACACCCTGAAGTAAAGCAGAACCTTTTAGCTGTGCCCAGCCTTTCAGCTTGCAGCCAGGGATAGATGGAAGGCATTGCACTGACTCCCAACAAAAAGAGAATCAAGGGGAAAAATCCAGTTCTGCCCCAGGCAGGCAGAGTGACAGTCCTAAGCAGAGTAGGCAAAGTTTTTTTCTGTAAAAAGCCAAACAAAATATTTTTAGTTTCTAGGGACAAGAAACAAATTATACTATATACTTTTAAAACAAGTGAGAACACAAATTCTCAGAATGTTTTCGTTGATGAAATTCAAAATACAGTGATAACTGAGTACTTTTTTGTAATATAGGTCTACCAATGAGATAAAGCTGAATTCTTTATAGGGTGTATAATGTGTCACCTAATGAGATTCAAAGGTAAAAACTGTCTCTGGTGTGTGAACCAGAGAAAACAGACAGTAAGCTGTATTCGACCCATAGGACACAGGGTACCCACCCTGGCTTTCAGTGTGGCTCTATGTGGTATTACCCAAATGTCCTCCCATCCAGTAAAGAAAAACCGGGGCCAAATTTCTTAAGACAGATGGAGTAAGATGTAATGTTTCTCAATGAGAAAACCTCTTATTATTTTAAAGCCTATAGCAAAAACAGCAGTTGTACCACTGAAAGAGGCCACAGCGCAGCAAATTAAAACGGTGCTAATGAGAACAGCAGGAAGACCTTGAGAATCATGACAAGAATGGTGTTCACCATCAAGGGGCTCTAGAGGAATTAGGCCTTGGTCCAGCCTTTATGTAAATATCCATATTTGCTTTATGTAAATATCCATAAAGCAAAGACGTCCAAAATTGTTCTCAGGCTATGCAATTGTGCTTAGATTGTCTTACTCCAAGGCAGTGTGCTCTCGTGGAGGAAGGTCACATATTCACATTTGTATAATCTTTTTGTTGCTTCTTAAACTCTGAGTCTTTAACACTGAGATTCTTTTGCCTGTCCCAAAGCTTAGTCACTCCATTCTAATTCACCACAGGTGATCAGTCTAAGAAAGAAAGAATGCGATACAAGTGAGGAATTTTCAAGCTTTTGGAGATAAAGGGAGAATGACAGTGTGTAGTTTGATGCAAAAAGGAACACAGAGAAAGAATATTCTCTTACCAGATATACACTTGCTGAATGGATGTTCTAGAACTCTCAGGTCATGCTACTAATAGACATGTTACTGATGAGGTTCAAGAAGTTTCAAGAGCCCTATGGAGATCTAAAATTGTAGGCCCTAGAAAAGTGACTAAATTAAAATACAAGAGGAGTCTATAGATAAATTTTGCTTCTAGAAGGAATTGTGTCCATGGCTGGAGCTTGTCAGCCCAATATAGCTTACACTGTCCTCATGAGTAGTGTTAGCTTTGAGGACCTTTGTGATCACTGAGTAATTGCAGAACCTTGTGTTCACTCAGGACAGTGATTGTTGGATTTAGAATGTGTACAGCTTCCAATGACTAACTCTGCACATCACTTTCTCTGACTCCATTGTCATAATCCCAGTAGGCCCTTCTCCCATGAGAGACTAGGGAAGCTTTATCAAGAATGAAGACTATGAGATACTAGCCTACTTGCAAGCTAACATATTAGCCCCCCACAGCTTCAAGGGGATAGGCAGAAGACACTGGACTCCCAGATCAAAGAGAAAAACTTTATTATTCAAGGCACAATGAGCATCCTTATCTTCATATTTTCCCAGGTGGACACAGCACACACACTGAGTATGCATCATAGATGAACAACCTTTTGCTGGCAAAACCCCAGTTTCTAATAAAGAGCTACAGAGAATAAACCCAACATCTGCCCCAGATGAAGACACTGTATTTATTAGACTGGGCAGTAGACAAATGCCTTTTGCATCAGAGAGAGAAATCATCTCTATCTTCAGAAGCTGTTTGCTCTACCAACATCCTTGAAAAGATAGAGTGATCATCATTGGTGCCTTTATTTGCAAGACATACATGGAGAATTGTCTCCCAATACGCCAGGACTTGCTTAAATTCATTCATGTCACATTCCCTATTGAGCTTCCAGATAGTAAATAAATCACATCAACCTAATTCTTCTCTTTCCCTTCCCTGTCTAGTACACTAACATTTATTGATTAGTTAGGCAGTGAGCAACTATTTATTGAACGCCATTCTAAGACATGGCTTTACTCTTATGCAGCTCAAAGTCATCCGGAAAAATAGTCACTAGGGAAAAAGAAGTGAATCATGATTTCTAACCACTGCAATAAAGATACCTGAGCCAAGCCATTTGCTATTTCTCAGATTCAATTTTTGCTTACATCTCACTGAACAGAACTTAGTGACATAGCCTCACATAGCAGGAAAGGCAAGGAAATGAGTACATTGTTGCCTGGAATGACATCAAGGTTCTGTTACTAAGGAAGATGGGAAATATGGATAATGGGTGCAATTAAAATATCTGACACAAGAAAAAAACCTATAAAAGTTATGAGAATGATACATCTTTGGGAAATTATTCTGCTCGTATAAAACCAGTTTTCCCCAAATATGAATTAGGTATTCCTGTCAAATGTTAGGTGATTA
Source organism: Macaca mulatta (assembly GCF_049350105.2). Classification (NCBI taxonomy): domain Eukaryota; kingdom Metazoa; phylum Chordata; class Mammalia; order Primates; family Cercopithecidae; genus Macaca; species Macaca mulatta. The sequence goes on along the minus strand of NC_133408.1, from coordinate 19,067,752 downwards.
TGTAACTGAACTAAAAGATAGAAAATTAGACTTACCATGCTTACTTATTCCATTAAACAAACAGATTAACTCAGTTTAGCATTTATATATGCCATTGTGTGGTAACTATCGTGTGGTAATAATCTAACAACATAAAATATTGCTTTAAGATTAAAGCATAAAATTTTCAAATACTAAGAAGTTACCAAAAACTGTATACTACAGACTCACTGTATACTACAGTTCCGCTGAAGGTTGTTTCAAGACGTTCTTTTAAAATTTAGAACATAAAGGGCAAGGAGGTGAAAATACTAGACAAAAAGGGAAGCAATCTAAAAAAAGCCTAATTCTTAAAACAATATATTGGAAATTTCAGAAGGAGATATAATAGACAAAGGAGAGAGAATAATCAATAAAATAATAGTTGAGAATTTCTCTGAAGAAATAATAAATGTTAAAAACATGTTATGGTAGTAGAAACATAATTATACTGGAAAAGATTTAAATATTTCTCCAGAGTAAATGGGGGATAATAGATGGGGGGGAAAAGTGAATGTGTTTCTTTTCCACAAATACCAAATTTCAGAAGACAGTAGAGCAAAATTTCTAGAGTTTGAGCTTCAATACCTTCACACCCAATCAACCTCGGATTTAACTGCTAGGGCAAATGAACAGTATTCTTACACATGCAGGAATACTACTACCCATGTGCCCTCCCCCGCCACAAAAAACTCAAACGTTTCATCAATTGAGGAACAGAATAAAAATAAGACATCTGTGACATACTGACAAAATGAAATGAAAAAGGCAAGCTCAAAATATGTCTTACAATATGAACTTTCTGTTTAAAAATATTTATTATACATATTTAATGGAGATATATATCTCTATTTAAAAGCTTAGAAATATATAATCAATATCTTAACAGCGGTTATGTTTCACTAGTGGGAAAAATAATTTTTAATATTTATGGTCTATACCTGAGCTGTCCAACATGGTAGCCACTAACACATGCAACTAGTAAATGCTTGAAATATGGCTGGTCCCAGTGAGAGGAGAGATATGCTATAGTGCATGCCAGATTTCAAAGACCTAATGTGAAAAATGAATATAAAATATCTTATTGATAATTTTATGTTAAATACTAAAATAATATCTTCAATCATTAGATGAATAAATTTTATTATTAAAATTAATTTTATCTTTTTAAAAAAAAATTATCTCACAAATGTAACTACTAAAAAGCTTTAAATTATATAGATTGTGAGTAATGGAAGTCCTATTCGAATTAACAGTTTTAAAAAGAAATCTGTAACTCATGGAGCTGGGAATAGTATTGGTATAACTCATGAGATGAAAGGAAAAGCTATGGGAACCAATATTCCGGTCATTATCCATCTCCCAGCTCTATCTTCAACTGGCTTCTTTCCGTGGGAGGCTTCTCTCCACCTCGCAGGAAACATGTTCGCCAGCAACTAAGTTTTGCATCCTCCCAAATAAAAGAAACATCTTTCTTGCCACATGTTGATGTGGTTTTTCCTTTGTTTTGTTTTGAGATGGAGTCTTGCTCTGTCGCCCAGGCTGGAGTGCAGTGGCGCAATCTCAGCTCACTGCAACCTTCACCTCCCGGGTTCAAGCGATTCTCCTGCCTCAGCCTCCGGAGTAGCTGGGATTACAGTTGCCTACCACCACGCCCGGTTAATTTTTTTGTAGTTTTAGTACAGACACGGTTTCCCCATGTTGGTCAGGGTGGTTTTAAACTCCTGACCTCAAGTGATCCACCCACATTGGACTCCCAAAGTGCCAGAATTACAGGCGTGAACCACCGTGCCTGGCTCATGTTGATATGTTAGCTGAAAAAATTACTCCGGTTGGCCCTACTTTGGACATATGGAAACTCCTGGACTAGTATTTTTTCTGACAAGGTCTGAATGGCAGGTAGACAGGGGACCTACAGGAGGGTGAGAGACAGGCAGAATGGGCTTGTCAGGGTCCATGACCAGAAGGAATAAGAAAGTGTTCTAAGAAGACAGCCCACTAGAACCAAAGTCTGAAAGTTATTATGCTAGACAAGTATTTCGTGAAATGAAACATTATGCATTAGACCATTATGACTCACATCATGTCCACTACACAAAAGTCTGGAAAGTGGCAGAAAATAGAAAGATTGAACAATAATTTCAGGGATAAAATGGACTAAGTATGATTGCACGATCTGTCTGTTCTTGTAAAAAATCACTTCTATAAGAAGGATTATATGCATTTTTGCTCTAGTTTCCTTCCACCACAGTCTGGCATATAAACTGTGCCTGCCTCTTACCCTTTGTGAACTAGAGATCCTGCTCTGTTTTTATTGCCTTAGGCTTTCAGAGATCAGCAATTACAAAAGCTTCCAAGACTTTTCTCTGCTCAAAAGCTTTGTATACTTTCCCAAAAGAACATAATTTAGGATCTGTCTTTGCAGGTCACAGGTGCTTTCCCACCTGAGGGTCAGGAGGAAGACATCAAGAGAAAGGATCAGTGAAGACAGAGCTTGGAGCAATCACAGATTTCGTCTCACCATTTAGCTTTCTGCTCTCCTTCCCTATGTAGATATATCTCCACTATTTATACTGGAGAAACATAGATGTGCTCATGATTTCCTTGGATTGATTTAATGTAAGTTAACTTATTAATAAATAACCTTTCTTACCTTTCCCTTTCCATTATCTCATAACATACACAGCACATGAAGCAAAGAAGAAAGTTTCCTGGAGGTATTACTTGTTCATTTATCACCCAAGTTGTCTTTATCCTGTTTTTGCTCATTTAAACTGTGAAGTATTGAAAGGAAAAAAGAAAAAAATGTATGAGGAAGGAAAGACATTTCCTTTCTTATTTGCATTTCTCCATCTCTTGTCATCATTCTCCTTTACTACACCTTGGCCAACATAACCATTTTGCAATACCAGCATTTCCCACTCCCTTATGATAAATATTCACCTCTTATCTTCTAATATCTTATAATCTGCCCGCTTGGGACCAGTAACACCTACATCAGAGACTATGAGTGATTGGTGATGTAATTTAATAAAGGACCTGAGAACATCTGGAAACAGACCAGTATTCACTGTCAGTAATAATGTTTGTGCATATCTGAGTTTTCTTTCAGCAAAATCCCTTAAACTTTATTTATTTATTTATTTTTCATTGTAGAGGACTTGTTCACCATAGAAAGCACAATTTGATAAATAGCAAGTAATGAGTAGAGGGCACACATGCAGCAGTAATCCAGAAAAGGAAAATGTTACTGCTGTAACAGCACAAATGAGGTCATCATGGTACAGGGGCTGTAATAGAGGCTCAACGTGGTGGTCACTAGCCTTTGATTAGCAATTTCCAGTTAGTCAGAGTCATGGCCAAGGACAGAGGGCAAAGCATGAAAGACGTATCAGCAATAAGTCAGAAGCAGGAAAATGGAAAAAGTCTTAAAAAAAATAATAATAATAACCTGACTTGGAAACCAGGGATGAAACCAGTAACACAGGTCACAGCTGGGAGAAATGAAGCTGAAGGTGGAGAAAGCATGGAGGAGGTGAGTCACAGGCCAAGGAACAAAAGCCAGCGAACAAAGCATGGAACACCATGAGTCAGCCACGCTCGGGATAATGAGCAAAGACAGCCTTTCCATGAAACAGCCGCCTTTTGGAGGTGCATGATGGCTGGACTTTCAAGTCTTAAGTTAGCAGGAACATGGGACTGCTTTGGGCCCTGCCTCTGGACATTTGGGGGTCTGGTGGACACAAGAACCCCAGTGGAGGTACCTCTAAAAGAATTCAGATCCCATCAGAGAGGAAGGAGAGAGATTATTCCAAAATGTGGTCATGTGATAAAGCAGCAAGTTGAGAAGGCAGATGGGCCCACATGGCAGAGGACTTAAGGAGGATTTAAGTTAGTGAATTCATAACCTGAAGGCTCGTTGGAAAAGCAGAATAACATCATAAAAGCAAAATTGTGCATGGAAAATCAAGGACTTTCTATTGTACTTTGAATCTCTGTTTCATTTATATTTTAAATGTCTAATTTAATTGTTGCAGTCATATTTCAAAATCATATGGCCTAGCAGAAATCATAAATCTTATTAAATGCTGTTTCTTAGTCCAACTGCTGTAACAGAATACCACAGACTTGGTAATTTATAAACAACAGAGATTTCTTACACTTCTGGGGGCTGGGAAGTCCTAGGTTGAAGGGGCCACATCTGGCAAAGGCCATCTTGCAGGATAACATGGCAGAAGCCATGAGGGTAATAGAGCATTGGATGAGGAAGGGAAGAAAGTGAGATGAAAACATCCTTTTATCAAAAAGTCACTCTTCAGATAAGTGACCTTCTCCAGCAATAATGGCATTAATCCCATTCACGAGGCTTAGCTCTCATGACCTAATCACCTCTTTGAGGTCCCACCTCTCAACACTGTTCACTGGGGAATCAGTTTCCAACAAATAAGCTTTGAGGGACACATTCAAACAATAGCATTATGATAACGTAAACTTTCTTTTTTTTTGAGATGGAGTCTCGCTCTGTCGCCCAGGCTGGAGTGCAGTGGCGAGATCTCGGCTCACTGCAAGCTCCGCTTCCCGGGTTCCCGCCATTCTCCCGCCTCAGCCTCCCGAGGAGCTGGGACTACAGGCGCCCACCACCTTCCCCGGCTAGTTTTTGTATTTTTAGTAGAGACGGGGTTTCACCGTGTTAGCCAGGATGGTCTCAATCTCCTGACCTCATGATCCGCCCGTCTCAGCCTCCCAAAGTGCTGGGATTACAGGCGTGAGCCACCGTGCCCGGCTGATAATGTAAACTTTAAAATAAAGTAAAGAAATGAATCCCTTTTCTAACACTTTCCAAATCTGTTTTCAAGTTATTAATCTATATTCTTTTATATATATGCATGTTTATATATTTATGTGTCTGCATGTATGTGTGTGTATTCCAGTAAGTTTAAAAAACACTAAGAAAACAATACTTAATAGGTTTCTCTACTTTAGAACTAATATTTTAACCTCCAAGATTGGGATCTGTTTGCATTATTTATCAAATTGTTTGACCCTGCATGATTTGTTCTTGAAGCACATATTGGCATCCTTCCTGGAGCAAGGGTTCATTGGAATACCCGTTTGAGAGATTCTGTTTCAGTCTACTGGCTTTTTCCTAAGAAACCAAGCAGTTTGACTGATGTTGCTCAACCAAAAGATGGTTTGGAATGAAGTAACTATTCACGGCAGAATCTACCATCTCCCAAATTGTCAAATTATCGGTATTGTTCTTAAGAAAATGTTTCATGCATAATACACTGAATGTCTTCTTGAGAAAGCAGTGTCCTGCTTTCAGGATTCTGAAGGCACATCAGGATCTTTGGTGGTTTGTAATAATTATTTTCAAATTCCATTTTGCTGGTAGAAAAGAGAAACACAAGTTTTAAAAGATGCTTCTTAACATGTGGCTAGATAACTAAAGTTTATGCATATTCTGCAATGAGTATATCTTCATATATTTATACACACATATAAAAGGAACTTTGATAAACACCTTGCAACTAGTCTTGCTAATTTATTTTTAATATTGGTTATGAATCAATGTATTGTACTGAGCCTGAGAGTCCTAATCTACAGAACGGGTCTATTAATTCTTATTCTTCTGCTAAAGTGGGTCAAAGAGATGAAAGTATTTTGTAAACTGTTTATGCAAATGTAAATGGTATCATTCAGTATATTTCTGTTGTATATATTTAGTGTCCTTGGTTAACTGAGTGGCTTAATCATTGGAATAGCTTATTCACCTGAAGCACATACTCTTTGGGTATGTATCTACATTAAAACCTAAGCCACATGAATAAAACAGATGTAAATCAAAATTGATATAGATTATCATTGAACCTGGAGTCATATCATGTTGACCTGCCTAGGTATTAAATTGGGATGATTAGTTCATCTACCTCTAAATTCTGAAAAAATACATATATTTTCCCCCAAAGTTTGTGTTGCTCACTGCATCTCATAAATGTCACATGTAACTGATTCTCTCCCACTCTTAGCCCTAAATTTTTGTCTACCAAATCCCTCTATAAAACCATGACTATGAAATAAAGGGAGAGGACTGGATAGGATGTCTGTGACAAAAACTACAGACTCATAATGCACCAAAACACAGCATTTAGATTCTGAGTATTTTTATTTTACTCTGAGAATTAAAAGCAGGCTGTTGACGCACATAGTCAATAAATCAAACACATGAAAATCTTGGGCTTTCTCCCCAGTGTCCACTTTACCAGGGTTTCTAATAAAAAGTCCCATATTTTGAATTCAGCTCATTCAGACCTCAAATCCAAACATAGTTTAATTATTGAACTATGGCTGTTGTTAAACGTCACAACTGAATGTTAAAAAACAGTTGCTGAAACATAGACTGTTCACCAAGCACTTTCACCTGACTTCTAAATACGTGGTTAATAGATTGGGACTTTTTTCTTTGTTTTGCCTGTTTTTGTTTTTGTCTTTTGTGTGTTGCCTATTCATAAGACTCTCAGGAAAAAAAAAAACTGTCAATGTTTACAGGAGAAAGTTAAAAAAAAAACTGAGCAATACATGCAAACATTGTTTGAACTCACAAATTGGCTGAAACAGTGACCAATTCCCGCAAACAGAAAAGTGACAAAGAGTAACTAGAATACAAGTTCCCATCAGAGGTTAATCTATATGTTTTCTAAAGCTGGGAAAATAAAACACAATCAGAATATCCAAATATTTTGAAAACACTACTAAGACATTTCATTTGGTCCAAGCCCCTGCTTTATAGACATTATAAACAATTGGGCAAAGCACAAAGCTTGCTGGAGACTCTTCAAAAGAATGATGCAAAGAGCAGGAAGAAAATTAATAAGCAACAGATGCATGCATGAGCATTCTGTGTAACTGGCTGTGAGTACAGCATGTGCTGTTTTGTTTGTGCATGAGTTTCCTTAACACATGCACTATTTGTATCTGTAGATATTATACCAAAAAAATCACCATTACAAAAGAGGCTTAAATATTACCAGTTACTACAATTTTAACAAAACGCAGAAAGACAAGTATTCATGGTGAAAAAATACATATATTTTACTTCTCAGTTGCATACCTTTTTTTCCTTCAAAAACAAACAAATCTTGGATAAGAAAAGGCAAAGCAATAGTTTGCCAGAGAATCAACTGATGCACTTGGTTGCGAGACAGGTTTTAAATGTGCAAATTACTTCCATCCAATAGTTCACTTTTGTTTCAAACCAATCATTTTTTTATGTACTAATTTTTCAAACAAAAGTCATATGATTGACTCTGAATGGGTTATGCCTCCATCTTCTGTCCTTACTTTTACCTCTTCCATGTCTAGCCACTTATAGAAGTGATATAGAACTACGATGCTGCTTAGGGCTAAAAAAAAAAGAATCAAATTTAATGTGCTTGTCTCTATTCAAAAGATTGAATTATATTCATCCTACATTGTTATCCTTTTATTCTTTAATCATAAATTCTACAGATAACCAGTAATGCTTGATGGGCACCAGGTACCTGGAACTGGGGGTGTAAGGATGAGAATGAAAGACACGGATTCTGTTGTCACAGAATTTGCAACCAAGTTAATAAAAAGCCAAAGATTAAAAATACATTCAGTTAATTAGGTTTGACATCCAGCAACTGAATTTTCTTACCAACTCATATAATACGCTCATTCAAATATTCACACATCATTCATTCAACAAACATTTATTCTTACCATGCCTAGTTATGGCAGACACCACTATGTTAAATCCTGAGGTAGGTGTAAGAAGCAAAAATATCCTTGCTCTGGAAATGCTCAAAGACGATCACATAAGATAGATCTGCAAATATGTAGTACTAGAATGTACTAATAGAAATGTGTACTGACACGATGCCAAGCACATAGTAGGTATGGAAAATAAGATGTTCTTGCTTTGGCAAAAATAGACCAAGGAGCTATTTGCCTACAGAGGAGCTAATTATTCTGCCTGATGAAGCTGGACAAGTTTCCATAGAGGAAATGCCATTCGATTAGGGTTTACAGGGATGAAAACACATTTCCCAGATGGTGAAGAACACAAAGACTGTTTTGGGAAGAGGCAAAATCACATGTAAAAGCACAGAGAGCTATTAAAAATGTGTAGAATAATCACACATGCCCGATCTCAAGTTCTAAAATTCTAGTGAAGAGGGATTTACTCTGTACATTATATCCTCAGGGAAATTTTAGTTTCCATGCACATGAATTTATACTTCTTCCTGCCTTAGATTATTAGAGAAATAGGAAACTAGAAGTTAAGAAAAGGAAGCAGGAATAACTCACAAGGGAAAAGATAAAAGAGAGATGAGGCAATGCAGTGAAACTGGAGGAGAGAGAAGGAGACCTGGGAGAGGATTATCCTAAAACCTTGTAATTGAGTGTTTTGGTTCATGGGTGAAAACATCCGTGGAGTTGTAGGTGAGGAAGGGCTTTCTTGTAAATTTACTATGTTCAGAATTGGCACCACTGGGCCCTGCATTGCGGAACGGAAGTTGAGAAATAAAGACTACCCGAGGTTAGTTTTCCAGCTCAGGCATCCACATGAATGTCTGCAGAACGGCTGTGAAATCATACCGATAAAAGGTAAATTAAAATCATAAAATCAGAGAGGCTTTGAAAATTAGTGGACAAACACAGGGAATCTTCTGCACCGTAGATTAACACCATCAAACAAAAAAATCTATGAGTTCTGTATTTAAAATATGGAAAATGGAGAACAGAGATACTGAAAAGTCACTGGTGATCAAAGAATGATAAATTAATATGTATCCATCCCATGCTATTAATTACCAAATGAAGGAACGTGTGAGATATTGGCATTCTCATTACTTGGTGGGCTGTTTTCATGGCTCTATTTAAGAAAACATAAACTATGCTCATCAGATTTTTGAGAGATTAACTAATGATCTAATTTCCCCAATCCTATTTTTCCCCACGGGATTGTAAATTTCTCACATACGGATTTCATAAATCTAATTTTATGTATACAGAAGGGACTATTACATTGCAGCCAACTAAATTCACCATATCTCACATGGTTGTATACACACAACCTTAGGAGAATTGCAAGAAGCAAGTTTGTCAAAGTGAAACCAAAGAGTTTTAAAAGTGTCCTGTAGCCAGTAAGAAACTAAGGAAAGATTTTAGGAAACTCTGTCTTGAAAATAATTTTTTATTACTGCCTCCTCTTCTTGACTATTGAGAGTTCTTTTTGTAAGGTGCCATCTTTGAATTATGTTGAGTCTTCCTAGAAATGTGGTGGAAAATTCTTTTTTATTGAGAACATATGCATTAAAGGAAAGGAATTTTACATGTGGGAGAATACAAAATAACCAATATCCTAAGTTAAAGAGAGACAGGGAGAGAGAGTAATTTGTTTTAGGCTCCTTCACTGCAAAAGAAGAGGATTTGGTATTGTTTTCATTTGTTTAACACCATTGCTTGGTGGACAAATGAAAATTAGGCAATTCTATTTGCCAAAGCTTCAAGATCTCACTCTTGAATCAGAATACCAGTACACTCTTAAGACACAGCAAGAAGGAAGCTGCAATCCCGCATCACACATGAATCACATGTAAACTATGTACAGTAGTGATCTTCCCAGTGGTAGAAGAGCTCAAAGCCACATGAAACCAATCAACACCATATTGATGTCATCTTCTCAAAACTTCTCATCTGTTTCAGAGCCATCAGACATTGTGATCTTTAAAGCAGATATTTACCCTCTCTGTTGCTAACTAAGCCAAATTTTGCATTACAGTAACTTTTCTTACAAAATATTTTTCGGATTGTTGAAAGAACATAAAATGGGGTGGTTTATTTATTTAGTGGCAATAGTAATTAACACTGATATTATTAACTTATAAACTGTCCATTTAAAAATATGCTTATACATTTATTATGTGTCTTTTTTAATGACTACATCAGCCAGACTCCTAACAGAAAATTATGACATTCTCAAACTGGACAATTTGAGTTCAATAAAAGACCTATTTCTAAAAGTATGGATAAAGCTAAAAATGGTAGCTCCAATAATAGTAAAATACCTCTTTCTTGCAACCTTTGATAGGCAATTGCTCCTCTGGTTTGAAAACTGTCCCTTCCAGAACTCATGCCGAAATGTAATTGCCATTGCGACAGTATTAAGAGGTGGAGTCTTTAAAAGGTGGCAGGCCATGAGGGCTTCACCCTTGCATGTGGAATGGGTGCCTTTATAAAAGGGTAAATTTGGTTTCCTCCTTCTCTCTTGACATTCTGCCTTCCACCATATGATGGCACAAGAAGAAAGCCCTTGCCAGATGCTGGCACCTCAATCTTGGATTTCCCAGCCTCAAGAAGTAAATTTCTGTTCATTATAAATTACCACATCTGTGTCATTCTGTTATGGCAGCACGAAATGGACTAAGGCAGTTGTCAACAACTTGACAAATCTCAAACTCTCCCTTGGCATCTGAAGTACAAGGCAGAGACCCCACTGAGAAGTCTTCTATATGTTTACATGACATGAGTGGATTTAGTTTTCCTCATCATAATCTGTCAGAGTTTCCTCTTAGAAAAGCTTGTGAAAACTACATTGTCATGCCCTTAACACTGGATTGGAAAAACCGCACCAAAATCGCTTGAAGGAAAACTGACTGAACAAAGTTTCACAATAATGTCACTCCTACAATGCATCATCTTTGCAAAACAAGATATCAAATTCTTTAACTTCCCAGCACACTAAATTATCTCCCATTTCCTCTACTTTTTTTCTTACAAAAACATATACTATACAAATACACATACCCCCCATTGCCTATCAACAATAATTGTGTACTGAGACTTCCAAAGAAGTTAGGTGACAGTTTAAGTTAGGTGACTTTACATTTGCGTGTATGTAATTACCTGTGAGCATAAGTCTTACCTTTCATGGTTTCCTAGGTAATAGGACCTCTTTGTTGACAGAACAATCCTAATATTGACATAGGAAAAGGAGCCACAAATAAGAGTTGGGCTGTTACTTAGGAAAGCTTGTCATTGTTACTTCCCCAGGCGATAAGAATAAATGATACAATAAAAGAATGAGTGCCTGCTTCAGCAACGCATCATTAAAAGTGAAGAACTACTACAGGAAGCAGAACTCTAAAAGAATGTATGCACTTATGCAACCTTCCTTTTAGCCTTTTGCAGCTAATTCTTATTATTATACATCAAGATAAGAAAAAAAATCACATAAATCTTTGAGGAAAAAAGAATGAAAGAGGGCTTTCTTTAAAGGTTACTAGCTAAATCCGTTTCTTTACTTTCTGATTTTTCTTTCCTTTTAAATAATCATTGAAGGCACTGATTCAAAGGAAGTTAAAGCTGCAAAAGACCTAGAAATCATCTAGGAGTCTATTGACTTTAAAATATTTTTTTCTGAAGAATATTTTGTTCAAGTTCAGTGAAATTCCAACATGTGACAGCGCTTTGTTCTGGCTGAAGTCCACTTGGGTTCCTTTCCTCTTGTAGCCTACATCAGTAGTGGCTTCTACAGGGATTCTGGGTAATTTCCCCCAAGAGCACTGGCCTGGAATAGTGCCCCCTATGTAGAAATAAGAAAAAAATGAGGCACAGAAAGATGAAGGGATCCACCATCACAAAGGTGGTACACAGCAGATAAACATCTCTTCCTTGCCTTTTTATCTCCTACATTTGTCTTCTCATCTTTAAATCGTTTAGTAGGTCTGCAGAATAACTTTCCAGAGAAGATCAACTACACCACATAGCTAAAAGCTGACTTCCCTTTTTTCTTTCATTTCAAAAAATCAAAACACCTGGTTGTGAAATGGGACGTTTTCACAGAATATTTAATTATGGTCCACTTACTGATAGTATCAGTTTTATGTGAACAGTTACATGGCAATTAAATTTCTCAGATTACCATTCTTTAAAGAGTTCTCCAGAGTGCGTCAATGAAAAGGGACCCATTTTTCCAAACCTGTCTTGTTTCCTTAGTGAGTCAGTCTCTCAAAGCTTGTACTGCAGTCATTGTTTGTATTATAAAAGTAATCCCTAAAGTAAGAACAACTACATATAGTCTCTATAAAATTCCTAGCCTAAATAGTCATTTCAAATGCCTTGCTTTCTCAAGTATTGCTTAATATTACCTATGACTACGACTGTACAAAAATATAGAACACTTGGGAGAAGATTATGGCAACAGTGAGACCTGGGAACATTTGTGTATTGGAAGGAAAAACCATGATTCTTGTGGGCAACAAAGAGAATGATCTTGAACAACAAAAGAATATAAGAGTCTGGCATACCATGCTTTTCCAAACGTATGGCTTCATTTAACAAACTTGGGACAGTCTTTATTTTTTCCATGATTACTTGTGTGTCAGCAGGCATAGCTTGGCCTTCTCCATCATAGGCCTGACGCTGAGTCAATGCTTAGCATCCAAACCACACATAAACTATTTTTTCCCCTAGAAAGTGCTCATTGGATGACTTAATAAAAGTATTTTAATGTTTGGAAAGGAAAAACATGCTTGCCTTATTCCTTTAGATTTACAGCTGCTTAGGGTTTATAGAAAATACTGTTGTCAACAATATTCAAAAGGCAGAATAAAAGAGTTTGAGGATGTAATCTTGCTACCTCTATGTTACTCCTACCATTCTGATATGGTTTGGTTCTGTGTCCCCACTCAAATCTCATCTTGAATTGTAATCCCCACACGTCAAGGGATGGACCTGGTGGGAGGTGATTGGCTCATGGGGTCAGTTTCCCCCATGCAGTTCTCATAATACTGAGGGAGTTCTCATGAGATCTGGTTATTAGATAAGTAAGCAACTGGCATTTCATTGCGCGCTCGCACGCTCTCTCTCTCTCTCTCTCTCCCCCCCCTGCTGCCATGTAAGACATGCCTTGCTTCCTCTTTGCCTTCCACCATGATTGTAAGTTTCCTGACACCCACCCAGCCACGTGGAACCATGAGTCAATTAAACCTCTTTTTTTTTCTTTTATAAATTACCCAGTCTCAGGTATTTCTTTATAGCAGTATGAAAATGGACTAATACACATCTGCATACCAGAAAGCCAGAGTGATGTAATCTGATGCAGAACAGAAGTTACTATAGAAAGTATGGCATGGGGCCGGGCGCGGTGGCTCACACCTGTAATCCCAGCACTTTGGGAGGCCGAGGCCGGCGGATCACGAGGTCAGGAGATCGAGACCATCCTGGCTAACAAGGTGAAACCCTGTCTCTACTAAAAAATACAAAAAACTAGCCGGGCATGGTGGTGGGCACCTGTGGTCCCAGCTACTCGGGAGGCTGAGGCGGGAGAATGGCGTGAACCTGGGAGGCGGAGCTTGCAGTGAGCCCAGATCGCACCACCGCACTCCAGCCTGGGCGACAGAGCGAGACTCCGTCTCAAAAAAAAAAAAAAAAAAAAAAGAAAGTATGGCATGGGTGACTGATTCTTGCAGGATGCTGACTTCTTAATGAGTTTTCAAACCTTGGACTTTGTACACACCAAATTGTTCTGAGATCAGCACAACTGACTTCTGATTCTAGCGAATTTATGCAATTCCTGTAAAAACAGAGCAAGGAAAGATGAGACCCTGTATCACTGAAGTCATGAATAATAACAATAGCAACAGTATAATAATAGCAAATGTTTTGGGAGCATTTACTATTCCAAACACTAAGCTAAACACTACATGCATCATTTTTCTTATTCTTACAATAAATCTTATATTTCTGTTTTGCAGATAGGAAAATAAAACTTAGGAAAGTTAGGTAATCCATCTAAGTTCACAGAGCTAATAAATTATGGAGTCAATATTAGGAGGCTGGTCTTTCCCTTTAATACCAATACCTTGTTCTTAATCATCAACAAGTCCACTTCCATCTCTGAGTAGAGGAAGGTAGACTAGATCATGTATAAATTCCAGATCAACTCTTTCAAGCTTTTGATTTTATACTAAAAATCATCTCCTAAACGCCACTAGCAGAAAATAGCATATCATCTCCAGGAACACAGTCCTCAATAGCTGTTTTTCCAACCTCATCTTTCAAGCAACTTGTTCATACATTTCTCATATTCCAAATGAACAATTTCCAAGGCCTTTCCATCTGACTCCATATTCACTGCTGTTTTTCATTCTCACTATTGTCTCCCTTCTTGCACCTTTACCTATCAAAATTCAAACTAGCTATAATTTCCAAACTAAATGCCACTTTCTCCACAAAGCTTTCTCATCAGATGGTGTCTGCTCTATGCATAATTTTTAATTACCAGCCACACATGTCCTGTGAGATGTTATAGCCTTTTATCCTGTGGACCACACACACAGCATAGACACTGTAAAAGGAACAAAATTGTCTCATAACTCTGTCTAATTATCAATATTGTCTAATGACTCTGTTCACCTACTGTGGAGGTGGCTTATTCTTCTCTTATTGCTCATCTTTACCTCTACATTAACCCAAGTCAAGTGCAGCCAAGGAAGTCACAATGAGCTGCTTATTTGTAGTTATTTTCCAAAGGATTAAAAAAAGTACAACATATCATTTATGGATGCTATGTAATCAGGGATCTTTACATAAATAAAAGTCAAGCAATTTCAGAAAAATGCTGATAGGAAATAATTCTGTCCAAAAATTCTGAAACAACAATACAACCAAGGGTATGCATGTGTAATCTTTTTGGTAGCACATTACAGACATACTTCTAATACTTCTAGTACTTTATATTCTGAAATTGTATTTTCATCATGGTTTCTCAGCAGGAATTTCATAACCAGTGGTCAAAGCTAATCTCAACATCGCTGATCTAGCTTCAAAAATAATAATAATAGCAACAACAAAAATGAGGTTGAAGAATAGAGCTTTTGTATGATACAAACGTCAGTTGATTACACATCAATTTTTCACATGCCATAAAACATAAACATGTATCTGGAAACCTCAGCTGCAGTGCACAGGAATTAAATGAATACGAGGGAGGTAAGGGGAGATTATGACAGATGTACAAGTAGAGAAGGAAGAAAGTTTGGGAGAAGGATCAATGAGTTGATGTTCAATGCTAAGAAAGCACAGATCCCAGGTCCCAGAAGCAGGCTTTTCTACTCTCAGCATTCTTGACTGACCTTCAATGGGCTCAGTCAGACTTGAAGACTTCAAAATAGCACATAGGTTTTCCTTTCCTTTAGAAAAGGAACTGCATTTTCTTTACTGTGAGACCACAACTCTTCCGCCTCTGTACAAAATCTCTGGGGTGTTAAGGCAAAAATAAGGAAAATATAGTCAACTGCAGATATTAAATAAAATAGTGCTTGCAAAGAACTTTGTAATTCAAATGTATTGGCTAGTTTGTAACATGTTAGTTTCATACTGAAGAGCTATATCATTTTTATTACAAAATAAAGCTTTTGAAAATGTTAACATTTATATTTTCAACAAATTCATGAATCAGATTTGCCTTATGTCATCTTATTAAGCATCTCATAGCTAATATCTTAAGCGTTTAGTGCTTGATAAACACATTTTGTTTGAGGTTTTCTTTAAAAGATGGACATATTAAATTGACTTTTTAAAAAGGCTTAGTTTATAGCACAATGTTTTGAGGCATAACATCATCGTTTGTTAAATTTTAGTTTTTATGAAGGTTGTTTCTAAAATCTAAATCTCAGGTGTGTATTTTCCTTAATACACAAAACCACTATTAACTGTAAACAGAAAGAATTTGATATCTAAGTCTAGGGGCAATCTACCTCTTTAGTCCTACAGATCACACAGAGGATGAAAAGGATTCATAACTGACATAACAAAAATCTCTGGTAGACCTAAGACACAGGTTGGGAAAGGGGAAATTATACAGAAAAAGACACAAAAAGGATAAAAGTACTTAGGAAACAAAGAACATATAATAAGAGGGGTGGTAAGTAGTGGTGTGAAGACAAGGTACTTCAGGGAACGTGTAAGTTTCACGCACAATAAGGCACAGTCATAGGATCAACTTCTCAGAGAAAACATTGTCATCAAAGCTACATTTTACAGTGCAAAACACCACATTGTAACTTCCAAACACATTAACCTGGAGAGGAAAACACAGACAAAAGCATTCCAATGTGAGAATATATCTTTCAAATGAATGCAATAAGCCAAGAACCACCTCCAATCTAATGGTTACATGACTCGGAGCCAGGACCAGCTCAAGGCCCTGGTCAACTGTGCATGCTTTTGCAGTTGTCTGAAGAATCTTCCAGTGATGAGCCAGACCACTAATAACTGATTCCAAGGTTATGGTGTAGAGAACTGAAAAGGTTCCTTACCCTTCACGCTGCCAATACTTTGTTTCCTTACTCACAATTAACCTTATGATCTTAAATTATAAACCCCACATAATAAAGCTGACTAAATAAGAAACATCCTGTCTTATTCTGCAAAATAATAAAGAAGTCACTCTGATTCATTCAAATTACGGTAAATTTAATTCTTTCTGAATTTCGTGTAAAAGCTCTATTAAAAAGTCCAAAATAAATACACTTGCTCGGACACAAAGGATGAAGCAAATTGCAAAAACATTAAGTCCTAATCTGGTGGTTCTCAACATTTGTAACAATTTAGAATCACCCAGGAAACATAAAAAAGAGAAGATTCCTAGGCTTCCATCCTCAGAACAATTATATTATTCTTTCTGGGAGGTTAGACTCGGGCATCAGTATTCTTTAAAAGCTCCTCAAGTCATGAGAATACATAGCCAAGGTAGAGAACTACAGGCCTCATCTATTCGCTTATGAGATGGTAGTGGAGTGACAGAAGGAAATTCTCCTATAAGATGAGAATTCAAAGTCAAATTAAACAGGATGAGATGTGTGGTTTGGGGCAAATGAATCAGGCTCTCTGTGCTTCATATTCTGTATCCTTAAAATGGAGGACAAATAATTTCTCTTAAAGATCAGATACTTCTCTGGGGTTAAGGATCAATTATCACAGAACAGCTGGCTAGTGGTGAGACTGCAACAAGGTGGAATTCCCTCTCACTCCTGAACGCCTCCTTTCTCCCTCTGCCATTGATCTAAGCCTTCATCAACTAAGTTATTTATTCACTTCATGTCACAAAATATTGCTTTCTCATGAAAAGAAAGTGGTGATTATTAATTTCTAGGCATACTAAAAATTAAATATTTTTAAATTTATTCATTCCAGTCAAGGTTTAATATATTTATTAAGAATAATATAAAAATATGTCTTGAATTATCTACCACATCTCAGTAGAACACTTTCTCTTAAAATAGTAATCCTTGTGCAAAATGGTCTAGAAGGAGACAGACATTTAAAAATACAATGAATCACATAGGTACAATAAGAGAAAAAAATATATGATAAAATGGATGAAAAGAGAGGAAAGCGTCAGAAAATGCTTTGAGCAGAAAAAAGTTCCAGTGCGATTATAGACTTTACCAAGAAAGCTAACCAAGCTTATTCTTTCATATAAAGGACCATTTAAGAAATCAGATATTGTAATTTCTAATCTTCCAAATGATTGTTTGCCAAATCCACATGAATTTGACAAAAAAAAAAAAAATCAACGAGAATGTCAAATATTTTAAAGAACATCTAAAATTATCAGAAAGACAGCATAATAAAGAAAACTATTTAAACTAGTTAAGAGTGAACACTGTGGACATTTATACATGAGCTATCTCTGCTGGGCATAAATGGCATCTGAGAATAATCTAAACCACGGTCACTATGTCTCTTGTATACTTCTTACCACAGCGCTGCCACTGGCACAGCCACCATCTCGCACTATTTCTTTCAGTCAGGGTTGGATTTAGGAGATGACTTTTAAGCAACCAAACCACGCAGTGTCACACTGTTTGCCAAGGGAAATTTTTGGTGTGTGTGTGTTTGTTTTTAAGATGGAGTCTCATTCTGTTGCCCAGGCTGGGGTGCAGCCATGCAATCTCAGCTCACTGCAACCTCCGTCTCCCAGGTTCCCAGCGATTCTCCTACTGCAGCCTTCTGAGTAGCTGGGATTACAGGCATGTGCCACCACATCTGGCTAATTTTTTTGTATTTTTAGTAGAGATGGGGTTTCACCATGTTGGTCAGGCTGGTCTTAAACTCCTGACCTCAGGTGATTCACCCGCCTCAGCCTCCCAAAGTGCTGGGACTACAGGCGTGAGCCACCGCACCTGGCCAGGAACTGTTAATAGCACACCGTGCACCATGTAGACTATAATTTCACTATCAGTTCCCATAATTGAATGCAGATGCTACATGCCCATGGGACCATTTCTGGTGAACTTTTTGACCACTGAATGGAGGGATCTAGTTTGTTCTTCTCATAGAGCCAAGAAGGTCTTTTCAGTGCTGCAACATCCTCATTTGTTAGGAGACATGAGGGTGAAAAGGTTGTTGGGCAAGGGCTTGATGCTGACCGCTAATATTTGCCATGTTAGCTCCCTCCTCTCCTTCATGAGCTATGTAAATTTTAAGAGATCAACCAGTATCTGTAGCCCTGAAAAGGTCAGATGTGATCATTATTCTACTCAACTACCAAAGTTAATTTTGTTTCAATCAAAATAAGCAAAACCAATTGAGATTTTTAGAGGACTTTAAAAATTACATATCTGGTACTCATTCATTTATGTTGTTCATGTTTCTAGTTATTTATTCATTCATGACCTAGTCATTAAATAAATAATTATAAAGTCTCTATTATAAACCAGATAATGTTCAAGGTACTGGAGATGAAAAGATAAATAAGACAGCATCCCTGCCTCAAGTTCTTTACAGTATAGAACAGGATTTCTCATCTTCACCATTATTGACACTGGGGACCAGGCAATTCGTTGTCACAGAACTTTTCCTGTGCATTGTAGAACATTTAACATCACCCTTGGTCTCTTCCCACTAGATGCCAGTAGCACCCCCTCACTGCCTTCTCCCCAGGGTTGTGACAAGGAAAATGTCTCCAGACATTGCCAGATGTCCACAGGGGACAAAATCACTTTCAGATGAGGACTGATGGTCTAGAAGGAAGAGATAGACATTACAAAATACAATGAATGACATGGGTACAATAATAGGAAAACACAGACAATAAAATGTAGGAAAAGAGAGGGAAGTGCCAGGAAATGCTTTGAGTAGAAAAAGGCTGAAGAGTGTGATTATAGACCTTCTTTCTGACTAAATATGCTTGTTATTTCTACTGTGACAAGACTACCCCAGGCTGGGGTGAGAGGCATCATGTGAGGCCATCTCTTCCTAGAATCCCAAATGGGATCTTCTCATTTGATTTCTTACCCCTCACACCCTCCCCTGGATTGAAAGGGATAACACTCAGCTGTGTTTCCCTCCTGGATGAAACTACTCTAACGTAATATATCCTCTTTCTCTGGATCACAGTAAGCCTGTAGGTCCTTGCAGATTATTGCAAGCATGATTGAGCAGAAGGAAGGTTGAAGTAATGCTCTTGAGTGTCCCTCTGCTTCAGTGTGGCAGGAGGGGGCAGAGGTGTCCAAAGGCAGGGAAGTTAAGAGCCAGTGAGACTGCAGTGGGGGCTTCTATAGCAAATGGCTGAGGCTCAGTGGGGTCTACAGTGCCTAAAAGAGCCAGATGGCATCAAGGCAGCAAGAAAGACCACTGTGGAGGCTCTTGCAGTGAGAAATAAGGAGCAGAGAGGAAATCTGAATGACTGGACATAAACCTAAAATAAATCTAACTACATAAAAATATAGAGAAAAACTGAAATACCATTAAAAAAAGCATGTTAGAATTCTTTACTAGAGTAGGCATAATTCAGGAAGATTCTATCAGTTACAGAAAAGGAATCATCTCCATATTCTTTGCCCATCTGTATTTTGACGTGATGACTTTCTATTTTGTTACTCAATAACTTCAAGATTAGAAATACAACATTCTTCAGGAGCACACAGCACAGTGCAGGCCTTGGCACTCAGGGAAAACTGGGATGAAAACATAATTTTGAACAGAGATTGGAGCATGAACAGAAAGTAGCTTGCTGAAGGTAGAGAGGACAAAAGAGAGAGGAAGGATATTCCAACAAAGGGGATGGATGCAAGGGGCTCCAGATGTGGGGAAGAATTAGGTGAGTTTGAGAACTGGCATATATACACACAGCATATCTAAGGTAAAGAGAGACATAATAGCCAATATTTATTCAGGATGTATTATATTCCAGGCACTATGCTACATGCTTTATAAAACTAATCCTGATTAAGGTTCATAACAATTAAGTAGGTAGTTGTAGCCCCTCTTCCTCATTTAGTTATTATCTTCATCATCATATTTTGTATTTTGGGAAATGGATAGATACAAGGAATGAAAGAACAGATTCGCAAGAACCATTTAAGAAGCTATCGCTGCAGAGCAGGAAGAACTGAAGTTCCAGACTATGCCATCAGTGATTGGAATAAAAAAGAATGAATGGATTCATGAGTCATTTCAAAGGTAGAACTGAAAGAGGTTGGATGCAACCAACTTATTTTTAAAATTCAAGAGAAGTGTTGAATAGGAGGCCAAAGCTTTAACTATGGAAAACAAGTAGCTAAGTCCTGCCCCAAGATGGGTCAACAGAAAGTGGAAAGTGGGGTTTGGGAGGCATGCAAAGATATAGAAAAGATAAGCTGTAAAATGGGGAGCTATGATTTGTACTGCTCAGTTTGAGGTACAGCAGGTAGCTGGAAATGGAGAATGGGAGCTTTGCAGGGAGAGATGGTCAAGGACATAAGTTTAGATGACTTTTACTTTGAGGTAAAAGTTGGATCCTAGGAATGATTAAAATGGTAAAAAGAGAAGGAGGCAAATTAAATCAGGTACTGATAGTTCCGGATCAAAAAGGATCCATACCGTTCATCTGCAAGTCCAATCTATCTTGCTTTCTGTTCAAACATTAACAATGCCAAGAGCCCTGGAATCCAAAGTACATATTGCTTTTCTGATTTTTTTTGCTCCAAAGAGACCAGGAAGAGCAACCACTATCTGATAACTGCTCTTTTTCCAAGGCCTTTCCAGATACAAACATTTCTAAGCCTTGTGCTCTCTAGGGACCCTTCAGAGATCCATAGGCTCATGTCATCCTGTGATCATGCCCACGGACCTGATTCTCTTAACTTTCTCAAACTAAATGTCAGATCAGGCGGGGACTTCAGATGTGGCTGTTTTAATGTCGTTGAGGTAAATAAAATAGTGACCTCCCACTGAAGGACACTGGGCCTTACAGCTTGGTATCATTAAATGTGTTCAATCTGATTTGTTGAAAGTTCCATCCTTGCTTTGTCATAAAAGAACAAATTAAATATTTAAAGGAATACAGCAAATGTTTAAAACATGTTGCCTTTTCTTCACCATCTGTGTTTTATTTATTAAATTCTGCCCACTTAAAATTATCCTCTCCCCAACCTGCAACTGTCAAAATCCCATCTTTCAACATTTCATCTCATCTCAAAACCCCATTAGAAAGTTATTCCTATTCTTCTTAGGGGGAATGAATTGTCAATCACTCTGTGCCCTGGGCACTTATATCTGTGAAAGCCTTTGCTGTGTTCTCCTATATTTTAGGGATGAGCGCATGTGTTTGTGCTTTTGCGTGTGTGTGTGTGTGTGTGTGTGTGTGTGTGTGTGTATACATGTGATTGGAGCTGCTGAATGAAGTTGCTGAAAGAGACATATGGCCATGTAAGTAATAACAAATAGAAGGGCTCTATGAAAACACAAGCCAGAAATTATTCACTATTTCATGTTGAAAATAACACTTTCAGCAGAAAAATCCTCATTTGAAAATAGCAACAGTATAATTAGCCTTCAACTTTACTTCCTTATTAGTGATGCAATTCTCCATTCCACACAATGCAACACATTGTCAGAAATGGATGTTCATATAATGGATTGGAAGAGCATAGAATCCAAACATCTGGATTCTTCCACACATGCCTCATTAGCTGTTTCTGCAAAAGCCAATAGGAACTCCATGTTGATGCAATTAAATGTGACTGGAGAAATACATGCTTCTCACATTTTTAGTTATACATATGTATATGTTTGGCATATAATTCAATATAGTCACAGAAATTTTAAAAAAGAAAAGTTTTCTACAGCCATGTCTGTTAACCATCACTGTGCTACTTCCTGGAAGCAGGGGAAAAGTGAGTAGTCCTGGGCTGCTGGCCACTTCACCACATTGCCATAGTGAGAGAATGCCTAGTCCATAAATAAATTTAGTCCTGTATTAGGACTTCAAGCCTGCTCTTTATGATGGCAAAAATATGCTTCAATTTGAAATTGCCCAGAAATGAGTGAAACGAGGGATTTTATCCAACATTTCTTAATTTGCAAGAACACAAAATGGGTGAATACTTGTAATTCTTTCTCTCATCACTCTCGTTTTAAACAGGCCTGCAAATGGTGTGGCCTACACTTAGAATGAGAACACAGCTCAGTTTCACAGCCCTTGGAGAGCCAGCCTGGAGTAAAATCCAATAGCAAGGGGATTGAGGAAGAAGCTGATTTTCACGCTTTCACTTTCATTCTCTCATTTCCAATTTTGCCCTTTATATGCTAAAGACACAGTAATCCATGCCCAAGTTGGAATGAGTTTTCCTTCTTACGTTTCTGTGCACATGAGAGCCTCGAAAAGGGAGGGCATCCTCTCATTGCTTTTATAACTTTTCCAAAGGGAGAAGATTTACTCAACCTTCCCTTTGATTATCTACTATAGAAAAATATTGAGTTACATAATATCTATATTCTCTCTTACCTGAAATCTCTCACTTTCATTCCAAACTAAGTAAATACTAAACAAAAAAGTGGTATGCTGTTACTAATTTAGGGTGCCCAAACTGTCCCACAAGGAAACAAATAAGCATGTTGTCACTGATCAGATTTTCTGGATACAGACACTGAGATCCGTGTACAGGAGGTTTCTTGGCATGTCTTCTCAGGAATATTGCTTGTAAGGGAGTGAAGAAGTAAGATTTTTCCAAAGGAAAAGTTGAAATGTAGTAGAGTTCAACCAAAGGCTTCAGCCCATCCCACAGAGTCTGCAGAACTCTCAATCTGCAGTGACCCTCTAAAGATGTCCCGAACTGAGACAAGGGGGCCAGGCGTTTATATCCCCAACAGACTAGACATTGGACACTTGAAGGAGCGTTCTTCCATCAAGGGCAATTTCTACAGGAGAACACAGCTAGGATCCATCAGCAGCCAACATACTCAGGGTTGGGGAATGAGCACTTCGACTCTGAAGGCATTGATCTGGGTGACACACAATAGTATCCACTACAGTTCACCCTAATATATGATGCTTAGTTCTACTTGCTTCTTGTAAATAAGCTCTCTCAATCTAGAAACATCCTCTTTGGGATGCTAGTTGGTCTCATTTTCTAATGAAATTTGTAAAAGGAATTTTGGTCCTCTCCACTAGGGCTAGTCTCAAGGCTGCAAATGATACTCAGCGGTGCCCACCTTTACCCCCCATTCTATATTCCATACATTCTCAGCTTGCACCTCTTTTGGTCTAGGTTGTCTACCTGTTGGGTTGACCCAAATACTCATTTTCCAGGGGTCTGAGGTCTTGGCCAGCATGCAATTCTTGGGTCACAGGTGCAAAATTTTTGTTTATTACCATCTTGTCACAACAGGGAAGGGGAGTACCAAGCAACACACTGTAGGTCAGTGGTGCCAAACACGCTCCTCCCTGCCCCAAGTGTGGAACAGCTACCTTTTCTACCCCTAATATTTGGGGTCAACTACCCTGCCACGATGTAGTCATTTCTTCCTACTCACTCCTTGATATAAGGAGACTGACCAGACAGCAGTAATAGCTTAAAGCTCAACAGGACTTTCCTTGTCTCTCCTGGTAAAAGCATTTCCTTTGGAGAATAAGTACTTCCAGACCCACAAAAGCCTAAACTTTTTTTTAAAAAAAAGAAGCTAAAATTCCCCCAAGTGTGTTATGAGGGTGGTCATAAGCTAGGCCACTCCACCCCTTACCTTCCAGACACCTACTGGGAAAATAAAATCAGTTTATGGTTATTGATTTAGGGTATTTAACACCTCCTGGTGTATACACGCTTGCAGACTATCAACACCAAGTTGGCCTATCATTTGTACCACAAAAAAAGAGCTGTTTCATCCTTCTTTCAGGTTGTTTGTTTGAGTTCCCTAAGTTCAGAATTCCTTGACTGTAATACAACCCACTAAGCATGCAAGTATCAACCGAAAATGTTTGCATCTTCCTGTGGGAATTGAGACTGAGGAACCACCACAAAAAATGTTAATACTCTGGCTACTGCTATTGTTGCAAATAATAAACTGCCTTTGTTTCTGACCCCAAGGTCTTGCATCTCCTGCTGTCAGCATCCATGAATCCACGGCAGGCTGATTTTAAAATTTGTAAATAAGGTAAAAAAATCTTACACCCTTCACAGTTCTAGACACTTATATATGTTGTTATGCAAAAATATACTTTAAACAGCAGTAAGAGTGTTATAAACACCATTCTAGAAAATACTATGCAAATAAAGAGTTATAATCATCCATATTCATATTTTCTAGCCAGAAAAGAGAAGTACTAAGTTATGAAGACGTTACCTTTCTCAAATTATATAACTATTTTGTGATGGAACCAGGAGCTAACATGTTGATCAATATGTGATCAAAGGAGGGCATAGAAGGTACTAGCTAATTGAGTTACACACACACCCACACACAAATGACAGCTGACAGCATTCACTTGGTGACCCCAACTGCTTTCTTCACACTTCTTACATAAGATCTCCACCTCTACGTGGTACATGGGAGACAGAGTACAGAATCAAATCCAAGGATACAAGAACTAAAATGTTGCTTGGCTAACTTCACTATAATAGACTCTATCTGTAGCATACTTCTTATCTCTGCACTTTAGAAGAAAATCTTATGGTGTTTTGTATGAGGAACTTAAAGTGAGGACTTTTATATACATTTTGTTCCCAGTTTCTAGACCTAAAAAGAGAATCAGCATTGTTTTATTCCTATAGGCATAACACTTTCATATTCTACATTTACACAACTTATTACCAAACTTCTCGGACATACGGACCTAACTTATTGTCTTAGCCTGTGTTCCTCCAAAGAAGAATCTGAGATAAAGTTTTACATACCAGGAGTTTATATACAAGTGGGATTCCAGAGAGCTAAAGGGAAGTCCAGGAACAGTGAATCCGTGAAAGAGGAAAAGCCAGTACAAGGCTGCATTATCAAAATGGCCAACTGCTACAACAGATTACGTCCAAACCAACAGGACCATCTGAGGAGTCTAAAGAAATACATCTTAGAACTAGGAAAAAGCATTGATCAGTGGACTCTCACCCACCCTATTGCATCAGCTCTCACCCCCTACTGCATCAGCTCTCACCCCCTACTGCATTAGCTCTCACCCCATACCACATCAGCTCTCCTGCACTTCCAGGTTGCACATGTGTGAGAACCAAGTGGGCTCCCACAGCAACTGCTGAGAATCCCCATGGCAGGAAGCAAAACAGAGATGTCAAGTCTTATCTCTACAAAGCTGGTGAAAGCCCAGTATACCCAGGCAGGATCTGCAATAATAGATAGGGCTGCCAGAATTAAGAATGAGATCCAAGAGTTAACTAAAACTAGCCTCCTCTGCACACATTTTCTGGTGGTAAAGATGGCAGCTTCTCTATTACTGATTAAAAACCAGACACTTTTAGTCCTCAACCAGACTTCCCACCCACTGAAGAAATTCTATTATTCTGATTTTTCACACTATCCATTTCTTAAATCAGAGAGGCTATATAACACGAGAGTAGAAAAGACAGATTCTGGTGGTAGACTTCTGTAGAGAGAGGCTCTGATATAATTTGAGCAAGTTACATAATCTCCTGATGCTTCTTCCTGTTCATCCATAACAAGAAGAATCATATCTACTGCAAAAATTATTTATAAGGATTAACTACATTAATACTTAAAAAGTGTTTAGAAAAGCGTCCAGCACAGAGTCCATGAATATTCAGTACTACATTATTTAAACTTCATCATTATTGATATTTCTTAGCTTAAAGAATGACACTTTCAATAAAAATTTGCTTGTAATGGGATCTAAAATGATGAAGTCTGTTGAATTTGAGCACTATATGTTCCCAGTTGGTTCATAACTTTATAAAAATGGAATGAAAAAAGCATTCTCAAACATAAACTTATTGAGGGTACAAGTCTGCCTTACTCATCCCTAAATTCCCTAGACCCAATGAAGTCCCATTTTCTCCATGCTTACCTCTACAGCCTCATCCCTTGCAACACATATTTCCAGGTTTCAAAGTTCATATGGTTTGCCTGTGTCCCCATCCAAATCTCATCTTGAATTTAGCACCCACAATTCCATGTCATGGGAAGGACCCAGTGGGATGTATCTGAATCATAAGGGCAGGTTTTTCCTGTGCTGTCCTCATGATAGTGAAAAAGAGTAAGTTTCCCTGCACAAGTTCTCTCTTGCCTGCCACCACGTAAGACATCCCTTTGCTCTTCCTTCGTTTTCTGCCAAGATTGTGAGGCCTCCCCAGCCATGTGTAACTGTGAGTCCATTAAATATTTTTACTTTATAAATTACCCAGTCTCAGGTATATCTTTTATCGGCAGTATGAGAGCAAACTAACAGAAAGACGTTCCTGGCACATGTTGGCTTTGCAGCCCCTTGATCGCTCCTGCTTCATGACTCTCACAAGTTATTCCGTTTGTCTTCAGCACTACTACTTCCATTATTTGACTAATAATTGTCAGCCTTCAGGGCTCAGACTTTCCTTCTAATGGGAAGCCTTCCTGGATCCCCCAAGTCCGAGCAATGTTTCCTTCCTATGTGCACCCAAGGTGCCCATATTTCCTTGTCATAGCACTTACTCTCCAGTATTGTTATTACCTGTCCTCATCTGTTTCTCTCACTAGATTTAATTTTGCAATGATTGTGTCATTTTCATCATTGAGTACTGTGCCTGGCACAAAGCAAACCCTTAATAAATATTAGTGGAATCATCAAATGACAGAATGAATGAACACATACATAAATGTGTGATCAAAGGAGGGCACAGAAGGCACTGAGTCACACACACACACACACACACACACACACACACACACACACACACACACACGACAGCTGACAGCATTCACTTGGTTTTCTCATTTTTGTTCTCCATTCCACTCACACATGGCTAGAGCCCTCCCTCCTCCTGGAATGTGACAGCAACATGTAATAGTGGCCACTTCTCTGGACTGGTGCCCGACTCTGTAGGGGTCTCACCGGGTTTCCAGCTTTGACTGAGGGTCAGGAGTAGAGTCCAACTCATTCTCTCTCCTAACAAGCACAATTATATTGCTCCTTGTGATTGGCCCTTTTTTAATCTGACCCCAACTGCTGTCTTCATACTTCTTACGTAAGATCTCCACCACTGTGTGATGCATGGGAGACAGAGTACAGAGTCAAATCCAGGGATACGGCTTGATCGGTGCATTGAGTGGAGCCTCACTTCAGTATCACCAAAGACAAAAGTCATTCACTCCTCATTGAAACAGAGTCAATCCCCTTAATTATTTCAACAGTCACTTCTTACTAGAATGTGATTATAACCCCAAGGAATTCCTCATTATGCATGAACACAGTGGTAATATTTTAAAGTGAACAAAAACTTTTTTAGGGTGTCTATCTTCTTTCTCAGTGCTCTGCTCCTCAATGCTCCTAGCCTTCCCTCTGGAGCTTCTTTCCCCAGAAGACAGTCTTTACCAGCCCCTGTGGCTCTCCAGATGACTCCCAAATCCACCAAGATGAGGGTATAAGTCTCAAGACAGTGTTTTCAAAAGTGGGATTTTTGCATCTCCAAAATCTGCAACAACTCAATGCAGTGAACCAGATTGTCTTGGGGTGGGAACCCTGAATGTCATTTTACATGCCCCAGGTGATAAAAATCATGCACTCCCAGTATTGAGATCCATAGACTTTACTCCTTCCAAATATTTCCAAGTAAGGAGATAACGTTCAAACCACAAAGTAATAAAGCCTGATATGTATCTGAACTGAAGACCCTTTGCTTCCCCATAAGAATGGGTCTGACTCAGGTAATTAACCACATAGCAGTTTTAGACATTAAGATCAGGTGGCCTAATGGAGCCATATGGAATTGAGATCATATCAGTTTAGGGGGTTATTGACTCTGACATCTGACATCAGTTTAAATCTGAAGCCAGAATTTATGAGCTGCTTAAAGGTACATTTTTAACTTCTAGGAACTAAATGTTCTCATGGTAGCAAGCACAGTTGGAAATCTTAAGAGACTTAGATTTGCTGGCTTGGGCAATGGATATGCATGATTACCTGAAATACTGGAAAACACAAGAGGAATGTTAGTGACTCTGAAGAATTCAGTCAAAGTTGAAGAATCTGGCTACAGATTACATTTGAGTAGAATCCAGAATTAGTAAATTGATGAACAATGCCCTACGCACAATGTTACTAAATAAATAGTAAGCAGACAATATTTATTTCACAAGTAAGAAAAGTTTTAAGTAACCTCAGAACATTTTTCTTTAAAACCAAGCCATTATTGTCCTGTAAAGACAATTTCTTTTCTAGCAGAAACCATATTTATAGTTTGATTTAGGTCATTGTTATATTATGGTGAAATTCCTCTTAAGACTATAAAAGGTAATTTAAGATACTGACTCTTTCCAAATAGAATATTAGTTTCTCTTGTAACCAAATACAATGGTGATACTCTCCAAATGCAATCCTTTGACTAGAAGTTGGCCCTCACGTTGGAGCAAAGGTTTTAAGCTTGCTTCATGCTGAATAAAGGCAGTCAATTCCTTCTTTTTCTTCTATATGGTTGGGCACTGATACTGCAGAGGGAAAGCTTCCCATAAAAGGCACACATAATGTCTCTTCATCTCCTCATACACCAAAGAGCTCCATTCCAAGCAAGCTGATGTTACAGTCTAAGACTTGACTCTGTCAATGTATTGTTGCCATCGCTCATTTCAGTTTTGCCAAAAACTTCTAAAGGGGTGACAGATCAAATCAGTCTAAGAAAACCCATATGGACATTCTCTCAAAAGCATATACTATAGTAGTTAATGAATACTATATATCTTTAGAAACAATACAGTATCAAGTAGCAGATATTTCACAGACCTACACATTGACATAAATGCACTTTTACTCTTCCCAGAATACGTTTAATTAAATAAAAACAAGAGCAATGAAAACCTGCATATAAGGTATATTATGTCGAAAGAAATGTGGGCTTTGGGACTGCAACTTAGATTTTTTTAAATTTTTAGTAAATATTTATTAATTGTGTACTTGGGCCAAGAACCATATTAAATACTAGTAATTAAAAGAATAATAAAAGACTGTCATTGCCACACACAAATTCACAACTCAATAGAGAGAAGCGAACATACTTCAAATAATTATAAAACAGAGTGTGTCACACCTGTAATCCCAACACTTAGGTAGGCTGAGACGGGTGGATCACCTGAGGTCAGTAGTTCAAGACCAGCCTGACCAAGATGGAGAAAGCGCATCTCTACTAAAATACAAAATTAGCCAGGTGTGGTGGCAGGCACCCGTAATCCCAGCTACTCGGGAGGATGAGGCAGGAGAATGGCTTGATCCTGGAAGGCGGAGGTTGCAGTGAACTGAGATCCTGCCATTGCACTCCAGCCTGCGCAACAGAGTGAGACCCCATCTCAAAAAAACAGAAAACAAACAAAACCAGCATGTTGCCACAATACAAGAATAACTTTTTACATAAAGTCTGGCAATTCTCATAAAGATGACATTTGAGCTTAGTCTTCAACAATAAGTGAAGGAGGCGGGCAAGCAGTCACATGGGGAAAGGAGCAAGTGTAAAGTCAGGGCTGCCCCCAAACAGTGTCTTTGGGGACTGGATACGGACTGGAAGGTCCATCATTGTGGCATAGAATGGATTAAAAAGAATATCAGGAAATAAGGCTAAGAAGCCATGAAAAAGTCTCCATCATCCTTCACAAAGTAATGTTATTTTTGATAGTTTTTTTTTTTTTTTTTTTGAGACGGAGTCTGGCTCTGTCACCCAGGCTGGAGCGCAATGGTGCGATCTCCGCTCACTGCAAGCTCCGCCTCCCGGGTTCCCACCATTCTCCTTCCTCAACCTCCCAAGTAGCTGGGACTACAGGTGCCCACCACCACGCCAGGCTAATTTTTTGCGTTTTTTAGTAAAGACGGGGTTTCACTGTGTTAGCCAGAATGGTCTCGATCTCCTGACCTCGTGATCCACCCACCTCGGCCTCCCAAAGTGCTGGGATTACAAGTGTGAGCCACCGTGCCCCGGCCATTTTTTGATAGATTATTTTCTAAAGAAATAACTTAAAATTTCTCAGTAAAAGTAGGCCATACGAAACTGTCCACCAAAACGGGAAATATTTGTGGGAAAAGAATACAATCTTATGACCACATACCCATGTGAAGCTGAAAATTCCATTTTACAGAATCATAAACATTGCTTTTTGAAGTCACAGACAACTCTAATAATTCATAATTATAAGGAAACTAAACAGAAAGATGCAAACTAGGTCAGCAATGTAGGGCACTAATCATCTGATCCTATTCTGTCTGTTTTAAAATCCTAAAGACTAATTCTTCCAATATGTGGAATTACAAGTTTGGCTTTTTTCTCATCTTAATGCAAAAGCAAAATAAAAATAAATTCAAATCTTTAGAACTAAAAGTCACGGGTGGGTTTTGGACCATTTCAGTAGCAATGGCAGTTTCCTGTGCTCTGTCCTCAGTATTATAGAGTACTTCAGTGCAGTATTCACAGACACTCCGGGGAAAAACAATCTTAGAATAAAGCAGATGAACGAGTTGTGCTTCAGTCACTCCTCTGCCTGTCCTTCCCTTAACCACCCCACTTTAAGGCATTATATTGTCGCAAAAGAAGATTCTAAAAAAGCACTCTGCCAGATGACTGAAAAACAATATATATGTTTTTTAAAAGGAATATTTACTGAAAAGATATATAATTCAAGGAGAGTGAAATTTTGAATCTTCATCTTCCAAAATATGCTCTCATTTTCACTTTTTTTGCCTTTGTGACTGTGTTCCCAGTATCCCTATCTTTTTTTTTTTTTTCTCCGAGACAGAGTCTCACTCTGTCACCTAGGCTGGAGTGCAGTGGCGCCATCTTGGCTCACTGCAACCTCCGCCTCCCAAGTTCCAGCGATTCTCCTGCCTCAGCCTCCCAAGGAGTTGGGACTATAGGCGCATGCCACCACACCCGGTTAATTTTTGTATTTTTAGTAGAGACAGGGTTTTATCAAATTGGCCAGGCTGGTCTCAAACTCCTGATCTCATGATCCACCAACCTCGGCCTCCCAGCACTGGGATTACAGGCCTGAGCCACTGTGCCCGGCCATTCCTACCATTTTTAAGGATGTTCATTACTGCCACCATATGTTGTGCTGGTCTTATGCAATTTGCTTTCATTTAGGACATTGGATTCAAGTATTAAAAAATTTAACTGCAACATAGCATGAAAATGAAATAAAACTGTATGTTCTTAGATAATTTCTGAAAAATTCACATCATCTTTGTATGTTTTTTGTCTCCTCTACATGAACAACCATAATCTGTAAGTGTTGAGTGTTAAAGTAGAGCAATTTAAAAATGCATTATTTTGTCAGGCAAATAAAAAATTTTAAACATTTTTCTCTATATTTCTTTAAAAAATTATCTTAACTTTCTAATGGGCTATGGAGACGACAACAAAAGGTCCCAACTTCTATTAAGATCCTGGAAGGGCTATAGCCAAAACAAACCAAATTGGCTTTTCTAAAACTAAAACTCAACTTCAAATCAGCTCAGTCACAGCCTGCTTAAGGCTAATCCTCACCAACTTTAATTCTCTGCCAAAAAGAAAAAGTAAATTCTTGCTGGGGGAAAATACATTAGCCAGATCCCCAAATAATCCCTAAAATATTTCATTTCAATTATGACATTCAATAAAAAGTTACCAGGCATACAAGGAAAACTGACCAAATGACTAAAGTGAGAGAAAAATCAGAACAAATGAAGCTCAGAAATAAGAAGTACTAGAAATAGACTTTATAGTAATTACAATACATCTGTTTAGTAAAACAGATGACAAGATGTAGAATTTCATTTCCCAAACACTGGAATCTATAATAAAGATTTAGTTCTAGACAATGGTACTAGACTAATTGTAGGACTAGCCCTAGAAAACCATCCTGAAAAATACAATTACTGAAAATAACATATCAATAGATGCGTTTTAACAATAGACCATCTATGACAATTAATGAGCTAGATGATAGGTAAAAATAAAAAGAAGCAAAAAAGTAATTTATGGTATTGGATCAACATAATTGCTGAATTGGAAGAGGAGGAATATAGTGGCGAAATGCAAACATCTTCTGGTGTTTTGGCAACGTTCTATTACTTGAAGTGAATAGCAGTTACAAGCGAATATTCACCTTGTGAAAATTCATAAAGTTGTGCAAGTAAAAATGCATAAAACTAATCATTTATCTACTTTTCTATGTGTAAATTTAAGTCGACAAAACATGGACTTTTGGCCTTGGAGTAAAGGCCTCCTGAGCTCTATTATCTTTCCTCCAGTTTTTCCAGAGAAATTTTTCTATTGGTGAGGAAAATGGCTTCTGTTTTCATAATCATGCATGTTGCTGCAATGCAGTGATGATGTGGTCAAGAGCACCTATCTGCTATGTAACCCTGAATCATGAGTTTGTTTGACTAACCAAATCAGAGAAGCCAATGGGGAAAATTCTGCCTTTCAATGTAGAACATATCTGTGAAACTCTGAGTAACTTTTTGTTATTCTCTGCATATATCCTGTATAGCATCTTCCGAGCAGCATTTTGCCATAGAGAAGGATATATGACCTTAGGAGGCGACGGATAGGTCTTAAATCTGCTCTTGGCTATGAATACATTTAACATGTGAGCATCTAAAACCGTGGCATGGGGAAGGTTTTTTCCACTCTTAAAATAGACTGAATTATAGTGATTTGCTTAGTAAAACTCCATTTACTAGACAAAAGATCAGGAAACTATTGCTCATGGACCAAACCCAGCTCATATCTTACAAATTTACAAATACAGATTATAAGTCCTGTGATCTAAAAATGTTTTTCACATTTTTACAGGTTTTTAAAAAGTGCTATGAGATAGAGATTTTTTACTACCAATCCCTTTACAGAGAAGTTTGCTTGCTGTTGCACTGGATCTTTGATCATTTGCCCAAAGCACCTAATGAAACAAAAGAAACTCCTGGTTGGAAAATACCAAAATCTTCAGTGATGGTTAATTTCATGTGTCAACATGGCTAGACCACAGTACCCAGATATTTGGTTAAACCGGTTTTGATATTTCTGTGAAAATATTTTTTAGATAAGAGTATAATTTAAATCAGTAGACTCTGACTAAAGCAGATTATCCTCCATAATATGGTAGACCTCATCGAACCATTTGAAGGCCTTAAGAGAAATAAGACTAAGGTCCCATGAGAGTGAGTTCTGCCTCCAGAATGTCTTCAGGCTTGAGCTGCAACATCTGCCCTTCCCTAGTTCTCCAGCCTACTGGCCTACCCCACAGATTTTAGACTTGCCGGTCCCACAATTACATTAGCCAATCCTTTAAAATAATGTAGGAAAAGTAGGACAGAGATCTAAATTACAGCATTAGGATAATAGTTAACAAAATTATATTGCATACTAGAAATTTACTGAGAGTAATTTTAGCTAGTTTTACCACACACAGACACACACATATAAATACAAGGGTAACTATGTGAGATGATGAGTATGTTAATTTTCTTGCCTCTAGTAATCATTTCAATATGCATATCAAAACATGTTATATATTTTAAATATAAATTTAAAAAATCTTGTGTGTGTATATCTATAGATAGATGTAGATATACCTTGTCGTATCAGTTCTATTGATGTTGTTTCTATGTTTCTCCTACTCTATTAGCCCTGCTTCTCTGGAGAACCCTAACTCATATACCTTTGATAGCCAAACTCCAGCCAAATTATCTTCTCCCAATCATATATATATATGAGACAACATATATGAGAAGCAATAACCTAAAAGATGTTAAAAGAGTAGAAGAATCAAGTAATACTAGCGTTCTTTTGAGAAGAAAATGAGCTAGTGCGACGGATTCATTGCAAAACGAAAAGAGTGGTTTCAAATTTCTATTCTTCTTTATACACATTTTCTTTACAATGTGATTTTGAAGCTCCTCTTATCTATTTTCCCACTCCTTGAATCTAGGCTGGCCTTATGAATCTAGGCTGCTATTCCAGCTCTAGACCTCAAAGAGCCTTCCTTATTTTCATTCTGTCTTTTGTTCCTTTGCCTTTTCCATAAGAACAAGTTCAAGCTGGTCAGCTAGAGCTGGAGACACAATGTCGAGTATAGCCTAGTCATCTCAGCCCCTAGCTCATTAGCTAACTGCAAAAACAATGAACAGCTGAACTCAACTCATATTAGCAGAATTGCCCAGCAAACAGAGATGCTTAAAAATAATAAATTATTATTATTCTGGAATAATAAAATGTGTAGGAGACCATTGATTTATACTAAGCTCCTATGCTGGGTCCAACAAAGCCAATCAATATGGAGTCATTCATGTAATGAAACTAACTAACTTGAGAGTATACTTACAGCTGAGTTTCAGTTAGCTACAGCTGCTGAAGTTTAGTCAATTGTAGATGGCCAGTGGATCCAAGTAAGACAAAATGCCAAGTTATAAACAATTAAATGTTTTTTTTTTTAGTTTGTTTAGTTCTGTTTTGACAGGGTCTTGCCCTGCTACCCAGGCTGGAGTACAGTGGTGTGGTTTCAGCTCACTGCAACCTCCATCGCTTAGGCTCAAGCAATCCTCTTGCCTCAGCCTCCCTGGTAGCTGGGGCTACAGGCACAAGTCACAACACATGGCTAATTTAGTCTATTTTTTGTAAAGACAAGGTCACTGTGTTGCACAGGCTGGTCTCAAACTCTGGGCTCAAGAGATCCTCCCACCTTGACTTCCAA
Organism: Macaca mulatta; assembly: GCF_049350105.2. Classification (NCBI taxonomy): domain Eukaryota; kingdom Metazoa; phylum Chordata; class Mammalia; order Primates; family Cercopithecidae; genus Macaca; species Macaca mulatta. The sequence continues at coordinate 19,032,571 of NC_133408.1, read as the reverse complement.
AAGTACTAGAATTACAGGCATGTGCTACCACACCCAGCCGAGTTGTTCTTTTTGCAGCACTTTTGTTTTCTGTTCATAAATGCTGTCTGACCATGTAGCAGGCAGAAGTTCTCAGAAATTGTTCTGGTTCTGAGGACTGCCAGATTTGAGAATTGTTGCTGGTGATGTTTCTTGCACAAATAAACTGATAAATTTAAACTTCCTTAAGATTTGTTTTAACACCCAGCAAACACAGATGCATTAGAATTAATAAATTATTGTTATTCTAAGTAGTAAGTTTTTGAGGCAGTTTATTATGTAACATTATTGTGGTGATAGAAAACTGATATATCCTAATTGAGAAACTGAGTCTCTTACTGTTTCTTTTATCCATCTCTCATCATCTTAGCATCTGAGTGTGGATAGTCTAGTTTACATGAAGGATGCTGAGTGTGCTTAATTTCATACCCACAGAGAATACATAAAGAAAATCCTGTTTTCGTAAGTCTTGTCAGACATAAAGAATAATTTTCCTGGACTTCTGACAAAAAACCAATCTCAGGTTGAACAATTTTTTTTTTCTGATATAGCCAGAATTCAACATGAATGTGGAAAAATCAAGTGATAATTTTATGCAACAAAAACAAAAGCTCTAAATAAAGGAAGAACACAGGATGAATTATTTGGGTGTATATACAAGATTTCTGATTAATAGCTTCGAACTCTTTTGAAGAGATTACTGGGCAAGTTGAGATACATTACCCATGGAACGAGTGGATTTGTTTTCTGTTCATGAGAAAAAACTCATAAATAAAATGAAAAGAACTAGAAAATTATATGTTTAATTATCAAATTCAGTACAAGCCATTCAATTATTTTTTAAGCAATCTTAACATTTTGGGGAAGCTTAGTCTCAAATTTTTCAGAAAATGCATCAAAGAGGAAACAGCAATTCAATAATAGCAAAGAGTAAATATATGTTAGTGCTTATCAGTAACAATGGGAAAACATGTAGATCATTTGCTACTTAATGAAGAGTAAAAATTTTAGTCCACGCAGATTTTTCATGTTAAGTTTATTCATACAGAAGTCTCAACATTTAAAAATTCTTCTGAAAAAAAAAAAAAGACATAGCTAAAATCAAAGGAGTACTGAACAAAATTGAGACATAAAAATCCATATGAAGAATCAACAAAAACAAGAGTTAGATTTTTAAAAGAATAAACAAGATTGACAGACTGCTGCTTAAATTGACAAAGAAAAAAAGACTAGGGTGACATTACAACTGATTCCACAGAAATACAAAAGATCCTCTGAGACTGTTATGAACAAATATGGATAAATGCCTGGAAACACATAACCTCCGAGGATTGAATAAAGACTAAACTGAAGCCATGTACAGACCAATATTGAGGTCTGAAATTGAATCAGTAATAAAAATTCTACCAACCCAAACAAAAAGCCCCAGACTAGATCGATTCACAGCCAAATTCTACCAGATGCACAAAAAAGAGTTAGTAAGAATTCTCTAAAACTACTCGAAAAACTTGAGCAGGAGGGACTCCCCTTTTCTTCATTCTATGAAGCCAGCATCACTCCGATACCAAAATCTGACAAGATACTACAAAAAAGAAAACTATAGGCCAACATTCCTGATGAACATAGACACAAAATTCCTCAACAAAATACTAGCAAACATTCAGGAGGACATCAAAGAGTTAATTCACCATGGTCAACTAGGCTTCATTCTTGGGATGCAAGGTTGTTTCAACATCTACAAATCAATAAATGTGCTTCACCACATAAATATAATTAAAAACTAAAACCATATCATTTCAATATACATAGAAATGCTTTTGATAAAACCCAACATCGCTCCATTATTAAAAAACTCTCAACAAACTAGATGTTGAAGGAACAGACCTCAAATAATAAGAGCCATCTACGACAAACCCACAACCAACATCACACTGAATAGACAAAAGCTGGAAGCATACCCCTTGAGAACTGGAACAAACAAGGATGTCCACTCTCACCACTCCTACTCAACATGGTACCAGAAGTCCTAGCCAGAGCAATCAGGCAAGATAAAGAAATAAAAAGGAATCTAAACAGAAAGAGAATAAGTCAAACTCTCTCTCTTTGCTGATGATATGATTCTATACCTAGAAAACCCTAAAGATCCTGCCAAGAGGCTCCTGGAATTGATACAGTATTTCAGTAAAGTTTCAGGACACAAAGTTACCGTACAAAAATTAGTAACAATTCAACACCCAAAAAACATTCAAGCTGAGAGCCAAACCAAAAATACAACCCCATTTACAATAGCCACAAAAAAATAAAATACACAGAAATATACCTAATCAAGGAGGTGAAAGATGTCTACAAGGAGAGCTATATAACACTGCTGAAAGAAATTACAGATGACACAAACAAGTGGAAAAACATTCCATGATAATATACTGGAAGATGTACTATCATTAAAATGCCCATACTAACCAAAGCAATCGACAGAATCAACATTATTTCTATCAAACTACCAATGTCATTTTTCACAGAATTAGAAAAAAAATTAAAACTATTTTAAAATACATTTGGAACCAAAAAGGAGCCTTAACAGCCAAAGCAATCCTAAACAAAAGAACAAACCTGGGAGCATAACTTCACCTAACTTCAAACTATACTAAAACACTACACTAACCAAACAGCAAGGTACCGGTACAAAAAGAGACACACAAACCAACGGAACAGAACAGAATACCCAGAAATAAAGCTGCATACCTACAGCCATCTGATTTTTGACAAAGTCCACAAAAATAAGCAATGGAGAAAGGAGTCCCCATTCAATAATTGCTGCTGGGACAGCTGACTAGCCATACGCAGGTGAAGCTGGACCCTTACCATTCACCATGTACAAAAATTAATGCTAAAAAATTTAATGTGAGGTCTCATATCTTGAGTACCCCATATATACAGAGAGAGGTATAATATATATCTGTATATAAACTCAATGAGATGTGTGTGTGTGTGTGTATATATATATAATCTCAATGAGGTGTATATATATAATTTCAACGAGGTATATATATATATAATCTCAATGAGGTCTGTGTATATACATATATCTACTATGTACCCACAAAAATTAAAAATTAAAACATTTCATAATACAAAAAAAAGGTAAGACCTTAAACTGTAGGAATCCTGGAAGAATAAAACCTAGGAAACACTATTCTGGACATTAGCCTTAGGAAATAATTTTTGACTAAGTCTTCAAAAGCAATTGCAACAAAAACAAAATTGGATGACTGGGACCTAATTAAAGAGCTTCTGCGACTTGGCACAGTGGCTCACGCCTGTAATCCCAGCACTTTGGGAGGCCGAGGCGGGCAGATTAGCCGAGGTCAGGAGTTCGAAACCAGCCTGGCCAACATGGTGAAACCCCGTCTCTACTAAAAATACAAAAATTAGCCAGACATGGTGGCAGGCGCCTGTAATCCTAGCTACTCGGGAGGCTGAGGCAGGAGAATCGCTTGAACCTGGGAGGTGGAGGTTGCAGTGAGCCAAGAGTGTGCCAGTGCACTCTAGCCTGGGGGATAACAGGGAGACTTCATCTAAAAAGAAAAAAAACGAGTTTCTGCACTGCACAGCAAAAGAAACTATTAACAGAATGAACAGACAAACTACACAATGGGACAAAATATTCACAAACTATGCATCTGACAAAGGTCTAATATTCAGAATTTATAAGGAACTTAAACAACTGAACAAGCAAAAAACAAATAACCCTAACAAAAACTGGTCAAAAGACATGCACAGATGAACAGACACTTCTCAAAAGAAAACATACAAGCAACCAACAAACATATCAAAAAATGCTCGACATCACCAATCATCAGAGAAATTCAAACCAAAACCACAATGAGATACCATCTCACACCAGTCAGAATGGCTATTATTGAAAAGGCGAAACAGCAGATACTGGCAAGGCTGTGGAGAAAAGGGAGTGCTTACACACTGTCAGTGGGAGTGTACCTTAGTTCAGCCACTATAGAAAGCAGTCTGGAGATTTCTCAAAGAACTTAAAACTATGCATTTCTCAAAGAACTGAAAAGCAGTACTACTGCACCCAGCAGTCCCACTACTGGGTATATACCCAAAAGAAACTAAAGTATTCTATCAAAAAGGCACATGCACTTGTATGTTTATTGCAGGACTATTCACAATAGCAAGGACATGGAATCCACATAGGTATCCATCAATGGTGGATTTAACAAAGAAAAGATGGCAACAAAAGACACTGGGAACTACTAGAGGGAAGAGAGATGGAGGATAACAAGGGTTGAAAAACTAACTATTGGGTATTATCCTCATTACCTAGGTAATGATGTCGTCATTTGTACCCCAAACCTCAGCATCACACAATATACTCATGTAACAAACCTTCACAGGTACCTCCGAATCTAAAATAAAAGTTGAAATCATTTTTTTATTCTGTTAAGTATATATATTACAGTTGTTTTTGAAGGTTTTTTAACTAGACTGAATACACTTCTTCATGAACAGCACAAATGCAAGAACTTAAAATGTGTTTATTTATTCATTTATTTATTCAGGGCTAATAGAAATAATGCCTAACCTCAACATACCTTTACCCTGATGAATTGAGTTTGGGAGCTAAATTATCTGGACAAGGGTCTTTAATAATATAAAATAATAAGTGTGTGTTTTCAGGCAAAACAGGTAACAATTCCCATGCATTTATCTAATGAAAATTATAACTCATCAACTGGAAAAGGAGAAATACTTTTACCTATAGTCAGAATGAATATGTATTTTTTAAATTTTCAATTTAATTTGCTATAGTAGCATTGTTTATTGCTGGAAAAGTTGCTTGGGAAATATTTTGATCACATTTCTCCAAAATGTAAATCTAGCCATATTTTATTGCACAACTCCAAAACTAAACCTCATCTTTTTTATGAGTTAAGTAACCAATACAAAATATCAGAGCCTCCTGAGTTTCTAGTACTTTAAAAAAAATAGAAGCAGAGAGGAAAAAAAATGGCTTTTACAGAATTTCAGAACAACCTCATACATTCTAACTCTTATGATATCCTAAGATTTTCAGATTTAAAAGGGGAAATTAAAGATGGTTTCATATTTCATCAACAGTGTGGGAAATAAACATTCAAGAAATTACTTTTGCATCATGTGTCATAACTCATGTGACCTTGGCTCAAGGCAAGCTTGTACTACAGTGTTGAGCTGTCAGAGAGAGAGAGAACAGTAGGGCCGAGGCTGAGAGATTTTCTTAGCTATGACTGCAGAGAGGTACTGAACAGTCTAACAGTCACACTGTTATGGGGAAGAGAGGGCTTGAGTTTGATCTGCACTAATGTTATCCCAAGACAGCATGGTCTGCTGAGTGTGTATATTTACAGAACTATTTGCCTGTGGGTTCATGCCCAGCTCTCCTTCCTCTCCTTTAGCCCCAACAAACCAACTCTGTTCTGTAACATAGCAGGTGGGGTCCACCCTGCAGTCTGCATATCCCAGATCTAAGTATTTGACTTTCCGGCTTCCCACTGAGTTCAGCCAATAGGGAGAACCCTCGGGAGATGCGATGATGGAGGGAAGGGAGAAGCCTGGGTAATCTCTCTGTTCCCCTCTGCATTAGGTAGAGTATCTGGCAGGGGCTATATCTTCACCAAGCTCCCATGCCCTCTGCACTAAAACTGCTGTGGTTCTAGCTTCTATCGGGCCACTCTATTCCTGGAGTCTGGTGAAACTGTCTTCTCCAGGCCTGTAATAACTAATATATTGGTTAGCTCCCCACTCCACTTGGTATCTCAGCTCTTCCACAATCTATGTAATCAGTCTCTACAAATTAATTGTTCTTGGTTTTAATATATGGAATTGTTTTCATTTGTTCTGACTGACACAATGAGAATTTATCTGTCCCTTGGCAGTAATTCCACTTGGAGTGGGTGGGCTCTTTCATAGTGGTTCATGAGGGCTGTGGACTATAAAGACAGGATGTATGCCCCATCCTCATGGGGAAAGGGATTGTAAGAGATGTTTAACAGTCCCAGAAAGGTGAGCTGGGAATCACATCGGATACACAGTCTAAAAGAAGGATCAAGAATACACTCAGGTTCCAAGGCTGAGGCCCATTCACACAAACTATAACTGTAGCAGGAGTAGTTGAGGAGGGGTGGGTAGAAGGAAAGTCTGTAATTCACGAGATATATGGGCTCACTCTAGGCACAGCAAATATTTTACTTAAGGAAGCAAGTTTCACACCAGTCCCAAATCATGCATGGAGATAGTCTTCCTAATTCTTCCCAGACTACTGAAAATTGGCCCAAGGACTGGGTGAAGCTGAGCTCATCAAATTTAAGGGTTTGGGAATTCACCTTCAGATAAAACTGAAACAAACATCTTTTGAAAGATTTCAGCAAAATTATTGCTAGTGATAAAACCAGCTTCGAAGATTTGGTAATATTTTCTATTCTTCTAATCATTCTTCTACTTTTCTAATTGTATTCAGAGCCTTTGTCCTGTTTTCTTTTTCAAAATACCATTTACCTTCAATGTCAATAATCCTTTCTAGAATCTTGCTGGTCAAAGTGTGCTGCAAAGATGGGTAGCATTGGTATCATCTGGCAGCTTACTAAAAATTCAGAATCTCAGGCTCCAGCCTAGCTTTACTGATTTAGAATCTGCATTTGAACAAGATGCCCAGGGGATTCATGAATACATTAAAGTTTTAGAAGTACTTTAGGAGAAAGTAATTTAATTCAAGTAGCAACTAATATGATTAAAACACTCTTATCATAGTATTAGAACACAGAGAAGAATTTTTTTTTCCTTAAAGAGTGAACCATAAAACACAAACAAAAAATTTAACAATGTGAGCTCAGGATTTTATTTTTTTACTTATATACTGCATGAAACTAATGAGCCCTAGATGCTCTAGATGACTTATTCAATCCTTTTCTGTTTATTCTACATGACACATATTGACATAAGGGCTGTTGGCATAAAATGAGAGGCAGCAGCAAGAATGAAGACTGGTCAAAGGGACAAATCATAGGACTGAACATCAAAGAACCTTAATTTTCTTCCCCATGTTTATGACCTCTCTGCTATGTGCTTGGGTGCATAACGCCTCTTCCCTTGCTTAAAGATATTTATTCCACTGGAAGTTTATCATATAATCGGAGTGAATAATGGTCATACTACACAAACTATATATTAGAGAGTCTTGGAGAATTTTGCTCAAAATGCTAATATCAAATTACAGATTTATCAAGATATTTGGAATAGAAAGTGTTAAAGTGGTTAAAGGCTGGTGGGGGAAAAAGAATAGAGCTTTCCAGGTTAAAAAATAAAATCAAAAAACAAGTTTTTTTTAAATGTCAAAGTCTTCTTGAAAATTATTTTTCTTTTTTTGGAGGGAGGAGGCATCTTCCTAATAACACCAGAAAATATATTAAGTATGTAAAGAGAGAAAAGCTGTCTACCTAACATTCTGAAAATACTGAGTGATTGAAGATAAGAAAATAAAGGAGTCTTAAAAGCTCTGGAAAACATTGAGGGAAAGTAATCAGTAAACTTTCTACCATCAAGATTTTAAAGTAAAGCTGTGTATTATTTCTGCTTTAAGTTGTATGACTCCAAGTCCCCAGTACAGAGGTAACTACTACATAACACTTTCCTTTGATTCCTTACCACCTCACAGGATTTTTTGGTAAAATTACCTTTGTAGTTGCCTTAAAAATATTATTTAGTGTATTTAAAATTTGCATATGTTATAATATAGTTTAAGTTTTAAAAATATGAGTGTATGTATGACTCATTTTTATTTTAAGATATAAGTATATATTCCTAAGTCTGCTCTAGGGTACTAGTTGCACTGACTGTTGAAAACTGATGTCTAAGTCAAGTTTTCAACTTGACTTGGAAAGGAGAAGTTGGAAAGGAGAGATATTTTTAAAAGAGAGACATGTTGAACTCATCAAATAAGGAGGGAAAGAAGAGAGAGGAAGAACAAAAGAAGAATGTGTGTTTCTGCAAATTCAACAACTGTGTGTGTTAACACAGGAGCTTAAAGTAGGAGCTCTGGAGTACACAGACTCAGAGCACCATGAACACAGTTGGGAGGCACAGCAGGTTCAGAGAGATGCAGAGTGAAGAGATCGATGGAGGGTGCACGGCCTATAGGATCTATTGCTTAGAAGTCAGGAGGGCAAAAGACAAGCTGAGACTGCAGTAAAAGACTTGAATTTTCCACCCTGAGAGGAGGAGCTATAGTGAAGTGCCTTCATTTTGCCAAGCCCTCAAAGCTAACTCAGAAGTTAACTCCTTAATACATTTTTCTTTGATGTCCAGATTCAAGACACCCTTTGCTCTTTACTCTTCCCCAGTACTTTTCCTCTGCATACTCTTATAAATATGGTAGCTATGAATCTCAGTCTGCAAACCCAATTTTTTTAACTTTAAAAATTTTAAGCTTTAAATCCAGCATTTTAAAAACTTTTGATCTAATTTAATCTGTCTCAGAGTCCCTAATCCAGAGATTATGAGAATGTCAATCCCAAACAACTCTGAAGTCACTACTGAGGTAGAAGACCAGCTGGACTTAATTCCAGGTTCTGATGGGATGCAGTGAAAAAACCACCAAGAACCAGCAGATGGCCAAGAAAGTGATCCCTAGCTGGCCTCATTGTTCATTAGCATGAGACACTCCCACCAGTGCCATGATAGTTTGCAAATGACACTGCAACCACCTGGAAGCTACTGTACCTTTCCACGACAGTGACCAGGAGGTTACCACCTCTTTCCTAGAAAGTTCTGTGTAACCTGTCCCTCAATTTGCATTACCTCACCCCTTGATTTGCATGTAATTCAAAGTGCACATACGTGACTATAAGTATAGTTTCCAACAGCCAACAAGCACAGCTCATGGCTCTAGGCACAATGTCTATGAGTTCTGCTCTGCAAGGAACAGTTCGAGTTCAATAAAAGATTACTATCCAGCACAACTGGTTTACCCTTGAATTCTTTCCTGAATGAAGGCAAGAGCCCTCTCAGGCTAAGCCCCAGTTGGGAGGCTTGTCTGTCCACCTGCATCAATATAAGACAAGAGCCCTCTCAGGCTAAGCCCCAATGTGAGGGTTTATCTGTCCACCTGCATCTCTTACCATTGCAGGGTAGATCCAGAATCCAAGATGCTAATGGGTTTCCCTAAAATGGAAAAGGAGGCTCTTACCATCTGCCCATTATAGCCATGACTGAGATTTATGGTTTCCACTTGGTGGTGGTATAGTGACTGTCTTATTTCAAGCCCTGTTTGAGATTCAGCCTCTAGGGTGTGCTACCTAAGGACAATACCAACAAGAAAGTCTTGGGTCCATGCCTTCTGGAAACCACTACTCTACAGTTTCTTTCAATTCTTGGCAGTTCTCCCTACCCTCTACTCCCACTCACTGTCAAAAGTCTCTTCACTTATCTACCCCTCCCCATTCTCTGTTCAGGATACCTATCACAATCTCTTAGGGGGACTTTGGCTTTTGCAAAAGACAGGAAGGGAAATATGGTGAAGGCAACTTCTGCTTTTGTTCCCATTATATACACCTCACTTTAGTGGAAAAAAAAAAGTTTGTCAACCTGAAAGGGGCAAAAGGAAAAATTAATTAACATGTTAGCTTTGTAGTCTGATTTATTCTTCACCTGAAGACTGTTTTCATCCCAGAGAGATAATTTACTCTTCATCTAGAGGCCATCCCAAACAAGATGGAACCATGTTTGTATCCTGAATTTGGGTTCTTTGGGATAGTAGTCCTAGCATTCAAAGATTAGCTGACTCAGTTTTCCTGAATCTCTCCAAGTACTACATAGGTAAGCCTGGCTACTAGGTAAATTTCCTGCTTCCTAAAGGGCACTATCTTCTTCTGGAGAAATTTCTTCCAACCCACACTGGCTACATTCCAACCAGAGAAATAATTATTAATTCAATAAATCTTTATTGAGTGTTTACTACGTGCTAGACACTGCTCAAAGCACTGAAAATAAGACAGTGATCAAGGCAAACAAAAATCTCTACCTTCAGGGAGCTTACATACTAGTGATAGGGGCAGACCACAGGGGCAAAAAAAATAAAATTACTAAGATAAATAGCATGTTAAATAAGAATAAATTCTTAGGGGAAATTTTAATCTGGAAAAGGATCTCCTTAAACCATCATTTGGAAACGGCAAGTGGTGTAATGGGGAGGAAGAAAGTGGAAGAAAGTGTGAAAAAATTTATATTGGGTTGCCAAGAAAGGTGTCAGCCCCAGAGAGTCCAGATATGTCTTTGGTGTTTTTGCATAATTGCATAAAGTAGAGAGTGGGAGGCAGTGAGAAGGGTAAATAACTCTTTGGGGTTTAAAAGTAGCCAGGTGTAGAGTCAACTCTAACAGGTGGTGAGCTGGTTCTCTACCTGACTCCATTTTCCTCTCTTCACCACTGAGCTAAGACTCTTTCCAATTTCTTCCACCAAAAGATTGGAAGGCCACGCCATGCTCGCTAGAGTAAGAGCTGTTGGGCTGTCATGATGATTCATGCAACAGGTGTCAATCATCAGGTTGAGAATCCAGCCCCTAGCTACACCTATCCTTGGTCTTGACATTTTGAAACAAGCTGAAAAGGTACTGACTGAGCTGAGACTCCTGTGGGATCAGAGCAGCTCTACTCTGTGATTCCTTTTTGGTTTCCTGAGACACCTCACCAATATTTTATTTCTGCATTACTTTTTGTGGTTTACCCTTGTGGGTGCCATCTTCTAGCAAATGTAAGGTCTAAATTCTAATATTCTCCCTCTGAAACTAAGCAGGGCTCTCTGTAGGCCTGGTATGGGGTCTGGTCTTCACTGAGACAGCATATTCCCAGATGCACTCCAGATCCATCAGTGGCTGTGTGATGGTTCACTTTATCTGTCAACTTGGGCTGGGCCATAGTGCCCAGATAGTTGGTCAAACTGATTCTGGATGTTTCCATGAGGGTACTTTTTGGCTGAGATCAATATTTAAACCGGTGGACATTGAATAAGAAGTATCCTCCATAATGTGGGTGGGCCTCATCCAATCAGCTGAAGGCCTTAACAGGACAAATGCTGACCTTTCCTGAGCTAAAAAGAATTCTGCCAGCAGACAGAATTCCTTTTGTCTTTGGACTTAGGCCGTATTCTTCCCTGGGTCTTCAGCCTGCCAGCTTACCCTGAAGATTTTAGACTTACCAAGCCCTCACAACCACATGAAAAGAATTCCTTGAATAAATCTTTCCATCTTGCTGTATATATATATATATATATACATGTACAGTGGGTTCTATTTCTCTGGAGAACCCTGAAGAACACAGGCACATAAAACTTATTTGGTGGTTCTTCATTTAGACAGCTTTTGTGATTGACTACGAAAGAGTTCTCCCCAAACCTTGCAAAGCAGTAGTGTGGGCTTTTCACAGCTGTGGTGCTACCCATTTGTCACTGCAAAGAGCCATCTGTTTCTAGCTTTCTGGCTTAAAGAGATGTGCAACCAATTCTATTTCTTTCTCCTCTTTTATCAGCTTCAATAGTATTCAATAAATCAGTCTAGCACATAAAAACATGTGTTTTCGTCTTCATCACTAGAGTATAAACCTCTCAAGGGCACCACCACTGTAGCACCTCTGGGGCTACCTCACACGCTGTAGATGCTCCATAAGGAAAAGAGACAAAGTTGAGCAAATTGTACTGAGAAACTGGATGAGAATGGTTGGCCTAATTTTACCCCAAGAATTAACCCAAGCATGCAGGTGTATCTGGTTTAATTTTGCATACCTTCCATGAAAAATGACTTACCAAGCAGAACTTCACACATTGCGGTTATAAGAATGCATTTTTTCACTGGCTCCAGTTCACATGGTTTAAATAGCATTTCATTTCGCTATGAGCTTTATTTTAATTTGAAACTTCACGAATATGAAACCATTTGAATCAAACCAGATGCAAACATTCAGAATATCCTGCTCATTCCTGTCAGCCTACTTCACTTGAGAAACAATTCAATTTGTCTTGACTTCAAGCAAACCCTTATTGAGCAGGGCTCTTTGTCTCTAATTGGCTTTTAGACTCCTCCACCCTTTACTAGCTGGTTTATGAAAAAAGCAAGTAATCTTCAAAAAATAGTTACATCTTTTTTCCTTAAAAACAAGTTACTTTGTTCGGCAATTATAAAATAATACAGAAATGTGAGTAAGCATATTGCATCTATGTGTATTGCTTGCATATTCAACTCATATACACACATTATCCTTTTAGTTCACTGTAGTTTTATATGAACCTATAATAAGCCAGTTCAGGAATGATGCCCGCCTTATTGTTAACAAAAATATGAGGATAAAGTTTTCCACTATCACATCCACTACTGTTTGGGTATGTAAGCTTCCAGTGTAGTTGGCACATGAGAGGTGAGTAATACTTGTTCCAGATTCAACTTGGAAGCCCAATCTAGGCTAAGCATTGTATATTTTCTTACTTTTGCAGCATAAGACTTACACAACTAGAAAACAAATAGATTTGCAACTATCACATACTCCCCTTCACCAGTGTCCATTTTCATTCAAACTCTGCTTTGGAAAATCTATCTGTAAAATAAATGGCAAAGCAATGAGCACTTAAATACTAGACTAGTAACAAGTAAGGCCATTTTTTTTTAATCCAAACACCAAAGCAAATGACCAAGACTGCTGGATTCATTTTAGAAGCCCCCACATTTCAAACATATATCTTTATACACAAACAACCAAAATATAGATCTATCTTTGTATAATATCCACTTAGGAGAAATTGGTTTTTTAAAAAAACAGAAATGCAACAAGGAAAAATGATGATATATATTAAAATATAGACATATGAGAAACCAGTATTTTTCTTAAAAATCTAGGATAGGCAATTACACAGAAAATACATGAAATGCAGTCCCTTTGTCCTTCTGGCTTTTCTCAATCATCGTTGTGGTTTAAGAAGAGGGGGTAGAAGTTTGATGCCTGAAAGGTGACTTGGTAGCCCTGGAAGGCCCACTGGGTGACCTGTTTAAGTAATGCTGACAGTTCCAATCAGACATTCAGAATACAGACTTACACTGCAAATATAATGATCACATGTACTCAATGTCTACTACACGGCAGGTGCTTTGGAAGCCTTCCTGATCATCTCAATCATGAATATCATGATACTCATGTTTCTTATGAGGAAACAGAAGTTGAGCAGAAGCAAGTAAGTTGCTCCCAAAATCCCAGAACTAATAAGTGACAGGTCAAGATTTGAATTTCAGAACTGGCTACTCAAAAGTCAATGCTTTTTCTACTTTTATACTCTAGAAGAAAAGTTCTTTTTTAAAAATCTTCCTTCACTGCCTCTTAATGATTCCAGATGTCTGCTTTACTTCCTGGCCTGTTATAAAGACTCTTAGTTTCTCATGTTTCAATTGTTGATCAAAATGGTTAACTCTATTCAAAAAAAAAAAGAAAAAAGAAAGTCTTACATACTCTACAAAGAAAGGAAATGGGTCTCTGTTATAGGTTGAATGCTGGGCTCCCAAAAAGATATGTTGAAATCCTTGAAATCTTGACCTTCAGTCCTTCAGAATATAACCTTATTTGCAAACAGGGTCTTTGCACAGACAAGAAAGTTATGATTTGATTTCTTGTTTTTGGACACAGAGACACACACACACACAGAGAGAAGATTGTGAATGTGAATTGCGAATGTGAAGCCACACAGGGAGAAGACAGACATGTGGCTGGAGTGAGGCATCTATAAGCCAGGGACTCCAAGGATTGCTGGTGACCAACAGAAGCTAGGAAAAGGCAGGAAGGTTTCCCCTACAGGTATCAGAGAGAACACGCTCCTACAGATGCCTTGACTTTGGACCTCTAGCCTCTGGATCAATAAATTTGTTTTCAGTCACCCAGTTTGTGGTACTTTGCAATGGCAGCCCTAAGAAACTAGTACAGTTTTCAAATAGTGAAAATAAAGCACTGTAAAGCCTTGCCACTCACAGTGTGGTCCTGACACCAGCAGCATCTGCACCCCCTGGGAACACAGCGGGGTGCAGGCCAGACGTAGTGACTCAGAGCTGCTTTTCACAGCCTCTCCAGGTGATTCGTGTACATTCAAATTGAGAACAGAGATTGCAAATGGAATGCACAGTAAACTTAATTTGTAGCTCAGATAAAAACATAAAAGTACTTCCCTTTTGAAATCCTGTTTCTGGGGCTGGAGGCTCCAGACGGTGCATAGAAGAGGGAGAAATGTGTGTCTCTAGGCAGAAAGTGAATGTGCTCACCAGTTAAGACTAAGGATATACTGAAGAAATATGCAGGTACCTGGAATGTTCAAGAAACAGGCATCAGAAGGAGACTCAGGATGGCTTTGGGGAAGAAGAGCTAAAAGCGGTTTCAAAACCAAAGGGAATCTAAGAGATGAGTGTGTGACAAAGGACAGGAGCAGAAGTGGTGTGGGCAGGCCCAGGAGAAGGGAGAAGTATTCCGGCATCCCTCTCTGTTGACTGAATAACCAGGGGCCTCCAGGGAGGGCTGGGGACGGAGCAGAACTCTTGGTGATAACATGCCTGTTACAAAGCCAGTTTGGTAATTCCTATTAAGTAAATTTTGTCCTATTATATTTTTTTCCAAAAGTATTGAGTTAGGAGTGCTTACAAAGGGGAAGTCCTAAACCATGTCGAGCTTGTCCTCCAGGGGCCTGAGGTCAGGTCTCTGTATCTTTTCCTTTTCCCATGTATGGCCATCACATGCCAAAAGTCAATATAATACAGTAACAAGAGAAAATCTGAATCTTTGCCTGGAAATAATTCAGATCTCTAGTTTTTCTCCAAATTCTTAATTTTAAATCTCTCAAACAATAAAACAATGCAATGAGTCATATGGAAGCCTTTATTAAACTCTGACAAATCATATCATCAATCCATTTTAAATTCCTCACTTTTCAACTTCGTAGTAATTAAAATATTCACTTGAGATGAAAATTTTGAAAACATAATTCAATAGGAAACTTGTGACAGAGAAAAGTTGTCTGTTTTATAGATTAGGTGATTGCTGAGAACAGTTTTCTAAAATTATTGCATATGCATTTATTTGGAATTGTTATGTCTTAGAATCACAAAGTGGGGTGGCCCAAAAAAATCTGTCTAAATGTGAAGATGAGCATTCTAAATAGCCCTACTTTGAGAGTAAATGAGATTGGCATATCAACACTCAATAACTATTACATGGATTGTAAAATACTGAAAGACAGAAAAGAAAACCCTCTGGAAATGCTATCTTCCACCACCCTCTCCCACACATATACAGTCAAGATGCTTTCCTTTTTTTTTTTTTTTTAAATACAGGAAACATTTGTGGGACAAATGTAGAATAGGAAGAATTGAATCAGGCTCCCAAGTCAGCTAAACTTGAAATAAATCAGAATTTAAGGTCATAGATACCTTTGCCCTGTTTCTTCCTGTCTGCTTGTCATTTCTCAAGGCCCAATGCAAAAACTACAGCTATCCATGACTTTTAATTCTTCTGAATTGTAATTTTATTGATTGTTGGAACCAATCATTGTTTCCTTTTACTGATAGACATTTTAATGCATATACATATATGTTTTGGAGAAAAGAAGATAAATGTATTCCAACATTGGGTCTGGATTTCCCGTATTAAAACTAGATTGACTTCTGTTATTATTTGAAAGAGTGCAATTCAAATAGTAAGAGAAGATTAGATTAAACGATGCATTTTAAATGAAAGACCGTGGCTGAAAGATCTACAAGAATCAATCACATACCAATTCATGCAGCCAGTCTGCTAAGGTATCTCTTTGTACATGAGAGAATTCTCCCTAGCAACTACTGGGACTAAAGTCAGTTTCAAGATGGCCACTGCCTTCCCCTGAAAGCTTCATTATCAAGAGTTTGACCATAGCTCATGTGTATACTCTACTGTTGAGATTTCATATCCCAGGGAAACCCAGATTCAGTATTGAAGAAACTTTCTCAGAAAGACAGAGTTGAACCCAGTATGTGTTATAAAACAAGCTTCCAAGCCGCCAACCTTCCCTTGGCTAAATGTTCCTACATAACTGTGGGTTTATGACTTGACACCATCTCATTCTATGCTCTCTAGACAATTGGAATAAAGCAGGAAAAATTACGTCAGACAAAACCATATGATGTACTTACTTCATATGTCATAGGGTTAAAGTGGACATCTCACTCCAAATGAACTCTTCAGAGCAGCTTGGAACATTACCACCTCCCCTTCATTATACTGTGCTGTGCACCATCATTGTTAAACCAGTTTTTTCACTTTGCCTCCCTTCCTCTTTCCCTCCCTCCCTCCCTTTTTGTGAAGCAAAATTGTACATGTAACACTTTCACAAATGTTAAAAACAGAGCTACGGTTCTGTGATTTTTCTGGCATTGCTTCATACCACCAATCATTCCTTCTCTCCAAACTTGATGAAATCATAATGATTCATAAGCTTTGGTTGGAATGGTTGTGTGATATACTCTTGTAGAGGCAATAAGCTTATTATTCAAATAAATTGGTTTAAAAATAGAATAGTTGTACCCTTAAGTAAATCTAATGTGTCAGAGGCTCATACAAAATTGTGGTCATATTTGACATAATTAAAATTAAGCCAGCATGAATGCATTGAGCTTCACAAGTAACAGTCTCTCTGTCCCTGGAGGTGAACAAGAAGAATCAGATGAGGAATCTATCAAGGATGTTCTGAATAAGAGGTGAGACTCTAAAGTTTGCATCCTCAAATTTCATGAAGCCCAGATTGTGACATAGAGACAAAAATAACCAGAAAGAAAAGATTGAAGGGTGAGAAATCCAAAGTAAAATAATTTAATTTTAAGGGGTCAGACTAAAAAAAAAAAAGGCATATCAAAGGATCGAAAGGAAAGAAATTACAACCAGGTGTATGTAATACTAGCACTTTGGGAGGCCAAGGCAGGTGGATCACTTGAGGCCAGGAGATCAAGACCAGCCTGGTCAACATGGTGAAACCCCATCTCTACTAAAAATATAAAAATTTGCCAGGTGTGGTCGTGCATGCCTGTCGTCCCAGCTACTAGGGAGGCTGAGGCAAGAGAATCTCTGTAATCCGGGAGGTGGAGTCTTATGTGAGCTAAGATCACACCACTGTACTCCAGCCTGGGTGACACAGTGAAAATACCTACATACATACATACATACATAGAAAATACATGTTAACCCAAGTCCATGGCCAAAACGAAGCAGAGAATTACATTCTGAGGTAAAGAAAACTTAGAAGTTACCTAATTCAGTCTTTTCATTACACAGATGGAAAACTCAAGCAAGGCAAACACGATGTTTTACCTGAAGACATGGGTTATGAGTAAGAACAGAGATGCAACCCAGAGCGTGCCAATCCCAGTATAATTCACTCTCTACCACATGAAGGAAGATTCCCACACATCAATAAAGGTTTCCAAACATCATGGACGCATGGCACAGTTATAGAAATGTAATGATTATTCTGTTTCATGAATGCTATCAGCATCTTTCTATTTAATTGGAAATGTCCTAACATTTATTAACCCTTTCGCCAAGTTCATTCCATATTTTCAGAGCATATATTTCAACTCTATTGTTTACAGAATTTTTTATTGTTTTGTTTTCTGGTTTTGTTTTTTTTTTTTTTTTTGAGACGGAGTCCTGTTCTGTTGCCCAGGCTGGAGTGCAATGGCATAATCTCGGCTCACTGCAACCTCCACCTCCCGGGTTCGAGCAATTCTCCTGCCTCAGCCTCCTGTGTAGCTGGGATTACAGATGTGCACCACCATGCCAAGCTAATTTTTTATATTTTTTTTAGTAGAGACGGGGTTTTACCACGTTGGCCAGGCTGGTCTCAAACTCCTGACTGATCCACCCACCTCAGTCCCCCAAAGTGCTGGGTTTACAGGCGTGAGCCACTGCACCTGGCCTACAGAAAGTTTTTTTAATGAAGTTTTCCTATCACATTCCTATCAAGTTTGAACACCATTTTCTGTCATCCACCAAAAAGTGAAACAGAAAAACACGTTGTTTTCACTTCGTCAAGATGGTGCCACCAACAAAAGGAATTTCCTAACAACACTCAGTGTCTACCGTTGATTATTTATTACTTGGCATAAAAGAAACATGCAAAGTTTCCTCTCACTCTCAAGAATAAATAGCTTTGAGCAGAGAACACAGTGTATCATACAAAATGTCACTACATTCTAACTGGAAACCATGTGATCCCGACATTTGCTGCCGTTCCATCGTCTCTTTGCTAGTGCCACATCCAGAATTTACAATCTGCAGAGAATATTCAGAGTGCAGAAATTTACTCCAGTGATACTCTGGTGGTGAGATTCTAGAGTTCTCACAAAACCAAATTTGTCATCATTGGAAAGCTTGTCAGCACCCAGAATGCAAGTATCCATGCAACTGCGAGATGGAACATAGGGTTGGTCATAGGGCAGCAAGGACAAGATCATAGGAATGTAAGAATTCTAAAAATAAATGAAACCCACAATCTATTTGCCTACATACCACCCTTCTCACTGTAGCACCAATTAGAGTAAGAGAATTGTGAATAAGGAGATGAGTAAACTTGGCACAAGTAAACGTTGGATTCTTGCCCTTCTCACTGCCTCATGCCCAGGCCATAGCTGCCCCCCATTGTTGGCCAAGCTCAGAAATATTTCCTTCTGCACCTACCATTTTGCCCATCTTTTGTTCCATTTCCTACAGAGCAGCAGATCTCCTTGTTAGGAGAAGGAATTCCCTTAGTAGACTTCATCTGAAAACACAAGTGGCTTGGAGTGAGGCTTAGCATGCTCAAACAGCCAGAGGCATTTTATATCTTAAAATGAGAACTTGTTGATCTATAGGAATGAATTGCTAATGCTGAGATTTTGGCTGCACATCTGGGGGTTCAAAAGGCCTCTCAGCACTTTGTAAATTTTGTTAGATGAGTTTCCACTCTTAGCCTTAGCATGGAGCCAGAAAGTGGAAATCTCATGACTTTAGATTCAGGACACTGGGGAGCTGGTTCTAGTTCCTCAGAGTGAACGTCAAGCAAATCACCATCTCTCCTTCATTTAAGAAATAAGATTCATCTAAGAAATAAGATTTAGAA
Source organism: Macaca mulatta (assembly GCF_049350105.2). Taxonomy (NCBI): domain Eukaryota; kingdom Metazoa; phylum Chordata; class Mammalia; order Primates; family Cercopithecidae; genus Macaca; species Macaca mulatta. The sequence continues at coordinate 19,013,362 of NC_133408.1, read as the reverse complement.
TACCTACCTGAAAACCTATTCTTGGAGATTGTTAGGGAATATGTAGGTATTTTTAAAACATTAAAATTATCAAAAAAAATTTTTTTCATGGATGTCAATCGTAAGAGAAATACCTCCTAATGATTCCAGCTTTCCAGAGGATTCTCCTAAAGTCGGTGTTGGCAAACTTTTTTCTACAGAAATCACTTTGGATTTGCAGACTAGTCTCTGTGAACTATAAAACTTCTGTTGTAAGGAGAAAGCAGCCATAGGCAATATGTAACGGAATGAGCTTGGCTAGATTCGGCCCACAGGTCCTAGATTGCTCACTAGGTCCTAGACTGCCGACCCCTGATCTAGAACAAACTACCAAAATAGGGATATACATTCATTAGAAATATGGAGCAGCCAAGACATCTATTTTGAAACTAGTCATTCATTTTTAGAACAAAAAGTATACCTCCCAATACCTGTTTCCTTGACTTAACCCCAGCTACCACATAAACTAGTTGCCTAACAAGCAGCCCATAAAACAAACAGTACAAACAATATATATTCTTAAATGAATGCCATATATTCTCCACCCCATGATCCTACATGATTGCTGGCAGGCTCGAGTGGTGCCAAAATGCCTGTGGTAGACCTGCTGGAGGAATGGCTTCCTCATTGACTCCCCTCACATTCTCTCTCAGGTTCAGTGCCCTCACAGATTTGGAGAAAATGTGACAGAATTGGTTGTCATGGTAGCTGAGTGTTTCTCCAGCTTTTCTCCGGAAGCATAGCCAGGATTCTCAGGAGTGCTATTTGTTTCCTTGACTTTGGGGGAGGGATTTTCCCTCCCGCATGCCTAGGCATCAGTCTGCACACCCCCAGGCTTACGCACAGCTTCCAACATGTGGAAAGGTGGCTGAGAGTGGGAGGACGTGGAATCTGAGCAATGAGCTGTGTCCTCTCGGGCTGCGCTCTTTGTTGGCATTCAGTGGGAAGGCTGCTGCTAGGAGGGGCACCTTCATTAAAAAATCCAAGCTCCTCTGAGGGCAGGGGCAGGAGCTATATCCCTAGGAGCTAGGTTAGTGACTAGCTCAATACATATTTGCTGAATGAATGAATAATGGAAAGAAGCAATCAGTCAATCAATGAACAAATGCAGGAATAGTCCAGACTCAGATAGTGATTTGAATACCTTGAAGGGCATTTTTGTTATGCATAGGCATGATTTTTGACAGAATAATTCAACACATCTGCTTATTGGTTTGCTGTTTGGGAATGAGATTTTGGAAAAGGCTGAGTATAAGAAATAGTATGAATTATACTCTTTCTGTGATTATTCTCTCTGTGATTGCACTATTAACCCAAGCCAATATATAGTAACCTTCTAATTTATTCATTATTCCTACTGTTGAAATTATGACAAGACTCCAACATAACAGCTTCCCTCTATCATCATTTTGGACAAGCTGAACATTCTTTAGAAGCATATGGGTATGTGGGTGTGGGCCTGTGGTGCGTGGTGTGGGGGAAGGTTCCTGGAGGCCTGGAAAAAGTAATACTTTCAAACTCAAAAAGCAAATTGCACCTATTTCAGCAAATTGGAAATTGATGGTGTGTAACTCTGAAAGCCCAGCAGTAGCTATTATTTCCATCCAGGCTATTATTAACTGGTAATATTTTCTCTAGTAAACATTCAATTACTATAGCAACAGGAGCCATGTCACATGGACCAAAAAGCTCCCTGAGTTTGCCAGAGAAATGGATGGCGTTTCAAAGGCATTTTAGAAAATGCAAAGAGGCCTGCCAAACACGATATTTTTAAAGTACTACACTGAATTTTTACTTGAGATAAAAGAGAGAAGAAAGCTGTGATAAAGTGGAAATTGAAGACTTCTTAGAACCCCCGCTTCTATATACTGTATCTAGTGTCTTCCCAGCAAGTATAGAAGTTCCTGTCCTCCCATCTAAGCCAAATGCTTCACTGTGCTCTCAGTGAGATCCCATGCCTCCATCGCAGGTACTGATTTACAATGTCAAGTATGACTTCTACATCGTCTAGCTTCAATTTCTTCCCCCCTACATCTCCCCATCAATATATACTGTATTGATGTGCAACATGCATATAAATAAATAAATCATAAGAATACATACAGCTCAATAAACTATTTTGAAGTAAACACACCTATGTAACCAGTACATGGTTAAAAAATTGAATACGACAGCACACAGAAAGTCTTCTTAGAGCCTATATAACAGTCTTCTCACACTAAAGGAAACCACTATGAATTAGTTTTCTTTGTGTATGAAATGTGTATAAATAGACTTGTATAGTTTGTACTTAGTCTAGCTTCATCCATCCAAAGATTTAGTCAATAGAATCATCCATGTCATTGCACACAGTAGAAGGCAGTTCCTTTCATTGCTGTATTAGCTTCCTAGGGCCTCTGTCATAGTACTGCAAACTGAGCAGCTTACAAAGCAGAGATGTATTTTCTTACACTTCTAAACATTCAACTACCATACCACTGGGAGTCACTTTGGTAGCTAAAGGTCTGAGATCAGGCTGTCAGCAGAGTGGGTTTCTCTCAGGGGTAATGATACTGACAGCACTAAATGATCAACTTTTCTGAAGTCTCCATGCCCCAGTTTTCCCATCTCTGAAATTGGAGATCATATCTCCTCAGCAGATAGCTTTACGACTGCTTTTAGGAGTAAATGAGATTATCTGTGTCTGACACAGAATAATGAAACAAATAATTATTGTTGCTGTTATTATGTTGTCATTAAAATTTTTTAACAACACCCCATGTCAGGTACCAAATGCAAAATACCAGCAGTTTATAAGACGCCAATTATAAAGTGCTGAAATTAAAAATCACATTGCAGTATCACAGAGAACAATAATCCTTAAGTTGTGGGCCACAAGCAAACCCTAAATGTTTTTATTCCTTTTTATATCAACCTGTCCTTTAAGAAAAAGGCTAAGAAGGGCCGGGCACGGTGGCTCATGCCTGTAATCCCAGCACTTTGGGAGGCCGAGGTGGGCGGATCACAAGGTCAGGAGATCGAGACCATCCTGGCTAACACGGTGAAACCTCGTCTCTACTAAAAATACAAAAAATTAGCCGGGCGTGCTGGCAGGTGCCTGTAGTCCCAGCTACTTGAGAGGCTGAGCCAGGAGAATGGCATGAACCCAGGAGGTGGAGCTTGCAGTGAGCGGAGATTGAGCCATTGCACTGCAACCTGGGCGACAAAGCCAGACTCCGTCTCAAAAAAAAAAAAAAAAAAAAAGGCTAAGAAAAGACTTACTTCATCTTTTCCTGCAAAAGCCTTCTGAGCTAGGTACACAGGTTATTATGTTGCTTTCGCAACTGAAGAAACTGGGCCACGTGGAAGTTCAGTGATTTGAGTGTCAACTTGGAGTTCGTGGAAGATAAGCTGCTACTAAAATCCATTCTTTCCTTACAAATGTGGCTCACAGATCTAAAGTAAACTGACTTTACTTCTTTCTTTGATGATTATATACAGCTTGATTAGAAAGTTACACTCTGTAATTTCACAGTGATTACATGCCCTTGAATATCATTTTGTAAGTAAATGTTTTGAAACCAAAGATAATCACTGTTATACAACCATAACCCTTTTTCTTATGCCATATTCTCCACCAAGAATTTAACCAAGCTAAAGTTACACTTCAGACTCTGAGTAGCTGGCTCTGGGCTCTACTCTGTGTTCCTGGAATTCCAATTCTACTGGGCTATCTGGAGATGAATTACTGTTCTTTGGCTTCGGGGATAACCTTTATCTTTTCAATTGAACGACACGTGCACAAAAAGCTGCACTGTGCTGTCAACATGAGTGCTGTCAAATATAATATGTTAAGATGAAATAGATCAGAGACTTTGCGTAGTAAGACATTCAAAAGTGAAATACCCTGTCTAGATGCCTGGAAACATACTCCCATGATCTGGACATTATGAAGCTCCTCCTCCCTTTTAAGAAATTTCCTCCAGCCTGGGCAACATAGCAAGACACCATGTCTACAAAAAACAAAAAAATTAGCCAGGCATGATGGTACATGTCTGTACTCCTACAATCGGGACATCATGAAGCTCCTCCTCTCTTTTAAGAAATTTCCTCCAGCCCGGGCAACATAGCAAGACACCACGTCTACAAAAAAAAAAAAAAAAAAATTAGCCAGGCATGATGGTGCATGTCCGTACTCCCAGCTACTCGGGGGGCTGAGGCAGGAGCATCACTTGAGCCCAGGAGTTCGAGCTTGCAGTGAGTCACCACCACGCCACCGCACTTAGCCTGGGAGACAGAGTCTCACTCTGTCTCAAAAAAATAAATAAGTAAAAATAAATAAATAAATAAACTTCCTAATTGCTTGGCCAGATTGTCTCCAGAAACATCTCCAAATTCAAGTGTTCTCCACTCTGGGTTAGTAACTCAGAGATAGCCCTACCTAGTAACTCTTGAGGGCAGCTCATAACCATGGCATTCCTTAGTTCTCTATTTGACCAATAAAGCAATAAACTACAGTATTAATTCCCTTTTTCTCGATTATCTACAGTTCCTGCATTTTCACATCTGCTGAAATTTTCATAAAGAGTGATAAAAAATTTGCCCATGTATACACCTATTCCCACTCTCATCTCAAGGCCATGATTTCCTTTTGGCACCCTCTCATACACATACACACGCCCCAATTCTAACCTGTCGTGGAGGGTCAATCATGGTGTTTGGCTTTATAGACCAGGAGTGGATGTGTAAACCAAAATAAATTAATCAGAGTCTTTTGGGATTTTGGAATTTAGAGAAGAAGAGAAGCTCCGGTAAAAAACACAATGTAATTATTTTAACTGCAATGACCTGATGAAATTATTAACTAAACAGCTCTTTCAATCTAAATTTCCTGGAGCTAGCCTGGTTCCTAGCCTCTTTTAAAACCATAATCTCCAGACTTCACATCTGTTACTATCTAGTACTCTGTAGTAATCAGTTGTGTTAGTTTCATCTAAATAAATTGGATCAATACTGAGTCTATCTCTTTTCCCTGAAATGTCTTTAAGTACACCTGGGGGGAAGTTTTTACACCACCACCAAGTGCTACTCTACATAAGTTTCCTTAATACAGAGAGACATTTATACAAATTAGATCCTAAGAACAGACTTGAGGGTCCATGGCTTCTCATGCTGCAATGAATTCTAACCACAACCTCCAATAATGACTGCTACTAAGTCATTTTAGAAAAAGAACTGCATAGCAAACAAATCTATCTGCAGATTAACATATAAACTCAGAACATATCTGCATCCACATTCCTTTATGCATCGAGTCACTCAGTCAGGATACCTGAGGACTTTTAAACACTTAACAATGGTGAGTATGTGTTTTTCCCTCTTAAGTCAGTCACAATAAAATGCGATTTACTTTTAACATAACTAGCCAGACACTTAACTCTTAAATGGAGAAATCATCATATTGGGGTTTTGGTGGTTTTACCTTTCTTCTTTCTGGGGAAAATTCTAGGCTAATTTTTTCTGATATGTGAATTATGGATGGGGTATACAGTCTGGCAGACAAGATCAAATATGGGTCTTCTTTTGGTATTACTGGTTATTACCCAATTTTTAGGGTCTCCTTTGTACACTGCAGGAAAAGAGGACCACAGGTATGTTTTTGTTGTTAGCATCATAAATTCTTAAAGTTGGAAAGGACTACAAAAGTCGTATCATTCTATAAGTCATGCCATATTGCAATCTTGACTTATTCAAAGCCAAGTTATTTTGTTCTTCATCATACATCATAAGCTATATCTATGTCTAAGGTGAAAATTGAGCCAATTAATCAGGTAATATAGGCCTAAAACACAGGTCAAGGAAATACCCAAAACGTAAGAGTGATAGGAGCTTTCAGGAATTATGGAGATGACTTCAAATCTTCATTTTACAGAGCACATCAGGAATCACCTCACGTGCAGAACACAGTGAGTGAACCGGCCATGTCCTGTCTGAAGTAGGACATAAAGAAAGATGAACAACCAATGTCAGTGGGATGTCATTTGTGTTGTCATTTGTAACAATTCAAACATCAAGATTTAGCTACAGTTTGTCACTTAACTTAGCATGGGCCCTTGTGTCTTTTAAATATTTAAGCATAAATTTTACAAAATATAAGGGACAAGGCTATGAGACTGAGTAAATTATTTTTTTCTTCCACATCCAACAGTTTATGGATTTAGTTTAGAAAAAAAAAATACGAATAGACTGCTGACAATACTTTATCACTAAAACTTGTAATATGTTCATGTATTTATTAGAAGTTAAGATTTATACCAGATTAACCTTTGTTTGCCTTTTAGACTGTTTTATCTAACAAGGACTTTATCTAATTATCTAACAGGACTTTAAATTTATGAATTCACTTGCATGTTATATTTTATAGGCATATTATTTCTATATCATATTCCTGTATTTTAAATTGCCTTTGAATATTTCTACTTTAATTTTCTTGTGAATATGATCTAAAGAAGGCATTTAAGGAATTGAAGAAAATATGTCAGAAACTGCTAACCAAACCATTAAGAAAATTGTATTAGATCGACAATAGAGACCACTGTAAAAACTGACAATATAAATTGGAGTTATCTTGCCATACCCTACTAAATTAGAGTTAAGAGGCCAGGGGAGAAAAAAACATTTCGGGTACAAAGCACCTGCCCAAGGACTATCTCTAAAGCCAGCTGCCAGAATGACCTGCTATAACCTTAAAATGAGTTTTACCTGGTAGCTGCTAAAATGAACTGCCATGAATCTAAGCCTATTTTTTTTTTGTCATTTCGTTTTTAATTTTTACTTTTTAATATTTCATTTTTGTGGGTACATAGTGTATATGTTTATGGGGTACATGAGATGCTTTGATACATGCATGCAATGCATAATAGTCACATCATGGAGAATGAGGTCTCCATCCCCTCAAACATTTATCCTTTGTGTTACAAATCATCCAATTATATATACTCTTTTAGTAATTTTTAAATGTGGAATTAAATTATGACTAACTTCAGTTACCCTATTGTGTTAGAATGAATGAATAAGATTTAAGACTCGTTTTAGCCAGTCACCGTTTACGCTCTCACCAGTTTGTCAGCTCCCAAAATCTTCTCTAGTGCCAATTAGGTTTCTTTCAAAACAATACACAACATTTTTTTTCTAATAAAACCCCCAATTTTTTCTTTGTTCTTCAAACACAGAGAACATCACCCCAGTCTATCTGTATGCCTAAAATTGCAATTCTGTTTTCCCAAATTAAATCTTTTGTTTAGAGATTCGTATTTATACTTTGACTCGTTCATACTTCACGTTAGAAGCAGAGCCTGAAACAGACTCACCTGAGAGAGATTAGCAAGCCCTGGAACTGGGTCACATGGTACCCACACTCTGGCCCCTTCCGCCTCCCCACTGCTTCCTCGGGGTACCCCTTTCCCCACAGTGAGTCTCATTTTTCTTTTGGTTGAGTTCTTCAGGGATTTGTTTAAGAGGAGTCTTTCCCCTCTCCTATCCATGAGACCTTCTGCTTATTTTCTACCCGCTGGATTAAGGCCTCCTGTTTATAAGGGATTTTCTCCATCCTGGTTACAAGGTCTTCTGTTTAGGAGGGATTATATTCCCCTCCTGTTAAAGAAAGCTTGTCTCTCCTGGTGAGTACAAACTTTATCTTTCAGTTCATTTGTGCGCTCGGATTTTATTTTGGCTTTGTGTAGCTGGCATTAAACTGAATCACCTAAACGAGTTTATTTACAGTTTGGGCTCTCAAAGTTGAAACGCATGCCAAGATAGATCCCCCGTTCTGGAACTCCAGCTGATGACATGTTACGGGGATCATTCAAACAGTTTGTTTTTCTTAGAAATAAAAGACCATTGCAATATAATCATACAGTCCAAATAGGGCACATATCTCATTTGGTATCTTAAGGTTCCAAAATGCATTCAGGACTCAAAGATTACCTTGCTGCAAAATACTGTCTCAAGGCTAACTGAGGCTCTTTCCTCCCCAAGGCCTTTCCCTCTCCTTCTACACCTCCTCCTCTTTCTCCTTCTCTAAGCCAAACTCTCTTTTTTGTGAAACTCCTCAGGTATTCTGGCATATTGACTAAATTAAGTCTGTTGAAAAACAGTAGATATCAAAAAAATTATTTTGACCTTCATGTTGTTTCTTAAAAGCAAAATTTGAAATTCCCAAGTAAAGATACCCTCCCTATACTAGAAGGAAAGGTGACACTCCTTATCTTCAAAAACGAGGAATGAAACCAAGAGAACACCGTACAGCCTTTGTGAGTAAAACTCTTATCTTTTAAGTCTCCTCACGTAATTCAGTCACATTTTTACAATTAACTATTCTTTGTCCAACCCAGCTGTATTAGCCTGTTCCCATGCTGCTAATAAAGACATACCCGAGACTGGGTAATTCATAAAGGAAAGAAGTTTAATTGACTTACAGTTCCACACAGCTGGGGCGGCCTCAGGATACTTGCAATCATGGCGGAAGGCAAAGCAAACGCATCCTCCGCGTGGCAGCAGCAAGGAGAAGTGCGGAGCAAAAGGGGAAAAGCCCCTTATAAAATCATCAGATCTCCCGAGAACTCACTCACTATCACGAGAACAGGATGGGGAAAACCTCCCCCATGATTTAATTATCTCCACCTGGTGCCTCCCACGACACGTGGAAATTAAGGAAGCTACAATTCAAGATGAGATTAGGGTGGAGACACAGCAAAACCATATCACTAGCCTTCATAGGCTTATTAGGACAAATACAAAATCTGAAAGTTTAGCTTTATTCTTTTTGTCGGAACTACAATTTGGCTCCAATTGTCTTCATATAAGCTAGTAAATTTGTAATACTACATTTTATTCATTACTAATTTTTAATAAAAACTCATTTCTTCACCTGTGTTTTCACAATTTTTTAATTCTATAAAAAGATAGATGATAGATTAGATAGATAGCTAGATGATTGATAGACAGATAGATGACATTTTTATCCAATTATTTCAAAGAGCTCTATCAACTTAAAGGGAAAAATAAGTCCTTAAATGAAGTACATTAGAAATATAAAAATTAACCCAAATGCCTTTTAGGCCATATGATTTAAGTAAATTTTTTATAAACATGCTGATTTTAAATATATTGATAAAATTAAAACAAAGATTTCTAAGAATTGTTAGTGTGTGTATACATATATATGTATATATACACACTAACTAGTATATATATACACTAATTTAGTGTGTGTGTATGTATATAGTGTGTGTATATATACTAATTGTTAGTGTGTATGTATATAGTATGTGTATATATACACACACTAATTGTTAGTGTATGTATATATGTAGGTACATATATATATACAAACACACACACACACACTAATTGTTAGTGTGTGTGTATGTATACAGTGTGTATGTGTATATATAGTCCGGATTTGCTGCCCAGACAGGGTTATGTTTGTCTCTGCTAGATGTTTTAATATCATAAAAGTATGAGCTTGATCTAAGAACAAACAATGCAGTGTCCATTGTTTCCTATATATAAAGCACACTAACCTTCAGAAATCTTGACAGGAAAATTACTTAAAATAATAACTAGCTCTGTTAAATATCTGTTTTCATAAGTAATTTAGGTAGAATTGTTAGAAATAAATAAATTAGATAAATGTAAATGAGGTAAATCTTTATAATTTTTTATAGTATGAAATTTTAAAGTTATGTTGAATTAAATAATAGATATTCATAAAATCTGAGTCATTTCTAAATAAATAAATAAATTAATGAAACATGAATTGCCAAACATAAAGTTTATTTAGTTTTGGCTTTTTAAACCTCATAAGAAGACAAATATTTGGATATATTAACAAAATGTCCTTTTCCACATTAAAAGTTGTTCTATAAAAACTATTAAGATTATAGATTACATATTCATGAGATGTTAATATAGAAGTTTTAAATTACTTTCCAGTTTTTTGCTAAAAATTAAGATTTCTAATAATTAAAAGTTTTAATTAATATATGTTATTCTATATACAAAACATACAAAAAATAATTTTTGTATGAGAAAGAAACTTGTATAGTCTCAATGATAAAGGCAAAAAAGGTAAAATTTTGCCCAAGGCAAATGATTGGTTATTTCGGTATAGAAAAGGGAAAGTATAGAACAAAGACAAAGAGAGTTTAAGGAAATGATGGAAAATCTAAGCCAGTCATGGAGAGTTTCAGAAGGATGGGTCTCATAAAGGGAGTTTCTTGCATGATCAGATTGGCTGGGTTAGAAGGAAATTGTTTATAAGTTTCTCTAAGAATTGAGCACTGGTGTCAGGGGTGCACTGATATAGGGCCGAAGTCTGACCCTCTCTGTTTGAAACAGCAGGATTTCTTAGAATGTCAATTTTCCCTTAGTAAAGAAAAATTGCAAGAGGTTTTGGTTTTAATTTTGAAATGTTTATTTACATTTGAAACCATTATCTGAACAACAGCTTTTTCCGGTTTTACACTTTCTACCTGATTTCAAGTTGGAAGTGCTGTCTTCTTTATTTAAAATTATAATTTCACGTCTCAAGGTAGCACTTTTCTCTTAAAGCTTTTCAGATTCACATCCCCAGGCTGGGGATATACTGTTGCTGATTATTTTTTGTATTATGTAATTTAATTTTTTTTTAACCCCCAAAGCAAGTCCCTTTCACCTATGAGCCCATAATTTATATATGTTAGGATTGTCTTTCCATACCCTACTAAATTAGAGTCAAGAGTGCAGAGGGAAAAAGCACTTGGGGGCATAACACACATGACCTTTGCTCCAGTACCCAGTAAGTTCCTCATTTCCATCTGAAACCTTGTCACCTGGACTTTACTGTTCATATCACTATTAGCATTTTTATCACAACCATTTAGCCAATTTCTTAGAAGTTCCCAACTTTCTCTCATCTTCCTGCCTTCTTCTGAGCCCTCCAAACTCTTCCAACCTCTGCCTGTTACCCAGTTCCAAAGCTGCTTCCACATCTTTATAGCAATGCCCACTCCTCAGTACCAGTTTTTCTGTATTAGATCATTCTTGCATTGCTATAAAAGAAATACCTGACACTGAGAAATTTATAAGAAAAGAGGTTTAATTGGCTTATGGTTCTCCAGGCTTTAAAAGGAGCATGGTGCTGGCATCTCCTTAACTTCTAAGGGAAGTGTCAGAAAGCTTATAATCATGGCAGAAGGCAAAGGGGGAGCAAGCACGTCCTATGGCAAAAGTAGGAGTGAGAGAGAGAAAGAGAGTGGGGGGAGAGGTACCACATACTTTTAAATCACCAGTTCTTATGAGAACTTACTATCACAAAGACAGCACCAACCCATGAGGGGTCCATCCCCATAATCTAAACACCTCCCACCAGGCCACACCTCCAACATTGGCGATTACAATTCCTCATAAGATTTGGGTAGGGACAAATATCCAAACTATCTCAGTGAGCAAAGTTTAATGAGTGATTGGGCTTGGCCCACCCCTGTCATCACTGTGAGAAGAGCTGTCGTCCCTGGTTAGCTGCTGCTCCTTCAGCCAGCACCCTAGAAGAAACAGGCACACAATAGAATTGCCCCCACAAAAAGAAACTCAGTTTACCCAAATCTGAAGCTGAGCTCTCTGCCAAGCCCAGCCAAAAACAACTAACCCCAGACAACTCACAAATCTTTAAACTGATGAGTTCTGTTTTAAACCACAGCATTTTGGTAGCACTAACAGTTGAAGGGTGTGCAGATCATCCTTCGACACAGGAAGTGATCAGTGTAAGGTCCACATTCTTCTCCCCTTTCTCCAATCAACTTAGACTGAGCACAGGACTCCCAGATGTCTGATGGAAATACTCTTATTGAATGCAGGGTCCTAATGGAAGCAAAAATAGGCACTGTGCTCTCTGGAGAGGACTGTAGTCTCCACAGGAGCATGGTCATGAAGATGTAAAACTCATCTTGCCTCAGACTATGGTCATCTTTTGGCTAGGCTACCTGACAACATTGTACCCTTATTCTCAGCCTTTTGGAAAACAATTTTGTAAAAAAATAAATAAGTTAGGAAATTTCGATTCCTAAAGCTGAGATAACAAAGAAGCTTAAAGTAGTAACTTACATTTAAATATAGCATTCTTAACTTTCTCCAGAGTTCTTCTCAATCACAATAAAGAAATGTATATGTACACAAGGCATCAATCATATACAAACTGTTATTTCAGGATATCTACTGTGCATTACATTTCACAGAAGTTATCTCATTTTATCCTCACCATCAGTTTTCTGGTGTTATCTTCCTAACATTTTATGGATGAAAAAGGGTAGCTTTAGGAGTTTGTGGGCCCTTCCATTTTCACAGTAACCGATGTGTTTTGCTGCCTCGGGGTCTCTGAATTGCTTTCTACTGTATGGAAACTGAGACCCAGAGGTTTAGAGTCTTCTCATAGTCATGCAGTTGATCAGGATGGTAGAGATGGGTCTCCTAACACACAGGTTGCAATTCTTTATCCTTTGGACTACCCTACTTGCGCTTAAGCCCCAGAGTAAAGAGCAAAAGGAAAACATCTTGACAATCACAACTGCCTTTGGCATTTGACAGTAAATCACATTTATCAGCTACCATTTTTCCAGAGTAACAAGATAAAATATGACATTCTTTTTAGATAACACAAAAAGTTCTTACAGTCTAAATGTTTTCGATCTCTGTCACTGACTTCTCAGAACACTGTCTCCCTCTTCTGTGGTCACGTAAAGCTCATTTGGAACACATAACGTTTCTACTGACTTGCCTTTTTATTCTATTTTCACTTTTCAGGGTAAAAATAAAACTTTTGGGGGCTCAAAAATGTTTCTCACTGTTTTTATGGCAATGATTTTTAGAGAGAGAAATGACAGCAGTTTCCATATTCACATTGCCCAATAAATATGTCGTCAAAGTTCTCAGAGAACTCTCATTAATCAAAATTAGTTATTTCTCCCGTGCAAATGAGGAGGCCTTGAAATGATTTAAGCTGTGCTTGCAGCGAATGCAATGTCAAAATGAAAATACTATTACATTTTTTCAGGGAATTGAAGATATCCCTCAGTAATTTCTGGGTGTTGATAACACGAGGAGATCTGCCTTTCCTGAAAATGGAAGACAAAGACAAGGCATCTCACATTTGAAGCAAAAACAGACAAAGAAGGGAAAAAAAGCAACATCTTTAAAACAGACTTCAAAAATATATAAATTAGAATTCATAGTTTATCTTGTGCTTATTTGAATCTGGTAGATATTGTCTTGAACATTCTATTGAAATCAGGAGATAATAAACGGAGAAAATCAAAATGAAAAGTTGAGTCCTTGTATGTGTATGGATATGTGTCCCTGTGTGTGTTTTCTTCAAATGGGCAAACCAGCTTGTAGTTTTTTTTCATCTGAAACCTGCTTTGGCCCGGGCTGGCCCTTACAGAACTCCGGATAAACTACTTAGGTGGGATTTCTGGATTGGTTGCTGGAAATGTGATCTCAATCTGCCCCTGATTTCCTGTGTAATCTTGAGACCTTAATCTCTGCACCCTGTTTCCTCATCAGTAACTCTATTCAAATGCATGTGGTTGGGGGAAGGGTCACAAGGAGGCCAAGAGGCCAAAGAGGGAAATACAGGGATAATTTCTTTTAAGCATCATAATGTAGATTGCCTGAATATCTCATCAAGTCTGAATGGGCCACACACTTTTGCCAGGAGAATTCATTCTTAAAAGCAAGAAAGAGAAAAGACTTTGTAGGTACATTTATCTATATATCCAAAATCATTTGTAGTTCTTTAAAGTTAGACTCTGAGTAAGAAATAGAATTCAGAGTGAATAGTATATGTTTCTACATATCTGTGATCCTCTCATCAATTATTAAGACCACTAAACAATCAGCTTGTAAGCAGAGAAACAAGAGTGAGAATGTTATTTAAATCCCGTTAGCTTTCTTAATGTGACTATCATACAGTGGTTTTCTACCCTGACTGTGCATTAGATTCTTGTCTATATCTTTTAAAAAATATAAATGTGTGAGTTCCACACCTGAACAACTGAATCAGAATTTCTAGGGTTAATATTAAATCTCTACAGGTAATTCTGATAAGCAGCCAAAGTTGGAAAATATTTAGGCCTGAGTGATTTCCGATTGTTTCAGAATGTAAAACAAACAATCTAATCACTGACTACTATTTTTCTTGCTCACTTTTAAAACATTAAGTAGACATAGTCTGAATTGACCACTTGAGTTTCTGCCAAATTTCACAGTAGATATTTTCTTGCCTGACATGGTTGAAAAAGTTATTTTATGATTCAAATCCCTTCCACCCCATCAGATGGATAGTAGAACAAACATTAACCCTTGAAAGTATCTTCCTCTGAGTCGAGGTTTCTCACCATTGGCAGTATTGACATTTTGGGTTAGATAATTCTTTACTGTAGGCTCTGTCCTGTGCATAACAGGATATGTAGCATCCCTGCCCTCTACCCACGCGATATGAGTAGCATACCTCCTATCCCCAGTTGTGACAACTAAAAATGTCTCCCATCATGGCCAACTGTCTCATAGAGGGCAAAATCAAGGGCAAAACCAGCTCCCATTGAGAACCATTACTCTGTCTGAAAACAAGACTCATACAGCAATTAAATTACACGAACTATTTTTCACGTGTCAAGTTTTCCTTGATTTGGGTCTCCCAGGTAACTGAGGGGACCATCCTAATGGACTACCATAGCATAAATGGAAGTGAGCTCTCCCTGTTGCCATCTTGTTGTACCCTCCAGTTGGCCGTCCCCACTCTTACTGTCTCTGCTGTCTCCACCACCATATTACAACTCCATTCCACCATCTCTTGGGCAATGACAGAGCTGCTGAAATGGCCCTGCTTCCCCCAGGTCAGGTTCATCTCAGGGAATTAACAGCTGGAGGCTCTCAGCCTCAAGCATCATTAACCTGATCTTGACTCAGAGGTTAAGTAGACCTGGAAAGAGAGTAAATTGTCTTTCCTCTAAGGAAGTTTGTGTTTAATTGTTTATCATTGTGGTTTTTCATTTACCATATTCTTCCCCGAAACATTCAGTAACAGCAAGAGATTTCTTTTTTGAAATCCAAGACAGATATAGTCTGAAACAATGAAGCTACTGAAAGTGCTGGATACCTTTTACAAATCTATAACACAGTCAAATATCTTGAAAGCCCAGGATGACACATAAACCCATCCCGGGACCCAAATCACTGCCAAGAGATAGAAGACAAATGGAAAAGAGAGAATTTGAACACTAATATTTAAACACAAAATTGATAAATGTAAATGTAGAGTGATTATGTTAACTTTAATTGGAAAATCAAATTTTTCTTAGCAGAAAGGAGGCTGGAATACTTAAACTGGGACGTAGAGATATTATATTTAAAATTATGTTTGCAGGTGTAGCTGCTGTAACTGTTTAGTGACAACCCCCTACACCATTTTTACCATGGACAGAGGCCTCTGAGCTCCCCAAATGAGCCAACCACATTTTTGTTTCCCTTCACTGGTTAAGCAAACTGGATTCTGTGACAATTTTTTCTTTTCTTTTCTTTTTTTTTCCAGTTTTGTCCTCAAGATCAATAATACCATGAAAACATTTAAGTTCACAAAGCGATTTCTTATACATTATCCTAATGATTATCTCCATTTTACAAAAAAGAATCAAAGATGAAATAATTTGCTCAAAGTCAATAAATGACAGTTCTCATACTAACATGCAGAATTGTTGATTCCAGAATATAACGTGTACCTTATGTTGTGGCCTAGTAGCTTAGTAGTTCAAATTGCCTTTTGGTTGACAAGGATTAGTTTTATGAATGTCTTATATTAAAAATAATTGAAGTGGAGGACCACCTCTCAATGTTTGTTAATTTGCACTGTTTGGTATATAACACAGCAATATTGCAAGAGGCACAAATGGAAATTAGACACTTAGGATGTCATTTTCCTTTGTGTAGACACCAGTTTCTCTTGTCATATTCCTGGTATGACCTCCTTTGCATTTTGTATTTTTTAATACTGTGGCTCTCTGACATAAGCCTCATCTTGTACAGAAAGTCTGTATTTTGGAATGGGAAATTGTTTGCCTTAGAACCCAAGTACTGACTGGGCAGCTTCCTTTATCTCTTCCTCTAAAGGTCAATATATAATGGAATCATTACCACTCATGCTTAGATGTGAACAGCGTGTTCAATTTTATATTCCATTCTAGTAAATACAGTGAATACCTGTTATTCCTCTTCCTGTCCACACCCTTCCCAAGGACCCATTAAAAACGGGAGGGGACAGGTGGGGTTTTCCCTTTTCATAAATCAAGTTTCCTGGAGTTTCCTATTGTTTCAGCTGGGATTGGTCTATTAATAAGCAATTAATATTCTGAAACTATCATCTCTTTATGGAAATTTCCATATTCTTTCTGATAAACAGAAATAGTTTTCCAAATGTATTAAAGGGAAGCAGAAACATCCCTACCCACTTGTACTTGTACAGGAACATCTAGGTCATAATCTCTTTTAATTCTGATTTAAAAGAAAAAATCCATTCAATATAAATAGCAACTGCCTCATATTAGCCAAGACTAGGAAATTTCTCGAACAAAATACTATTAATTTTGCATCTTATTAACTGGATACTATTCTCATGCTTTAACTGCTGCCTGTTTGTGGAAACTTAAGTATATGTTAATTATGTTAAATATAGTAATTAGAAAAATGAACTATCTAAATAAAATTCTCAGTAAGCTGGGTAGAAGGAATAGAGTAAAAGAGGATCAGGCAGGAATGTGGGAGATAGAAAGTATTCTGTAAACATCTGTCTCAGTACAGAAGCAAAATCATTACAGCTATAGGTCTGGCTTCCCTTAAGCTCCAGAAGCTTGACAAAAAAAACAAAATTCCTAAATATACAGTTTTTATCCTATGAACATATTTATATGGTACAAATTTTCGTTTCTGTAAAAGCCCTTTGAGATTTTAAAAAACTGTATCTTTTGCTGTTTAGGTGATCTCATCTTATTCCATGACTACCCCAGATTGGACTTCTCCCTTTGCTCCCCCAAAGTCAACTGGACATCTTTGCTCAAGTGTTTCTGAAGTAACAGAACCTCATCTGTCTAAATTGAAGAAATTCTTCCATAAATCGAGCAAAATGGAACAGGCATCTGAAATTTATAAATATGCAATATTTTATGCCTGTTCAATAAATCTGTTTAACGAGTGAATGCAAAAACAGGATATGCTACCTAAAATACTAAATGGGCATAGGGACATTCATACCTTAATTAATTTTATTCGAATGTTTGCTTGCTTCTTTGTTTTTCCTAAAGTCATGGGTAGTTATTAGGCTGAAAAACGTAATATTAAATACCTTTATTACCATCAGAATGTGTTCCTATTGCATCATTTTCTCCTAAAACTTTAATGTGTCTTCTTGTCTCCTTCTTCTCATCCTTATTTACCTATATTTTATTTTTATTTTTTAAATTTTTCTTAGCCAGGAATTTTAAGGATCAATTAATTCAAAAGATATGACTAGCTATCTAAATAGATTTTTTATTATCAAAAACAAATATGAACTTTTAGTCATTTAAAAATCAAAATAATATATCAGAAAATAGGCATTTTTGCAAGAAGGCTTATTTTGCCACCAGGCTAATGGTTTTACTGCTTCCAACCTACCAGTGTATAGAGATAATATTCACTTAAAGCAATTTCATAATACTGTCAATGGTTTGCATTTTTTACACTCTACCTAACCATAATAGTATCTGTATAACATTATAATTTAGCACTGTTACTGGTTAAATCCAAAGCTAAGAACTTGATTAGAATAAGACCTCTGATTTTTGAATCAACACTTTTCATACAGTCTATTTTTAGAACAAGTTATGTAGTGTGTGGTATGTCCAACAGGGTGAACGTGATGAAATGTATAAAACCTTACAAGTAAGAATGAAGCCCATTAGTCAAATTGTGCTTTTAATCTGTAAAGGCATTACATCATAAGTCGTTTAGAGGAAAGGGTAGAGTTTCCTCTTGAATTCATTACAGCATGAAAAGTAACATTTAGAAGGTAGAGTTTACAAAATGAAATTGTACCTCTCAGGTAGAAGCATTTTTCCCATGAGAAAGTACACCTTCTACTTAAAAAGAGACCAACTGTATTATTTCTCTATTCCATCATGTATAAGTGACTGGAAACTTCTGAGCTCATTAGTAAACTTTCTAGAACTCTCAATGCAAAGAAAATGAGGCAGTGCAAATCAGGGCTCTATAAGAATAAAAAGCAAAGAGAGACCACTTCATTTGAGGAAATGTTATATGTAGATTTTTTTAACTTGAGCCTAGAAAATTTTCTAGAAGTATAAATATGTAGCTAAAATATGTTTCTTAAAGATCAGTGGATAACTAAAATTGATGGCTTGTCTCACATCTTTGTCTTAAGACTCACCAGTTTAATACTTAGGAACTCCTGAAATTTAAATACTTCATTAAACATTAAGACACCTGAAAATTAAAAGTTTGAGTGATGATCTGACCTCAAATTATGCCAAAAATAAAACTGTTCCTTTTCTAAAATGATTAATAAAAAAAAAGATGGCAATGAAAAATTGTAACACAAAAAGCAAGTGGGTATCGATTCACTTCTCTTCCAAACAAGATGTTTGCAACTCAGCTGTCTCATTGTAAATGTAGAGTTTTACAAATCTGTACCTACTTCTCAAATTTAACTGGAAAATAAGTTAAAATGATGTATGTGAAAGTATTAAAACTATGAGCCATATCAGCGCAATGTGATGAAGAGTTGAGGTAATTTGAAAATATTTAGCCTGGAGAAAAGAAATCTCGCATTGAATAGGATAGATGTCATCAGATACTTCAAAGTCTGAGCCATGGAAGGGATTAGAACTATTCAATATGACCTGAAAAACACACACACGCACACACCAACAGATAGAAGTAACAGAAAAATAGATTTGGGCTCAGTAAAAGAAAATACATTTCTAATAGAGTTTTTAGAAGCTGTGAGCTTTGCCACACTAGAAATGTACCAATGGAAGTAGAAGACTTTATTATATTAATGCTGAGAGGAAAATTCATATCTCAAATTGGCAACTGAGCTATATGATCTGTAAAATCCCTTCCAGAGTCAAGAATCTAGTATTTGAAACATATAGAGTATAATTGTTACTGTTTTTATTGTATTGTTATTTTCAGTATTATCTTCATAAGTGTCAAACATACCTTAAGCATCGGTCTCATAAAGGTATAAGTTCCTCTCACAGAGGCAGGATTCTTACACCTTTGTCATCTCTACAATTTGGAGAAAGTAAAAGGCAGACGTGTCAGGAGTAAGCATACCAGGAAATACATCCAACCAAGCAAATATGCAACAGGATGGAAGAGAGACAGGTAGGAGAGGCACAAAGACAAGGTTGACGAGTTATCTACCGGCATTACTTCCCCTGGGACTAGTTCTGTGCCTGCACACAATGGAGAAATTGATGTTTTATATAATTTCAGTTTAGCCAAACTGATAGGATCCATGATGCTGAGATCTTTATATGCAGCTATGAGTAAATAAAATGTGCATAAAGAATTGATTATCAAAGTAATTTATTATAATTCTTAAGAATAGAAACATATATCACTTAATTAGATTACATATAGTCTAGTTAACACAGACCTTATCCCTTTCCTTTCTTCAATATCAGTGTTCTTGTTGTTGTTTTGCCATGAATTACCCAGATAATTTCCTCAAAGCTCTATAGCTTTGCCTTTCTGGAAACACACTGGGCATGCTCTGAACACAGTGCTAAGTCTCAGAAAATGTTCTAAAACCTTTGGCAACATCCAGCTCTTTGCCTGGGAGGTCTGGAACTGCCTGTTAGGCCAAATCCTTCAGTACCAAATTTAAAGCATCCCCAATATTAAATCAAAGGGACATCAAATTTTATTTAATAAATATGATAAGGTGTTTTGTTGCTCAGAGTTGGAACTATAAAGATAAACATCATCAATGAGGTACTGTGGTCCAACAGAGCTACTTTCAATCTCTTTGACTCCCATTCCAAAATATGTAAGTACACTTATCTACTTGCCTCAGATGAATCCAGATGAATCCAAGTAATTCATCCAAGATGAATCTTTTTATTTTAAAGAAATTTCACAAATAAGGTAAATATTAGTTCTAAAACCCCATTAAATAGAATATTATATTGATTGATACATTTGAGTGTGGAGCAAATGACAATTCTAAAAAGTTGATTAAATATAAAGGAATACAGACAATCAAATAAAGAAATTAATTTCAAGCATCATTTCTTAAATTAGCATATAATTATACATAGCTGAAAAGTGCATTTAAAATAAATATGGCAACATAGTTAAGTTGTGGCTTGCCTAAAGCTGAGAATCATTAGTGTTCAGACATCTGACAAGAAATGGAAACTTTGGTGAAATCCAAAGTTCTTGGAGTATTAAAAAAAAAGTCACTCTGTTATAAAAACAGCACTGTTTCATTCCCCAACCTCTTTTTTTTCTTTTTAGCCACTAGAACCCACTAAAATAATTGTTAAGGTTATAAATCATTTCAACAGAAAGCAAAAGCTCAGAAAAATCAAACATTTAGCTGGCTGGAAATCACACACTAAACGAGAAGTTAAAACTAAACTTTCGAATTTATAAGATGATAACAGTTATTTGTGTTTTATTCAAGTCTGAAAATATTTAATTTGCTGCAACTAAACAGAGTTCAGATGAAGACAGAAAAGTAAAAATTCCCTTCTTTCCTGGTAGCGCAAAATGATAATGCGAACACAAAATCAGCTGAAACACACCACCAGGAAAGAACACTTGTACACAATTCTTTACTTCCTTTGTGTCATCTTCTCTGGTTCTCCTTCATGAATCTCGATCCTTTTAAGATGGAGAAGACAAGAGTGAGATGGACGTGAGGGTAAGAGGGAGTAGTCAGAACTGCTGCGAAAGAAAAACTTGGGCAGGAGAGAAAACATTGAAGCAAGATTCTTCAATCTCAGGCTGCTCTTCTATGAAATTATATACATATATATATAGAGAGAGAGAATCTGAGTCAATAATGATATGTATACAATTTGAAGCATAATTTGTATTACGCTTAAGAGCCTGGCCAATTTCCTGGGTGTTACACTTGGGTAGTTGCATAGGGCAACTACAGAAAGGGCCAGGCTCTTAGTCTAATGCTTTGCTGTAGACATCTTGACATTTTAAGAATCTTATCTTTGAGCTTGTGTTTTGTACCTTTAGCCCACAGGGACAATAAAACATGTACGTGAGCAGAGGACATACCCTGGAAACCAGCCAGGGCATGCAGGGACTCAGACCCTGTTACTGCTAGCAGTCAGCAGCAAGGAGCGTTTGGCCTGAGGCAGTCTTGGGCACCTTGCAGCCTCAAGGGGGCAGCCGAGCTAAGACCCAGGCCCAGACTGTCATTGACGATGGCAGCAGTACCAAAAGCAGTAGTAGTGAGAGTAACAGCTGCAGCCCTAGAGAAAAAGAGAATCTCCCAAGGGGAAAAGACCCTCAGAATGAGAGACCAGCTGGCCTGGCTATCCTGCAACCAATTTCCGCAGCGTCTGCACAAATACCCACTCTCTGGCCTATGAGCAGGGACAGGAACTTCCGGTGCTCAGGCAGTATATTTTATCAGTGATTACACATTAAAAGCAGGTACATGGACATTGCAATAAAATAAATTAGGGAACTATTAGGATTTTTCAGAGTTTAGGATCTCTGGTTTAAAAACTGCTAGAATATTGCAAAGTAAATATCCATAGGCTTAGAAGAAGAAATTAAAAATTGTTGCAATTGATGGAAAAAAGTATTATTTTCATGTCATGCTTCAGATAAATTATTAGTGAGAAAGAAAATTTTAAATCTAATTTAACTTTTAACTGAAGATAAAGTGATATATAAACAAATATATCCAATTCTATACAAATCATGAATCACTTTCAGCTTCTTGTATGACCTCCCTAAAATACTGAAATGTCAGAGGAAACATTAAATGCCACTATATAAATGTGCATTTAATTCATATTTACACGAAACTTATTTGTATGAAAAGTTAAATCTTTTTGAAAACACTATTCCCCGAGATTCTTTAGCTCTAGATGTACTAAAATTTATATTTTGAAATAATTTACCAGAAAATAGTCATTAAAAGTATAAATTGTGTTGTACCAATAAATAAATTCCCAGATAAACAAGCCAGAAAAATTATGCAATGAATCATTATATCCCACCAATAAAGTTTTATAACATATTCTGTTCTGTCACCAAAAATGTTACTGTTTGCATTTATAAGTTTATGTTGTTACTCATTTATTACTATTGCCTTTATTGCATGTTATAAATAAAGTATTTTTACATGAAAAGGCTTCATATTAAGATTTTGGTCCAGTTTTGCTAAAATGTAAATTCCAAAACTCAATGCTGAATTAAAAGTGTGAATCCACAGTTATGCCAACCACTCGAATCAGAATCACCTGGAATTCTTATTAAATATACAAATCCCTTGGCCTTACCCCAGACCTATTCTGTCAGAGGCCCTTGAGAAGGCAGGGCTGCAAGGAGACGTGAGCGTGTGCCGTTTTAGTGAACTCCCAAAGTTCCTTTAACCACACTTTCTTTATTTGCTTTTTGAACAAAGGGCACTGCGTGTTAATTTTGCATTTTCCTCCACAAATTATGTAGCAGGCTCCACCTGAGAGGAAGAAAACTTTGAGGTCATTTTATAACTGAGAAGACTAAAATCCACGAGAGTTGAATGGCTCAGCCATAATTTCAAAGCTAGCTTTGGAGAGCAAATTTCTAGACTTTGAGTTTGAAAGGATAGAGCCTGGAGCTCATCAAGAACCCACTTAGAAGCCTCCAAATTATTAGAAGATGTGGATCTGCTCCTTAGAGCTATCTTTTCTGAGTAATCAAGACCACAGGGAAACAGAGAAGCAGCTGAGGGTGCACAGTAACCAGCCAGAGCGTAGAAAACAAAGAGCATGCTCTGCCAGCCTACCATCCAACAGGGAAATGAGTCATTGGACTTAGCCAGATCTACTGTATCCTTTTCTTTTCAGTGAAAACTTGCAAAAACAAATCTCAAGCAAGTATGGATCAAATAAACACTTTCTTTAAAAACTCTGATGGTGGGGATGTGGCGAAATTGTAATCCTTGTGGATCGTTGGTGAGAATGTAAAATGCTGCAGCCACCATAGAAAACAGTTCAGAGCTTCCACATAGAATTATCACGTGGTCTAGCAATTCCATGACTGGATATATACCCCCAAAGAATTAAAAACAGAGGCTCAAACAGACCAATGTTTGTAGCAGTATTATTCACAATACCCAGGTAGAAACCCAAGTATCTATCAACAGACGAGAGAATAAACAACACGTGGTATATACATAAAATGAAGTATTATCTAGCCATGTACAAGAATGAAATCCTGATGCATGTTACAATATAGATAACTTTGAAAGCATTATGCCAAATGAGATGGCAGACACAATATTGTATAATTTCATTCATATGAGGTACCTAGAATAGTGAAATTCACAAAGACATAAAGTAGCATGGCTAAAGGCTGAAGTGGGGGGAATGGGGATTTGTTGTTTAATGCATACAGAATTTCAGTTGTGATAATGAAAAAGCTCTGGAAATAGAGACCAGTGATTATCACACAACATGGTAAATTATTGTCACTGAATTATATACTTAAAAATGGTTAAAATGGTAAATTTTATGTTATATGTATTTCACTACAGTAAAAAATAAGCTATGATAAGATATAAATAATTTTTTAAAAAACATCTGAGCCCCTACAAAACATATTGTCTGGGTTCCAGATTATTTTTATTTCCTTATCAATTTAATATCTCAGAAATTAAAATCAAAATTCTAAAAAAATCCCCAATCACTATTGACATTTGAGTGCCCAAAGGCAACAGTAAATCCAATTTATATTAGAACTAATTTGAAAAATATTATGAACAAATGAAAAATGTGAGAACATTTAACTGTCTCAGAATCATTGAATTTTAGAGTTAGGACTTCAGATATCTTGTTCAATGTTTTCCAAAATGTATTTCACTGACCACTCATCCCACAATATAGTCCATCATAAAAGGCTTCTATGCCAAGTCATCATAAAGAGGCTACACTTCTTTAAATTTTTTATTTATTTTTTTGGAACTGGGTCTTACTCTGTTGCTCAGGCTGGAGTGCAGTGGCCCAATCACAGCTCACTGCTGCCTTGATCTCCCTGGGCTCAGGTGATTCTCCTGCCTCAGCCGCCCAAGTAGCTGGGACCACAGGCATGCGCCACCACACCCAGCTAATTTTTGTATATTTGGAGAGAGGGGGGTTAGTCATGTTGCCCAGGCTGGTCTCAAACTCCTGGCCTCAAGCTATTCTCCCTCCTGCAGACATCGGCAAATCAGCCCTGTGCATTTTAAATAAACCAGACCTGTTCTGCATTCTAGTGCTTCTCAAATTGTAAAGCACACAGTAATTACCTGGGGGTCTTGCACAAATGCAGATTCTGGTTCAGAAAGTTTGGGTGGAATCCAGGAATTAGCATTTTTGACAAGTGCCCAGGGTTGCTGCTGCTGCTGGTCCTGGATCATATTTTGTGGGACAGGTTAGAGAGTACAACTTCGGACAGCACAGGGGTGAAAATACTGATGCAGTTCCGTGCTGACTGATAAATAACCACTGAAGGAGCATCCAGACTCCCCAGGAACCAGAAACAAACATCGGATTCCACTTGGGGGTGATATGGTTTGGCTGTGTCCCCACCCCCACCAAAATCTTGCCTTGAATTGTAATAATCCCCACGTGCCAAGGGTGGGGCCATGTGGAGATAACTGAATCATGGGGGCAGTTTCCCCCATACTCTTCTGATGGTAGTGAGGAAGTCTCACAAGATCTGATGATTTTATAAGTGGGAGTTCCCCTACAGAAGCCTTCCTTCTTGCCACCACGTAAGACATGACTTTCCTACTCCTTCACTTCTGTCATGATTGTGAGGCCTTCCCAGTCATGCGGAACTGAGTCAATTAAACCTCTTTCCTTTATAAATTACCCGGTCTTGGGTATGTCTTTATTAGCAGCATGAGAACAGACTAATGCAGGGGGCCTCAGAGACACTTCAGATTTGCAGCCAGCATTCATTCTGATTGGTCAATGACAGAATAACCACTTGTTTACTGTTTAAAGTAGGTTACCCTGGAAAAGGTCTTACCAGACAGGCAGCTCCCAGTAAATCTGTGTCGGATGACTCTGGGAAAATGGTTTCAGAATCAATGCAGTATAGACTCCTGCTTATCTTTACCTCCTTTTCCCCCAAACTCATTTAATCACAGGTCCTTTTAGAGGAAATATTGATCTAATTCAACCCAGTCATTTTGCTAATGAGAAAGTTGGAAATCAGAAGGTTGGGGTGATTCACTTACAGTCAGATAGCTAGAGAGAAGCCAACACAAGCCCAGAAATCAGTTCTTCTCACTCTCACAGTCATGCCCCACTGAGTTTGGTTTAGTTCGGCTATTGTAGATGTGAGATAACCTATAAAGCTTATATTGCAAACCAGTTAAAGTATCTGAATTAACATTACTTTAAAGAAGAATCTCTATTTCTTTAACTCCAAACCCTCAGCTATGAAATATATTTTTATCAGGGTTATAGAGGTATATGTGAAAATTCTACTGTATCTAAAATCTTTAGATCATGCTGTCCAAAACCCCTCACCAGAGATGCAGAATTGAGTTAAAGTGATTTGCTTAATGACACCAGCATAATGGCTATTTAATGACAAATCCAAGACCAGTACCCAGATCTCTTTACTCTCATTGTGGAGCTTGTTTCTGAAAACTGCAACTGGATTCACTTTAGTTTTCTAAAGGAAGTATCTGCATGAATGACTGTTTAGCACAACCCAAGCTGCTGTGTAACTAGGTCACTGAATACAAGTTTACTTTTCTTGAAGAACCAGGTGTGAACAACCACCATCTGAGCAATGAATGAGACCTGCAATGGTGTACTATAGGCTCGAGGAAACAGCCCTCTGCTGGGATGCAGTGATGCTGCCTTTCACCATACCTTTAAAAGAAGGACTGAACTATTAAATATTCCCTGAGGTTCAATGAGGAATAAAGGAGGCATGCAGAGATATTGGTACATGGAAGCAAAATGTTTTTCCATATGTCTTCTTAGAAAATTATTTTCCAGCTGCAGTCAAATTCCCTTTAACAACTACATCTGCATTTGTAACCCCTACCCAGCATCCCGGCTGCTCCACGATGGCCTTGGGGGATATCTGTTACAGGGCTGGATGCGCTCTTATGAGAAATCTGGGAGTTGTATCCCCTGACTCTCACCCACCTCAAACCAAGAGGACACAGTGGTTACCATTGTGCGTTACCAGATAAGGTTACAGAAGGGATCAGAGAGGTGTCTGTGATTCAGTTCAAGGCCAAGGTAATTGCTACAACTTCAGCACTGAAGCGTTTTACAAAGGAAATAGCACCATCAGTTTGCAACACTGGTTTTCCTGTTCAATCTTAAAAAGGAACTGCCCTCAATAAATCATCTTCCTAATGGAAATGACAGAATTATTCTCCCAGGAGGACAATACAAACCACACGTCCCTCTTAATAGGAAGGAAACACAGAGCCACGGCTGCCTGGGAGGATCTAAGGCTTCCAAGGGATTTGTTTCCCCTTTTTCCCTCTGAGGTCACTTTTAACAAATTTTCTAAGTCATTGTTTACATGTAAACATAGATCCCCATCTCCTCAAATATGCCGTCTGTTTCTTTTTTTTGTAAAAACTATGCCGTCTGTTTCTTTTTTTTCTAAAAACTATGTCTATGGTTAACGTAAGGGAAAAAAAATCATCATATATCTAAAGCAAAAAGTAAAGTTGTAAATCAGTGTAAGGTTATGTTTTTGTTAATAATGCCAATAAAATTAAATGCAAAAAAATAGAGTTGTAGCTTTTGAAGACGACTGTGATTATCTCTGCTTTTGTGTTTGTCTTTTTAAATTTTCTATATTTTTATAATTGAATTATAAAATTCTTATTATTTAAAATCATTTATTTGATCATGTATAATCTACCATAGTGTTTGATGCATACCCATATCACTAGCAACTTTTTAAAGTGCAGCAGAAATACATGGATCATATATGAGATTTTAAAACCAGAACTAATAATTCACTTTCCCATTCTCCATCAATTGCATTACTTTTATTAAGAATTAGTAATAAACTTTGCATATGGCATTTGGCAAAGAAACTTCTGTTCATTTCTTTAAAAATGAATTTGTTAGAACTCCAGGTTTCTTTTCCAATGAAAACTTTAGGAAATGCCACTCCCAAACCAACTGAACAGCCAGGCTTTTGGTTTCTGAGAAATTCTTGCCCAGGTCACCAGAGAATGAAAGGTCAACTTTGAGGAAGTTTCTGGAACAAGAAAGAATATCAGTGAAATTGGCTGGAATTTTTTGAGAGGTGAAAAAAAAAATATCCCTTGACTATTAAGTAAGCTATATGTGAGTAAGGTCACAGTTTTATCAAATTCATCCTAGGGATTTGGTCAGATCCTTTGAAACTTTTTCCCATGGTTAACATTCTATTTTGTTGCATTTTTGGCATGATGACTAAGAGATTTGGGGCACTGGCCCAAAAATCATAGTGTTTTATTGTTGTTGTTGTTGTTGTTACAACTAATTAATAAATTAGAGGAACTAGGTATTCTTTTTTGTTGTTGTTGTTTGAAATTCACAATGAACAGCCTACTTTGGGGAGAAAAACATCACAATTGGTTACATGTTCTTTTTGCATTCTGAATTTTTATTTTTTTCTGAATGGTGCCTGATAAATCTTATGGAGTTCTTAAATACAAGTGTTTTCCAAATATGATTCTTAAGACCCTTGCAGGAAGCCTACAGTTTTCTCCCGCTTCCAGCTAAAGATCTGCATGAAGTCAAAGTTTCTTTATATGTTTCAACCAAAATAACATGTTGCAATAGACTGAATTCAGAAGAAGATAAGAGAATGTGTCTTCTATTAAGCCAGACATAAAAGATTTTCAAAAATGTGAAACAATGACGTTTTCTCACTTTTCTTGTTTCAAAAAATATTGTTACTTTTCACAGAAATATGTCATTTATGGACATAAGTTTAGTATTTTTCATTAATTGCTTTTGTCCATTACTATTATTTGTAATGTATTAGTAATTACATATTTTTTATTTTCTCAGTATTAATTTCAAATACAGTAAACATCAACATCAACAGAAAGAACCAATCCAAATAGAAGCTCTTTGGGATCCTCAAAGAGCTAACAATGTAATTAGGTCCTAAGATCTTACATTGTTGGGATCTAACAATGTAAGCAGGTCCTAAGATCAAAAAGTATGAGAATTTCTAAGATAGAGAAGCCCCTTCCTTCTTAAGCTTCATGTACACGTCTCTGGCAGGAATAGAGCCTGTACTATATCTCGGCACAACTCTCAGAGATACTTTGAACCTTTGAGATTTTAAATAGACTATTAGGGTTGACCACCCTGCTCTCAAACAATGTGTAACGGTATTTACAATCTGTAGCCCTGCTGTAAGTCATAAATAAAATGGAGCTAGTGAAGAGAACTTTTTATCTGGGGTAATCAATAGATGCTGAATTAAAGAAGACAGTAGCATTGTCCTCAGGCATAAAAGGCAAATAAAAACAAATGCACGCATCCCATCATGCAGGAGTTTAAACACCATGTATGAGTATATTTCCATATCTTAGTTGATGAATTTATGATCTATTCTGTATAGGCATTCTGATTTATACTAAATATAAGCCAGTTCAGCCCTCCTAAGCAGCTTAATACATGCATAATTTTGTATCACATGCTGTAGAACCAAACTCCTCCTTTCTATTAATCTCCTACTACAGTGGCTTCATTTATGTTGTCATCCTTGCCTAAAAAATGCCCCCTATTCTTTCCTTTACTTTCAAAGCTCAAGCTAAGTTGTACCTTCCCCTACCGAGATTTCCTTGAATGGCCCTACTTCTCTACAACTCCCTGTATCCAGGCCCTTTCCAAGTGGCTTTAAAATTTCTCTCATCAAAAAGCAGAGTTTGTTTTCCTGTTCTCTGACACTTAGCCCACCTTGTGATTCACTTTGTCCAGTAAAATGTAATGCAAGTAACAGTATACCAGTTTTAAGCCTAGACCTCTGTCTCTTGCTCCTTTGTCTTATTCACAAGAATGAGATCACAAGAGCAGGTGGAAGATGTGAGACCATATGGAGCAGAGCCTTATCGTCCAGGTTGAGGCGATTCTAGAACAGCAAACTCCAGCTGGCCTACCATTTGACTGAAGATGCGTGAGTCAGCCCAGCCAAGAGGAGATATTTCTGGCCTAGATGAAAAGAACCAACTAGCCAAACTACAAACTTGTGAGCAATAATAAATAATTTTTGTTTTAAGGCACTAAGTTTTTGAGTGTTTGCTATGTACCATTATTTTAGCAATAGATAACTGATTTGCTAATCCTCTAATTTCCTCAGAGAATTAACCATATATTTGCAATGAGTCCCAGATATTTTTCCTTATTATATATTGTCTTAGGCTGTGAATTGGTGTTTCTGAACTACTTGAGAGAATATAGTATACCTTAGCTTTCCTGTTTTTGCTCAATAGATATTTAATTGGTACATGGTGCAATTGGGAAACAAATTTCTAGACATAGAAGGATTCTTTAAAATTACTAATTTCTTACCTGACATACATTTTTTCCCTGAAATTAAAATTTTAAAGAAACGTGTCTTTTAAGGAACGAGTTTATCTTTCTTTTGCTTATTTTTCCTCCAAGACTCAATCTCCATGAGTCCCAAAACTCAACGAGTATGCAGAATTTATAACCACACAACTACAGCTTGATCTGCCAGAAGAAAGCACTTTCAATTGAATGGCTTTCTCATTTCTATCACTGAAATTCTAGAGCTCTGTAATCTACTGTCTCTATCATTTTTGTTCTTCATATTATTTTGGAAACTATTCAAAAAGAAAGTGAGTCACTTTGCCTGAAAGGTGATTGGCTCCTGCTGCGAGGTGGCCTCATGATGCTACCTCAAGAACACTCTGTTCATTCCCTGAAAAACTTGTGCCACGAGCAGCCCATGACAAAGATGCAAGCTTGTCCTCCAGAACCTCACATTTCTTTTTCTGTCTGCCTTTACTCCTTTTTGGACACTTATCTCCCCAACATCCTAAAAATTTCAATGCCATAAGCCTTTTTCTGAATAACAGAAGTCCCACAATGTGAAAACTATTCTGCCTTCAAAATGCTCCATGATCCAAAGGTTATTTGCCTTCTTCCCTGAGTCCTTACCAAAGTCATGATCCTTGCCAAAGTGTCATTTATCTCACCTTGGTGTCTAGTAGAAGGATTTTATTAAAATAATTCATGTGAATAAGTGGTAGCTTAATAAACTAACTAGAACAATTATTTGCATGAAGAGGACGATTATTAATAAAATTATACCAGTGGTAATAAAACTATTTGTGGCAGGATCTGCTACCTGTTCACCACATATCATGTTCTACTCTTCTTCCTGGGCACATTATTTCTCATCCAGGGTTACTCAGAAACTGCATGTCGAAGAATTTCCATTTACCAGGTTTCCTGAATTACTGTGTGGGGAGGGACTGCTTTTCTAACCTGTTAACTGTTATGTGAACAACACAGAAACTTTAGTTTTGTTTAAATTATAAAAATATTGGGGTTTATAGAAGCTAGAGTTACCCTAAATAATTCACTATACTTTATTCATAATGTGATTTATCCTTTTAAAGAAAATTTTTACTCATTTATTCACAAGCAAATTTCACCAAAATTTTTCTATAAAAGGCCAGCTAGTAAATATTTTAGGTAGTGTAAGTCATATAGTCTCCGTTGTCACCACTCAACTCTGTCATTGCAATATGAAGCAAGCCATAGATGACACATAAAACAAATGGTCATGGCTATGCTTCAATAAAACTTTATTTACAAAAAGAGGAGGGAGGCAGGCTGGATTTGGCCCATAGGTATATTTTGCTAACTCCTTTGATAGACGATAGGTAAGTAAAACTAGAACCAGACCTTTATGATATTGGCTGGGCTCACTCCCACAACTGCATTCAACAGAGTATTTGATGGTTTCTGAAATTTTAAGATAGTTTCATTCTTACATCCGGTGCTTTATTCATTGTGACTGAAACATCTGAGGGTTCTCTGAGCTCACACTTCTTCACATGGTGCTGGATCCCAAGAGTCAACATGGGAGCTGCAAACCTGAAAACCTTAAAATATGTAGAAAATCTAAATAGGGCAACACCTCTTTGGCCCCAGTGAAGAATGTATTGGAATGGAAGCTGAGTTTATGCTCTGTCTCATCCATGAAGAAGGACTTGAGGTCACCTGCAAGAAGGGTGAAAACATAAAGTCCCGTATGGCACAAAAGACTTCCCCAGACACTACGCTCAGAGACTTGACCAAACTTTAGCTTGACTTCCACCTGTCATGGGTAGAAGCCATGTCCCTAACAGTGACCCCAGCCTTGTACTGAATCTTCACCCAAGAACATATAGCACTTCCAAACCATAAAAAATACATTGTCTCTACCCAGCTTGCCAAACCATTTGCAGTAATTCTCCACCTACCCCTTTCTGTAGTTTTTCCACTTCCACATGACTCCCTAGTCCATTTTTGTTTCCTTTTTTATTTCCCCTTAAGTCCTTTTCTGTTTCCTATCTGTTCTCCCCTTAAAAACATCAGTTATCTTTGTCTTAGTTGGTGTTGAGCTCAGGGGCTCAGTCTATACTGGAGACTCTCTTACTTACTACAGTAAGTCTAATTAAATTGTCTTGCCACATTTAACAAGGGCCCAACACTGTTTTTCTTTGACAAGTGTATACAGAAATAATCAGAAGAAACTGGAGAAGGGCTCCATTATTTCTAACAAATACATTAGCCATACTTTATTTCCCCTCCTGTAAGGGAGGTATCTGAAAGTAGAATACTGTTTAGATTTGGTAATTGTATTACTTACCTATTGCTACATAAAAGAAATCCCAAAACTTAGTGGCTTAAAATAGCAATGATTTTTTAATGATTCTGTAGATTGGCTGGGCTCATCTACATGACTTGTTTTCTCTTCCTGATATTGGCTGCATGATATTGACTCCTAAAGCTGCATTCAATAAGATGCTTGATCAGGGCTGAGCTACTAAGACAGATTTATGCTCATATCTAGTGACTCATTCGGTGTGACTAAAAAATCTGGGAGTCAATGGAGCTCAAGCTTCTTTAGTACTGGGTCCCAAGAGTTCAACAATGGAAGCTTCAAGGTTCTTAAATCTACGTCTGGAATCACAGGTTTTTACTTTCTGTATATTCTACTAGTCAAATCAAGACACAGGGTCAGCCCAGATTCAGTAGGAAGGGAAGCAGACTCTTCCTCTTGAGATTGAAGTGGCATAGAGCTGCAGACATGGGGAGAACTGGCAGCCATGTTTGCAGATCCTACTACAACAGTTCACATCCTGTTCACAAGCGTTATTGAGTGGTTGTAGGAGAATTCTACATTCAAATTGAATGGGAAAAATGGATTGAACCTAAGTTGGGAGTTCTTGGGGAGTCTCCAACAGGGAACAGCAAAGAGCAAGACTGCTGGGGGCAACCTTGAAATAGTTCACATGCAAGAACATAGGATGGGTATACGATGAGTAATGAAGTCTGTGAGGTGTAGGAAGAGCTGATAGACTTATATATTTATCCCATTATGAGATAAATCATCTAAGTGCAGAAATATTTGGTAGTGGTTTCCTTTCCTTATCCTCTTTAATTATGTCACTGGATTCTCCTCTTAATACAGGAACTGACAGTTTCTAGTGCAATCATTTTGTCTTGCAAGTTTCTGCTTGAAAAAAAAATTAAGAAGATAAAGTTAAGCACCTGCCTGTCAAACAAGCAATTGCATAAACTGTAATGAATGTTACAGATGCTTGTTATCCCTTCAGCATCTGCATTTCAAAACCATGAGGAAAATAAAATTATAACTTCTAAAAATTTTTGTTTCATGAGGTCAGAAAATTCAGTATTTTATAGAAGCAAATCAATTGACCAAATCAATCAACCACATTTTATATACATCATGCAAGGTCAATGCAGTAAGCAAGGTTTACACATCTCAATGCAATATGCATATGGAATAACATATAATGGAAGTAAAGCACACAAGATCAGCATGAGAGCTCTAACAGGCTCAAGGCAGTCTGGGTCTCTCAAACCTTCTAAGGCTGAGAGACTCAGCAGTGAAAAGATAAATATAAAAGGGTTACTTTCCAACACAAAACTAAAAGACATCCTTTATTTTCCCCCTTTATTTAAAATGAGAATGTAGTGTGAAAGGGAAATAGACTGGAGGAAGGAAGAGTAAGTGCACAGGAATTCCCAAGGAAAACCACTGGGAAATTTTTGACCAATATACTGAAAAGTTTATTGCTGAATTTCACATCCTTCTCTTTCCTTCCCCACTCCAGAACTCTCCTTATTACACCAGTAGTGGACCCTTCCTAATGTCATAAGGATGTGCTAGGTTTTTCTCAACTAGAAGCAGAGAAATTGAAAAATTGACAGAATAGGGATAATGAAAGAGAGACATATAATAGACAGATAAAAATAATTACTTTTATGTTTTCTAGTTTGGTCTTCTTTGCTAAAAGTAAAAAAATAATTACTTTTATGTTTTCTAGTTTGGTTGACTTTTTAAAGATAGACTTTATTTTTTGACATAAGTTTAACATTCACAGAAAAGTTGGGAAGAAAGTACAGAGTTCCCATATACCCTCTGTCCCATGTGCATAGCCTCCCCTACTGTCAACATTCCACACCAGAGTGGTCCACTTGTTACAATCAGTGAACCTCCACTGACACATCATCATCACCACACTCCATAGTTTACATCAGGGCTCACGCTTATTATACATTCTATGGAGTTTTGCAAATGTTTAACAAAATGTATCCACCATTATAATAGCATACAGAACAGTTTCAATGCCCCTAAAAATCCTGTGTTCTACTTATTCATCCCTCCCTCTCCTATAACCCCTGGAAAATATTGATTTTTAAAAAAATTTTGTGGGTACATAGTAGGGACACATGAGATGTTTTGATACAGGCATGCAATGTGAAATAAGCACATCATAGAGAATGGGGTATCCATCCCCTCAAACACTTATCCTTTGAGCTACAATCCAATTACACTCTTTATTTTAAAATATACAATTATTATTGACTATAGTCACCCTGTTTTGCTACCAAATAGTAGGTCTGATTCATTCGTTCTGACTACTTTTTGTACCCATTAACCATCCCCATCTCCCCCCACCCACCCTGCCACTATCCTTCCTTTTCCAAAATGTCATATAGTTGGAATCATACAGTATGTAACATCTTCATGTAGATCTCTTTCATTTAATTATATGCACTTAAATTTTCTCCACTTCTTTTCATGGTTTGTCAGCTCATTTCTGTTTAGCACTGAATAATATTCCATTATGGATATACCACAGTTTGTTTATTCTTTCTCCTACTGAAGGACATCTCCGTTGCATTCAAGTTTTAGCAATTACAAATAAGATTGCTATAACCATCTATGGGCAGATTTTTGTGTAGAATAAGATTTTTACATATTTCAGTAAATACCAGGGAGTGATTGCTGGATTATAAGATTATATTTAGTTTTATAAGAAACTGTTAAGCTGTTTTCCAAATGGCAATACCATTTCACATCCCACAAGCAATAAATGAGGGTTCCTGTTGTTCCTCAACCTCACCAGCATTTTGTATTATCAGTGTTTTGGATTTTAGCCATTAGGGGTATCTTTTTTTTTTTTTTTTTTTAATTTACAATTCTCTAATGAAAAATAATGTTGACCCATTTTTTTCTTTTCTTTCTTTTTTTTTTTTTTTTTAGACACAGCCTTGCTCTGTCTCCCAGGCTGGAGTGCAGTGGCACAATCTCAGCTCACTGCAACCTCTGCCTCCTGGGTTCAAGTGATTCTCCTGCCTCAACCTCCATTTTTTCATTCTTATTTGCCATCTGTATATCTTCTTTGATGGGGCATCTGTACAAGATTTTTGCTCATTTTTAATTGGTTTGGGTTATTTTTTTCCTATTTTTGAGTTTGTTCTTTGTATATTTTGGATAACACTCCTTTATCAGGCATGTCTTTTGCAAATATTTCTATCTGTGGCTTGCCTCTTCATTCTCTTGACATTGTCTTTCACACAGAAGAAAATTTTGATTTTAATAAGCTCCAGTCAATCAATTATATTTTTCATGGATCTTGTCTTTGCTGTGTATCTAAAAAGTCATCACCAAACCCAAGGTCATTTGGATATTCTCTTACATTATCTTCTAGGACTTTTATAGTTTTTAGTTTTACATTTATGTCTGTCACTCATTTTTTGTTAAGTTTCATAAACAGTGCAGGGTCTGTGCCTAGATTCCTCTTTTTGCATATAGATGTCCAGCTGTTCCAGCACCATTTGCTGAAAAGACTATTTTGGTTTCATTGATTCACTTTGTTCCTTTGTCGAAGATCAGTTGGCTATATTTATGTAGGTCTGTTTCTAGGCTCTCTATTCCATTCTATTAATCTATTTGTCTATTCTTTTGCTAGCACCACACTGTTTTTATTACTGTAGCTTTATAGTAAGTTTTGAAGTTAGGTAGTGTCAGTCTTCTGACTTTATTCTTCGCTTTCAATATTGTATTTGCCATTCTGGGTCTTTTGCATCTCTATATATACTTTGGAATAATTTTGTCAATATCTAAAAAGTAACTTGCTGAGGTTTTCACTGGCATTGCATTGAATCTATAGATCAAGTTGGGAAGAACTGACATCTTGAAAATATTGAGTCTTCCTATCCACAAACATGGGCTATCTCTTCATTTATCTAATTTTTCTTTTATTTTTTTAATCGGAGTTTTGTAGTTTTCCTCACATAGATCTTGAACATATTTTGTTAAATTTACACTTGAAGTATTTCACTTTGGAGTGGCTAGTAATGTAAATTTTGTTGTGTTTATAATTTAATATCCCCTTGTTCATTGTATATTAAGAAAGTGATTGGATTTTATATATTAATCTGTGTCCTGAAAACTTGCCATATATATTTATTAGATCCAGATTTATGTCAATTTTTTCAGATTGTCTTCATAGACAATTATGTCCTCTGAGAACAAAGACAGTTTTATTTCTTCCTTCCTTACTTGTATACCTTTTATATCACTTTTTTTTTTTTTAAATCTTACTATATAAGCTAGGACTTCCAGTAAGAGATTGAAAGGGAACATCCTTCTTTTGTTCCTATTCTCAGTGGGAAAGTTTCTGTTTTCTCACCATTAAGTAAAAGGCTAGCCATAGAGTTTTTGTAGATATTCTTTATCAAGTTAAGGAAGTTCCTTTTTCTATTCCTAGTTTGATGATTTTTCATTAATTGCTTTTGTATTTTGTGAAATGCTTTTCCTGCATCTAGTGATATGATCATGTGATTTTGGTTTTTTAGTCTGTTGATGTACTAGAATATATTAACTGATTTTCTAAAAAAGCCTTGCATAGCAAGCCTTGCATAAGTAGTATAAATCCCACATGGTTTTAGTGAATAATTCTTTGTCATAACGTGTAACTGGATATAATTTGTCAAGGAATTTTGCATCTATGTTAACCAGAGATAATGGTCTGTAGGGTTTTCCTTTCAATACAATGTCTTTGTCTGGCTTTGGTATTAGAGTAATGCTGGACTCAACAGAATGAATTAGGAAGTCTTCCCTCTGCTTTGATCTTCTGAAAGTGATTGTAAAGAACTGGTATAATTTCTTGCTGAAATGTTTGGTAGAATTCCCCAGTGAATCCATCTGGGCCTGATGGTTTCTGCTTTGGAAGTGTGTTAGTCTGTTTTGCATAAAGGAATACTTGAGGCTGAGTAATTTATAAAGAAAAGAGGTTTATTTGGTTCATGGTTCTGTAGGCTGTGCAAGAAGCATAGCACCAGCATTTGCTGCTGGTGGGGCTTCAGGGAGCTTCCACTCATGGTGGAAGGCACAGAGGAAGCAGGCGTGTCACACTGCATGAGAGGGAGCAAGAGAGATGCCATGCTATACTATAGTGAATACGTATGGTAAATATGTATATTTACTATATATGTTTAGTTCTATATATTTATACATATATATTTATAAACATGTGGCATACCTTAAGTATACACAATAAAATTTATTTTTAAAAAAGATTATG
Source organism: Macaca mulatta (assembly GCF_049350105.2). Classification (NCBI taxonomy): domain Eukaryota; kingdom Metazoa; phylum Chordata; class Mammalia; order Primates; family Cercopithecidae; genus Macaca; species Macaca mulatta. The sequence continues at coordinate 18,975,921 of NC_133408.1, read as the reverse complement.
TCTTTGGAGGAATTGGTCCATTTCATCTAGGTTATCAAATGTATGGGCATAGAATTATTGCTGGTATTCTGTTTTCTTTTTTATGTCCATGGAATCTGTAATAATAATCCCTCTTTTATTTCTAATATTAGTAATTTGTGTTTTCTCTTTTTCTTAGCCTTGCTAGAAGTTCCTCAATTATACTGATTTTTTTTCAAAGAACCAGCTTTTAGTTTTCTTGATTTTTTTTCATTGATTAACTGTTTAAAAGTTAATTGATTTCTGATCTAATTTTTATTATTTGTTTTCTTCTGCTTACTTTGAATTTAATTTGCTCTTCTTTTTCTATTTTGAAAGTGGAAGCTTAGATTATTGATCTTTGATCTTTCTTCTCTTCTAAAATATGTGTGCAATGCTATAAACTTCCCCATAATCACTGCTTTCACTGCATCTCACAAATTTTGATAAGTTACATCTTCATTTTCATTTAGTTCAAGATATTTTAAATTTTATCCTAAGACTTAATCTTTCATCCATGCATTATTTAGAAGAGTGTCATTTAATTTCCAAGTATTTTGAGATTTTTCAGATATCTTTCTGTTATTAATTTCTAGATTAATTCCACTGGGTTCTGAGAGCATACATTGTATAATTTCTATTCTTTTAAATTTGTTGAGGTGTGGTTTATGGCTCAAACTGTGTTATATCTTTTGAATGTTCCATGTGAGCTTCAGAAGAATGTGTATTCTGCAGTTGTTAGATAAAGTATTCTATAGATGTCATTTATAATATATCCAGTTGACTAATGGTGGTGTTGAGTTCAAGTATGTCCTTACTGATTACCTGTCACTGGGTCTGTTCATTTATGATAGAGGAGTATTGAAGTCTCCAACTATAATAGTGGATCTGTCTATTTCTTATTTCCGTTCTATGTTTTTGTCTCAGATATTTTGACACTCTATTTTTAGGGCATGTAAACATAAAGAATTACTATGCCTTCTTGAAGAATTGACCCTCTTGATCCCTAATAATTTTCCTTGCTTTGAAGTCAGTGCTGTCTTAGATTAACATACCTACTTTCTTTATTTTGACTAGGGATATCTTTCTCCATCCCTTTACTTTTAGTCTATATATTAAAGTCTGTATTAGTCTGCTCAGCCTGCCCTAACAAAACACCACAGGCTGGAGTTACGCATTCTGCTCTCCCCAGGTCAATCAGGTGCTGACAAAACACCAATGTGTTGAGATCTGGAAAATAATTTCTCTTGAGGGCAGGCAGGTCTTACAAGAACAGAATCATTGACATAAGCAAGTTTAACTACGACTTGATTTTATTTGCATTATTAATTAATTTGTCTGTTAGGCTGAATGTCCAAACAACATTTTTTCTTTTCAAGTTCAATATCTTTACTAGGCTTTATCATGATGTTGGTATACGTGGGTTGTTTTGTTCTTCATCAATTTCCCATTGTTATATAACAAATTACCTCAAACTTAGCAACTCAAAACAATACAAATTTATTATCTTGTGTTGATAAAAACAGTCAAACTCTGTAAAATATTTGAAGAGATGTATTCTTTGCCAAATATGAGTGTCCATGGCCCAAGACACAGCCCTCAGGAGGTCCTGAGAACATGTGCCCAGGGTGGTTGGGGTGCACCTTGGTTTTATATATTTTAGGGAGGCATGAGACGTCAATTGAATACATTTAGGGAGGCATGAGACAAAATCGAATAAAGACATTGGTTTGGTTCAGAAAGTCAGGACAACTCAAAGCAGGGGTTTCCAGGCTATAGGTAAATTTAAACATTTTCTGGTTGACAATTGGTTGAGTTTATCTGAAGATCTGGGATCAATGGAAAAGAATGTCCAGGTTATAATAAAGGATTGTGGAGACCAAGTTTTATTGTGCAGAGGAAGCTCTCAGCAGACTTCAGGGAGAGAGCAAGTTGTAAATGTTTCTTATCAGACCTAAAAGGGTGCCTGGCTCTTAGCTGATTATCTCCTGGATCTGCAAAGAAAGGAAGGAAAACAAAGCGGGGAGGGGATTCTTTATAGAATGTGGATTTTTCCCACAAGAGACTTCGCAGGGCAATTTCAAGGTATGGCAAGGAAATATATTTTGGCGCTAAATATTTTTTCTTGTGTTGTAATGTTGTGCCAGAGTCAGATTGAAAAGTAAGTCACAATATATAGGGTCAAATAAAACCCACCTAATGAGAATTTATGTTTTGCAGGGCATGAACTTCCTAGACCTCTTGGGTAAGAATTTGGCCAAGATAAAATGTCACAGCTTAATCCTCACTTACAATATCTATGGGTCAGAAGTCTTGGCACAAGTTAGCTGGATCCTGTGCTTATTAGGGTCTCATCAGGTTGAAATCAAGGAGTAAGAGGGGACTATCATCTTTTCCAAGACTACTGGTCATCTTCCACACTCATGGGACTAACCTCTGTAGGACTAACACCTGGCTTTCTTGCTGGCTCTCTGCTGGGGGCCACTCTCAGCTCAGTTTTGAGGGACCACTAGCCATTTAAGGCCAACAGAATAGCCTCGTTTTAAAAGACACTATAACTATGTGTCTTTCCTAAAAACATTGATAGAGGTCATTCTTTTTGTGCATTACTTGTTGAGTTATAAATTTAGTCTCTGCTTAAATTTTATAAAGGATTTTTACCAACATTTTAAGAATATATAGTATAAAAAATAGGATGAGAAAATTGAGGCAAGGAGGAAATAAGTGCAGGTGAAATAATGCCCAAGATGAAAGTTATATCCCAAGCTGCATAATATAAAATTCTATATAGCTGTCCTACACTTACAATCTAAGCATGCTATTAATAGTTAACAAAGCAGAGAAGGAAACTGACATTCCTTCAGAAAAGCTTTTTCCAAGTACAGAAACCTAATCAAAATTTCTTCCATGGGTCCTCATGAAAAGGGCACCAAGTGGTAGAGTGAGTAACATTGCAAGTGACCTCCCTAAATAAATCCAAAGGCACAATTCTAACACATAATTTTTATAAAAATATTTAATAATTGTATAAGCAAACAAAAATGTGGTTTAATTTGGCATGCTCTAGGCATGGAATTTAAAATACACTCAAAAACACGTAGATTACAAATTCTTTAGTAAGTTATCCCTGAATAACATTATTCAAACTGAGTTTTTGATAAAAATTACATGGCAAAGCATTTTAAGTTATACTCTCTGGCTAAAACCTGAAGGTTATACATGGCATGTAGGGAATAGCTAGCGGATTATCATGCTTTGACAATCAAATAGGCCTGCAGGGATACTGACATCCCCTTATTAAAATGAGGAACCTAACTAAGACTTGGGCTTAGATAGACTTTCATCCAATAACTGCATAGAGTTGATTCAAGGTAGTGACTCTGGGCAGAGCCAACATTTTACTCACTCTTGGGGCTGCTGCAAATATGGGCAAATGAGTAACTGAAGGTCCAAATTCTCCATTAAAGACTATGGCTGCAAGAATGTTCATATAGAAAATGTTATGAACAGGTATTACAAATAACCAGAGCACCCATTTATAATGTTGGTGAAGTATCCACAGAACAGTGACTATTAAATCCTGAAATTAAACTATGTTTGTCTTCTGATGATCCTTTACAGTAAATCAGAAAAGCATTGGTATAGATTTTTCTCCAGCCTACTTAGAAGCCAAGGTATAGGAAAATTTGTTTAGTTACATTGGTTCAGAGATTGAGATTGTCAAGGTGTCATGACAAATCTACCACAAATTTCATAAAACCACCAAAAGATATTAGATCTGGAGAACACAGCAGAGTTAAGAACTTGACAATTATGGTGAGGGTTGAAGGACAGGCAAAAAGGACCAAGATAATTGGAGTGATAGAAACAAAAGGTCCCTTTGTTAAAGTAGGAAAATTCTGGCTTTCAGTTTCCTAAGAGAATCAGATCCAGTCGTGAGAAATTTCAAGGTATAATCACACACATGAATGGCTAATGTGAAATTAAGGAAAGTTGATAGAATAGAAAAGCTTAGGAATGGCGAGCCTAGAGTTGCTGAGGACTCAATGTCCAACAGCCAAAATATACTCGCCTACTTCAAAAGAACTATACACTGAGCTTCAGTTATTTGCTAGTCATTATTTCCTATTTACTTATGTAAGTTACTTAGTTAAACCAATTGGTTTGAAAACAATAGCCAGCAAATAAAGTGCAAATTGTTTCATAACTAATACACTTTTTCAAGCTAATTGAACTGTATGTGCTAAGGACTTTGGCATCGACAATGATGACTAACAGCTGAAAAGGGAGATGAAGAAAAGTTAATGTGAGGGGAAATGAAAACTTGGATTTATAGTGTAGTCCAGTTGACTAAAGTTTCGAAATAATATTGACATACTGATAGTAAATGGAAAAAGGAATGGTGGAGAAAGCAGTTACGATTTCACAGAAACCACTTCCAACAGAAATACCATTTTAGATTGCTGATCTTCTAAATGAATGTTTACAATATCATTTTTAAGAGAAAGTTTTATTTCCATTGTGGTTACTAATGCATCTGAGTCACTTGTATATTCTTCTCCAGTGTGATGTATAAAAGGTCAATGAAGAAATAAATCACTTTGAAAAAGACCTATGTTTAACAGAAGATCTTAGGAAGGTCATCCTTAAAGACCATGTGTTAAGTTGGCTGAGTATCAATACAATGAGTATTCATTGATTCACAAGGAACTCATGTCCCTAGGGCTCCAGTTTCTAAGAGTGGTCCACAGTGGTAGATTCAAGCTGAACTCTGAACTTGAAATGAAATCCTATGTCATTTGAACTCTTTCTATTCTCGAAACTGTGAGATCCTCTGACAAATTCTGCTAACAGTTCCAAGGTTTAAAATTGGGGAAGTTAGAGACATGTTATTATTATTATTTTTTAATTTCAACTTTTATTGTAGACAGGGAGTACATGTGCAGGTTTGTTAAATGGGTATATTGCAACCACACAGTGAGCATAGTACCCAATGGGTAGTTTTTTCAACCCACATCCCCCTTGTTCCCTCCCCTGTCTAGTGGTCCATAGTGCCTATTGTTCCCATGTACATGTCCATGTATGCTCCATACCACAATCCTAAGTGAACTAATGCAGGAACAAAGACATGTTTTTGTTTTTATTTGAATGCTACATCTGGGGCTGGCTAGGACTGAGAAGACACTATGTCTTGCTGACATGTCAGTCCCAACTTGAGCCTCTTCTGTGTGTGTGTGTAAAAAAGAAATCTTATTTATTTATTTATCTATTTTTAAATTATAAATTCATAGGGTACATATGCAGGCTTGTTACATGGGTGTATTGCATAATGCAGGGATTTAGGCTTCTAGAGAACTCATCACCCAAATAGTGAACATAGTATCCAATAGGTAGTTTTTTAATTCTTGTCCCCCTTTCCACCCTCCCCACTTTTGGATTTCTCAGTATCTATTTTTTCCATCTTTATAGCCACCAACATGAGTCTTTTGATGAAATAATGCCTGGCTGAGGTCCACAACTTAAAACAACATTCCAACATAGATTCTCATGATCCCTGAAGAAGTATGCTTGATGTGGCGAAATATCATCAAATGATTAAGTCAACATAGTAGAAGGAAGGAACAGTTCTTTATCAGATTAAATGAGTGAAACAGCTAAATGTCAAGTGACAAAATGTTGGGACTGACTGTATAAAATGCTAATAACATCTACCAAATAGTTTGCGTTGCGCTAAACAACTTATGCACATTATTTCTTTGATTCTTTTTAACACACTGTTGTGGGCTGAATGGTGTCTCCCAAGAAGTCATATGCTGGGATCCTGTCCTGTAGTGCCTCACAACGTGACATTGTTTGGAGTAAGGGTTGCTGAGGATGTAATTAGTCAAGATGAGGTCATACTTGAGTGAGCTGGGTTTCTAATCCAATGTGACTGGTGTCTGTAAAGGGGAAATGTGGACACAGGCACACGCATAAGGAGAACACCATGTGAAGATGAAGGTAGAAATTACACTGATGTGTCTACAAGCCAGGGAACACCAAAGATTGACAGAAAATCACCAGAAGCAGAGAGAGGCAAGAAACATTCTCCCTCAGAGCCTTCAGAAGAAAGCAACCCTGCTGGCACCTTCATCTTGGACTTTGAGCCTCCAGAACTGTGAGGCGATACATTTCTGTTGTTTAAGCCACCCAGTTTGTGGCATTTTGTTACAGCAGCACTAGAATCCTAATGGACGCTGTATTGGATACATACTTTAGGCTTAGGTAGGGTGGATTAAAAACTGTCTTTGTGAGATTATACCTATGAATTAAATCAAATACTTGAACTAAATAAGGCATGGTGTATACATTCCTCAGACAGAGGCAAAAAGAAAGACACTTCTCCATTCCTCATGGATATGCAGCAAATGAAGAAAACTGCTAGCACAAGGAATGGCAGTCTTGTGTGCTTTTCTTGTGTGATATTTTTTCAGGCTCATAACAAGTTCAGATTTCAAGCATCTAAATTTGCTAACTTCTCTGCACTTACTCCAAGGCCAACTAAGAGAAGAGAATTGCTGTTCTATGTCAAGAGAGTTTTCCTTCCACACAGCAAGGTAATAGGCTGTAGGCCTCTCATGAAATAGGTTACTATGATGGTTTGGGAGGGTTGATAGGCAGACACAGAGTTTTAAAGCAGTGGAAATGTTTTGTGTGATACTATGATAATAGATACATGTCTCTATACAATTGCCCAAATTCATAGAATGCACAACACCAAGAGTAAACCCTAATATTAACTATGGACTTTGGGTGATTGTGATGTGTTGATACAGGTTTACCAATTGTAACAAATGTACCACTCTGGTGGAGGATGTTGATAATGCAGGAGACTACACATGTCAGGCAGGAAGTATATGGGAAATCTCTGCACCTGCCTCTTAGTTTTTCTGTGAACCTAAAATTGCTCCAAAAGAAATAAAGTCATTAGAAAATTGCTATAGTGCCCATTAGCTAACATTCCCTTGCCTTTGTGGCCCCTCTCTTCAATGAAGGATTGCTGAAAGGAGTGGGAAATTGTCCTACAGCAGGGAGTAGAAGGCAGGGGACGAACAGATATCACCATCTCCATTTGTAAATGAGGACAGCCATACTTAAAGAGAAAGTATTCTGCTCAAGCTCCACCATTAGTAAAAGTCCAGTATTTAAATCCAGAAGTTACTCCAATCTTGTGTTCATAACCACTGGACTATGCTGCTTCCTAAAACTCACTTATTAGCGTGACATAATGATAGTGTTCAGAAAAAGCTTTTCCACTCCGCATGTTTTTTTATGTAAAAAATAATGCATGCTTATTGAAATGACTCAAATAATACTGAGTCATATAAGGAAAACTTTAATGTTATCTGCTTCCACTTTCTTGTTATAAACTCACGCCCTTGAAGTAACCAAGGGCCACAGTTTGATATTTATCTTTCCGTGTGTTTACCTACTCCATACAAATAGATCCCCAAAAAAAGCACAGAGGGGTTTTTATTCCTGTCTTCTTTAAAAATTGGATGATACTCTTTATATTGACCATCCCTTCAGGTATTTTAATTGACACATAATCATGTATATGAATATATATGGCTTATATATATAACTGTATATGACATATATGTATTTCGTACATGACAATCTAGTGCTTTTTTAATCTGTAAAACAGATTCCCAAAATAGATAATACTGGGTCAGAGAATATATATATATTTTTTAATTTTATAAAATCTAGCAATTTACTTTTCAAATTGTTTTACCAATTCACACCTCAATCAGCACTGCTTAAGACTGACAATTTCCCCACACTCTTACCAGTCCAGAATTTTATCTGGTATGTCCATCTGAATGTCCACACACAGGCAATTCCATAGCTGGTTCATTCAGTAGCTCCATAGTTTTAGTTCTCTGTGTTAACCGATTTGGAGTCTATTTGGCTCTTCCCTCATATCCACAAGACGGCTGCTCCATGTCTAGAGATCTCTTCTTCCTGTGAAGATGTAAGCAGCAGAAACTATCCTGGGTGACTTAATCATAAAAAGGCTGTTAAAGGATGATCAGTAGCTCACAGAATCATTAGGGAGGCTGAAGAACCAGATTTAGGGACAAATAGTCTGAACAATAGTCAAGCCATGGCATAAAAGTGATCAGAAAATACACGTTTGAGATGATGAATATGCTAATTACCCTGATCTGATCACTATGTACTATGTGTATGGAAACATCACCACATACCCCAGGAACATATACAAGTATTATTTTTTCAATTTTTTTTTTTATACAAAATCTCATTCTGTCACCAAGCTGGAGTGCAGTGGCGCAATCTCAGCTCACTGCAACCTCCGCCTCCCCAGTTCAAGCGATTCTCCTGCCTCAGGCTCCCAAGTAGCTGTGACTACAGGTGCGCACCACCACACCCAGCTAATTTTTGAATTTTTAGGGTTTCAACATGTTTGCCAGGATGGTCTCGATCTCTTGACCTCGTGATCTGCCCACCTCAGCCTCCCAAGGTGCTGGGACTACAGGCATGAGCCACTGTGCCCAGCCTTTATTTTCTCAATTTTTAATAAATTAACTCAATGACAAAACAAAGGAGACCATTTCAAAATCATGGAAAATAAAAACTGACACTGCTACCAATTCTGCACCAAACAAATTAAACTTGCAGCAACTAACCGCCTCGAGAATTTTTTTTCTTTTTTCTTTTTTTTTTTTTTTTTTTTTTTGAGACCGAGTCTTGCTCTGTTGCCCAGGCTGGAGTGCAATGGCGCAATCTTGGCTCACCGCAACCTATTCTCCTGCCTCAGCCTCCCAAGTAGCTGGGATTACAGGCATGCACCACCATGCCCAGCCAATTTTTGTATTTTTAGTAGAGATGGGTTTTCGCCATGTTGACCAGGCTGGTCTCAAACTCCTGATCTCAGGTGATCTGCCTGCCTCAGCCTCCCAAAGTGCTGGGATTACAGGCATGAGCCACTGTGCCTGGCTGAGAATTTCTTACTGTGATATTGTGAAATATATATTTGGTATCTGCACCTGGTTCCTGAGACACAGCTCCTAATACCTTCATAGATAGGGATGCTAAGACAATCTTTTGCTCTAATATTTGGTCTTTGAGCCCAGTTTTGGCACAGAGCTCCTAAGACCTTTATGATTTCCTGAGTGCTAAGAGTGTCTGACAAAGAACTTCTAAATCCCTTGGAATTTCTTAGGCAATAGAAGCATCCTCTGTTCTAATGAGGTGACTCTTGGTGGGTACCTGCATAGCTTCATGATTGGGGTTGGTTGGCTGCTAGAAGAACAAATCATGTGATTAGAGTGTTGGAACTTTCCATCTCAGCCCCCAATCTCTGGAGAGGTGAGAAAGGCAAAAGGTAGAGTTGACCACTAACAGCCAGTGATTTAACTAATCATGCCTATGTACTAAAGCATCCATAAAAAACTAAAGATCACGGTGCAGAGAGCTTCTAGACTGCTGAATAAGCGGTAGTTCCTGGAGGATGATGCACCCAGAGAGGCATGGAAGCTCTGTACCTCTTTCCACATACATTTGCCTATGCATTTCTTCCACCTGGTGGATCATCTGTTTGCTTTGTAGTATTTTTTATTAAAAAATGGATAAATGTAAATAAAATGTTTCCCTGAGTTATGTGAACCACTATAGCAAATTAATTGAACACAAGAAGGAGGTCATGGAAACCCCAATTTATAGTTGGTTGTTCAGAAGCACAGGCCAAAGCCTGGAGCATGTGATTGGCATCTGAAGTTGGGGGGAGTCTTGAGGAACTGAGCCTTCGATCTATGAAATCAGACACTAATTCCAAGTAGATAGCTGGGTGAATTAGAGGACTCCAAGCTGGTGTCCGGGAAAAACTCACACCAATTTTGGTGACCAGAGTGAAGTGTAGTGTTGAGAAGAGAGAGTAGGAAAAAAGTTTGCTTTTCCATCAAAGGTACCATGTCTGTTTCTCATATTACTTGAAGGAGTCTAAATCATACTACATAGGAAACTGCAAAATGTAGCATCTAAAAGTTTTCAACTTTTGTGGTAGGAGGCAGTCTGTGCCTCCCACCAAAACTCATAAGGTATGAGTTCATCAAACTGTACAGAGAGAGTTTGGGTGCTAGGTGGCAGAAAAGAATAATCAATGTGTGCAGCATACCTTCTTTTTGAGTTTAGCCATTCTAACGGATGAAAACTGATTTCCCATTCTTTCTCTTATAACATCTTCCTAACACTATGTTTAAGATATGTTTTATTTCATTTTCCTAACTTGTACTTTTATCTTTTCCAATTGTTAATGTAGTTTTGTGTTCTTAAATTTTTAATGCAATTTATATTTTGGTAATATCTAAAATATCAATCATTTTATTATTCATTCACCATAAAATGTGGCTACGGTTTGGACATTTGGATTAAGTAATGACATTGTAATTCAGCCAGAACTGGCAGTAATCATCAGTGTTTGGGATGTTTTGAGAACAAAAGTCTCAGTTCCTGGAAGGGTGGCCCTTCATATGAACTCAGAGTGCACACTCTGTATGGTGTAATCCAAGATAGTTGAATGGTCTGCCTGCCAAAAATAGGCCTCCCACCAGGTTTTTATAAAGACTAGTATTACCAGCTTGAAGGCCTTTTTTCTGATTTAAGGTATTAAAACCTAAGGACCATGTTAAAAGATTGAAATTAACATTCACTGACTTGTTCATTCATTAATCTTTTTAAAGTTTTTTAATTGACGAAAAATAATTATATATATGTACAGGGTACAATGTGATGTTTTGATGTATGTGTACATTATAAAATGATTAAATCAAACTAATTAACATATCCATAACCTCACATACTTATGTTGTTTGCATGTGCTATGAATATTTAAAATCCACTCTCATAGCAATTTTGAAATATACATTACATTAACTATTGTCACCAGGCTGTGCAATTGATTTAAAAAACTTATTCCTCCTATTTAACCAAAACTTTGTAAATATTTAATTAGTGCCTCTTATTAGCCAGACTCTGTTTGAGGCACTAATGACACAGAGTTAAAAGTCAAGTTTGAGCCTCTCTTCTTAGGCATATAACTGTAGGCAAATTACGTCAACTCTGGCCAGTTTTCACATTTAAAATAGAGATGATAACGCTACCCACTTAATGGGTTTGCTTTAAGAATTAAATGATATTGTTTACGGTGCCCAGAAGGAAGGTAGGCCCACTGGCAGTCAGCACATGTAATGGACCAAGGGGTCTTTGAAGAAAGAACATATCCAAGTACAGGCGATAAGCTTGTATTTGAGGACAATGGGGTAGTGTTGAATGGCAGGATTGGGGTGCTATCTGTGATCCTCCCATAGTCTGATGACAGGGCCGGCACCAAAAGGTGTGATCCAATCAAGCACCAAACTCTCATGCAAGGGCGTCGTCCAAACCAGAAACAGCCCATGGGGACTGCCAGTTAGCTTTGCCAAAAAATATCCTTCCTGTCCAAGTCTCCCAAGTCTCTGATAAGAAGAGCCACCTTGAAGCTTTGGACTCCAAGCATGGCTTTCTGGTACAACTTTAACACAGAGGTTTATATTCAATTACCTACAGATACCATAATTATCATTACTATCATTATTAATAAACCTACAGTTAATTACAACAAGGTATGACAAATCTATAACAGACGTAGGCTAGGCTGCTATGGTTGACGAGAGTATAGAGGGAACAGCACTGCCCAAATTGGAGCAGAGGAAAGAAAGTTTGTAGAAGGCACCTAGAGGAGAAAAAACTTGAATCAAGTCTTCAAGAATGAATATGAGTTATGCTGGAGAAGAAAGTATGTGTGTTTGGCAGGAAGTACAAATGCTTGGAGAAGACAGATTAAACAGCACATTCAAACTATGGGGATGTGAAAGAATGTGGAGTGTTGGTAGACTTATGAAAGGATAGCGTGGGCCAGGACATAATCTAAATGTGAGAGAATGGAGAGAGAGGATGTTGTTCAAATTATGGATGGCTTTGTATACCATGTTGAATTGAGACATTGTGTTCAATAATATAAGGAGACATAAAATGACTTTCAGGATGGTGGTTGGTTGTTGGGGGGAGGTCATGATATCTGTATTTTAGACTTTCTACTCAGAGAGTAGTGGGGAAGTTGACTGAAGGAGTTTAAGATTAGTAACCAGGACAGCCCCATCATGTCAACGCAGTAATCTCATGGGGAGTGGCAATGGCTAAAGTAGGAGCAGGAGCAAGGAAGGAATCAATTTGATACACACTTAAGAGGTAGAATTGGCACTTAAGACAACTGGCTGGAGAACAAGGAAAACTCTTCAAATATTACCAGGTCCCTGGCCTGGACAACTGAGTTAATGTGGCACTATCATCAAGCATGGGATATAGAAGATCAGGGTCATGATATAGAAGATCAGGGTCAGTTTGGTGAGTATGTATAGACTCTGAGATGTCTGTGGAACACTATTCAATAAGACATGGAGCTCCCTGTATATAGCAATATTTTCATGATGTGGCAGATGTGTATTTTGTCAATTGGATGATCTCCATTTCTCGTATTATCTTCCCCACATGATTCTTGTGAGTATGGGCCTCAAGAGGCACCTGGTGTGAGATTTAGAAGACAGAAGTGAAGTCGCATTGGATTATTTTTATACTCCAAAGGCTGGAGCTGGGTATGAGATACAGTAACTACACAGTCAAGTTCTACCTGCCAACTTACCTTGGTGGCAACATTCAGTTTCATTCCTGTATAATCCCCTGTTCCTGCTGTAGCTCCTTCTTCAGCATCTCTTGGGCCAGGTGAATAAAAAAGGGGACTGCCTTCTACAGGATACCCATGTTATCAAGGGTTACTTCTTAGTAAGAGGTGGACATGGGTTCCAGTTCATCTTCATAAGCCAACTCATCCAGAAAGTCCCAGTTTTTCCTCCTGGGTTCTAGCTCAGACTGTCAGGTTCCACTTTGTCCACGGTTTCCTTCTTAAATGCCTGCTGTGATGACTTCAGGCTGATAGAGAAGAAAAGAGCCTCCCATATTATTATTGAATCGCCTCCCAAAATTGCAAAAGGTCAAGTCTCTGTGGATAATCCCTGCTGGTTCTTCTACTCTGATTGAACCCTGACTGACAAAACAAATGTGGTTTTTACAAACCTCTTTTTCATTTTATACAACTTGGTATATTTAGTCCAACTATCCAGACGCTTTGGTCTCTGGGACCAAAGGTTAGTAGTTTTAGAATTCCATCAGTCTAGCACCCTGCTGTTCCGTTAGCATTAGTGCAGTGGCCCATCTCCTCAAGCTCAGAAATCATGCGTACAATAGATTGACAATCTAAAGCAGGGGTTGGCCTGTATTTTCTGTAAAGTCACTAATAGTAAATATTTTAGGATTTGTAGCCCATAAAGTCTTTATTGCAACTATTCTGCTTGCAATATTGAATAACAAGCAGCCATAGAAAATATAGAAATTTTAAAAGATGGCTGTGTCACAATAAAACTTTACTCACAAAAACAAACAGTACAGATTTGGCCTATAGCTCATGATTTGACAATGCCTAATTCGACAAAATAGTGTAAGTTCTTTATCATAAAAGAAATTTAAAATGTTCACAAATACATTTAACATTGAGAAAAAAATCAAAGTTAGACAGCCTGAGATCTAATCACAGCTCTGCCACTCTCTGATGCTCCATTTTCTCATTTTAAGTAGAGACGAGAAAGTAAATGCAGTGTTTTAAAATATATCCACAAGTGTTTTGACATGCTGTCTTTCAAAAGGTAACGTGTAATTCCCTTTCCCCGAATATGGACGGGACATAATGACTCCAAATGAACAGAATGTTGCAGAAGTTGTGTTCGCATAATTCCCAAGGCTAAGTTAGAAAAAAAGATGATTCAGTTTCAACTTGACTCCCTCTCAGGATAATCACACATAAAACACAACAGCCAAGCTGTGAGAAACCCAAGTGGCCAAACAGAAAGGCCATGTCGAGATGTTTTGACCAAAGGCTCCACCAGAGGTCCCAGCCAACAGCTAGCATCATCTGCCAGACATGCAAGTGATAGGACCACAGATGATTCCAGTCCCCAACTTTTGGAATAATACAATTGATGCCAAGTAGAGCAGAAATATTTGTCTACACGAACCTCACATAGATTGTAGAAACTCAAGTAAAATAAACTCTGTCATTATCTGAAACCACTAAGTTTTGGGGTGATTTGTTACATAGCAATAGATTGCCAGAACAAAAGGATTCCCAGAGACTCCTCTCTTACTACAATAAGAGAATTTTGTGGGACTCTCCCTAATCTATAGACCTGCTCACTTGGATCTTCGTACCAAAGACAAGTATATGCGTGCACTTGACTATTGAAGAGAGCTTCTCAACCATCAAGGAGAAGTCTCAGAAAACAAGCCAGAATACCATCAGAAGCCACAGAGAGGATTTAAGAGGCTGAACCTAATGATCTAACCTGGAATGTGACCAAAACTCTAGGTTTGACACTTCCAGTTCTTTTTAAAACGATGTCATGAGACTTTCAATAACCAGCCTAGATCAGGACTAGAGCCACCCAAACCATCTTTATGTGAAATGGAACACCACTGCTGAAAAAATAGGCCAATGAATTTTGAACTAGAAAGTTTGGGCTTTAATTTATTTTGACCAGAATTCTTTTCAACAGAAATGTAAATCAAATTTTAAAAGCTGGCTTCTAAGAGACATGAATGCCTACAGATCAGTTACAATTGGTTAATTTAAGGTTCATTCTTAAGTTCAACATTATAAGATGGAGTCTGGGAAACAGAATGCCTATACTTTTTATTCTAAATATTGGGATATAAACCTCTATGACTAGGATAATTCTTTCATAAAGACAAAGATGATAGTAAGAATAAAAGAGAAAAAAGAGAATAAACCTATAAACACGGGATTGTAGCTTGATGATACGATGTGTGGATGGTGCGTATGAAAAGAGAAGGCGTTGGTTGAATAAGTGAGTAGGTGCAAGTGAATATAAATCCTGAAATTAAAGAACAAGCCTTTCAGAGAATGGAATATGAGAAAATCCTTCAACTTCATTTCTTTGCAGCACCTTCTTCCTTTCCTAAAACTACATGCTTTAGTGACACTGACCTACTTACTCATTCTTCAGTTTGCCATTTTTTCCAAAATGACATAACTTTACTACTCTAGGCTCTTTTCCTAGAATGTTCTCAGAGCAGTGTTTTGAAGTAGAAGAAACATGCAGTCATGCAACCATTGATTCAGAGGTCACATCTGCCTCTATCAAACTGTGTAAACTTGAGCCTTTGTTATTTATGACCATTAATTTCAAAACCAGTAAAATCGGGATAAGATATCCAGCCATATGATGATCACAGGGTTCAAGTAAGGCAATATTCATGAAACACTGACCACAATACCGCAAAACAACATGTAGGCCAAGTTTAGTAAACATTAATTTTCCCAGAGCCCCCAATTTACTACTCCATGACTTCTACTTAGGCTTTACAATCTGATGCAGTGTCACCTCCTCCATGCAGTCCTTGCCAAAGCCCCCAAGCAAAACTTGGTATCTTTCTCCAAGCTGTCAAAGCATCTTAGTCATATTGTATGGTCTTGGTATGATTACGTGTCTATCTACCCCATGTGGATTTGCACTTTATCAATTCCTTGTGTTTCGTACCTTCATCATGACAGTCTAGGGATTTTTGTTTTGTAACAAAGGCATTCATCAAGATGACATTTATAAAAATTAGTATGTACTATTTGAGAATGTTGAAATGTGGATTACTCAGTTCTTGGAAGTGTTTTAGCCTGCATTGCAGAGACCATCACTCTCTCTCCCCTCTGGTTCCCGTTTGCCCAGCTATCACCCTTAATTGATTTATGGGGGGCCCTGCTCTTCTTTATGACCTTGCCTCTCATGTTCTCTCAAGAGTTTCTTTTTGTAAAACTATACCTTTGTTAATGAAATATGACCAATGGATGCTATAAAGCACTCTTGAAACATGTAATACAACACATTATATACTGCCCAAAGGGGTAGTACTAACTACAAAGGATGAAAAAACCACTACTGTAAAAGTTTACTTTTAGGAATTAGTATTTTTCTCCTTATGTTTTAACCTCAAAAAAGGTTTACACTCTGATCCCTTTACTTCAATCTACATATTCTTAAACTGCTAAATGTCTAGAAATAATTATAATCCAACTAATGTTTACTCAGTATTTACCATGGCACAACACTAGAAAAGCGTTTTATGTGTCGTCTCATTGTATTGCTATGGCAAACTTACAGGAGAGATATTATCGTTATGCTGGTTTCACAGATGAGGAAGTTGAACCATCATTAGACTAATTCTAATTTTAAAAGCCTGGTTCGCACATTATGCACTATTTATACATGAATTATTATATTAACAGAATTAGCTACCTCCTAGGGTTTATGATATTTTCATTATTTTCTTTTGTAACATTTAGGTACATAAAGAGCCTATGTTAAGATTTTTCTAGCTATAAATAAAGCAGCTTTGGTTATCTGATTGTCTTCTGTCATTTTACAGGAATGCATATAAATAGGAAACCAAGTAAATACATTTTATTAAAAATAGGAAACAGACAAAGAAAAAGTCAAAAAGTTCAGGATGGATGATTCTTACTACAGGCACTGAAGGGGAGGAACTGTGGCAAAGGGTTACACAAGAACATACAACTTCCTGAGCAGTTGAAATAATCAAAAAGAAACAGAAGCTATCCTAATAGCAACATTTATTTACTTTTACCAAAGTAGTAGGTGTCTAAGATCTACAGTGAGCTACTGATTTTTGCATTTACTCTACTGATTTCCTTGTAATAAACAGAAAACTGATCAAAGGTAGCCTTCTCAAATTACTTACATTTATTACAAGATTATCCTACCATAACAAACAAATCTCCAAAATAGAATAATTTGATTTTTGTGGACCAAATGTTGTTATTTATACACATTCATTCTCCTTGACACGCATATTCCTTTAGGGTAGAGGTAAAAGCCCTTAGGTGAGTGCCTATGATGGTCCATTAATGCCTTAGGCCATTTGGGCTGCTATAACAAAGTACCATAAACTAAGTGGCTTATAAATAACACAAATTTATTTCTCAAAGTTCTGGAGGCTATGAAGCATAAAGCCTTCTGTTGCCAGCAGATTCAGTGTTTGGTGAAGGCTGAATTTGTGGCTCATACACAGTGATATGGTTTGGCTCTCTGTCCCCCCAAAATCTCATTTCAAATTGTAATCCTGCGTCAAGAGAGGGACCTGGTGGGAGGTGACTGGATCATGGGGGCAGTTTCCCACGCTGTTCTTGTGATTGTGAGTTCTCACATGATCTGATTGTTTAAAAGTGTTTAGCAGCTCCCCAATCACTCACTCTCTCTCCTGCTGCCTTGTGAAGAAGGTGCCTGCTTCCCCTTCGCCTTCTGCCATGATTGTAAGTTTCCTGAGGCTTCCCCAGCCATGCAGAAATGTGAGTCAAACCTCTTCTGTTTATAAATTACCCAGTCTCAGGTAGTTCTTTATAGCAATGTGAAAATAGACTAACACACACAGCATCTTCTTACTGTGTCTTCACCTGGTTAAAAGGGTGAGAGGTCTCTCTCAGACCTCTCTTATAAGGGCATTGATCCCATTCATAAAAGCTATGTACCCATGACCTAATCACCTCCCACAGCACACCCCTCCCCCCCGTCCTAATATCATCACCTTGGGGATTAGGATTTCAACATATAAATTTGGGGGAACGAACATTCAGACCACAGTAAATAGCAATGTCTTAGGGGGATAAAGACTCGGGGCCTTTTTAAAAATATATCAAATGCTTTCTCCCTGGTAGCTTCCTAGGCCATTGCTCTAGATTGAATCCAATAAGAAATCCCTCATGAGAGCAAATTCCAAAAACTAGACCTTCCAGAAGGAGAACAGAAAAGAGAGAGCACACTGTGCATATTTCAGTGGGAGCAATTGTCAGGGAGTGTAAGATAAGAGATCTTATACTCCCGTATTCTGATTAGTTCCTCCAGGAATTTTTCTGCTCACACCCTTGATAAGATTGCTTGCATGCAAATTATAAAACAACAATATATTGTTTGTAGATATGATTAGTGTCTATGTTGGTTCTATTATCTTACCAAAACTAGCCTTTATAGTCATGCAAATAAGGTATCCCCAATACACTATGTTAATAAATTTAGTGGTGTTGATTAGTGGTATCTTATGAACATCTCAGTGTATGCAGAAAACGTTAACAAAATTTAACATCAATTCAGGATTTTAAAAAAATCTCTTAGCAAACTATAACTACAGAGTAACTAAATCAATCTTACAACAGGCATCTGCAAAGAAACCTATTAATATCATATGCAGGTCCTGCTGAAGAAATAAGGTTGTTAAAAAGAAGCAAAGTAATAAAGTTTGAAAAGAAGGAAACACAAATGTATTATGAGACTATATGATTATATACATAAAAAATCCTAATGAATAGTATTGATATTCAGTATATCTCTAATGTCAAATTAATTATGTGCCTAGTAGCAAGAATAATATCCATTCATTTCCAATGCATTTTACCAATTACCATATTCATCAATAAATTACACATTATATTTGACCATTATGTGTATCTATGAATAAAAGAAGAATATTAATTTGGGAATAAAACATATGTTGAGTATTATGTTGCATACCTACCATCACAATTAGTTCCTGACCTCAAAGAGTTTATAGTCTTGTGAAATCCAAGACTTAATATGGGACTTAGAAAACATTTACATTTTACAATTAAATTCACAATTAATCAGTATGCATGATGGTTCTATTTTCCATGAGCCACAACTTACTGGTCAGCCTCTGCTGTTATTGTCATAGGTAAGTCAATTGTCCCCATGGCCATTTACTAGTCAGATGGGATAATAAAAACTAAATCTGAGATGTGACAAGACTTGGGTAGGGTACAATATATGGTCCTCTCTACTTCACGCTATAATCGCACTACCGCACTACAGCCTGATACCCTGTCCCTATTAAAAAAATTAAGAAAGATAACTTACAAGGTTCTACTTCTTAAACTCTGTGGTTTGTTTGCAGTTTTCTAATAAGCTAACCAAGTTTGAATAATGACATTTGAGCTCTCTGATTTTTCCTTGATGTAATTTTCACATCAGTTAAAAAATGATTATGAGAATGGGCCATAACATGTAGCCAACTGGAGTTTTGGAAAACTTGGCAGGTGTTAATGTTTGAGAATCTCATTTATTTTTTATTAACCACTCAAGAACAAAGAAAATCGTATAAATCCTGCCAGAAAATATCAGAAGTTTGGGTTATTTTAGATGGTGGTAACTGCCCTAGTGGCTTTTAATTAGCCATATTGTGCCTAACATTTAGAATGTTTATTTTTGCTCTTGCACTATTTTCAGAAACAATTAATAAGAGCCAAACCATTTATAGATGCACATAACCAAACCAAAATCAGAGTATTCACAAACATATTAACCCAAGCATGCAGATCAAACAAAACATTAAACTAGGCATACAGAACTAAAGTGCATAGATGGGGGGACCTCTCCTCAAACCAAGGGAAGCAGTGAAGGACTGTGATGCCCACCAGGGTTACTATGCTTTTTCCACAGATTTTTGCAATCCACGGATCAGGAGATTCCCTCATGAGCCTACCCTACCAGGGCCCTAGGTCTCAAGCACAAAACCAGGTGGCTATTCAGGCAGGCACTGAGCTGCAGGAGTTTTTACATACTGCAGTGGCACCTGAAACTCCAGCGAGACAAGAGAACTATCCACTCCCGTGGAAAGGGGGCTGAAGCCAGGGAGCCAAGCAGTCTCGCTAAGTGGGTCCCACCCCCACGGAGCCCAACAAGCTAAGAACCACTGGCTTGAAATTCTCACTGCGGACACAGCAATCTGGAGTCTTCCTGGGATGTCCAAGTTCCCAGGAGGAGGGGTGACCACCATTACTGTGGCTCGAGTCACCGTTTTTCATCTGACAGTGCTAAGGAGACTGGGAGGTTTGGATTGGGTGGAATTCCCCACAGCACAGCTAAATGGCTGTGGCCAGACTGCTTCTCTAGATCCTTCGTACCTGGAAGGAGGAAGTCCAGCAGCTCCAGGGGCTTACAGACAGAACTCTCATCTCCCTCAGACAGAGCACCTGTGGGGAGGTGCACTCGTGGCCTCAGGTTCAAAGGCCTTAATCTTTCCTGCCTGCTGGCTCTGAAGAGACCTGCTGATTCTGATGAGGGAGATTCCCCCAGCATAGTACACCAGCTCTGCTAAAGGACAGACTGCCTCCTCAAGTGGGTCCCTGATCCCATGCCTCCTGACTGGGTGAGACCTCCCAACAGGGGTGGACAGATACCTCATACAGGAGAGCTCCAGCTGGCATCAGGTCTGTGCTCTTCTGGGACAAGCTTCTGCAGAAGAAGCAGATGGCAATGTTTGCTGTTCTGCAGTTTCCACTCGTGATACCCAGGTGAACAGGGTCTGGAATGAACCCCCGGCAAACTGCAGCAGACTTGCAGAAGAGGAGCCTGTTAGAAGAAAAACAAACAGAAAGAAACAACGACAACCACATTAACAAAAAAGACCCCATAAAAATCCCACTTTGGATTTCTGTGACCTCACAGAAATCCAAAGGTCAACAGCCAGCCTCAAAGATCAAAGGTAGATGAATCGACAAAGATAAGAAAGAAACAGTGCAAAAATGCTGAAAATCCCAAAAGCCAGAATGCCTCTTTTCCTCCAAATTATCACAACACTTCTACAGCAAGGGTGCTAAATAGGGCTGAAGCTGAAATGGATGAACTGACAGAAGTGGCTTCAGAAAGTAGGTAACAATAAATTTCACTGAGCTAAAGTATTATGTTCTAATCCAATGTAAAGAAGCTAAGAACCATGACAAAAGATTACAGGAGCTATTAACCAGAATAACCACTTTCAGGAGGAACATAAATGACTTAATGGAGCTGAAAAACACAGCAGGGTAACTTTGTGATACAAACACAAGTATCAATAGCTGAATCACCCAAGTGGAAGAGAGAATATCAGAGCTTGAAGACAATCTTGCTGAAATAAGGCAGGCAGACAAGATTAGAGAAAAGGGAATGAAAAGTTATGAACAAAATCTCCAAGAACTATGGGGCTATGCTAAAAGACCGAACCTACGACCAACTGGAGTACCTGAAAGAGATGGGGAGAATGCAAAAAAGTTGGAAAACACATTTCAGGACATCATTCAGGAGAACTTCCCCAACCTAGCAAAACAGGTCAATATTCAAATTCAGGAAATCCAGAGAACACCAGTAAGATACTCCACAAAAAGGTCTACCACAGCAGACCTCTCAGTGGAAACCCCACAAGCCAGAAGAGACTAGGGACCAATATTCAACATTCTTAAAAAAATGAAGTTCAAATCCCAGCACTCTGGGAGGCCGAGACGGGCGGATCACGAGGTCAGGAGATCAAGACCATCCTGGCTAACACGGTGAAACCCCGTCTCTACCAAAAAAGACAAAAAACTAGCCGGGCGAGGTGGTGGGCGCCTGTAGTCCCAGCTACCCCGGAGGCTGAGGCAGGAGAATGGCGGGAACCCGGGAGGCGGAGCTTGCAGTGAGCTGAGATCCGGCCACTGCACTCCAGCCTTGGCGACAGAGCGAGACTCTGTCTCAAAAAAAAAAAAAAAAAAAAAAAAAAAAAAAATGAAGTTCAAACCTAGAATTTCATATACAACTAAACTAAGTTTTATAAGCAAAAGAGAAGTAACGTATTTTTCAGATAAGCAAATGCTGAGGGATTTTGTCAGCACCAGGCCTGTCTTACAAGAGCTCCTGAAGTAAACACTAAACATGGATAGAAAAAAACATTACTAGCCACTACAAAACATACTGAAGTATAGACCAATAACACTATGAAACAACTACATTAACAAGTCTGCAAAATTAACCAGCCAGCATCATGATAACAGGATCAAATTCACACATAACAATATTAACCTTAAATGTAAATGGGCTAAATGCCCCAATTAAAAGACACAGAATGGCAAGTTGAATACAAAGACAAGACCCATTAGTGTGCTGTATTCAAGAGACACATCTCATGTGCAAAGACACACATAGACTCAAAATAAAGGGAAGAAAATAAAGGGATTAAGGAAAATTTACCAAGCAAATGGAAAGCAGAAAAAAAGCAGGGGTTGCAATGCTAGTTTCTGACAAAATAGACCAACAAAGGTCAAAAAAGACAAAGAAGAGCATTACAAAATGTGAAAGGGTTCAATTCAACAAGAAGAGCTAACTATCCTAAATACATATGCACCCAAATCAGGAGCACACAGATCCATAAAGCAAGTTCTTAGAGACCTACAAAGAGACTTGGACTCCCACACAATAATAGTGGGAGAATTTAATACCCTATTGTCAGTATTAGAGACAGAAAATTAACAGATATTTAAGACTCAAACTCAGTTCTGGATCAAGTGGACCTGATAGATATCTACAAAACTCTTCACCCCAAAACAACAGAATATACATTTTTTTCAGTGCCACATGATACTTTAAAATTGATCACATAATTAGAAGTAAAACACTCCTCAGCAAATGCAAAAGAACTGAAATCATAACAAACAGTCTCTCAGGCCACAGCGCAATTAAATTAGAACTAAAGATTTAGAAGCCCACTCAAAATCACACAACTACATGGAAATTGAACAACCTGTTCCTGAACGACTGCTGGATAAATAATGAAATTAAGGCAGAAGTCAAAAAGTTATTTGAAATCAACTTTGAGAACAAAGAGACAACATGTCAGAATCTCTGGGATGCAACTAAAGCAGTGTTAAGCAGGAAATTTATAGCACTAAATGCCCACTTCAAAAAGCTAGAAAGATCTCAAATCAACACCCTAACATCACAACTAAAAGAACTAGAAAACCAAGAGAAAACAAACTCCAGAGTTAACAGAATACAAGCAATAACCAAGATCAGAGTGGAACTGACAGAGATAGATACAAGGAAAACCCTTCAAAAAAATCTATGAATCCAGGGACTGGTGTTTTGAAAAAAATCAATAAAAGAGACTGCTAGCAAAACTAATAAAGAAGAAAAGAGAGAAGATTCAAATGAACACAATCAGAGACAATAAGGGGGATATCACCACTGACCCCACAGAAATACAAATAACCATCAGAAGACACTATAAACACCTCTATGCAAATAAACTGGAAAATCTAGAAAAAAATGGATAAATTCCTGGACACATACACCCTCCCAAGACTGTACCAGGAAGAAGTTGAATCCCTGAATAGGCCAATAACAAGTTCTGAAATAGAAGTAGTAACAAATAGCCTACCAACCAAAAAAAATCCCAGGTCCAGATGGATTTACAGCTGAATTCTACCAGAGGTACAAAGAGGAGCTGGTACTATTTCTTCTGAAACTATTCCAAACAATTGAAAAGGAGGGACTCCTCCTTAGCTCATTTTATGAGGCCAGCATCATCCTGATACAAAAACCTGGCAGAGATGCAACAAAAATAGAAAACTTCAGGCTAATATCCCTGATGGACATTGGTGCAAAAATCCTCAATAAAATACTGGCAAACCAAATCCAGCAGCACATCACAATGTTTATCCACCACGATCAAGTTGGCTTCATCCCTAGGATGCAAGGATGGTTCAACATATGTAAATCAATCAATGTAATTTATCACATAACAAAACTGAAGACAAAAAACACATGATTATCTCAATAGACACAGAAAAGTCCTTTGATAAAATTCAACATCCTTTCATGTTAAAAACTCTCAACAAACTAGGTATCGAAGGAATATACCTCAAAATAATAAGAGCCATTTATGACAAGCCCACAGCCAATATCATACTAAATGGGCAAAAGCTGGAAGCATTTTCCTTGAAAACTGGCACAAGACAAGGATTTCCTCTCTCATCACTCTTATTCAATGTAGTGTTGGAAGTTCTGGCCAGGGCAATCAGGCAAGAGAAAGAAATAAAGGATATTCAAATAGGAAGAGAGGAAGTCAAATTGTCTTTGTTTGCAGATGACATAATTCCATCTCTAGAAAACCCTATCATCTCAGCCCAAAAGCTTCTTAAGCTAACAAGCAACTTTAGCAAAGTACCAGGATACTAAATCAATGTGCAGAAATCACAAGCATTCGTACACACCAACAACAGACAAGCAGATACCCAAATCATAAACGAACTTCCATTCACAATTGCCACAAAGAGATTAAAATACTTAGGAATACAACTAACATGGAAAGTGAAGGACTTCAAGGAGAACTACAAATCACTGCTCAAGGAAATCAAAGCGGACACAAACAGATGGAAAAATATTCCATGCTCTTAGATAGGAAGAATCAATATCATGAAAATGGCCATGCTGCTCAAAGCAATTTATAGATTCAATGGTATCTCCATTAAACTACCGTTGACATTTTTCATAGAATTAGAAAAAAAATTAAAATTTATATGGAACCAAAAAAGAACTCGCATAGCCAAGACAATCCAAAGCAAAAAAAAAAGCTGGAGGCATCACACTACCTAACTTCAAACTATACTACAAAATCACAGTAACCAAAACAGCATGGTACTGGTACAAAAACAGGCACATAGACCAATGGAACAGAACATTGACCTAAGAAATAACACCACATATCTACAACCATCTGATCTTCAACAAACCCAGTGAAAACAAGCAATGGGGAAAGGATTCCCTATTTAATAAATTGTGTTGGGAGAACTGTCTAGCCATATGCAGAAAATTGAAACTGGATCCCTTCCTTACACCTTGTAAAAAATTAACTCAAGATGGATTAAAGGCTTAAATGTAAAACCCAAAACTATAAAAACCATATAAAAAATCCAGGCAATACCATGCAGGACATAGACACAGGAAAAGGTTTTATAATGGAAGTGCCAAAAGCAATTGCAACAAAAGCAAGTGGGATCTAATTAAAGAGTTTCTGCAGAGTAAAAGAAACTAGCATCAGAGTGAACAGACAACCTACAGAATAGGAGAAAATTTTTGCAATCTACTCATCTGACAAAGGTCTAACATCCAGAATCTACAAGGAACTTAATCAAATTTACAAGAAAACAAACAATCCCATCAAAAAGTGGGTAAAGAATATGAACAGACGTTTCTCAAAAAAAGACATACATGTGGCCAACAAACATATGAAAAATAGCTCAATGTCACCAATCGTTAGGGAAATGTAAATCAAAACAACAATGAGATACCATCTCACACCAGTCAGAATGGCAATTATTAGAAAGTCAAGAAACAACAGATGCTGGCGAGTTTTCGGAGAAATAGGAACACTTTACACTGTTGGTGGGACTGAAAATTAGTCCAACCATTGTGGAAGAAACTAGTAATTCCTCAAAGATTTAGAACCGGAAAGACCATCTGACTCAGCAATCCCATTACTGGGTATATACCCAAAATAATATAAATAATTCTATTATAAAGACACATGCATGTATATGTTCATTGCAGCACTATTCACAATAGCAAAGACATGGAATCCAACTCAAATGCCCATCAACGATAGACTGGATAAAGAAAATGTGGTTCACATACATCATGGAATAATATGCAGCCATAAAAAGGAACAAGATGATGTCATTTGCAGGGACCTAGATGAAGCTGGAAGTCATTATCCTCAGCAAACTAATGCAGGAACCAAAAACCAAACACCACATGTTCTCACTTATAAATGGAAGCTAAACAATGAGAACACATGGACACAGGGAGGGGAACACCACTTACTGGGACTGTCAGAGGAGGGCGGTGGGGGGAAAGCATTAGGGAAAAGAGTTAACCCATTCTGGGATTAATAGGTAGGTGATGGGTTGATAGTTGCAGCAAACCACCATGGCACATGTTTTTCTATGTAACAAACATGCACATCCTGCACATGTACCCTAGAACTTAAAAAATAAAAATAAAATACTTATTTTTTTTTAAAAAAAGGTTGCCAGTGGGATTAAAAAAAAAAGGCATTCATCTGCTGTCTTCAAGAGACCCACTTCACATGTAATGACATAATAGGCTCAAAGTAAAGAGTTGCAGAAAGATCTACATGCAAACAAAAAAGAGCAGGGGATGCTATTTTTATATTGGATAAAGGAGAATTTAAACTAACAACAGTAAAAAAGAACAAAGAAGGACATTACATAATGATAAGGGTTGAATTCAACAAGACTAAGCTATCCTAAATATATATGCACCCAACACTGGAGCACCTAGATTCATAAAACAAATTCTTAGAGACTTATTAAAAGACCCTAATAACCACACAATAATACTGGGAGATTTCAACACCCCACTACAATTTTAGACAGATCACCAAGACAGAATACTAACAGATATTCAGGACCTAAACTTGACACTGGACCAAATGTACCTAAAGACATCTACAAAACACTCCACTCAACAAAAACAGAATATATATTCTTCTCATGCACAAATGACACATACTCTAAAATTGACCATATGCTCGGCCATAAAGCAATTCTCAAAAAAGTAAAAACACTTTCAAAATCATACCAACCACACTCTTGAACCACAGGACAATAAAAATAGAAACCAATAACAAAAAGATCTCTCAGAACCATGCAGTTATATGGAAATTAAACAATGTACTCCTGACTGACTTTTGGGTAAATAGTGAAATTATGACAGAAATCAAGAACTAATGAAACTAATGAAAACAAGATACAACATACCAGAATCTCTGAGACACTGCTAAAGTAATGATAAGAGGACAGTTTAGAGTGCTAAATGCCTACATCAAAAAGTTGAAAAGATCTTAAATTAACAACCTAACATGACACCTAGAGGAAACAGAATAAAAAGAACAAACCAATTCCAAAGCTAGCAGAATAAAAGATATAATCAAAATCAGACAAATGAAGATGAGAAAAAACATGATATTTCAAAGATCAGAATGAGATCAAAAGTTAATTTTTAAAGAATAAAGTTAATGAGATCAAAAGTTAATTTTTAAAGAATAAATAATATTTATAGACTTATAACTAGAGTAATAAAGAAAAAAAAAGGGAGAAGATCCAAATAAACATAATCAGAAATGACAAAGGGGGCATTACCATTGATCTCCCCCCAAAAACAACAACAAATAAAAAAAAAACACCCTCAGAGACCATTGGGAACACTTTTATGCATACAAACTAGAAAACCTGGAAGAAACAGATAAATTCCTGGAAACATACAACCTCTTAAGATTAAACCAGGAAGAAATTGAATACCTGAACAGACCAATAACAAATTCTGAAATTGAATCAGTAATAAACAGCCTACCAACCACAAAAACAACAACCACCACCAAAAAAAAAAAAAAAACCCGGACCAGAACGATTCACAGCCAAATTCTACCAGATGTATACAGAAGAACTGGTACCAGTCCTATTGAAATTATAAAATATTGAAAGGGAGAGACTCCTCTCTAACTCCTTCTATGAGGCCAGAATCATTTTGATACCAAAACCTAGCAGACACCACACACAAAAAAAATTCAGGCCAATATCCCTTATGAACATAAATGCACAAATCCTCAACAAAATACTAGCAAACCAAATCCAACTGCACATCAAAAAGCTAATCCACCAACATTAAGTAGGCCTTATTCCTGGGGTGCAAGGTTGGTTCAACATGTGCAAATCAATACATGTTATTCATTACATAAACACAACTGAAAACAAAAAACATATGATCATCTGAAATAGATACAGAATAGACTTTTAATAAACTTAACATCCCTTCATGTTGAAAATTCTAAACAAACTAGGCATTGAAGGTACATACCTCAAAATAATAAAAGCTATCTATGACAAATTCACAGCCAACATCATATTGAACAGGCAAAAGATGGAAAGGTTCCCCTTGAGAACTGGGACAAGATAAGGATGTCTGCTGTCACCGCTCCTATTCAACATAATACTGGAAGTTCTAGCCAGAAAAGTGAGGCAAGAGAAAGAAATAAAAAGCATGAAAATAGGAAGATAAATTCAAACTATCTCTCTTCATAGGTGATATAATTCTATGCCCAGAAAACCCAAAGTCTCCAACATTTGATAAGCAACTTCAGCAAAGTTTTAGGATACAAAATCAATGTACAAAATCAGTACCATTTCTATACAGCAATACTGTCAAAGATGAGAGTCAAATCAAGAACACAATCCCATTCACAACAGCCACAAAAAGATTAAAATGCCTAGGAATATGGCTAATCAAGGAGGTGAAAGATCTCAGCAATGAAAAATACAAAACACTACTCAAGGAAATCAGAGATGGTACAAACAAATGGAAAAACATTTCATGCTTATGGATAGAAAGAATCAATAATGTTAAAATAACCATACTGCCCAAAGCAAATTTCAATGATATTCCTATCAAACTCGTAATGACATTTTTCAAAGAATTAGAAAAAAATTCTAAAATTTACTTGAAACCAAAACAAGAGACCAAACAGCCAAAGCAATCCTAAGAGAAAAGAACAGAGTTGGAGACATCACACTACCCAAATTCAAACTATAGTACAAGACTGTAATAGGTAAAACAGTATGGTACTGGTACTAAAACAGACACATAACCAACAGAACAGGTTAGAGAACCCAGAAATAAAGCCACAACCCTACAACTATCTGATCTTCAACAGAGCTGACAATAACAAGCAATGGGGAAAGACTCCCTGTTCAAATGGTGCTGGGATAACTGGCTACCCATATGCAGAATATTAAAATTGAACAACTACATTTCACCATATATAAAAATCAACTCAAGATGCATTAAAGACTTAAATGTAAAACCTAAAACAATAAAATCCTGAGTAGAAAACCTACAAAATACCATTCTGGTCATCAGCCCTGGTAAGACTTCATGAAGAAAACTTCAAAAGCAGTTGCAACAAAAATAAAAATTGACAAGTGGATTAAGCTTAGGAGCTTCTGCACAGCAAAACAAACTATCAGACAACATACAGAATAGGAAAATATATTTGCAAACTATGCATTCAATAAATATCTAATATCCAGAATCTGTAAGGAACTTAAACAATTGAACAAGGAAAAAACAAATAACCCCATTAAATGGACAAAAGATATAAACAGACACTTCTCAAAGGAAGACATACATGTGGCCAACAAGCATATGAAAAAAAATGCTCCACATCACTAATCATCAGAGAAGTACAAATCAAAACCATAATGAAATACCATCTCACACCAATCAGAATGGTTATTATTAAAAAAATAAAAAATAAAAAAAACAGATGCTGGTGAAGCTACAGAGAGAAGGAAATGCTTGTATACTGTTTCTTCCAGCCACTGTGGAAACCAGTCTGGAGATTCCTCAAAGAACTTAAAACAGAACTACCACTGGAACCAGCAACCCCATTAACAGGTATATATCCAGAAGAAAAGAAATCATTCTACCAAAAAGACACAGGAACTCACACATTTATTTCAGCACTATTCACAATAGTAAAGACATGTAATTAACCCAAGTATACCTCAACAGTGGGTTGGATAAAGAAAATATGGTGCATATATACCATGGACTCCTGTGCAGCCATAAAAAGAATAAATCATTTTCTTTGCTGCAACATGGATGCAGGTGAAGGCCATTATCCTAAGCAAATTATGCAGGAACAGAAAACCAAATGACGCATGTTCTCACTTATAAGTGGGAGCTAATCATTGGGTACTCATGGACATAAAGATGACAACAATAGAACTGGGCAATACTAGAAGGGGAGAGGATGGATGCTCACAAAAGTTAACTAACTATTGGGTATCATGCTCACTACCTGGATGATGTGATCATTCATAACCCAAGCCCCATCATCTCACAATATTCCCAGAAAAAAACCTGCACATGGACCCTCTGAATCTAAAATAAAAGTTTTAAAAAAGAGAAAAACAATAAAACAACAATTGAATTAAAAAAACAAAGATTTTGTGTTTTATCCAAATGATTTTCTTTGTTGTTATTATTAGATTTTTGATTACTTAGGAAAAGTGAGCTTTAAAAAAGTTAAGGTTTTTTTACATCTACTTAACTTTCTTTATTGCTTTTGAAGTTTTTTTAAATTACAACTCTGATTAAATGAGTAACTATTGTTTCACCACGACTTATTATCTTGTTTTGATCAAGTGTTTTAAGCACTTAATAGTGCTTGAAAGTACATCTTTCATAGACTTCCCCAATATCAAAATTCAAAATTAAGTCTTTTTTTTTTTTTTTTTTTTTTTTTTTGAGGCGGAGTCTCGCTCTGTCGCCCAGGCTGGAGTGCGGTGGCGCGATCTCGGCTCACTGCAAGCTCCGCCTCCCGGGTTCCCGCCATTCTCCTGCCTCAGCCTCCCGAGTAGCTGGGACTACAGGCGCCGCCACCACGCCCGGCTAATTTTTTTGTATTTTTAGTGGAGACAGGGTTTCATTGTGTTAGCCAGGATGGTCTCGATCTCCTGACCTCGTGATCCGCCCGCCTCGGCCTCCCAAAGTGCTGGGATTACAGGCTTGAGCCACCGCGCCCGGCCAAAATTAAGTCTTTTTAACCTAAAGTTAGCTTTGAGACTTTCTTGTTGGTCCCTTGAAGATCTTCAAAGGATGTATGTATTCATTTGTGTAGATAATAAATGATTCATATTATTTGGTAAATTATATGAGAAGTATGTATTGTCAAATGATATAATACTAGATCTTCTTTCAGTTACATTTATGGGTATGTTACTGATATACATGTTCCAAAATTGTATGAAATTCTTAAAAATCTGATATGACATCAGAAATAATTCTGGTTATTATGTTGTATCCAAAAAATAACCAAAGTCCCCTGTCAATTGCTAATTAAACTTCCATTAGATTTTTAACCACTGCTATTTTAAGTCCCTGTCACCCACAGTTATTGTTTTTCTTTTTCAGTAAAAGTATTTGCACTCAGATTGATGGAGAAAACTCTAACAAGCACACTTAAATATAAGTTTCTAATAACTCTAAGATATAGGAACTTAATAAAAATTTTCCAGAACTCTAAGAAAGAAATTGATGGGTTCCTGCAACTGAAAATTAAGATCAAACAAAATTTAAAAATTAATTATATGATGTGAAATAACATCTGAAGATAATATTTTTATAACTTTTATTTCAAACATTCTTGGTTCTTCAGTGTTCTGTTTTTCACATTTAGGGAAATTTTCTCTCTTAAACTATCTATTGTTTACATCAGTTTGGCAAAGCACATTTTTATGAACAAAGCTGGAAACATTTACTCTTTCTCCTTACTTGATTCTTCCAAAATTCAAAAGTTATCCATGAGTATTATTTTTTTTGGGGGGGACAAAATCATTATTTTCATAAGTTTAATAAGAATCTGCATTCTTTATAACAAGATACAATTGGAAACATTGGTTAATACTACCAAGGTTTTGATTAAAATGTTATATCTGAGAATGAACATTGAATGTCTAACTTCAAGAATTCATAACCCTACAGTGAATGAATAAAAATTGTCAATTCCTGGCAAGCCCAGAAACCTTAAGACTCTGGCTAGACTCTAAAGTCTGTTTTGCTTTGGCTTTCTAGCCTCTAGAGGCCTCTTAAAAACCTCTTGAGGTTTTTAAATCTGAGATTCCTATGTGATCAATGTAGAGAGAAAAAGTTATGTTCCTAAAAGACTATAATATACCTATTATTAGACTGTAGCCCTATGCATCATTTTCAATTTCTTTTTATCTGCCTGTAGGCTACACCAAATCCTTAATTATTCTAGGTTCCTCTTTCCAACTTTATTTCATAAAAATACTAAAAATGAAAGCTTCTCTGTTTTTGAAGCCCTATTAGCTGAAGCTAGATAAATTTTAAGAGACAAGTCTTATGCCTTATGTATGGCTCATACAAAACGTTCACCAAACTGCTTAATGACATAACCAGAGACATTCAAACTGCAAACCAGTACAAGAACTTGACAGCTTCACAATCTAGACAGCTTTTCCCAAGATGTCAAAATAAGATTCCATATCATAATGAGACTCTTTCCTCTCTTAATGCCTATCTTTTTCACTTGGCAGGATAATGTTCAATGGATTTATTCAATTGGTTGCCTGTAAGCCTAAATACTTGGCTCAAAACCAATCTGCAAACCAAGATTGTAATACTACTATTAATTTTACTTTGTATCTTCCCTTTTTAAACATTATATCTATTACTTGTTAAATTTTTGCTGAAGTACAACTCTTAACAGAATAATGCTGGTACAGCACTTTGAGATGAGAGCAACAAAATTGAACTTAACAATGAACTCCAAGTAGACTTAGTCTGAAAGCCACTCCCTTCAAATCTCCCTTATTGCTCAAAGGTGGTTAAAAGGGTTTCAACACTGCTTCTAGCTGTCATTCACTCTCTTCAGCATGGAACCAGACCAGCAACCAGAGACAGATTCAACCCAGCACTGAAGAACAATTAAAACCTAACTACAGGATGATTTGCTAGAGATGCTTTTGGGGAAAAATTTTGATCAAAAGAGGAAATATTAAAGTTGTCAGGATCAAAATAGAGTCACCTATGATACATACACACACACGCACACACACACACAAACACACACACTAGAGCTGGGGAATGCCATGAAAGGAGATTTCTCATGCATAAATGAGTGATAAGAATTAGCACAAAGAGTCTGCAAAAATTACAACCTAGCAAAAAGGCTATCACAAACCTACACACACACACACAAATACTTCTATAAGGACATCTGCCCAGCAACTGCTTGTCCGACCTTGGACTGCAGCCACTCTTTTTGAGACGGAGTCTCACTCTGTAGCCCAGGCTGGAGTGCAGTGGTGCGATCTCAGCTCAGTGCAGCCTCTGCTTCCCGAGTCCCAGTTCAAGCAATTCTCCTGCCTCAGCTTCCCAAGTTGCTGGGATTACAGGCCTGCACTACCATGCCCCACTAATTTTTGTATTTTTAGTAGAGATGGGGTTTCACCATGTTGGCCAGGCTGGTCTTGAAATACTGACCTCGTGATCTGCCCGCCTCGGCCTCCCAAAGTGTAGAGTCACTCCTATTGATCCTTGTGGCCATGGATGGATAATTATCCCAAAACAGTTATGTAATCCTCCCTATTTTTCCTTTAAAGTACTCTTTCTTTACCTCTCTGCATATACACATAGTTTACCATGGCACACATATTCTCATTGCAAACCTCAATTTTTAAGAAATGTAATTTTCTTTCAGAGACCCTCTCTCTTATTTAGGTTGAAAATTCAGCATGCCCCATAGTAAACTGCAAGAAAATCCTTGAACAAAGAGAATCGGTGTGCTTTTACTGAAGGCAGCAAAGAAGCAGGTGTTTCGGGAGACTATTCCTCACACTGAAGTCAATAGACAGAGAAAAGAACTGGAAGATTTCTCAAGCAGTAATGATCAACAGGCTGAGTTTTGGCACCTGTTTTATGCGTCAAGAAAGAAAAAGAAGGAATTGGTCCAGATATAGGGAACCCAAATGCCAAGCAGTTGAAAGTAGGTAAGTATGTGTAGAACCCCCACACACGTGACAGAGGAACAATGACTTGAATAGTTAGGTAGAGCACTGTCTCTGCGCCCCCATTTATGGCTTAAGTTGTACTTCTTAATAAATTTACAGATTGTGGAAAAGCCAGAGCTTCAGATGATGAGGCTGCAGCCACTACAAGAGGTATTATCAGAAATTACAAACAAACAAACAAACAAAAAATGGTTATTTCAGTAGGTAAAACTGGAAAGTTATAGAGGATATAGTTTCATTTCTTTCTTTGCGTAATTTTGTGGGATTTAATGTAATGCAATATTAGTCATTTTTACTTTTTTGTATGTGTTCTTTTGTATTTTTAGAAGACAGTGACTAAATTAGTATCATCAGAGTCAGCAAAACAGAACATGAAAAGTACAATACAAGTATGACATTTCCACCTTACTGCCATTTCACCGTACGAGGGACTCTTGTGAGTTCAATTACTATATGAGCCACCAAACTCTCTTACCTTGCTCTGTTTCTGTTAGTATTTCCACTATTATATTTATTATTATTTATATTACTATAATACATAATATAATATATACTATATGGTACAATTTTTAATTTTCTATTTTATAACTATAATACAGATATACAGTATTATATGATTATTACAAATTATTAATTATTCTATTTTATTATTGTGTCTTATTCAGTCACTTTCCCTTGCTTTGATCTATAATAGCCCTTGTATATTTCAATATCTTATACTCCAAAATATATGCATTTGGGGTTAGATAAATAAGTCCATTTCTACAGGAAATAAAATTTTAGTTTAGAAGAATTGAAAAGTTGCTCCCTCTCATATGAGTAGAAATCACTCCAGGAAAAAATATGCAACCCACCCTAAAATGTTGCAAGACCTGCCTTTGGCAGTGACGTTTATTTGTGCTGTGTATTCACTAAATTCTTTGGAGCCCTGTTGTATGGGCCGGAACACTTGGATATGTTTTGATGTCAGGCTCAGTGTGACCTCTTATGCTCTCAATTCTTAAGAAGATTACTAGCTTAAAATGTCTACGAATATTTTGTAGAAGGGAAGACAAATGGCTGTAAGCAACAAGATAAATAATTACTATTCTAAAACTGAAACTAATCAGGTTGGAAAAGGTGATTTATTCCTCCAAAAATGTGCAAAAGGAGATCACATCAACATAGACTGACGAAAGTGTTATCAAAAAACTGAAATATCTTACATGTGATCATTATTTGGGACATACTGGTAGTTTTCAATTTGATTTTTTCATATTAACTATCAATGTGTTTATTTATTTCCTTAAATAAAAATTAGTTGCAAAAAGTAACCAGAATGTTATTGGTGATTGATTAGTCAAAAAAAAAAAAAAAAAAAAAACAAAAACCCAGTGTTCTTTTTGTCATACAAACAAAATTTGGTTCTGGATGGTCATGGAAGTAGGCAACTAAAGCATATAGAATTTACAAGCTGAAGAGACTGGAAAAATTAGAGCTGTCTTCCTGAAACTGAGTATGTTCAGTTGATTTTTGAGGAAGCCATGAAATTTGGGGAAGGTTACTGGGATGATTTCGAGGAGACCCAAAGAAAAGGTTTAAACACATTTTTATAACTTAAAGAAAATAATCAAAGTACGTTTTATACTATATCTAAAAGCATAGCATTGAAGCCAGCCAAGAGTGAATTCAAAACCCAGCTTCCAGGTAAAGCATGTACAGCTTACTAATACATTCTCTCTGAGCCTCAGTTCATCTATGTGCAAACTGGGGATTAAATAGCTAGTTGCTTCTCATTTTTTATCTCATTTATTGCACATGCCTATTTAATGAGAGAGAAAAGAGAACCAACTAGCTATTAATGTTTATTGTTGTTACATAAACATGACTTTCTGTTGTTACATAAACATAAGGGTACTTTTTATTATGATAATTAAGAGTCTAAAAAAGATATTGCTATTCACCTATCCGATGACGTTTTTATTAAGCCTACATTTAATAACATATTTTCCTCCCAAGGACAAAAACTTAACATTTTACTGCTTCTTTTAACCTTCCCTTTGTTTCTTTTACTCTTAACGAGACAATTTTATTTTTCTCCCTAAAGATGATTAAGCTGTGCAGGAAAAATCAGAAAGTTCAGCACCTGCTCCCACTGTGATGTGTTTTGCAGCTTCTAAGAGAAAGGAGTACAGGGATACTTGTCCTGGTCACTCTCTGTAACTCCCAGGACTGAGACAGCGCCAGCAAGAGTCCCTGTACAATGATCTTCCACTGTGGGAAAAAAATATAAAATAAAATAAAATAAAATAAAATAAAATCTGTGTTTATATCAGCTGATTCATTCATATGTTTTTACAAAGTAGCAAACATTTATTGAACAACAACTATATGCCAGGACACTGTATAAGGGCAGATGATTAAGAGTGTGTGTGTGTGTGTGTGTGTAAAACACAGTAACAGTTTTCAAAGGGACTCATGGCCCAAGTTTTGGACAGAAATATGTTTTCAACATGCTACATTATTCAGTTTTTTGACTTTATGTTGCACCCAGGATTTTAATCCACTCAATATGAATGTGGAATATAATAAAACAATAGCTTTTTATTAATAAAATTAAATTGTGGCATTATTATAAAATATAAGATTGAATTCTTAATGTTTACACTACCTATCTTAAACATTTTGTGAAAACAAGCTAATACAAGTTCAATATCACTATTAAATAAGTTAATAAATTCATTGAAAATTATATAATTATAGAGTAAACTGAAAATCTTATCGAAGACTACCTTACAAAGGCGACAGGTAGTTTCAGAGGTGAATTTCTTCAAATGCTGATATATAAGTCTTGTGTTATTTAAGCTATTTTTTATCTTACAGAAAGAAAATAAATTCTTTATGTAAAATCTATTAGTAATACAAAAACTGACTATGGGTTTTTAAATCCTGAGTAAAATATCTGTAAATAGAATCTTGTAGTAAAACTTATAATTTGTCACAGTTGTAAATCAAAAGAAGAAAATTATATGCTCCTAGCAGGTACTGAAAACTTAATTTGTAAAATTTAGCTTCCATTCTTAGTTATATTTTTTAAACTCAGGACAAAAAAGCATATATAATATGAAAATAAATATGCATACATATATAAATAAAATAAAGTCATGCCTAATGGTGAGATTAAAACATTAATCTTATTAAAGACAGCAAAAGACAAAGATGCCTATAATTTTTATTATTATTTAACATTTTCCTACAAATGCTAGCCAATGAAATGTAGCATTAAAAACTAAATGAGATATAAAAATATTAAAGAGAAGGAAGCACCATTGCAATTATCAATGATACAATTATATATCTAGAAAAACTCCCACTGAAAATCAAAGAAAAATAGTAAGCTCAGAATGGTGACAGAGAGTAAACTTAAATAGCTATAAATCAACAGTCAGTTGGAGTGTCCCAGTCTCTTGAAATTCAGTTAATAGGACCATTTTATGCACTGTTGAAGCTCAAAGCTCACCTCGATTCCTTTTTAACTTCCAAGAGGTTTATGTTCTCATCCTCATATTTGACCCTGGGCTCTTGTTTTTGTATATGCTGTGTTTCTTTCCTTACTATATCATTTTACTTGAGTCTGAAGATCGTAAGAAATATTGAATATACAGGTTTTAAAACAGAAGTGTGTGCAGAAACATAATTTTTGAATTTACTAATTTTTCATCAAAAATCAGATAACATTTATAAACTGTTAAATAAAAAAGGAAAACATAGTCTCTCTTCAACTTTTGACTACTTATTGCAGGAGAAGTGGTGTAATATTTAAAACTGAAATAGGATGTCTCTTGTTCCTCATTTGGTAGAGTGGTTATTTTATAAGTTTTAAATTTACCAAAATGAAGGACATTGTCAACTCTATTAAAGAAATATTCATGCTATTGGAATCTTTGTAAAACAAGATTTCTCTTTTATATCTCTTGGAAAATCTCACTACAGATATTAGAAATATTTGAATTGAGTGTTTAAGCTGCAAATAATATGATCGTCATTTCATGATCACATTAATATGGATTCAATGTTACAAAACCATGTTTTTTTTCATTTTTATTTCACTTCAGTTATCTTAATAAACTGATATGCCTAGCTCAGCATTCCTTGACAAGCTGTGAATATTTTAAATTACTAAAACTATACTTAAAATGTCTTCTACAGAATACAGGGCAGGGATTTATTCTTGGGAAGAATATCCTAAGGGGAAAAAATGTTGCTTAAAGTAGTTGTTACAGAAGAAATGCTTTTGAGTAGATCTTTTAAAAGATTTTAATTGATTTAAAATACAGTAATTAACCAGAAAAAAATATTTGAAAATGATACAACATAAGTTTTAAGCACAAAGCTCCTTAAAACTACTTAAACTTTCTTCTAAGACTCACTCTTTTTAGTTACCATTGGGTTGATTCTATGTGGCTGATATCAACCCTGTGTTATTTGATCCGGACAAATTCTTCAAGCTAGTTAACTAGTCACCATTCAGGACACAAAGAGAAAGAGAAAATAACTGATATTTACTGAGTACTTAACACCTGGGCTTCTATCAAGCACTTTTACATATATATTTTTATCCGCATAGTCACAGAGCACTGAGCTTAGGAACCTGGATAAGATTAGGTGAAGCCAGCATACAAAATAGATATCAATAGATATAATGAGATTTATTATAAGGTATTATGAGGTATGGGCTCACATGATTATGAAGGCAGAGAAGCACCATGATCTGCATTCCACAAGCTGGAGACCCACAAAAGCCAGTGGTGTAAACTGAAGGCCTGAGAGTTGAGCAGAGAGCAGGAGAAGACCAATGGCCCAGTTCAAGCAGTCAGGCAGAGAGTGAATTTAACCTTCCTCCTCCCCTTTGTTCCATTTAGGCCCTTGACCAGTTGGATGATGCCAGTGGTGGACTGAGTAAGGCAGATGGCTCTGTTTTACTGTGCTTTTACCTAGTCCACCAATTCAAATACTACTCAGTTTCAAAAAGACTTTCATGGATACACCCAGAAACACGGCTTAACCAGCTATCTGGGCATCCTGTGGCCTAGTCAAGTTGATATGTAAAATTAACCATCATCATCACTGTGAATTTTTTTTATCTTTTTAATTGAGGTATTATTTACATCCAATGAAATGCATGGTTCTTTAGTATACAGTTCAATAAATTTTGACAAATGTGTATCCTTACATAACTACCACCCAATGAAGACACAGACATTTCCATCAACCTAGGAGTTTCCTTCCTTCCTTTTTCCAGTCTATCTCACTCCATACTGCCTCAGAGGTGGTTGCCTCTGTTTTTATTTCTGTAATGTTACATAAAGAGAACCTCACAGCATGTTCTCTGGGTTTGTTCTTTCACTCTACATAAAGTTTCTGAAATGCATCCATGTTGTTCCACATATAGGCAGCTTGTTCCTTTTATCATTGAGTGGTACCCTTTGTATGATCATAACACACAGTGTTTAATTATTCACCAGTTGATTGATATTTGGATTTTTTCTGTTTGGGGTTATCACGAACAAAACTGTAATGAGCATTCTTGGATAAATTTTTATGAGTATATGTTTTCATTGCTCTCATATAAATACATAGGAAAAGAATCTTTGGGTCATATTGTAAATATATGTTTAATGTTATAAGAAACTGCCAAACTATTGCCCCAAGTGTTTGTACCATTTTATTCCCCAACCAGCATATATGAGTTCTAGTCGCTCCAAGACTCTGTCAACAGTACTGTCAGCCCTTTTAATTTCAGCCTTTCTTGTGGGTAAGTGCTATCTCATTGTAGTCTTCAGGAAAATACATTTCCTTGAACACTAATGATATTGGCTTCCTTTCCAAGAGTTTATTGCCCATTCATAAATTTCTCTTGTGAAGTATCTCTTTCAGTTTTTTTCCCTATTTTAAATTAGGTTTGTCTTTTATTATTGAGATTTGGAGTTTTTAAAATATTCTTAATACAAGTTATTTGTCAGATAGATGTATTTTTAATATTTTTCTCAATCTGTCTTATCCCCATTTTCTTAACAATGTCTTTGATAAATAGAATTTTAATTTTTATAAATTCAATCTATAATTTTTTATGGTTTCTCTTTATTTATCCCATTTAAGAAATCTTTGTGCCATGATTATGAAGATGCACTCTAATGTTTTTTCCCAGAAGCTCTGTAAGTTCAGCTTTTACCTTTTTTTCTTTTTTCTTTTTCTTTTTTTTTTTTTTTTTGAGATGGAGTCCTACTCTTGTCACCGAGGCTGGAGTACAGTGGTGCAATCTCGGCTGACTGCAACCTCCACCTCCCAGGTTCAAGCAATTCCCCTGTTTCCACCTCTTGAGTAGCTGGGATTGCAGGTGCCTGCCACCATGCCTGGCTAATTTTCATATTTTTAGTAAAGATTGGGTTTCAACATGTTAGCCAGGCTGGTCTCAAACTCCTGACCTCAAGTGATCCACCCACCTCAGCCTCCCAAAGTGCTGGGATTACAGGCATGAGCCACCGTGCCCAGTCCGAGCTTTTACTTTTTGGTCTATGATTCCTCCCAAATTAATTTCTGTGAACCATTACCTTAAGATGCTGAGATTTAATGTCCAGAATCTCATTTGTTCACCTTTGAAAATTAAGAAACCCTGGCATAGTGTTGACTAGAGCCACTTCCCTTAATAGAAAGTAAAACTCACATATATCTGTAATGAAAAGCAGAGACCAACATAACCAGACACTTGACAGCTTAAAAATCCAAGGCCAGCGTCTTCTCGACTCAGGCCCCACTCACTTACTCCACAACATACTTCTTCTCTTCCTCAGCGCCTACTGCTTGTGCTGGGACCTAGGTCTTCCCATTGCTCATGCCATTCTTTTCCTCACAGTTCCCATTCTTTTCTCCCTGAGAGAAAGAAATTTCAAAATACACCATGTTTCATTAGGAAGGCAAAAATGTAAAATTACCTTCAGGAAGATGTGTTTTGATGTAAGTTTTCTTTATCCATAAGAAATTGATAGATTTGCAATAAGCATTGAAATTCTGGGGAATGAAAATCCCTTGTTTTGCCCCCTGACAACTTCTTATTTCCAAAACCCGGGACCCATCCTCAACTCTTTCATTTTCCTCAACCACATATCTAGGGTTGCCAGATAAATTGCAGGTTTCCAGCTATATTTGAATTTCAGTTAAGCAATAAATACTTTTTAGTATGTATCCTAAATATTGACCTTATATTTTAAAACAGTGATTTATCTGAAATTCAAATGTACATCATGTAGTTCTATTTGATAAATCTGACACCCCTACCCACATCCAATTCATCATTAAATGCTCTAAATCCTACTTCCTCAATATCATCCATCAGTCCAATTATTTCTATTTCTAGTGTCCTTACTTTTGAAGAAGACACCACATTTATATCCAGATGGCTTTAATGATCTTTTAATTGGCTCCCAAACTCCAGTCAAAACAACCTTTACTCTCTATTAAAGCTAAAACAATTTTTTCAAAACAAATCTGATTGTATCACACCCTTCCATTGTTTCCATTACATTTAAGATCAAGTCTAAACTCCTAAACTCAGCTATCATTGTTATATCCTATCTCTAAACAATCACTGTTTTGCACTCTGCATACACTCCAGCCATTTTGAAAAACCTTTCAGACGCCTGAAAAAGCTTAACTCTGCCCTTTGTTTCCAATATTTACATATAAAATGTTTTCTATCTAAAGCATGCTTTCAGCCAATAACATAAATCTCTCTACCCCTTTCTGCTGAACCTAGATCTTTTTGCCCTCAGATAATTTTCCCTTCCCCTGCTCTGTTCTGACTCAGCTCTCCATAATAAGGTTGTAATCACCTCCTATTCACCCTTCTGGTGAAGGAAGGATATCCACCCTCAGGTGATAGGGATGGTTGAACATCCAACACCTGAAACAGGACAAATGATATTGACAGTACTTGTTAGTTGCATATAATCACAGACCAGTGGAAACAGACGAACCACACAGGACCACTGGGGGTTGCATTGGGGAACAGAGTGAACAATCAGGAGTTGAGGGAGGCAGGCTTAGTAGTTTAAAGAGGTTGAGGTGCCCTTCTGGATCCCATGGGCGGATCACATTGGCTCATTTGAATTACCATATGAGCTGGCAGGGAACTGAAATCTTCTACTCAGAGATAAGCAGGAAATGTCCCTGGTTTCCTTGATTAAAAGGGTTGTTTGATAGGGGACCTTATCCATGGGAGCAAAGTGAGGAGGGAAACTTGTGGCTAAGCCATTCAAGGCCCTCCCAGTTTTACTAGATGTCAAGGCAGCACATGTAATATTGGGACTTAATTTTAGCCACACATTAATAAATTTGTAAGTATGTGCAACGGCTCATGCTTGCTTCCAGAATGGCACCTAAAAAAATATTTACCTCTCCCCAAATTCAGATATGGAATTAAATGTAATGTCAGGAAAATTGTCCAAGAGTTGGAAATGGGAAAAAGATGTTCTTTTGGTGGAGTTATGGGCTCCAGAGGTTATCGGATTCTATTGAATGACGTACTTCTGATTGTATTTGTAACAATTAGGCTATTTGTGAACTCGGTAGGGGTAGAAGTCGAGTTGTAGAAA
Source organism: Macaca mulatta (assembly GCF_049350105.2). NCBI lineage: Eukaryota > Metazoa > Chordata > Mammalia > Primates > Cercopithecidae > Macaca > Macaca mulatta. The sequence continues at coordinate 18,933,639 of NC_133408.1, read as the reverse complement.
ATGGATGGTAATGCAAGTGATTTTTGTCCGTAACAATGCAAATGAATTCTGTTGGTAGAAATAGTCATTTCCACACTGTAGATTACGCTAAACAAACGTCATTACATTATATTTTATTGCCTTATAGACTATTAACCAATTTTGAATCATACAGTAGCAAATTTATTTCAGCATTCTTATGTGTATGTGTTTATACATACATGTGCATATATATTTAAGATATATAATTGTATGTTCTTCAAATTCTTCTTTGAACAGGTGTGAACCTCTTATTAGTTTTCTCATTAAAGAATTTAATAAGACCTTTAATACATGCTTGTATTTTCATGAGAGTCATGAGTTTACCTTTCTGGAAGTCATACTTCAGCAACCATGCTTTAAATAAACCATGATTTAAAATAGTTATCTTAGAAAAAGAAAGTAAAGGTATACTTAAATGTAAATGTTGTCTATTTTTAATAATATGTTTTTATTAATTTGTAAATTTAAAATAATATGTATTTAAGAGAGCTTAGTAAACATATCATACTACAAATAGAATGGAATAGGAATGACCCATGTCAAGGCAGTGTGGCAGTTTTTACCTTCAAAATTGTGCATATTTGTTAGTCCGATTTAACACCAAGAGCATTAGCCTGGATCCAATTCTTTGCTCAGCAATGTTGGAAAATGTTACCCTTGGGGTATGCAAAGGGCCCCAGTTTTGCTTTCCTTCATATTCAAAGTTTGACTGCTCACTCTGGTGACTAAACTTTCTGTGAAAAAGCTTAATTCCCAAGTTCTCTTCATCTTGTAAGCAGCTTACATCATGACTAAAAATTTCAAGCATCAGTTTGACTGACAAAGCATAAAAGAAGGGAGGCAGTGAGTTTTCTTGTGCAAACAAACAGTTGTCAGGTCACAATTCTGAATCTCTAAGAGATCATTAAGAAATCTGACAGTAGGCAAAAAGTGAGATTTTCTTGTCAAAAGTGAACACCATCAATTTCTGAATATAGTTGATAGGTGACTCAGCTTCTACCACTTTGTACACTTCTTACGTAAGTGAGCTGGTGAGAAGCAGTGTCTGTAGGCAGCAGGTGGGCAAAGTTCCTCTAAGAGATGCAAGCCATTCTCCCCCTCCAGCACGAATGGAAGAAAGATCTTAGAAATGTACTCACTTCACAGTCTCTTGGCCTGTTCCCATAATGATGGCACCCAGAGAGTTGGAAGCAGGCGGCAGTTCTCTACAGAGCCCCTCAAGGTTACATGGTTCAGAAAAGGAATGTAACCTGGGAGACGGGCTAGCATGGGCAGGGCAGAGCTCTCCAATGAGTGGCTCTCTGAATCCTGTTTAGCCTCCCACCCCACTCCCCACCATTTGAGCAAAACAATATTCCCTGGCTTCTGGTGCACCATCTCAACCATTTTTACCAAGTTCAACTGGCTTGGCTAAAATGAGAAATGTTTAATGTGCTTTAAAAAAAAAAAAGAAGAAGAAGAAGAAGAAGAAGACGAAGCAACAGCTTTAGTATGCACAGTGAAAGTGCTTGCCCTGTTCCCTGCAAAATTAATGAAAAGAAAATATCACCGAAAGTCACCGCACACTCAGCCTCCTCCATGAAACTCCCTCCAACCCAATAGTCGACAATTATCCTCCCCAACCTGGATATCTAAAACACTTATTGTCTCCCCTGCCCTCTTTCTGCTGTGTGCATATCCTGTTCCTGTTGTGATTCACAAGTTTCTGTATAGGTGTTTCCCTTCCCAACTAGAAAGCAAAGTACTAAAAAACCCTGAGAAATCATGGGTTGTGCCTCTTATATCCCCAGTTCCTAGTATGGCCTTGCTCAGGATCCATACTTAAGCAAATAAGGGTTTAATAATGATGAATTTACCCACACCCCCATCCCCAACGTGAATAACGGCCTTTGTTTTGGTACCCATGAATCTTACTCGTTTAACTTTGGAAAAATGGTAAAGGGTAAATATCTTGTCCCTTAATACCAAAAATAAAGGCCCTCTTGTCAAGCAGTTTCACTGTGCACTGGTTACTACCTTGTCTGAATCTGGTGAGACATAACACGCTTATTCATACATGAGTTATGTGGAGTGGATTTATTATTAGGTTGGTGCAAAAGTAATGGCTTTTTTTTCTTTACAGCTAGGCAGCAAGGAACAAAAGAAGCCTAGGATTCATTGTGAGCAAGTCCCCTAAGACTCAAGAAAGGTATCCAGAGGAGAAGGAGTCTGGACTGAGCATGGTACAATTGTATCACAGCTGAGGGAACCTGAACAGCAGCCCACCCTGGGTTACCTACCTCAAGGGCAATGTCACTCACTGCACTAAGGCTTTGAAGGAATATACTGCTTCCAGAGCAAAGAGGAACAAAGCCTGTTCTCCCTGAGCAATTTCTCCCTAACTCAAGATGCGATACTCCCTAGGAGAGACAGGGACAAGGCCTAGATTGTTCCAGGCAGCTGCTCTCTATCTCAGGGTATTGTATTCCCATTCCCAGCACATTCTAGTTATTCTTGAGAACTACAAGCAAGAAAGAGGTAAAAACTAGTTTGGTTTAAAGCCACCTAGAGAATGCCCTGCACTTTTGTTATCCAGCCAAATTAAAAAAGAAAATTGAATCCAGTGATCTTAGTAAATTCTGGAATGCAGTATGAAGCTTGCAATGGCTGATACATTTTAAAAGGAGGGGAAATGTTTAAAATGCCCTAACAGTTATGATTGACAATGTAGATATAATCTTTCACTATGTTCCTAAAGACTAGAGAAAGTATTTACAAAATGCAAACTGTATTGGTCTAATTTTTGTGCTTTTTCTTATTATATCATGACCAGCAGAGTGTGATCCAAATTAATTGAAAAAGAGCCACAAACACTGAAGTGGTTATTTCACCAGTTGGGATTCATTTATTGCTGAGTGTAATGGAAACTGGAATAGCAAAGGACTGAGCTATTCAGTTTTCTGTTTGGGGACTACTCAGTTCACGCAGTTTGAACTGAAGCTGACACTTTAAATGAATTTATTAGTCTCGCTTTGTTCCAGGACCAGACGGTAGTCCAGCTCACACTCATAGACACCTCTGGTCCAAATAATTTAATCCAGAAGGGACATATTAATATCATTTTTTTTTCTCAGATGGTAAGCTTTCCAAGGCCAGATCTTTGATCTGATGTCATGTTGTCACTTGGAATTGAAACTTCCACTTAAACCACCTGGGGGCAATCAAGTATGTTTTACCAGTAACATATTATTCTGAAAATTGTTATCATGGCCTTCAGGGCGAGACTTTTATAAGACAGAGAAGTTGCCCTCTATAGTTCTGCAGAGGGTCTGCCAGGGTTCTCAGTCTTAGAGCTAAACATTTAAAGTTAGAAGGAAGCCCTCCCAGAGGACTAAGAAAATCAAATTAAGAGTACATAGTATAGAATAAATTAGGAAAGATTGAGAGGAAATACTATAACCAGTAGCTTCTTTCATACAAAATAATGTATTTCATTGACTCCAAGATACACAGTTACTGACATCTTATAAACAGTAGTAGCCAGGCTGTTGTCACAATGTCATTGCCATTGTCTACATATAAATAAATTTAGTGTTTTTCCCTGATGGTATAAAAAAATCAGCCAGCAAACCACTTAAGGACTGTTTGAGGAAGAAATATGAATCCTGGTTGTTATCTGAAAACCTTTTCTTTTATTCTAGTTGATAATATCAAGACAGTACAACCATCAAGGTTTTACAGAATCGGTGTCATTGAAAGAGAATTTCAGAGACAATAGAGGAACATTCTCAAGAAATGTGGTACTATCAATGCTCTTGATGACACAGATAGCGATATTGGAAAAACAGTATCAATGAGACTGAGTCAAAAGCTATTTCTGAAGAGTTGCTATCTGAATGTGAAAGCATTTTTAAAATACTTTGAACAATTTATTTTTTACATGGCTAAAGAATTATATAAGATAAAAATACATCTCTAAATATGAAAGAGATATTTTAATGATTACAAAATAAAAATTCTAGGTGAAAAGAGAGCATTATTACATGATTCAATTGGAAGTGTCTGTTAGCAGTACCTAAAATAATGGACCTTCTTCCAATAGATGGTGTCTTAATTTAACGACACACAATGGCTATAGATTATTGAGCAAAATGGCAAGACCCAAGCCAGAAACCCTTCAAGAATTCTGTCCTCTCTTTATCCAAAGCATGCAGACCTTGTGAAAAGTCTTCCCTGCCCTCTGGTCACCCCTGAATGAGAAAGTCTGAGGTCTGAGGTCATTAAGGGGATCACAGAAGAACATAGACCTTGAAAAGGGCTACGCCATCAAAATGAACATCTGAATAAAACTATTTCCTGAACACGTCGTTTCAGGTTTTGCATAAATCAGGGTGCTCAAGAGTGTCTCATCATTTTAATTCTATTAAATGATTTCAGAGAACACTTCTATCTTTGTACCATAAATGGAAGTCTTGTTAAGAAAGGTGTGTTTAGCACCACAGCCATATTTTGCCGAAAGTGTGCAGCGTTTCATGGTTCTGTGAATGATTTCCCTTTATTATCATTAAGTTGTTATCATAAACAGCTGCTATTTTATCCTCAAGAACAGAAAGCATAGCATCTACACCCACACAGCTTAGTATTCACATTAACAGGACTTTACTCTTTCACCATCTCTGTTAATATAACTTAACTATTTCAGGAGTATAAAAGTTGCTAATCACTTTATTTTTCATTCTAGGATCATCTTGAAAGGTGCTTCAAATTTTCAATAGAAAGAATCAACAAGAAAATGTACAGAAGTCTCTGAAAGCTATATGCCAAAATCCTCAGAGTGCACACCAGTCCTAAACAATTATATCACAGCCCTTAGCCAGTTCTAACCTGTACCGAAAAACTCACCTTAAACCAGACTTCACAATCTCAAAAAATTCCAATTTTGCCCTTTCCAATCTAAGATACTACTAAAATTCTCTCAAGGTAGTTCTTTTCTTTTCCTAGTAAGAATAAACTCAATTTTGACTTATCAACAGTTAATTTTGGTGAATTTTGGTGGAGCTGCCATTCAACACAAAAGATTATTTTGTATGAATTATCAATAAATTAGGGAGTCAGGAACTTGAATTTAAGTTGTAAAGATTTTCTTTACAACAGCAAAATAGTAATAAGGAATCAGTACTTACTAGTACATTGAGGACAGTTATAGTTCTGCTCATAGCTTCTGAGTATAATTGAGGAAGATAAAGAATTAAATTAATTCATTATCTCTAAAGTCAGTTGAAGAATTTCTGTTTATAATATCTTAGATCAAAGTCTTTCTAAAATACATCTCAAAAATGTCAGGAAAGCAAAACCTTTTAATCTAGGAGAAGAGCATATAAGAAAGTAAGCGGGGTCACATCTTATTAAAGTGAAAACACCACTCCAGAAAGGAAAGTTCCCCACACTCTCAGGATGTCAAAAGGGCCTGGTGGAATGGTGGTCAGTGGGCCCCGGGGAGCAGGGTACTGTGGACTAAGCCTTGGACTTGGGCAGAGTAAGAAAGCAAATTGGAGACAACCCTACGTAAAACGGGCTGATAGAGAGCTGCACTATAAGGGAGAGGGTGGAATTGATGAAAAAGGGCACAACCGAGATAGGAAGCAAAGAAAATCATCTGTCTCTCCAAAACAAGAGAACTAAGTCATCCACCATGACACAAATGTTTACTATGTACCAAAGAAAAAGCCAAAGCTGAGAATTTTAGTGAAAAGTGGATATGGATAGCACCCAATGAGTATTTGGCAGAAACGGAGGCAATCCCTTTCTAGATAAAAATATCTTCTACTCAAGCCTCACAGGATTTAGAGGTGATTACCAGTATATGCTCACAACTTTCTTAAAAATCAGAACTATCAGTACTTTGGGAGGCCAAGGCGGGTGGATCACCTGAGGTCAGGAGTTCAAGACCAGCCTGCCCAACATGGTGAAATCACATCTCTGCTAAAAATACAAAAATTAGCTGAGCGCAGTGATGCATGCCTGTAATCCCAGCTACTCAGGAGGCTGAGGCAGCAGAATCGCTTGAGCCTGGGAGGCGGAGGTTGCAGTGAGCCAAGATTGCACCATTGCACTCCAGCCTGGGTGACAGAGCAAGACTCTGTCTCAATAAATAAGTAAATAAATAAATAAATATCAGAAGTAATCCAATAAATATATCACATTCAGTGAAAATCAGCTGAAACAACAAACCAGACCCATAAAGGCTTCAGATATTGGAATTATCAGATAAGGAACATAGAGTACCTATGTTAACATGTATGTGTAAGGCAATCAGAGAAAGATCAAAGCAAAAACAAAAAATTGAAGGCAGACTTTTTAAAATAAAGAATTTCTATAAATAAATTATAACTAAAATTTGAAACTCAATGGAAATATAAAGCAGCAGATTACACAAACCTGAAGCAGGAATTAGTGGGTTGGATGACAGATCTAAAAAAGAGTGTATGGACAATATGAGAGAAAGGTTAAGAGACATGGAGGAAAGAGTAAGAAAGCCCAATATTTATCTATTCTGAGCTCTAGAAATAAGTTATAGAGAGAATGGGGAAGGGGCAACATTAAAAAAAATAATGGCTGAAAATTTTACCAAATTATTGAAAGACATAAATCCTCAGATAAAGGAAGTCCAATAAATCTTGAATAAAACAAATTATAGCATAACCATATTGAAAGGAAGGAAGAAATCATAAGGCACAGATAGTTTAATCCTTCACCACAATAATATCCAGTAAGTAGATATTCCCTAAAATTCATGAATTATAAGATGGCAGGATGCACATATTATTTATAACACTAGTGATACACAAATGCTAGGTGAAAGATAGATTTAAATGTTACCCCTGGGAAAGATTTGGGAGCAAGAAAGTGGTGGGATAGAGAAATGGTGCATTTGCAATAAGCATCTTTGCGATGTTTGAATTTCTAAACCATGGTCTTGCATTAAAAATTAACTTAAAAAACAAACAAATTAGTGGAGCTAAACATTATGCATATGTTTGTGAATAAAAAGGCTACTAAAAATTTCTATCACAGTTTTCAAAGACAAAGTCTTATACTACCATAAAAAGATTGAAAAGGAATCCATATCTGTCTATTTAGGCTGTTACCACAATATCTTAAACTGGTGTTAAAACAAAATGAGAACAGCAAAGTAACTTAGGTTATTTCTTGCAAATACCTCTGATAATCATAAATAAAGCTTAAGTTGTCTTCCAAAAATAGTATAAGATGATTGCTTGCTAGCAATCCTCTGCCATCTTGAAACCTCCATGGTAACAATCAATCGCTGCAAACGCTAAACAACTACCTCATTTGCAGTTTATAAGCCATCCTATAATGCCATGCCTCTGAGTTTCCTCTTACCACTTTCATCCAAGGATTCCTGGTTTGCAAAAAAATTTGCAAAATTCCTGGTTCTTCTGTATCCACAATAAACTTTTAAAACTTTCAATTGTATCTGATTTTATTTTTGACACTGAGTAGATTATAAATAACAGAAATTTCTTGTTCACAGTTATTCACATTAGACAGTTCAAGACGCAGACTCTGGTAGAGTCCATGTCTGGTGAGAGCCCACTTTCTGGTTCATAGGATTGTGTCTTCTCACAAGGGGGTGGTGAATGACCTTCCTTGGGCCTATTTTATAAGGGCATTAATCCCACCTATGAGGGTTCTGCCCTTATGACCTAATCACCTCCGAAGAGGTTTCACCTTCTAATACCTTGGGGTTAGGATTTCAACCTATGAAATGTGAGAGGATGCAAACGTTCAGACCACGGCAGCACCTGTATATTTCGTGTAAAAATAAAATATTTATGATTACAAAAAACTAAATTGAAGAAAATCCAGTAAGAAATAGTTTAGCCACAAAAGATAAATCAGCAATCTTAAGATTGCAAGCCATCCTATTTCATAGTAACACATGGTAAATGGAGTAGGCATATCAGACAAGGAAACAAACAAACAAACAAACAAACAAAAACTTCAAACCCAGGCTCTATGATTCCACAACGCTTGCTCCAAACTACTCAAGCCAATTTTTACCAAGCCTGATGTTTCCCTTAGAAGATTCAATCACCTAAAATGGGTTGTGGGTTGTATTAAATTGATTTTTTATTATCTTACTCTAATCCTTATAATAGTTTTGATATATTTATATGTTAAATTATAAATATAATAGATTAATTGGTTGGTTTTTAAACAAATAGATTAGTTGATTGACCTACTCCTGGTGGTAGACAAAGTATGTGAAATTACTGTTACAAATTGCTAAGACATTCATTAGTAGTAGGCAACCTAAAAAACTAATTTACTACATGTGTAAGCCACCTTTTCCTTCTGGCATAGGTTATTTGTTCTTCCTTTCCACAAGTTTCCAATTATGGTTACTAATGGGTGTGTCTAGCCCCATTTCTTAATAATTTACTGTGATCCCACTAAATGACATTTTCAACTATCTACAAATGCCAGTGGAGTTGGATTTTTTTAATTTAAAAAATTGATCTACAGTCTGTCATCTCTTTACTGACTATATAATGAAGATTCCAGAAATTCAAAATGCAAACTGTTCAGAAACTCTTCTAAGCCCAAATAGATAAATAAATGATCATGTTTTATTGACCATCATAGTCCCCCTGGAAGTGACTCATTTGTTTGCAGAGATTAAAATAGCATACTTTGGTATTCTCTACATGCAGATATACGCAGAGAGCATTTTGGTCAAAAGACAAGGAAAAGTGTGATGTTGCAAGACAACTTGTATGCCAACCCCAGCTGCAGCTGGCAGAAAGATCAGGACTATTAAACGCAGGGGTGTTCTCTCTTCCTCCCCAGTGAGCGGCTGAGACTAATATAAGCTCTTGAATAGCTAAACATTCATAGATTTCAAAAGACAACCTCTTAGATCTTTTAAAGGTAGACATAAATTATGTGGCAAATAAAATTCACACATTGTAAAAAGAGACTCTCCACATTCTTGAAGTAATATTTAGGCAAAGTGAAAAAAAGCGTCATAAGAAAGCTGATTTGGGACACCAAAAAGGCCTACCAAGCTTCTTGCTCTACTCATTACTTCATTTAGTGGAAACTCTCACCCGCACACTACAGGCTCTGCCCCGGGAGCAACTTTAGGCAGTTCCTTACATATTGATGCTTTATTCTGTAACAGCTACACATCTTTTCTGTGACCCACCCCACCTGATTAATCCAGGACAGCTAAGGGCTGAAAATTTCAAAGTTGGTCATCCCACTCAGTAGGTGACCAGGATTTAACAGAAGTTCTGCCCAATCAGAGACGACGATACGCAATTTACCTGATCAGATTGTTGGGGTGGAGGATTCAAACCAGAAACAAAAAAGTAAAGTTAGTCGATTGATAAAAGGTACAAAAGTTGAAAAATAAACAAAGAAAGAGCAACATAGATGTAATGATGCAATAGAAGCCATGGGTGAGACAGAAGAAAAGAGCTAAAAGGGTCCAGGTGCGGTGGGTCATGCCTGTAATCCCGGTACTTTGGGAGGCCGGGACGGACGGATCACCTGAGGTCGGGAGTTCGAGACCAGTCTGACCAACATGGAGAAACCCCATCTCTACTAAAAATACCAAAAAATTAGCCGGGCATGGTGGCACATGCCTGTAATCCCAGCTACTTAGGAGGCAGGAGAATCGCTTGAACCTGGGAGGTGGAGGTTGTAGTGAGCCGAGATTGCCCCATTGCACTCCAGCCTGGGCAACAAGAGTGAAACTCCATTTCAAAAAAAAAAAAAAAAGCTAAAAGGGGAAAAAAATAAGAGTATATGGGAGATAGATGAAATTTACTAGCAATGAGAATGGTAGAAACAGAGCACAATGAAAGAGCATCAAGTTCTTGTTGCTGAAGAAACAAGACCCCCTGTCTGTTAGAGACACCGTGTTAGGCACTTCCACGTCCTGAACTAGGGGCAGCCACCATAAGGGCAGGCTCTATAGCTGTTCCCAGGATCCCACACACCTGGTTGTGAAGGGATCCTGGTAACAGGGATTTCTGTCTTCTCTATCTCCATGTAATTCTTCATATTTAATTTTGTTTAATGACTTCAGATAATCTGAGAAAGTTATTGCCACCAAAAGAGATGAACACTCTCTGCCTCATTGGTATACAGAACTAATTTCATCTATAATCACACAAACACCATTTGTCTGTGTCTACTTTAACTTCTTCAAGAAGGGAAATTTATTATAATTACAATTTTTAAACTTAGGAAAAACAATTATTTTATAATGTGTTTACTTTTTCACTCAAAGTTTTATTTTGAAATTCTCCAGAACTCTGGAAAAGATGAAAGGCTTGTACAATAAACATCATATATTTCTCACCTGGATTCACCAGTTGTTTAAATTCTGCTATGTTGGAAAATAAGTTACAGACAATACGATATTCCAATTGAAAATGCTTCAGCAAGTATCTCGTACAAAGACAGCCTTCTACATAACCATAATATCATTACTATACCTAAGAACACAACAAAAACAGTTCTCATATATATGAGATCTCAAACGTGTATGTATAATCTGATACACATACTATATACTAAACAAACATGATTTTCTTTTTCTTTTTATTAATCCAGGTTATAATCAAGAGTCGCACATTAAATACAGTTGGTATGTCTCTCTTTATGTACACAGTCCCCCAAAGAGTCTTAGTTATTCATCTTACAAAACATTCCAGCCAGGTGCGGTGACTCATGCCTGTAATCCCAGCACTATGGGAGGCCAAGGCGGGTGGATCACCTGACGTCAGGAGTTTGAGACCAGCCTGGCCAACATGGCAAATCCCCATCTCTACTAAAAGTACAAAAATTAGCCGGGCATGATGGCGGGCGCCTGAAATCCCAGCTACTCAGGAGGTTGATGCAGGAGAGTTGCTTGAACCCGGGAGGCGGAGGTTGTGGTGAGCCGAGATCGCACCACTACACTCCAGCCTGGGCAGCAAGAGCGAGATTCCGTATCAAAAAATATATATATATACACATTTTGGATTTGTCTTATTGCTTCCTTTTGAGGTCATTTCACCTGCACCTCTATTTCCTGTAACCAGGAAGTTAGGCCTATAGTCTTGATTTAAATGCAGGCAAACATTTTTTTTAAATTGAGTGGTATTGTGTACTCCATGCTACGTCATACCAGGAGACATATAATACCAGGTTATCCCACTACTAACGATATTGAATTTTATCACTTAAATCTCAATGTTCTCACTTGTCCACCATTACATGGGAACATACTTTTCCCTGTAATGGTGGGGTGATAGTTTTATACTATGTCTCATGATCTTTTTAACACAATGATTATAATATCATCTATAATGACACCAAATAAATTATTTCATTGATATCAAATTGTACTCTACATTTGTTAACTAGAAAACTTTATTTATTAAAAAATAAATACTTTTCTTGCTCCCACTTTCTCTTATATTATACCTAAGTATTAATGGATCTTTTAAAAATTCAATGTATTATAATAAATTACTGTCTAATTTTTTTTGGTGCTTTAATTTTCCCAGAACAGGCTAGTGGTTGACTTTCTGAAATGAGTTCCTCTGGCATGATCCCATTAGCCTTCACTCGATCCCCAAACCAAAATCAGTAACTTCTTCACGATTATTTTCCATTTAAGTTTAGAAACAATAGTATTAATTCTATAATACCACTTGAGATCTTTTACTAGCAAACTGGAAATGGCCATTATAATCACTACCATTTTTATGGCAACCACACAATGCTGAGAAGTTTTCCCTTAGTACCTCATCTCATCCTCGCAGGTGAGATAACTAATTTACTTATTTTATAAATAAGAAGATAGAGGCTTGGGAAAATAAAGACCTTGCTTGAGGTCACAGAAGTATATTCAAATCTAATGTCCATGTTCTCCTTTTTACTTTGCCAAGGTATTTCTCAGAGATTTACAAAGAAGGACCCACCATAGGAGCTTGCCTGATCTGAAAAGTCCATCCGGGTGAGCATTCAATGTCGTTATTGAGTAGGTCAGATACCAAAACAACCACACTTAATATTCAATATTAAAGTCTTAAAGTTTATTTAAAAATCATTTGCTCAAAGACCTAAAGGCCCAGCGTATTATCCCCTAATAATGTATGTTTCTACTCTAAAAAATGCAATGCCTCCATAAATACAAAAGAAATTCCTTTCAGAAGGATCTAACCGGTATTCAATTTATATTGGAGTAAGCCTATACTGGTGAGAAAAGTGTCTCATGCCTCATCTGAATTGAATAGTTAGTACTTTTGACCATAATTAAACAGGGGAGTTAAAAATTATAGTATAAATTATACTGCATAATTTTCTTAAAAGATTTCGAAAAACATAATCAATGACCACATTATCTTGATTAGGATATCATTTTTCAGGCATAAAAAGCCATCTAATGTATATGCGTGTAATTAGAATTATTGAGTTAAACCACCAAAGCCTGATCTTTTGAAAACCGTGACCACAGTAACCACCTCTGGTCAGTTTCTGCAAATACAGACCAATATGACCATTCCAGAAAAACAGAAACCAAAACCTCTCTATGGCATTCATCACTCGGCTGTCGCTGTATAGTTACTTCTCCCACAAGCCTGTGTCTTTTATGTTATATCTCTACATACAGCAATTGTTTTGCACTTAAGGTGATTTTAAGAACATTTGTTACCCTGGGCAACATGACAAAACCCTGTCTCTGTTTTAAAAAAAAAAAAAAAAAAAAAAATCAGCACATCTGTAGTCCCAGCTACTCAGGAGGCTGAGGTGGGAGGATCACATAAGCCCGGGAGGTAGAGGCTGCAGTGAGCCTTGTTTGCACCACTGCACTGCAGCTTAGGCAACAGAATGAGGCCTTGTCTCAAAAAGAAAAAAAAGAACATTTATTAAATGATTAGAAATCAGAAGTCTAAGCCTTTGTCAATGTTTTAATCCAGATTATTTGGCTTTTCTTGCCATTTAATTGTAGGAGTTCCTCACATATTTTCAATATTAACTGCTTATCAGAAAAATGGCTTGCAAATATTTTCTCACCAAAACGTTTTCTTTGCTGTGCAGAATCTTTTTAATTTGATATAGTCACATTCGTCTATTTTTGCTTTTTTTGCTTTCGCTTTTGGTGTCATGTTTAAGAAATTGTTACCAAAACTAATGTCATGAAGATTTTTCACTATTGCCTTCTAGAAGTTTTACAGATTCAGGTTTTAAATTTAAGTTTGAGTTAGTTTTTTTATATGGTGTAAGATAGGTGCCCAATTTCATTCTTTTGCATGTAAACATCTAGATTTCCCCAAAACTAGACCATTTGTTGAATAGACTGTTCTTTCCCCATTGTGTATTCTTGGTATCCTTGTCAAAGATCAGTTGATCATATATGCATGAGTTTATTTCAGGGTTCTTTATTCTATTCCATTAATCTTTATGTCTCTTTTTATGCCAGCACCATTTAATTTAATTACTATAGCTTTATAATATTTTTGAAACTCAGGAATGCGATGCCTCCAGTTTTGTCCTTTCTCAAGATTAGGCAGTCAGAGTCTTTGGTTATTCAGTCTTTCACGGTTCTATATAAATTTTAGAATTTCTTTTTCAATTTCTGTAAAAAGATGTCATTATAATTTTGATAGAGATTGCAATGAATCTGTGCATTGTTTTGCGGAGTATGGACATTGTAACATATTAATTCTTTCTAACCATGAATACAGAATGTCCTTCCACTTATTTTTCTTCTTTAATTTCTTTCATCAGTGTTTTTTAGGGTCTCAGTGTGTAAGTCTTTCACTTCTTTGATTAAGTTTATTCATAATTATTTTATTATTTTTGATGTTATTAGAAATGGGGCTATTTTCTTAATTTTCTTTTCAGATGGTTCAGTGTTAGGGTATAGAAATGTGACTGATTTTTGCATGTTGATTTTGTATACTGCAACTTTACTGAATTTGTTTAGTAGTTGTAAGTTTTCCTCTGTGTGTGTGTGTGGAGTCTGTAGGATTTTCTACATAGAAGATTATGTCATCTATGAAAGATCATTTTGCTTCTTCCTCTCCAATTTTGATGCCTTTTATTTCTTTTTCTTAATTGCTCTGGTTGGTACTTCCTGTACTATGTTGAAAACAAGTGGCAAGAGTGAGCATCCTTGTTTTTTCCTACTCCGAGAGAAAAAAGGCTTTAGCTTTTCAAAGGTAAGTATAATGCTAGCTGCGGGCTTTTCATATATAGTCTTTGTTTTATTGAAGTAAATTCCTTCTGTACCTAGTTTCTTTAGAGTTTTTATTATGAGTGTTGAATTTTATCAAATGTTTCTTTCTGCATGTAATTTTCTGATTATGTAATTTTCATTCCTCATTCTGTGAATAAATAAAAATTTCTCCAAAGTAGACATACAGATTGTCATGAGTATATGAAAATAAGTTCAACATCACTAATCATCAGGGAAACGCAAATTAAAACCATGAAATACGACCTCAGACTTTTTACGATAAACATTATCAAAAGCACGAAAGATAATAAGTGATGGCAAGGATGTGGAGCAATTATGCAAGATTAATAAGTTCTAGAGATCTGCACAACATTGTACCCATAGTTTACAATACCATACTAGGCACTTAAAAATGTAAGAGGGTGCATCTCATATTGTGTTCTTACAACAATTTTTTAAAAGACAACAACATTTCAAATACAAACATTGTAAATAGAACATTCATATGATACTATTAAATAATTCAATTAATTAAACAAATATTTATGAAAGTACTCTGGGACATACCAGGCCATTAAGAATCATCCTATAGCTTTAAAAACCCCAGGGTCTCATAGAGAATTTCAAACAGGAAGATACCTCAACCAGCTGGAGTCATCAAGGAAGAGTTATTTGGTTAAAATGGCATATTATCTGAGTTTAGTGAAAGCTGGCTTAAATCTTGAAAGGCAAAGATGTGAAAGGTGGTATAAACAGATGACAGCAATTAGAAACTCAGAGTTAGTTGATATGGGAAGCCATCTGTATTAGTTCGTTTTCATGCTGCTGATAAAAGACACACCCAAGACTGGGAACAAAAAACAGGTTTAATTGGACATACAGTTCCACATGGCTGAGGAGGCCTCAGAATCATGGTGGAAGGTGAAAGGCTCTTCCTAAATGATGGTAGGAAGAGAAAATGAGGAAGAAGCAAAAGCAGAAACCCTGATAAATCCATCAGATCTCATAACACTTACTCACTATCGCAAGAATAGCACAGGAAAGACCAGCCCCCATGATTCAATTACCTCCCCCAGGGTCCCTCCCACAACGTGTGGGAATTCTGGGAAATACAATCTTGAATTGAGATTTGGGTGGCAACACAGCCAAACCATATCATTCCACCCCAGCCCCTCCAAATCTCCTGTGCTTACATTTCAAAACCAGTCATGCTTTCCCAACAGTCCCCCAAAGTCTTAACTCATTTCAACATTAACCCAAAAGTTCATAGTCCTAAGTCTCATCTGAGACAAGGCAAGTCCCTTCTGAATAAGAGCCTGTACAATCAAAAGCAAGTTAGTTACTTCCTAGATACAATGAGGATATAGGTATTGGGTTAATACAGTTGCTCCAAATGGGAGAAATTGGCCTAAACAAAGGGGTTACAGGGCCCATGCAACTCTGAAATCAAGCGGGGCAGTCAAATCTTAAAGCTCCAAAATGATCTCCTTTGACTCCAGGTCTCACATTCAGGTCACGCTGATGCAAGAGGTGGGTTCCCATGGTCCTGTGCATCTCTGCTCCTGTGGCTTTGCTGGGTGTAGTCTCCCTCCTGGCTGCTTTCATGGGCTAGCATTGATTGTCTGCAGCTTTTCCAGTTGCACGGTGCAAGCTGTTGATGGATCTACCATTCTGAGGTTTGGAGGATGGCGGCTCTCTTCTCATAGCTCCACTAGGCAGTGCCCCAGTAGGGACTCTGTGTATGGGGGCTCTGACCCCACATTTCCCTTCTGTACTACCCTAGCAGAAGTTCTCCATGAGGGCACTGTCCCTGCAGCAAACTTTTGTCTGGGCATCCAGGCATTTCCATACATCTTCTGAAATCTAGGTGGAGGTTCCCAAACCTCAATTCTTGACTTCTGTGCACCTGCAGGCTCAACACCACATGGAAGCTGCCAAGGCTTGGGGCTTCCACCTTCTGAAGCCACAGCCTGAGTTCTACATTGGCCCCTTTCAGCCACAGCTGGAGCTGCTGGGACACAGGACACCAAGTCCCTAGGCTGCACACAGCACAGGGACCCTGGGCCTGGCCCACAAAATCACTTTTTCCTTCTGGGCTTCCAGGCCTCTGATGGGAGGGGCTGCCATGAAGGTCTCTGACATGGCCTAGAGACATTTTCCCCATGGTCTTGGGGATTAACATTAGGCTCCTTGCTACTTATGCAAATTTCTGCAGCTGGGTTGGGCTTGAATTTCTCCCCAGAAAATGGGCTCTTCTTTTCTATCGCACAGTCAGGCTGCAAATTTTCCAAATTTGCATGCTCTGCTTCCCTTATAAAACTGAATGCCTTTAACAGTACCCAAGCCACCTCTTGAATGCTTTGCTGCTTAGAAATTTCTTCCACGAAATACCCTAAATTATCTCTCTCAAGTTCAAAGTTCCACAAATCTCTAGGGCAGGGGCGAATGCCATCAGTCTCTTTGCTAAAACATAGCAAGTGTCACCTTTGCTCCAGTTCCCAACCAGTTCCTCATCTCCGTCTGAGACTGCCTCAGCCTGGATTTTATTGTCCAAATTGCTATGACCACTTTGGACAAAGACCTTCAACAAGTCTCTAGGAAGTTCCAAACTTTCCCATATTTTCCTTTCTTCTTCTGAGCCCTTCAAACTGTTCTAATCTCTGCCTGTTACCCAGTTCCAAAGTCGCTTCCACATTTTCAGGTATCTTTTCGGCAACATCCCACTTTACTGGCACCAATTTACCGTATTAGTCTGTTTTCATGCTGCTGATAAAGTCACACCCGAGACTGGGAACAAAAAGAAGTTTAATTACAGTTCCACATGGCTGCAGAGGCCTCAGAATCATGGCAGGAGGTGAAAGGTACTTATTACATGGTGACAGCAAGAGAAAATGAAGAAGAAGCAAAAGCAGAAACCCCTGATAAACCCATCAGATCTCATGAGACGTATTCACTATCACAAGAATAACACAGGAAAGACCAGCCGCCATGATTCAAATACCTCCCCCTAGGTCCCTCCCACAACATGTGGGAATTCTGGGAGATACAATTCAAATTGAGATTTGGATGGGGACACAGCTAAACAATATCAGCATCACACCTATGAGAGAAGAAGAAGGAGTATTGTATATAGCAAAATTTCCGAGAAGTATTCTAAACTACAAAGAGCAGAATTTTGATACATTTAGGGGGATGGGTGGATTTAGAAGGGTTTAAAATGAATAGCTAATTTCATTTAGCTTCAGACCATTGTATGTTTTCATTTAGTAATTTTCTGTGTCTGAAGAGAGACAAGATTTACTGGGTACTTAATATGTACCAAGTACTATACATATACCATTAACCATCACCCTCCAACAATTATCCACATCAGTATTACTATTATACCTATTGAAAGGTAAGGCTTAGAGAGGCTATGTAATTTGGATAATCACATACAGTTAGCAACTATTCAGGAATTCAAAACCAGAAAGTAAGTTACCACTACACATTTATTAAAATGGCTAAAATTCGAAAAACTAACAACACCATTTGCAGACAAAGATATGGAGCAACAGGAACCCACATGCACTGCTGTTGAGAATGAAAAATGGTACAGCCACTTTGGAAGACAGTTTGAAAGTTTCTTACAAAGCTACACATAGTCTTACCATATAACCCAGCAATCATACTCCGAGATACAAGTGAAAACTTATGTTCATATAAAAACCTGCACATGAACATTTATAGCAATTTTGTTTATAATCACCAAAACTGGAAGTAACCAAGATGTCCTTCAACATGCAAATGAATAAGCAAACTGGGGCACATTCATGCAATGGAGTACTATCCAGTGATTAAAAAAATGAGTTAGAGGCCGGGCGCGGTGGCTCAAGCCTGTAATCCCGGCACTTTGATGGGCGGATCACGAGGTCAGGAGATCGAGACCATCCTGGCTAACACGGTGAAACCCCGTTTCTACTAAGAAATACAAAAAATAGCCGGGCGAGGTGGCAGCGCCTGTAGTCCCAGCTACTCGGGAGGCTGAGGCTGGAGAATGGCGTGAACCCGGGAGGCGGAGCTTGCAGTGAGCTGAGATTGTGCCACTGCACTCCAGCCTGGGCTACAGAGCGAGACTCCGTCTCAAAAAAAAAAAAAAAAAAAATGAGTTAGGGCCAGGCGTGGTCGCTTACGCCTGTAATCCTAGCACTTTGGGAGGCCGAGGAGGGCGGATCATGAGGTCAGGAGTTTGAGACCATCCTGGCTAACACGGTTAAACCCTGTCTCTACTAAAAATAACAAAAAATTAGCCGGGCATGGCAGTGGGTGCCTGTAGTCCCAGTTACTTAGGAGGCTGAGACAGGAGAATGGCATGAACCCGGGAGGTGGAGCTTGCAGTGAGTCGAGACTGCACCACTGCACTTCAGCCTGGGTGACAGAGTGAGACTCTGTCTCAAAAAAAAAAAAAAATGAGTTATTGAGCCATGAAAAATCATCTCAAATTAATAACTCTAAGTGAAAAACACCAGTCTGAAAAGATTACATACTATATAATTTCCTTTATGTAAACTTATAAAAAAGGCAAAACATTATAGTTGATAAACAGATCAGTGGTTGTCAGGCTGTTGATGAGAGAGAAGGGTTTAATTAGCAAAGTAGAGGAGAATTTTTAGGGAAATGAAACTATTTTGTATTATTCTGTATTGAGATATACATGACAGTATGTATTTATCAAAACTCGTAAAACTGTATAGCACAGAATGGATTTCAACATATGCAATTAAAAAAAAATCATCTAGGAGATCAAGGAATTCCAAGATGTGACAAAATCATATAACTATATTACAAATATATAAAACAACCTTGCTAAAACAACCTTGCTGAGGGTGTTGGGGGAGAAAGGTATTACACAAAGTAACTTTGGAAATGAGTGGAGACTGTCAGACAGGCAAAGGAACTTCACGTGGGCATTGTACTCTAGTTGATAAACTTGTTTGCCATGGGCATAGGGGTTAACAATTCTGAAATGCACGTAAGCTGAAATTAAATAATAAGTAAAGGACAGTGGACAGTGGGAGCCACGTTTCTCAGTTTCAGCCCAGGAGGTTACAGACAAGCAAAAGGGGAAAACTAGAATGATCCATGTGGTATACTAGACTTGAGTTGGAAAAATCAATATGAACCATGCTTTGCTTTGATATAAAAATGGATACATATAGAAATATTTTTAGGCATGTATATATAGGTTGATCATTACTAATTCAAAAATTCAAAATCCAGAATGTTCCAAAATCTAAAAATTTTGGAGAACCAACAAGACGTCACAAGTGAAAAAATTTCACACCTGACCTCATGAGATGGATTACAGTAAAAACTCGGGTGCACAACACACAGTTTTTTTTTATTCAGCATCCTCAAAGGAAGAAGACTCTCCCAGCTTCCTTCAGCTGTGATACATCTTTTCCACACATTTCCGGATTTCCCCATGCAAGCACGCCCACAAAGGGTAATAAAATGGCATGTATGGAGGCTGGATCTGCCAATAGCAGGTTCCCCATGATGCCTCATATGGAGCTAAGACTTACCTGTGTTACTCTCTGTTTTTGGCTTTTTCTTTTTTGCTTATTCTTTGCTCTTTGGCATAAAGATATTGTTGAAATGTCAGCAAGGCCTGCAGATACAACTACGGGTAAGATTGATAAGAAAAAGAGGAAGCATTTACGTTTATCTGTAGCACAGAAAGTAAAGCTGTTGGAGAAAGTGGACACCAGTGTAAGTGTGAAATATCTTACAGAAGAACATGGTGTTGGAATGACCACCATATACAAACTGGAGAAAGAGAAAGACAAACCACTGAAGTTCTATGCTGATAGTAACAAACACAAATTAATGAAAAATTTTTTTAAAAACTGAATAAAGCTAAAAATTAATATCTTGAACATGTATTGAAAGAGTGATTCATCAACATTACAGTGAACACACGCCACTTAATGGTATACTGATCATGAAACAAGCAAAGTTCTATCACAGTGAACTGAAATTTGGAGGGAACTGAAAATATACGCAACAAGCTGGCTGCAGAAATTTAAGAAGAGACACAACATTAAATTATTAAAGATTTGTAGTGATAAAGCCTCTGCCAATCATGAAGCAGCAGGGAAATTTATTAATTAATGAGTTTGCCAAAGTCATCACTGATGAAAATCTGGCACCAGAACAAGTCTCTAATGCTGATAAAACATCAATGCTTAGGCATTATTGGTCCAAAAAGACACTTGCTATAGCTGACGAGACAGCCCCTCCAGGAATTAAGGATGCCAAGACAGAATAACTGTGCTGGGGTGTGCTAATGCAGCAGGCATGCATAAGTGTAAACTCTGTTTAGACAAAAGTTGGCATCCTCTCTGTTTTCAAGGAGTTCATTTCTTACCAGTCTATCATTACGCTAAAAAGAAGTCATGGATCACCAATGACATCTCTTCTGATTAGTTGCATAAACATTTTGTTAGAGCACCTCCTGCTGACTGCAGGGAAGCTGGACTGGATAATGACTAAACGGCAAGAATGTGTTATTCCTCCACAACTATTTGGCTGATCCTCCAGCTGAAATTTCCATAAAAAATAATGTCTATGCCATGTACTTTTGCCCAAATATGACTTCATTAATTCAGCCAATGTGACCAGATCACATTACATATAAAAGCTTACATATAAAAACACTTTCTTGAGCAGCAGGCAGTGTTGTGAACAGACACTTGGGTATGGAAGATTTTCAAAAGAAAATTAGCATGAAAAATGCCATATATATGCTGTTGCCAATCCTTGGAACACAGTGACTACAGACACAGTTGTTGCATGCCTAGCACAACTTCTGGCCTGTGAGTATGTTCAGTGATAATGATGAACAAGGTGGTGACTTTGAAGAATTTTGTACGTCAAGTGAGGAAAAAAATGATGCATGACGACCTTACATATGCAAATAATATATTTTCAGAGTCCATCCGTAAATTGAGCAAAGTACATATCTAATAAGTTTTTATTAACTTTTAAGTTCAGGGGTACATGTGCAGATTCTTTATACAGGTAAACTCACATCATGGGAGTCTGTTGTACAGATTTTTTTCATCACCCAGGTACTGAGCCTACTACCCAATAATCATTTTTTTCTGATCCTCTCCCTTTTCCCACACTCCACCCTCTGGTAGGCCCCAGTGTCTGTTGTTCCCCTGTATTTGTCCATGAGTTCTCATCATCTAGCTCTTACTTATAAATGAGAACATGGTGTATTTGGTTTTCTGTTCCTGAGTTAGTTTTCTAAGGAGTTGTCTAAGGATAATGGCCTCCAGCTCCATTCACATTCCTTCAAAGGAAATTGTCTCATTCTTGTTTATAGCTACATAATGTTGCATGGTGCATATATCATATTTTCTTTATCCAGTCTACCATTGATGGGTTTTCAGGTTGATTCCGTGTCTTTGCTATTGTGAAAAGTGCTGCAAGGAACATATGCATGCATGTGTTTTTATGATAGAATAATTATATTCTTTTGGGTATATACCCAGTAATAGGATTGCCGGGTTGAATGGTAATCTGTTTTTAGGTCTTTGAAGAATTGCCACACTGTTTTCTACAACGGCTGAACTAATTTACACTCCCACCAACAGTGTATAAATGTTCCTTTTTCTCCTCAACCTCACCAGCACCTGTTATTTTTTGACTTTTTAGTAATAGCTATTCTTACTGGTGTGACATGTTATGGCACTGTAATTTTGATTTGCATTTCTCTAATGATCAGTGATGTTGAGGTTTTACACAACAATAATGAGGCTGTCGTTGTGCAGTCATTGACCAATGGAGCCAAAAAGGTTCTTAATCAAGATGATCATGATGATAGTGATGATGAAGATGACGTCATTAACACTGAAGAAAAAGTGCCTGTAGGCAATACATGAAAATGTGTGATGCACTTATTGAAGGACTAAAATAGCATGTATTTATAACAGAACAAGAAATCATGTCAGTTTATAAAATTAAAGAGAGGCTTCCAAGACAAAAATTATTGTTAAGGAGGCAGACGACTCTGGAGGAAACATTTTTAAAAGCCATCCAGCAGAATGCCTCTAATCCCTAGGGGATTCAATTCCTGGTCTTTCAAATGCTTCTAATGTGTATTCTCACATAAAAATATAAAACATCACATACAATGAGCTTTTAATCAAAACACAGCATCAGAGGAGGAGAAAGCTTACTACTATTGCTGTTGTTTTTGCTGTTGTTTAACAGCTGATCCAGCTAGTCTCGGGTTTGATTTTACTGTACAAAGGATATGTATTTTTTATTGTTAAGTACTTACATGAATAAGTGTAAGAAAATGATTATCAGTAGCATTTAAATTCAGAGTCAGGAATTATGGTGATGCCAAACAACCACAGATTATCCACAAAGGGTGGTTAACAAAGTGGCACCTTTGCTTTCTGATGATTCCATGTACATGAACTTTGTTTCATATAAAAAATTATTAGAAATATTATATGAGCCAGGCGTAGTGGCACACACCTATAATCCCAGCTACTTAGGAGGCTGAGACAGGAGAATTGTTTGAACCCGGGAGATGGAGGTTGCAGTGAGCCGAGATTTATGCTATTGCACTCCAGCCTGGGTGACAGAGTAAGACTTTGTCTCAAAAAAAATATATATATTAAATTACTTTCAGGCTATTTGTGTAAGATGCATATAAACATAAATAAATTTTATGTTTAGACTTGGATCTCATCTCCAAGGCATCTCATTATGTACCTGCAAATATTCTAAAATCAAAAAAATTTGAAATCTCAAACATTTCTGGTCCCAAGCACTTCAGATAAGATACTCAACCTGTATACGTGGATTAGTATGTACACCTATATTTTCTTGCTCTGACAGTTGAAAGAAGTAACAACATCACACTAGCAATGAGTAGACCCGAATCCCAGGTCTCAGTTTCTAATACTATTCTTCAATAGAAGCAAACATCACTCTTCAGAGAAATGGTTGATTTGAAGGCTAGGGTGGGAAATACACAAGATGATCCTGGAGTACCTTGTAGTGCCATTAAGTAAGGAAGTACTCAAAAAAAATTCATGATAATGAATGTGTGTCAAAGAAACACAGGAACTAAGTGAAAAAGCTCCCAATGGCCAAAGCTGGAACAGTTCGTGCAAAATAAAAAACAGTAGTATTGGGTTATAACCCATATATAAAATAAATATTCATGAGTCCATTTATATGTAAATAAATGGCTACATAAGTAAATAAATGGAGAGAATAGACAAATGTCTCTTGCAGAAGAATTCCAAATATTTTAGGTACCCTACCCTCATCAAGGTAGAGCATAACTCACAGTGACTTCCTTCCAAAAAAGACAGTTTGGAAAAGGGCTGGGGTAGAGCAGCCAACAGCAAAATCTGACAAACACTACTTCAGCTATATGATCAGGTTACCATCAACGGTGATAAGTAACACTGACAGCATTTACCCCGATATGATGTGATGAGAATGGCATTTTACCTCTGTGATCTTCCTCTCAAATACCCATAACCTCCGTTTAATCATGAGAAAAACATAATATAAACCCAAATTGTGGGACATTTTACAAAATATCTGATCAGTACTCAAAACTGGCAAGGTAATAAAAAATAAGAAAACTCTAAGAAACTATCCTAGCCAAGAGAAGGCTCAGCAGACGTGAGGACAAAATTTAATGTGATATCTTGGATGAAATTCGGAGACAGAGAAAGGATAACAGGGAAAGACTAAGGAAATCAAAATAAAACGTGGAATTTAATTAATAATAATGTACTCATATTAGTTCATTAATTGTGACAAATGTTCCAAACTAATGTAGGAGATTAACAATAAGGGAAAATGAGTGTATGTTATATGGAAATTATGTGTACAATCTTTACAATGTTTCTGTACACTTAAACTATTTAAAATAAAAAATTAATTTTTAAAAAGGCAGACAGTCTGACTGCAGGATGCATGCTCTTAAACCTAGGCAATACTGCCTTTTTAACATATGCAATTCCTATCTGACTGGCTATTATCTACTTCCCCGACAGGAGGGGGGAGTTGTAACTTTTATTATAATTTCAAAACTAATTTTCTCCCAAAGATGATTAATTTTAAGTGATAATAAACATCAAATTTTTAAAATCTAAATCTCTTATTCCTTTGTAAACAGCCACTTAGTTGTTTTTGTGTCAATGAATACTAAACCTAAACCCTCAATCTGTGCTAGAATGAAGTGTGTTGTCCTGTATAGCAAAGAGCCATTCAGCATTTACCCGGGCTATTAAACCATATTGCTGCATCATTCACAACAGTTGAAATTGTTGGATCGCTTTCCTACTGTTTGACTCCAGGCTTTAACAAGCATTTATTGGCACTGAAGCAGAAGTTGGAATGATCGATTATTTCTATGATTTTATAGACAACATATTTTAAAAGCTATAGCAATGATTATTAAATATTTTTTAATTTTAAATTTTTGTGGGCACAGCAGGTGTATATATTTATAGGATCCACGAGATGTTTTGACACAGGGATGCAAAGCATAATAATCGCATCATGGAAGATGGGGTATCTATATCCTCAAACATTTATCCTTTGTGTTATAAACAATCCAATTATATTCTCTTAGTTATTTTAAAATGTACAACAACATTATTATTGACTACAGTCACCCTGTTGTGCTATCAAATACTAGGCCTTATTCATTCATTCTATTTTTTGTACCCACTAACCGTCCCCACATCCCCCTCACCGCCTCCCCCTACCACAACCCTTCCCAGCCTCTGATAACTATCCCTCTACTCTCTATATGCATGGGTTCAATTGTGTGATATTTTAGGTCCCACAAATAAGTGAGAACATGTGATGCTTGTCTTTCTGTGCCTGGCTCATTTAGCTTAACACAATGACCTCCAGTTTCACCCATGTTGTTGCAAATGACTGAATCTCGTTTCTTTATAGCTAAATAGTATTCCATTGTGTACAAATACTACATTTTTTAATCCATTCATCTGTTGATGAACACATAGGTTGCTTCCAAATCTTGGCTCTTATAAACAGAGCTGTAAGAAATATGGGAGTGCAGATATCTCTTCGATATATTGATTTCCTTTCTTTTGGGCATACACCCAGCAGTGGGATTGCTACACTGTATGGTAACTCTACTTCTAGTTTTTTAAGAAACCTCCAAACAGTTCTTATTTTATTTTATTTTATTTTATTTTATTTTATTTATTTATTTTTTGAGACAGAGTCTTGCTCTGTTGCCCAGGCTGGAGTGCAGTGGTGCAATCTTGGCTCACTGCAAGCTCTGCCTCAGCCTCCCAAGTAGCTGGGACTACAGGCGCCCACCACCACACCTGGCTAATTTTTTTGTATTTTTAGTAGAGACAGGGTTTCACCATGTTAGCCAGGATGGTCTCGATCTCCTGACCTCATGATTCACCTGCCTCGGCCTCCCAAAGTACTGAGATTACAGTCATGAGCCACTGCGCCCAGCCCAAACAGTTCTTATTGTTATATTTTTGCAAAATCTTCTTAGCCTAAATTAGGCACATCTTTCTCATAAATTTTCTGATCTTCTCAATATTACAACAAATAACGCACACACAAAATCCCTACATTTTGTTCTAAATTATAAGGGATGTAATAAATATCTTACTGAATCTCACTATGATGTGTATTGTTATATAGGAATAATTCTATAATCCAAGATATACAGTGAAAGAGCTCCCAGTAATTACCAAGTCAGGAAGTTTTAATTGAGAATATTCACGTTATCGGCCGGGCGCGGTGGCTCACGCCTGTAATCCCAGCACTTTGGGAGGCCGAGATGGGCGGATCACGAGGTCAGGAGATCAAGACCATCCTGGCTAACGTGGTGAAACCCCGTCTCTACTAAAAAAAAATACAAAAATTAGCCGGGCGCGGTGGCGGGCGCCTGTAGTCCCAGCCACACGGGAGGCTGAGGCAGGAGAATGGCGTGAACCCAGGAGGCGGAGCTTGCAGTGAGTGGAGATTGCACCACCGCACTCCAGCCTGGGCGACAGAGCGAGACTCCGTCTCAAAAAAAAAAAAAAAAAAAAAAGAGAATATTCACGTTATCACAATTCGCTGCAACTCAAGCAAATCTTGACTTACTTTTCTTCTCAGAAAATTACAAATGGAATTACAAATGTAATTTTATGTTTTGCTTAATCTAGTAACTATAGCTAGAATCTGTAAAAGATAATTTAAATTTAGTCTTGGCAGATAAGAGAGACTTGATAAGGATTTTAGGCTGATGGGAAAACAGTCATAAGAGATGATTTTTAGAAGTTTCTAAGAGAAGGGCAATGGGATGAGGTTTTTTTTAAAGGTGCAATTGCAAATCCTACGTAGAAATAACTTTCCTAGAGACGAGAAGGAAGTATGAGTTCAGATAAAGAGAATTTGAAGTTAAGGATGGAAGAAACTTGAACAGAAATCATCATTTTTGCCATTGTGATAGGAGCAACAAAAGAAGCATGAACTTAAATACAGACATGAAAACTGAAAAGTTACACTGAGGAAGGGAAAAGAAAGAAGACTAGGAACTGAGTTTCAGTAAGAGCCTAAAAAAATCAGGAACACGTATGAGATGAATGCTAACTTACAGGTGTGCAGGAAAATGTTCACTCAGCAGGCCTGGGTTGCTCAAACTAAACATTTCCAAGAAAATCCTGTCTTCAGGATTGGCCCTGGAAGATGAGCTCTGAGCCTTTGAAAGTTTCTGCCTGATAAGAGTTTTTTGTATGCCTGAGCCTTGGGCCATGCAGCACTAGTTTGATCATAAGGTTTATGCTGACAATATGATCTATGGTGAATGATTTTTTTAGTGGTTGCATATGAATGACATGTTTTGCTCCAAGGTGCTGCAGTAGGAGTAGCTGAGGTCAGTCAGAGAGTCATTGCATGTCTTTGTGATAAATCTCCAAAAGTAACCCTGGATACCATGATTCAGATGAGCTTATCTGGTTGGCAACATATCACATATGTTGCCACACATCCTTGGAAGAATTAAGCACAACCATGCAACTCCACTGTGAAGGACACCTGCAAGCTCATGCCTGGTTTCTCCTGGATTTTGCCCCATGCACCTTTTCTCTTAGCTTATTGTAATGTATATCCTTTTACTGTAAGAAACCACAGCCATGAGTTAATGAATTTTCTGAGTCCTGCAAGTCCACAAGTCCTTCTAGTAAATTATTGAGCCTGAGGGTGGTCTTACGGATTCTGGATTCTATAGAATTACCCATTCCTAAACTCCAAGTCAAAAACAGTGAGTAGAGGTTGACTGGAAGTTTTTCTCAATTGCAGAACAGTAAGTGAAAAGAGTTGGGGACACTAAGGACAGAGTTATAGAAAAAAAGCCACAGAATCCAGCCTGAATAAGCACTGACATGAAGTCAAGATGGAACAGCAGGCTGAAAGAAGAGTAGACCCTGTAGTTACAGATAAGGTCAGAAAGAATAATAGTGGCAGTAAAGGACTGAAGGTAGTGAGGACATGATGTTGCAGTTTAGCACTTCAGAAATGATGGGCAAAGTTGCAAAGGATCCTAAAGTTTGGTCTGCACCATGGAACTAGTACACTGTTTGAGAGTGAAGGTAAAAGCAAATATAGTTGAGGGGATTCAGAAGCTATGATGCTAATGTGGTCCAGGGTATGTGCACATGCAAGCACACAGAGGAAAACACTGAAATAAAGGAACATCAGCGTTCTTGATGGTGAAGTAGTGTTGTATTAGTCTGTTTTCACACTGCTGATAAAGACATCCTGGAGACTGCATAATTTATAAAGAAAAAGAAGTTTAATGGACTCACAGTTCCATATGGCTAGGGATGCCTCACAATCATGGCAAAGGCAAAAGGCATGTCTTACATGGAGGCAGACAAGAGAGAGAATGAGAACCAAGTGAAAGGGATTTCCTCTCATAAAACCATCAGATCTCGTGAGATTTATTCACTACCATGAGAACAGCATGGGGAAAACCACCTCCATGATTCAATTATCTCCCACCTGGTCCCTCCCACAACACATAGGAATAATGGGAGCTACAATTCAAAATGAGATTTGGGTGGGGTCTCAGAGCCAAACCATTTCATTCTGCCCATAGCCCCTCCCAAATCTCAAGTCCTCACATTTCAAAACCAATCATGTCTTCCCAACAGTCCCACAAAGTCTTAACTAATTTTGGCGTTAACTCAAAAGTCCACAGTCCAAAGTCTAATCTGAGATAAGGCACACACCTTCCACTTATGAGCAAGTAAAATTGAAAGCAAGTTAGTTACTTCCTAGATACAATGGGAGTACAGGCATTGGATAAACACACCCATTCCAAAAGAAAGAAACTGACCAAAACAAAGGGGTTACAGAGACAGTGCAAGTCCAAAATATAGCAGAGCAGTCAAATCTTAAAGCTCCAAAATTATTTCCTTTGACTCCATGTCTCACATCCAGGTCATGCTGATGCAAGAAGTGGGTTCCCAGGATCTTGGGCAGCTCCACCACTGTGGCTTTGCAGTGTACAGCTTCCCCCCAGCTGCTTTCACAGGCTGGCATTGAGTGTCTGTGACTTTTCCAGGTGCACGGTGCAAGCTGCAGGTAGATCTACTATTCTGGGATCTGGAGGACCATGGACCTCTTTTCACAGCTTCATTAGGCATTGCCCCAGTGGGGACTCTGTGTGGGGGCTTTAACCCTACATTTTCCTTTGGCACTGCCCTAGCAGAGATTCTCCATGAGGGCTCCGCCCCTGCAGCAAATTTCTGCATGGGCATTGAGCCGTTTCCATACATCCTCTGAAATTTAGGCGGAGGTTCCCAAAACTCAATTCTTGACTTCTGTGCACCGCAGGCTCAACACCACGTGGAAGCTGCCAAGGCTTGGGGCTTGCACCCTCTAAAGCCACAGGCTGAGCTGTACCTTGGCTCCTTTTGGCCATGGCTAGAGTGGCTGGGATGCAGGGCACAAAGTCTTTAGGCTGCACACAGCAGGGGCACCCTGGGCCTGGCCCATGAAACCTTCTTTTCTTCCAGGCTTCTGGGCCTGTGATGATAAGGGCTGTCTCAAAGGTCTCTGACATGCCCTGGAGACGTTTCCCCCACTGTCTTGGTGATTAACATTTGGCTTCTTGTAACTTATGCAAATTTCTGCAACTAGCTTGAATTTCTCCTCAGAAAATGGGTTTTTCTTTTCTATCTCATTGTCAGGCTGCAAATTTTCTGAATTTTTATGCTCTGCTTCTCTTTTAAAACTGAATACTTTTAACAGCACCCAAGTCACCTCTTGGATGCTTCACTGCTTTTTTCTTCCACCAGATACCCTAAATCATCCATCTCAAGTTCAAAGTTCCACAAATCTCTAGGGCAGGGGCAAAATGCCACCAGTCTCTTTGCTAAAACTTAGCAAGAGTCACCTTTATTCCAGTTTCCAATAAGTTCCAAACCTCCACTCCTCCATAATAATAAATCTCAGTTAATGGTTACTTCATTTTTCTGGCAGCTTAAGCCAAAAACCTTGGAGTTATCCTTTACTCAGGTTTTTCTCAAACCAAATGTTCAATCTTCTAACATATTGTGTCAACTCTGGTTCAAAACATATTCAGCTGCAACCATTGCTCACTACTTCCAAGCCACTATATCACGTGCCTGGTTATTTTCCTCACCCTCATGCTCCATCCCAGCATATTCTACTGAGCAGTGAGAGGGATCCTGGTAAAACACGATCAGGTCTGGTCATTTATCTCCAAGCACTACCATCTCACTGGGCACAAACATCCAAACCTGCCAGTGGCTTTCAAGGACCTGCATTTACTGAGCCAGTACCACCCTCACTGCACTTCCCCTCACCTGCTTCCCCTCATCCCCTGTTCCCCATCCTTACTGGCCTCTTTGGTGTTCCCTGGCTTTCTACACCTACTGATTCCTCTTCTTGGAACGTTAGTCTCCCAGATAAGCATGTTTCTCTCCTTCAGCTTCTCAGGGTTTTTGCTCAAATGTAATCCTCCAATTGAGACTTTCTCTACTAACACTTTTTACTATTTACAATTGCACTACACGCACTTCACCGCCTGGCAATTCCTATCTCCTCCCTTGGTTTTAGTTTTTTTCTCCCTATCAATAGTCACCTTCTGACATCTCTCTCCCTCTCTCCCTCTCCTTCTGTAATTTATTCATTTAGGATTGCTCTTTCTTTCTAGTATGTAAGTCCCAAGGGGCAAGGAGATTTTCTATTCACTACTGTTTTTCTAGTTCCAAGAACTGAAGCTAGCACAGACTACTAAGTACTCAACACAGACTGTATTTGTTGAATGAATGAACGAATGTCTGAAAAGCAACGGAACGTGTTACATAGCTGATCATTTTGTAATTTCAGCAGACTCATCATTAAACCAAGCCCTTGGACACATCCTGTTATAACCTTGTCTGGAAGTAACAAGTGTGAGGACCGAGAAACACCTGCCCAATAGAGCACTGTCCTCCTAGCGAATTATGCAATGCTTCAACCATTTAATTCATTGTACGTTGTCATCAGATAATGGCTTGTGCAAGCCTAATTTCCTCAGTGGGAAGAATTTCAGCTTCCTAAACAAGGAAAACTTTTAATTATCTATTCCTTTAACTATGAAGGAAAAAATGACTATTTTTGCATTTTTTTCGTCTTGGAAAACTGGGCTTCGTTGGTTGTCTTTGGTAACTTAAATATATGAACTGTGTTTTTTAAATTATTGCATTCATTTTTACATGTATTTATGGAGCACCTACAATGTGTTTATTTATTTAGTCATGAAAATGGTTATTAAGTATCTGATATGTGCCAAGAGATGTGCTACTCAATAAAACTGACATACTTATTTTACTGGATTTCAATGTTCTTTATAATAAAAATTATATTTAATAAATAAATAAATAAATGTCAGGGACTTTAGAATTGTTGCATTCTACATTTTGTGCATATTAATCCTGGACATGAACAATGGTTCACAGCATGCCATTCTAAGACTACGCTTCCAGAAATCCACTAGGACATCTCTGGTGCTCCCACGTTGTTTTCACTATGAATGCATAATTGTAACTACAGTCTGAAAAGTGCATAGCAACCAGAAGCTATAGCCTTCAGGTCACAGTATGAAGATCTGTGTCACATTAGAAGGCAAGACTCCTGAGCCAACAGAGGGTGAAAGGAATCTTGCATGTGCAGTGGAAATGATAGATAACAGTTTTGGCATTGGGACCAACCTTGGAGACAGGAATGATTAGAGCTCATCTCACTAACCCTCCAGCCACCATATTGAGTTAGTCACAGCTGGATGGAATGAACTTCATGTAGTGCATCTGAGCAATCAACAAGAGGAGCAGCCTGCTAAAGACACCCAGTGCTTCTCCTAGACCTCCTTGTATCCCTTTTACCATTTCTGTACTTCGCTGCCTATTTTCTTCCAATGGCCAGCACCTGACACTCGTCTTAGGACAACTGCCCTCAGGGGTCCCTGAAGCCCATTTGCCTACAGGCATCATGGAAAGCCACGATAGCAAGTTCTCATCTCAAGGAGGAAAGCCCAGCTCCTTGGCCTCCAGTAGTGACACACTGAGGCTTAACCCACACACCAGAATATCCTTGCAAAATCAGGCTGACACTCTCCTCAACAACTCATTAGCTTCATCCCCATCCCTGCTGTGCTTCTTCAGCCCTCTTATAAATTTATCTTGGGAAAACTTCCCTAGTAAATCATTTGCCACTAATACTAATCTCAAAGTTCACTTCCGAGGAACCCAATCTAGGTCACCCTTCGTAGTCTCATTTTCAGGCAGTGCCCCATAGAGCCCCCCTTTTCTTATTCTATGGTGACATAGTGAATTCATAGGCAATCCCTTAGTGACACTTAGCAAGTAACAATATTGCTTTCCAGGAGGCAGCCCATGAGTTTAACCCTTCCACAATATTATTTTACTGAGGATATATATAGATACATAGATATAAACTCTCTCTATAAAGAGAGAGTTTAACTTTTCCACAATATCATTTTACTGAGGATATATATACAAACACGTGTTTGTGTATGTTTTAGGTTGCAGGGGAAAAGTAAGATAAAACCTTTAAATGCTCTGGAATACTGTTTTTGCATGTCCTTCTTAATTCTTATATGACTACAACCCCAGGAAGGTTTTCTTTTCCTGGGTTGCTTTCTGAAGGAGCTCATCCTGCCACAACATTACTCCCGCAGTGTCGTTTAGTTTCAGCAGCTCAGTTGGAGCCTGCACTTGCAATAAATGAACTTTCACTCTCGGCTCATATATGGGATGACAGCAGTGTTGTCTTCAGTTGTCTTTATGGCAGGGATCTGGTTCCCACCTGGTTCATTCCAAAGTGCATGTCTACCCAAAAGTTGGTGGTGAGCCATGCAGGCAGCCTGCCCGAACTCTTCAGTGCAGCAAGCTCTGCATACTCATCTGTTACAGGCAGGCCAACTGCTATAGGGAGAGGTGAACACAGTCCTTAGAATTAAAGGATTCTGTGGCTGGAAGATCATGCAAGTCATTCTGGTTCAATCCCTACTTCCCATTGAGAAAACTGAGGCTCCTCATCGTCACACAATGTTTTGGTGGTACAAGGTCTGAGATCAGAATCAGTGTTAGACCCTCAGTATACCCTGCTTCATACAGAACTGGATTTTGTCTTTTTCCCTGAAAAGAGGGCCCTTTAAGGTAGGGAACGTCACACACCAGGGCCTGTCATGGAGTGGGGGGCTGGGGAAGGGATAGCATTAGGAGAAATACTTAATGCAAATGACGAGTCGATGGGTGCAGCAAACCAACGTGGCACATGTATACCTATGTATCAAACCTGCACATTGTGCACATGTACCCTAGAACTTAAAGGATAATAATAATTAAAAAAAGAGGGCCCTTAAAATTTCTGCCTGTCACAGGAATAGTATATACCATTCTCTGTGTGAGAAAGACAGATGGGAACTTTCCAGGTGAGTAACAAGTTTAACTTTTCATTCAACAAATGTCTAGAGGGGGTGAAGATAGACATGTCCATTTTATTCCACGTTGACCAGTAAATGACCTGGTGTACAAACTGCTCAGCAATTCTCATTTTGCAGATGAGAAAATAGAAGCCCTGTAAGTTGTAATGACTTAACCTGAGACCATATGGTAAAGAATATTTTCAGGGTGCAAACCCCTGTGTCTCTATTGTCAAAGCTTGCACTCCACATACCACTCTGCCTCTCCAAAGCCTCACACCATTTGCTTTTTAGCTTGGCACAGATCTTACTAAAATGTCTTTGTCCACTTTCCTACTTTGGTAATACAATGGAGTGGTCAGAGTTGAAGTCCTCATTGATGCATTGGGACCATGTTGTGCCACAGACAATTGTTCCTTAGCATGAATTTTTCTTGCACAGGTCAGTGCATGTAACTAACTTAAGGAGACAGGATTGTCCTAAATCTGCACTGATCACGGGGTATGTCCTTGAATATTGTTTTCCTCCTGATTTTAGGCATGTATCATGTAGGATCGATCCACATGTGGATGCACTTATGTCAACAAAAAGCATGCACAATTTCAAATATTCAGGCCTCGGTCTGCTCTTGCTCATAGCACCTCCACACAGCCAAGGCAGAATTCCCATTTGGGAACCAGAAGCTTTGCAAAGGAACTCCATTGGCATGTATTAGAATGCTGGTCGTTTTGACAGACCCAAGACTTCACTGAGCTCAACTACACACAGATAATAATGCTGAGTTTCAAATACAGTGAACGCGGAAGAAGAACAGATTGTTCCTCTGTGTAGTGGTTTCATTCTGAAGAACTCCTTTGAAGTCAAGGAAATGGATGCCTGCAACAGACAGAGAATGCAGTGGAGAATGGCACTTATGTGTCACTATTAAATACTTTCAGCTTGGCTATTTTTAAGTCAAAAGTCTTCAAATATGTCAAAGGCACTTGTTCTAATTAAGAATAAAGGCCATGGCAAGTGGTGATTTTTTTTTAACTAAGTCAGTTTTTTAGCTCTTTAAACATGACTGAATCCATATGGAAGCTTTTGTTCAATATGAAAACCATATTTTTCCATCTTCCTGAATGTCCAATCCAAATTTCCTCATGCTTAAATATTTTAATATATATACAGATAAGTAAACACATTGAATGTAAATATGTTTTTGTGTATCTGTGTGAGCTAATCCATGTATCGTGTGTTTATGTATGTATATGTGTATATCAAGTATAGAAAGCGTTCATTTTAAGGTCAGTTTGGAATGAAAAATTTAATATACTTTATTAGTAAGTGCCATAACTAGGATGTTTCTATTTCAATGTCAAAATACAGCAACAATAAAATTATAATAATTATGTTCCATTGAAGGTATCCATGATATTTGGACCAAAAAAAATTGCTTTCTTGACCTATTAGTGGTTTTCTCAGTATAGTAAATTATTTTTGGCCAACATGTTAAAGTAAAATTTTCATAACTACACACACACACATATACACTCACACAACCTGTTGCAGGATAATAAAAAGAGAAACTGCAGACCTTAGAAAGTAGTGTTGGAAGTACCAGTTGGAATATCCAAAAATTCACAAACCAAAGCCAAATTTTGAGTCACAAAACTATACAGAGATAGTATTACAATAAGGCTGGCCACCCAAGCCCCAAACATTCAAAATTCATTTGGGGCAGGACTTTTAAAGATGGGAAAAAACTGTGTGGAGGTAAAAGACAAAGCTGATCATGTCCTAAATGGAGGCTTTTTATTATCTCATGGTCTGTATTCAGTAATAGTTTCATTTATCTATTCGTTCATTTATTTCAAGCTATGCATTGAGCAACACCTCAATGTGCCAGGCAATATGTACAGTGGTTACAGTGATGAATAAGACAGAAAGGGCTTCTGCCTAAATAAAATTTACAGTTTAATGGCAAAGGCAGGCAAAGATGAAAGAAGTAAAATTATGGTAATTATGTTCCATTAAAAGTATCTATGATATTTGGACAAAGAAATTGCTATCTTAACCTATTAGTGATTTTCTCAGTGAAACGAATTTGTTTTGGCCAACTTGCTAAAGTAACATTTTTACTAGGGAAAGTATGACATATTTATCGAACAGCAAGAAATTCTGACCCAAATTCAGTGACCAAAGAAACACACATCAATGAGTAGGATGAGGAGAGATTATGGAGGCTTTCAAGAGGTATTCAGATTGGATTATGGCTGGAGGCTTAACCAATTTTTAATATGAATGATATGTAAAAATGTTGTTTGAGGGCCGGGTGCAGTGGTTCACGCCTGTAATCCTAGAACTTTTGGAGGCTGAGGTAGGCGGATTGCCTGAGCTCAGGAGTTCGCGACCAGCCTGGGCAACAAGGTGAAACCCCATCTCTACGAAAATATAAAAAATTAGCCAGGCATGGTGGCATGCGCCTATAGTCCCAGCTACATGGGAGGCTGAGGCAGGAGACCTGCTTGAACCTGGGAGGCGGAGGTTGCAGAGAGTCAAGATCGTGCCACTGCACTCCAGCCTGGGCAATACAGCGAGACTCCGCCTCAAAAAAAAAAATTAAATAAATAATAAATAATTAAATAAAATGTTGTTTGAGGAAACTGGTGTCATCATTGCAGGCAGGGAAGAGGTCAACTAGGCTTCCTGACACCCAAGATTAGGTAATGTTCACCTGATCCATGAAAATATATGATTCTACTCCTTCACTCTAGCCAACAGGTTTAAACTTACTTTTTCTTCTTTGTCTGCCTTTGCCATCAAGCTGTAAACTTCATGGAGGCAGAAGCTCTTTCTGTCTTATTTATCACTGTAACCACTATGCATATCACCTGGCACATTGAAAAGTTGCTCAATACATAGCTTGAAATAAATGAATGAATAAGTAAATGAAGCTATTACAGAATATAGACCATGAGATAATAAAGGTTTAAATTAAGATTATGGATATGAAAAGAGAGGAAGAAATATTGCAAACATTGAAAATTAGATTAGCGTGATTTTACATAGAAGATCCAAGAGGGGCTGATACAAAAATATTAACAGTTTGCATCTGTACAGTCCTTGATAATTTACATAGTATTTTCACAAATGACTTAACAATTTTGAACAACTTTGCCCCATGTTTTCAATCCCAAACAAACAAAATTATGTTGATGCTATTGAGGAAAACCAAGACTTGAGCTGCAGGACCAGTTGGAGGGACATGTTAAGTTCAGTTGTAGTCAGACTGAATTTGAAAATAAGTGAGAATATTGAAATGAAAATATCTAGTATTAAATTGAAAATATGGAACACTGACGTGAAAGAACAGGTCTGGAGATACGAACTGATTGCCTTTCAGGGCTGAACAAACAAACACTTTCAAGCAAAACCCACGTCAGTTTAATAATATGTTTCCACTCTCCAATTTTGAAAATTTCACTTTAGGTTATCAATTGCATTTTTCAATTTGTATATTCAAGTAGACTAAAAACTCCTATTAGCTTCAAAGCTAATACATTTCCAACTCCAAAAAAAAAAGAAATGAGATACCAGAAAAAATGACTGATAGGAGATAGGACTAAATTGCAGCTCCCACTCAGATGGACAGAGCAGCATATGGAGACCCACTTCATGAACTTTTGCTCCAAGAACTACTGAGGAACATACCAGGAAACCCAAGAGAATCCATAGACCCTTTGAAGGAAGGAGGTGGATGGCTATCGCGGGCTCTGTGAGACAGCTGAGAAACTGTGAGTCGGCTTTCTTTCTCAGCTGGGAGGCTTGCAGCCTTGAGTAAGTTCTCAGCCATGTTCACCGGCTGCCTGGAAATAAATTCAATGCTATTGGCAGGGCAAAGTGGGAGTGACACCGGCCTTTTGGGCTGGGGGCTGCATGGGAGTTGGGTGAGGCCTGTGGCTGCCCACTTTGCCCACTCCCATGATGACCTGGGTGACTCAACAGAGGCAGCCATAATCCCCTGAAAAACATAATTCCATTGGCCTGAGAACCACACCCCATCCCTCACAGCAGCCACAGCAAGCCCTGCCCAAGGAAAGTCTGAGCTCAGACATGCCTAAAACTGCTCCCACCTGATAGTCTTCCTTACCCACCCTGGTAGTCAAAGAAAAAGGACATAAATTCTTGGGAGCTCTACGGCCCCACCCACCACCTGTTCCTTCTTCTACTACCACAGCTGATGCACTCTTGAAAGAGCCACCTCCTGGCTGGAGGCCAACCAACCCAAAACCAGCACACTTAACAAAAATACAACCAAGAACCCTGACAGAATCCACTTCACTCCCAGTTACCTCCATGGGAGCAGGTGCTAGTATCCATGACTAGGAGATCTGAAGATGGATCACATCACAGGACTCTTTGTCAACACTCCCCAGTATCAGCTCGGAGTGCGGTAGCTCTTCTAGGTGGTTAGATCCAGAAAAGAAACAACAATCACTGCAGTTTAGCTCTCAGGAAGCCCACCCCTAGGGCAAAGAGGAGAGCACCACATCAAGGAAGCACCCCGTGGGAAAAAGAAACTGAACAGCAGCCCTTGAGTCCCAAATCTTCACTCTGACATAGTCTACCCAAATGAGAAGGAACCAGAAAAACAGTTCTGGTAACACAACAAAACAAGGTTCTTTAACACCCCCAAAAGATCACCATAGCTCACCAGCAATGGATCTAAACCAAGAAGAAACCTCTGAATTGCCAGGAAAAAAAAAAAAAAACAGAAGGTTGACTATTAAGCCAATCAAAGAGGCACCACAGGAAGGTGAAGTCCAACTTAAAGAAAAAAAAAATACGATATAGGATATGAATGGAAAAATCTCCAGTGACATAGATAGTATAAATAAAAAACAATCACAACTTCTGGAAATCAAGGACACACTTAGAGAAATGTAAAATGCACTGGGAAGTCTCAGCAATAGAATAGAACAAGCAGAAGAAACAATTTCAGAGCTCAAAAACACGACTTTTGAATTAACTCTGACAAAGACAAAAAAAAATTTTTTTAATGAACAAAGTCTCCAAGAAGTTTCAGATTATGCTAAATTACCAAAACTAAGAATAATTGGTGTTCCTGAGGAAGAAGAGAAATCTGAAAGTGTGGAAAACAGATTTGAGGGAATCATCAAGGAAAACTTCCCCAGCCTTACTAGAGATCTAGACATCCAAATACAAAAAGCTTGAAGAACACCTGGGAAATTCATCACAAACAGACCATCACCTAGGCACATGGTCATCAGGTTATTTATAGTCAAAACAAAGGAAAGAATCTTAAGAGCTGTGAGGCAAAAGCATCAGATAACCTATAAAGAAAAACCTGTCTGATTAACAGCAGATTTCATAGCAGAAACTCTACAGGCTAGAAGGCATTGGGCTCTATTTTTAGCTTCCTTAAACAAAACAATTATCAGCCAAGAATTTTGTATCCAGCAAAACTAAATTTTGTAAATGAAGGAAAGATAGTCTTTTTCAAACAAATGCTGAGAAAATTTGCCACTACCAAGTCAGCACTATAAGAACTGCTAAAAGGAGCTCTAAATCTTGAAACAAATCCCTGACATACACCAAAATAGAACCTCCCAAAAGCAAACATTTCACAGGACCTATAAAACAACAATACAATGAAAAAAATATAAGATATTCAGGCAACAGGCAACAAATAACATGATAATTAGAATAGTATGTCACATCTCAATACTAATGTTGAATGTAAATGACCTAAATGCTTCATTTAAAAGATACAGAATGGCAGAATGGATAAAGATTAACCAACAAAGTGTTTGCTGTCATCAAGAGACTCACCTGACACATAAGGACTCACACAAACTTAAGGTAAAGGGATAGAAAAAAAATATTCCATGCAAATGGACACCAAAAGAGAGCAGAAGTAGCTATTCTTGTATCAGGCAAAACAAACTTTAAAGCGACAGCAGTTAAAAAAGACAAAGAGAGGCATTATGTAAT
This sequence comes from Macaca mulatta, assembly GCF_049350105.2. Lineage (NCBI taxonomy): Eukaryota > Metazoa > Chordata > Mammalia > Primates > Cercopithecidae > Macaca > Macaca mulatta. The sequence continues at coordinate 18,894,352 of NC_133408.1, read as the reverse complement.
GATAAATGGACTCGTCCAACAGAAAAAAATCACTATTCTAAATATATATGCACCTAACACTGGAGCTCCCAAAGTTATAAAACAATTACTACTAGGCCTAAGAAATGAGATAGACAGCCACACAGTAATAGTGTGGGACCTTAATACTCCACTGACAGCACTAGACAGGTCATCAAGATGGAAGTTCAAAAAAGAAACAATGAATTTAAACTATACCCTACAACAAAAATGGATTTAACAGATATTTACAGAACTTTCTACCCAACAACTGCAGTATTTACATTCTATCCATCAGTATATGGAACATTCCCCAAGATAGACCATATGAGAGGCCACAAAACAAATCTCAACAAATTTAAGAAAATCAAAACTATAGCAAGTACTCTCTCAGACCGAAGTGGAAGAATATTGGAAATCAACTCCAAAAGGAACTCTCAAAACCATGCAAATACATGGAAATTAAATAACCTGTTCCTGAATAATCATTGGGTCAATGATGAAATCAAGGTAGAATTTTAAAAATTCTTTGAACTGAATGATAGTAGTGACATAACCTATCAAAACCTCTCAGATATAGAAACCAATATTACAAGTGATACCACATAAATACAAAAGATCATTCAAGGTTACTATGGACATGTTTACATGTATAAACTAGAAAACCTAGAGGCGATAGATAAATTCCTGGAAATATACAACCATCCAAGATTAAACCAAAAATAAATAGAGACTCTGAACAGACCAACAACAAGCAGCAAGATTGAAATGGTAATTTAAAATTACCATTTTAAATGGGAGCAGCTCACACTTGTAATCCCAGCACTTTGGGAGGCCGAGGCAGATGGATCACTTGAGGTCACAAGTTCAAGACCAACCTGGCCAACTGGCAAAACCTCATCTCTACTAAAAATACAAAAATTAGCTGTGCATAGTGGTGAGCACCTGTAGTCCCAGCTACTCAGAAGGCTGGAGAAGGGGAATTGCTTGAACCCAGGAGGGAAGCAGAGGTTGCAGTGAGTGAAGATTGTGCCACTGCACTCCAGCCTGGGTGACAAGACACCATCTCAAAAAAAAAAAAAAAAAAAAAGTTACCAACAAAAAAATTTCAGGACAGACGAATTCACAGCTAAATTCTATCAGACACTCAAAGAAGAATCGGTACCAATCTTATTGACACTATTCCAAAAGATAGCGATAGAGGGAATCCTCCCTAAATCACACTATGAAGCCGGTTTCACCCTAATACTAAAACCAGGAAAGGACATAACAAGAAAAGGAAACTACAGACCAATAGCCCTGACGAACAGAGATGCAAAAATCCAAATAAATAAATAAATAAATAAATATAAACAAACAAACTAGCTAGTCAGATCCAACAGCATATCAAAAAGATAATCCACCATGATCAAGTGGGTTTCATAGCAGGAATGCAGGAACAGTTTAACATCTGCAAGTCAATATATGTTGTACACCACATAAACAGAATTTAAAGCAAAAATCACATGATAATGTCAATAGATGCAAAAAAAAAAAAAAAAGCACTAGACAAAATCCAACATCCCTTTACGATTCAGCAAAATTGGCATACAAAGGACATACCTTGAGGTAATAAATGCCATCTATGACAAACTCACAGACAACATTACACTGAATGGGGAAAAGTTTAAAGCATTCCCCCTGAGAGCTGGAACAAGGCAAGGATGCCCAGTTTCACCACTTCTATTTAACACAGTACCAGAAGTCCTAGCCAGAGCAATCAGACAGAACTAGAAAAAAATCTTAAAATTCATATGGAACCAAAAAAGAGCCCAAATAGCCAAAGCAAGACTAAGCAAAAAGAACAAATCTGGAGGCATCACTTTACCTGACTTTGAACTATTCTGTAAGGCCATAGTCACCAAAACAGCATGGTATCGATATAAATACTGACATATAGACTGATGAAACAGAATAGAGAACCGAGAAATAAAGCCAAATACTTACAGTCAATTGATCTTCAACAAAGCAAACCAAATCGTAAAGTAGGGAAATGACACCCTATTCAACAAATGGTGCTGGGATAATTGGCAAGTCACACATAGAAGACTGAAACTGGATTCTCATCTCTCACCTTATACAAAAATCAACTCAAGGTGGATCAAAGACTTAAATCTGAGACCTGAAACCATAAAAATTCTAGAAGATAACATTGGAGTAACCCATTGGCTTACCCAGAGAGTGGGAGAAAATCTTCTGAATCTATACATCTGTCAAAAGACTAATATCCAGAATTTATAAGGAACTCAAACAAATCAGAAAAAAAAAAAATCCTATCAAAAAGTGGGCTAAGGACATGAACAGACAATTCTTAAAAGAAGATATACTACTGGCCAAGAAACATATTAAAATTATTCAATATCACTAATTATTAGGGAAATGCAAATCAAAACTGTAATATGATACCACCTTACTCCTGCAAGAATGACCATAATAAAAAATAAGAAATAATAGATGTTGGCATGGATGTGGTAAAAAGGGAGCACTTTTACACTATCGGTGGGAATGTAAACTTGTACAACCATTATGGAAAACAGTGTGGAGATTCCTTAAAGAACTAAAAGTAGATCTACCATTTGATAAAGCAGTTCTACTCCTGGATATCTACCTGGAGGAAAATAAGTCATACAAAAAAGATACTTACACACGCATGTTTATAGCAGCACAATTCGCAGTTGTAAAAATATGGAACTAGCCCAAATGCCCATCAATTAACGAGTGGATGAACAAATGTGATCGATAGATAGATAGATAGATAGATAGATAGATCTATAGATAGATATCTAAGTGTATATATATTAGCTATATAATGAGTACAAGCTATGTGACTGTACATAAATATACATCTGTACACACACACACACATATATATATATATATATAGAGAGAGAGAGAGAGAGATAGCACACAGAAACCACAGAGTGGCTTGTATACTGGTGGACCTAAAGTGGTACACATGATCGGGGTGACTTCCAGCAAATTTTTACTCTGGAATCAAGAACTTCTATATTTGCTGATACCTCCTTCCATAATGTAACTGAAACTGTACATAGCTTGCACTCATTTTAGCCAGCAGCAAAAAGCTTAGTCAAAATAAAGAAACTTTTCAAAGTTCAAAGAGAAAAATTAATTAAATAAAATAGGATACCATCAGCATTCCCATACTATAGGTGGGGAAACCATGGTATAGAGAGATTAAATAACTTTTTCAAATTACCCACCAGCAAAAGTATTCACCTTGTCTTCTCAGGATCCTCAGTACTGTGGTAGCCTTCTCTCCTTTCTTCTTGCATATTCTTTTTTTTCTTTTTTCCCTTAATCAAAACTTAACGTATTCTGTGTCCCCAGGACCTATCTAACAATATAATTAATTCACTAAAAAGAGCCAGGCCAAGTCATTTAGCTTAATGTGTCACATTTCCAAGACAGTATTTCTATTAAAGACCTTAAGTGTTTTAAAAGGAAAAAAAAGAAAAGAAATGGAGTTAAACATGTAAGCAATGTCCTCAAATCTAAGTTGCAGTCCTCCTACACTGATGAAGCTTGCTGACTAGGACTTACATTTCCATTGTAAAGTATCATTGTAAAAGTGCACTTTCTTCAGGGAAAAAGATACCCACAGCTTTCCCAGGGGTCAAGGGCAGTGCTATGTTTTCTTCACTGTGGGAATATTTTCTAGAAGCACCAAAAACAAACCAATGCCTGTCTCTTGCATACACATTACGAGGCCCTATTGCAGCAATGCATGTCAATTTAAATAAAGTTTATAATTCCCTTCCTTCTCTTTTTCTCCCCCACCTCTATCCAGGAATTGAATTTATTATCATGGTGCAATATACAAAACTTTCTAACCATGGTAGATAATTGACTGAGAAAAGATGAACTATGTATAGTTTACAAAATTAGAACTACCTAAGATTTCTATTCTTATCTGTGAACATATATATCCTTTACACTAGATTGATATTCTTATAATCTGGTTTTTTTTTTTAAGTTTCCACAACACTGCTTTTAAATTTTTCTTCGACTCTTCACTATGGAGCAAAATTTTAGTTAGGATTACTGCTTATAATTGACTCTACTGGTTTTCACACATTTAAAAAATATATATATATTGAAACCTGTCCATCAGACATTTTGCAATTTTACAAAACTTTGAAATAAAAGGTTTTCCAGAAGTTTTCAGAGTGAAAAATATGATCAAATAGTGTAAGCCAAAGCCAAGATTTCAACTTGAGACTTCGCCATTTTCTTGGGCTCTACGGCTATTAAGAAAAACATGGTAGGCAATTTGTAAAACTAAATGACATATTTTGGAAGAAAAAGTCCTTATATAAATTAGATTACCGTGACATTTTGCTGACATATGAACCACTAGAATATGGAATTTAACAGATGACATCTGACTCAAATCCTATCCAAGAAGTTTGTTATCGGAAGTAGCACAAATGCCTCCACATGGCACATGGCACAGGCTCACCTAGAGAATTTGCTAACACAGCAGCCTCTAAGGACAGCACAAAAGTGGTTCTCTTTTGAGTTTCAAAACCCTTCAGAGCATTGAGTGATATTTTTCAATCTTGTAAGCATGGCTTTTTCAGTGAGGCCTTTTCCTACTCTATATAAAATTCCATAACCCCTTCCTAATCTCTGAATGTTTCTCTGAAACACATGGTTCAGAATGCCTCTTCTTGTCTACAGGGACAGAATTTCTTAACTGCAGGTAGGAATGTCTTAGCATGGTGAGATACAAGAATGATATGGGAGGCTTCTCCCTTTCCTCATGTATTAATAAAACTGACTCTCTTATTTGTCTGCAAATAAGGGAAGAATTTAATTCCTACTGCATTCAAATGATTCTTAGAAAGATCTGTAGTTCATGACCCCGAATGAAGCAGGAAGACGCAGGGAGTAAGATGCTGGAAGGAAGAAAGGAATAAGAAAGAAATATATTCTTCAGGGTTTTACTAGGGTCATCTCTCTCCTTCCCATTTCCTTTTCTCCCTCCCATTTCCTTTTCCCTCCTTTCCCCTTTCCCCCTCCTCTTCCTCTTCCTTCTCTCTCTTCTTCTTTTCCTCTCTCTCTTTCTCTCTCTCTCTCTCTCCCCCCCCGTCTCTTCCCCACAACCCCCCACCTCTGAGAATAAGATTAGACCACAGGACCAGCAGAGAGGAATGTTGAGTCACAGAGCTGGGGTCATAAGCACACCAGCATCAGGACCAAAAAGTCACGAATGAACTGAGCTTTCAGATTCTGCTCATACAATAAATTCTTGCCAAAAAACAAAAATAAAAAATGTAGATTTTATTTCCCTTCTGGTTAGATCAGAATCAAGAGGAAGGGCACCTTTCTTTGGTCCCTTGCTTAAATCTTGTACTGGAAAACCCAAAGTGAAATCATTAGAACCATAGCCCATAGGGTATGGAATGCCATATTTGTCTTCCACAAGGCTAGAATTTTATTCGTTAATGCATTATAACTAGGTTCAAAATGGAACGGCTTAATGATTGTTCTTATATTTTTAATGCTATATGTTATTTAGGAACTAGTGCAGTGATCTCCAGAGTGGGGTACATAAACCACAGGAAGTCTAAGATAGCCCACTGAGGTACAAAAACAAGTTAAAAGTTACGTTGATTTTTATAACAAGAAGGAAAAAATAATCACAACTAACATTTAAAGTACAAATAATGGCATCTTCACTAGGTCCATACATCAAGTGCCACTTGTCGTGTTTAGAACATGGGGTCTCCAAAGGGAACGTTTTGTAATAAACAGGGGTTGACAGTGGAAACTTCAGTCACTGATCACTTTCAGCTTACAGAACGAATTGTCTAGACATAATTTCTCTAATCCTGGAAAAGTAGCTTTAAAAGATTTTTCAAGGCTGAAGATAGTGCTACTAATATAAGCAACAAGGAAATGCAGAACTAACTCTTCTTCTGCTTTGGGGAGAGGTTCTTTGCTAATCGCATCATGAGATTTTGAAAAACAATGGCAATTTTCATCAGATATGACAAGAAGTCTTGCCACTGAAACAATAAAAAAATTATTGAAAATATGGACTTATATCTAGCAGTATTGAGAATGAATTGTGCCATAAATGTATTAGCTAAAGATAATTTTTAAAAATCAGTCTTGTTTGAAAAGTTATTAATTTTTATGAAAAGTCTTATTCTAATAAAATATTAGATTTTTAAGAAACTGGAGTTTTTAAAATTCTATTACCTGCAAAATTCTCTCTAAAACTTCCCTGATACATGAAAAATTCCTGTGCTGAAATGCTAGTCTATGCCATTGTAGGAAAGCTCAAAATTATCAGAAAATTCTTCTTTTAACTAGTTGGATACTGTGTTCTTGTCATTTGTTTTTCTATTTCCCAGTCATTTAAATATTTTCCAGACTGAATATTGCCAGTTCCTGTCCTATAAGTACCATTTGTATATCCTTTGCTATACTAGTTTCTCATTTGTGGATAGATTCCAGTTTCTGTCTCTCCAACTCAAAAAACTCAACACATCTCTCAGGACTGGATCTAATCATTGTGGCAGGCAATAAAATAATTGTCATTCTTGCTCAGTTACTTCCCAAATATTAAATAAGAAACCATCAGGTACCAAGCACTTTTTTAAGGCACTGAGGTACAGTGATACAAAGTATATAAAGCCTTGCTATGATAGAACTTAGGCTCCAGTGAGCTGGCCACAGACAATTAGCTGGTAAGGAAAATAAATACATAAATAAACAAGAAAAATAAGATTTAGACATAGGAGCCAGACAGTGAAGTACAACAAGGTGATAGGTCAGAGAGTGACTTGGTGGCTAGTTTGAATTGGGTGGTCTGGAATAGCCTTGCTGAGGAAGGTTACATGTATACTAAGATCTAGAAGAACCTTCCACAGGAACAGCCAGTGCCAAGGCCCTAAGATAGGAAGCAGTTTAGCATTGAGAAACTGAAGCACATCTGGAGGGGCTGGAGTAGAGGGAGGCAGGGACAACAGTGCAAAATGAGACTGGAGATGCAAACAAGGACCAAATAATGAAGGACCTTGCATGACACGCTAAGAATATGTTATTTTGTGCTGATTTCATACTGAAGACCCTTAATGGTGTCAATATCAAATCTCTCACTGTCTTAAGTACTTACTGCTGTAAGCTCTCAGACTGCCATCTCTAGTCACAATACTGTGAGTTCTCTCAGCTCTACAAAGCATTGGCCATTGCCACATGGAGAGATGCATATAAAAGTTGTTTCTTCACAATCCAAACCATCTACTGATTCTTGCTACCTTAGCAGCTCATGATATGGCACTTCCTTGTTCAGTGCCTGGACAAAATAATATTTCTAAAGATTGTAAATTAAAATTGTAAGCTATTCCTGGAAACAGCAAAATGAGAAGATCTGATTAATCTCTAATATTCTGGTATTTGATATTCTTGACTGTCTTTTTTTTTTTTTAAGACAGAGTCTCATTCCCATCACCCAGGCTGGAGTGCAGTGACATCATCATGGCTTACTGCGGCCTCAACTTCCTAGGCTCAGGTGGTCTCCCACCTCACCCTCCCGAGTAGCTGAGACTACAGGCATATGCCACCAAGCCTGGCTAAATTTTGTACTGTTTGTAAAGATGAAGTTTCACTATGTTGCCCAGGCTGGTCTCAAACCCCTGAGCACAAGTGATCCTCTTACCTCAGACTCCCAGAGGGCTGAGATTACAGGTGTGAGCCACCACACCCAGCCTTGGTTGTTTTAAAGATAAAAAGAATAACAAGACAAATAGAATCAAGAGCTATCAAAATTAGGATAAGAATTTAAATTAATAATAGGAGTGGTTCAGTAAGCATATTTAAATTACTTCTCCTTGAAATGTCACTTAAGAATTTCAAATCCCTCATAGTTTCTTCCTCTGCAACCTCACTTTTAAAAATAAAATGTTCAGGTTTTCATTACTTACAACTTTATATTCATAAAAACAAGTATGTTTTCCGCTTGCACTTACAAAAGGAATTTTCTGACTTGTTTTCTTGTAATTACCATGCACTTAATCTTTGATTAATAGCTTATATGTTGACACATAGTTCATAGTTTTACACTTCTAAATCATTCTCTACTATAAATAAAAGATTTGTGTCAAAACTACACTTGGAGATTTTATTTTGAATTGATTATTAAAGCAAAGCTAGGTTCACTAGTAAAATATTGTTGAATCACAGGTGAACCTCATTTAACTGTATATTTTGGATTGATCTCCATCTTCTTAAAAATTACTATGTAAATTGATATTGTTGGAAAAACAATTAGAAACAGATTTCTAATCTGTCAATGATTAGAAATATACAACACTCTCCTAATTCATCCTTGCACATATGAACACATATCCTAAGGTACTTTTCCTTTTTGACAGTACATTGGCACATGGCTCACTCAATACTAATGATCACTTTTTACACTTATTAGTGTGACTGTGGAAAATTAACATTCAAGTTTATGTATAATAATAAACTAACTTTTGATGGAGTATTCCATGTACATTGGTTGTTGTGAACGGAACTGTGTCTACTAAAAAAAATTCATGCAAAGTCCAACCTCTAGTACTTCAGCGTGTGACTGTATTTGGAGAGAGGGTCTTTACAAAAGCTAGGAAGTTAAAATTAGCTCACTAGGGTAGGCCTTAACCTAATATGATTGGGGTACTTATAAGAAGAGGAAGTTTAGAGACAGACACGTACAGAGGGAAGATGATATGAAGACACAGGGAGAAGACGGCCGTCTATATGCCAAGGAGAGAAGCCTGGAGTGGATTCTTCCCTCAGAGCCCTCAGAAGGGACCAATCCTGTCAATGTCTTGATTTTGAACTCCTAGCATTCAGAACTTGGAGAAGATACTTAACTGTTGTTACAGCAGCCCTAGCAAACTAACACACTGGTTTACAACAAAGAGTCTGCAAAGATTAGAGACAGCTCATGTAATTGTGTGCCTTATGAGAAGCCATGTTCTGGCAATATATCTTTAAGAGCACATGAGGTAAATACCACAAGGTGACATAAAGGCTTTGAAATAACAAATTAAAGCCAAAGCAAACTTACTATCTTTTTGTAAATGGAATTTACTTTCACCAAATCTCATGGTCCTATAAAAGATGACATTTGTGAAGCATTCATTTTACCACCCATTGGCACTTCTCACAAAGATACTAAAATAAACTAGTAAAAGAGCTCTTAGTCTTTTCTAGGCATTGGCTACCATTAAAATCTTCATTTTATTTCTGCTCTTCTTTAACATGCCTTTTTTAAGAGTCCTTTAAAAAATTGTGTGGAGAGACTGCATTTTTATTACAAAAGGACTGAATAGAACTATTGATTCAGTACTTTCCTTTCTTCTCCATTGTCAACAATAATTGATGTTCCTATTGAAATGATGTGGTTTTAATTTGGGTTTGGGTTGCTAAGGGCTAAGGATAGCATGCAAATCAATAGAAGATTAAGGAACTATTGTTCCCACAAACCATAATCTGAGATAAACACCATATGACTTCATAAATCTAAGGAAATGTCTCTTAAAACTCTAATGCCAGGAGATTTTGGGCTGAGACGATGGGGTTTTCTAAATATACAATCATGTCATCTGCAAACAGAGACAATTTGACTTCCACTCTTGCTATCTGAATACGCTTTATTTCTTTCTCTTGACTGATTGCCCTGGCCAGAAATTCCAATACTATGTTGAATAGGAGTGGTGGGAGAGGACATTCAGATTTTGCATCCCAGGGATGAAGCTGACTTCATCGTGGTGGATAAGCTTTTTGATGGGCTGTTGGATTCAGTTTGCCAATATTTTATTGAGGATTTTCGCATCTATGTTCATCAGGGATATTGGCCTGAAATTTTCTTTTTTTGTTGTGTCTCTGCCAGATTTTAGTATCAGGATGATGCAGTCTCACAAAATGAGTTAGGGAGGAGTCCCGCTTTTTCTATTTTTTGGAATAGTTTCAGAAGGAATGGTACCAGCTCCTCTTTGTACCTCTGGTAGAATTTGGCTGTGAATCCATCTGGTCTTGGGCTTTTTTTGGTTGGTGGGCTATTAATTACTGCCTCAATTTCAGAACTTGTTATTGGTCTATTCAGGGATTTGACTTCTTCCTGGTTTAGTCTTGGAGGGTGTATGTGTCCAGGAATTTATCAATTTCCTCTAGATTTTCTAGTTTATTTGCATAGAGGTGTTTATAGTATTCTCTGATGGTAGTTTGTATTTCTGTGGGATCAGTGGTGATATTCCCTTTATTATTTTTTATTGTGCCTATGTGATTCTTCTCTTTTTTATTTTTTATTTTTTATTTTTTTGAGACAGAGTCTCGCTCTGCCACCCAGGCTAGAGTGCAGTGGCATGATTGGGGCTCACTGCAACCTCTGCCTCACGGGTGCAAGTGATTCTCCTGCCTCAGGCTCCCAAGTAGCTGGGACTACAGGCACACGCCACCACACCCAGCTTATTTTTGTATTTTTAGTAGAGATGGAGTTTCACCATGTTGACCAGGACAGTTTTGATCTCTTGACCTCATGATCTGCCTGCCTCCCAAAGTGCTGGGATTACAGGCATGAGCCACTGTGCCCGGCCCTCTTTTTTTCTTTAATAGTCTGGCTAGCAGTCTATTTGGTTAATCTTTTCAAAAAACCAACTCCTGGATTCACTGATTTTTTTCTTAAAGGTTTTTTTGTGTGTCTATCTTAGTTATTTCTTGTCTTCTGCTAGCTTTTGAATTTGTTTTCTCTTGCTTCTCTAGTTCTTTTCATTGTGACGTTAGGGTGTCGATTTTAGATCTTTCCCTCTTTCTCCTGTGGGCATTTAGTGTATGTAAATTTCCCTCTAAACACTGCGTTAGCTGTGTCCCAGAAATTCTGGTACATTGTGTCTTTGTTCTCACTGGTTTCAAAAAAATTATTTATTTCTGCCTTAATTTCGTTATTTACCCAGTAGTCATCCAGGAGCAGGTTGTTCAGTTTCCATGTAGTTGTGTGGTTTTCAGTGAGTGTCTTAATCCTGAGTTCTAATTTAAATCTGGGTGCTCCTGTATTGGGTGCATATACATTTAGGATAGTTAGCTCCTCTTGTTGCATTGATCCCTTTACCATTATGTAATGCCCTTATTTGTCTTTTTTTTTTTTTTTTTATCTTTGTTGGTTTAAAGTCTGTTTTATCAGAAACTAGGATTGCAAGCCCTGCTCTTTTTTGCTTTCCATTTGCTTGGTAAATATTCCTCCATCCCTTCATTTTGAGCCTACATATGTCTTTGCACGTGAGATGGATCAGCCCAAAATTTCCTTAAGCTAATAAGCAACTTCAGCAAAGTCTCAGGATACAAAATCAATGTGCAAAAATTGCAAGCATTCCTATACACCAATAATAGGCAAACAGAGAACCAAATCATAAATGAACTTCCATTCACGATTGCTACAAAGAGAGTAAAATACCTAGCAATACAACTTACAACAGATGTGAAGAACCTCTTCAAGGAGAACTACAAACCACTGCTCAAGGAAATAAGAGAGGACACAAACAAATGGAAAAACATTCCATGCTCATGGATAGGAAGAATCAATATTGTGAAAATGGCCATACTACTCAAGTAATTTATACATTCAATGCTATCCCCATCAAATTACCATTGACTTTCTTCACAGAATTACAAGAAACTACTTTATATTTCATATGGAACCAAAAAAGAGCCCATATAGCCAAGACAATCCTAAGCAAAAAAAACAAAAACAAAGCTGGAGGCATCACACTACCTGACTTCAAACTATACTACAAGTCTACAGTAACCAAAACAGCATGGTACTGGTACCAAAATAAATATATAGACCAATAGAACAGAACAGAGGCCTCAGAAATAATATCACACATCTACAACCATCTGATCTTTGACAAACCTGACAAAAACAAGCAATGGGAAAAGGATTCCCTATTTAATAAATGATGCTGGGAAAACTGGCTAATCATATGCAGAATACTGAAACTGGGCCCCTTCCTTACACCTTATACAAAAATTAACTCAAGATGGATTAAAGGCTTATATGTAAGACCTAAAACCCTAAAAGCCCTAGAAGAAAACCTAGGCAATACCATTCAGGACATAGGCATGGGCAAAGACTTCATGACTAAAACATAAAAAGCAATGGCAACAAAAGTCAAAATTGACAAATGGGATCTAATGAAACTAAAGAGCTTCTACACAGCAAGCACTTCTAGTCCTTGTAATACCAGAAGCACAGAGAAAAAATGACATTCAGATTTTCTCCAGAATTTTAGAGAAAGTTTACGCTCACATCCACTATGGAATTTTGAATGCTAAAACAAAGCAGCCTCTCCTCTCCATTGAGGAGTCCCATCATCCTATCCATAAAATTGGCAATTTGACACAGTTCTAAGTCAATCACTTCTCTCCGTAATACATAAGAAGTGACATTCTTCTATTCCTATCTAAAACAAAGATTAAGAGAATGAGGATAAAAACAGAGTTGAGGGTTCTGTTTGCTGCTGTCATCGAAGGGGAATATTCACTTAGTCAGAAGAGGGTGGCAGCGGTGGTTTTAGGGCATGGTGACACCCACTGTCATGTGTCTGGTCCCATCACTGTCCTAAGACAATGGTCTGTTTTGTATTAGGCTCAAGTCAAGTGACTATGATTATTTGGGATCTAGAGACTCTAGAGAAGGACCCTGGAAAGATCTGAGAAGAATATCACGTTCCTGGCTTAATGGGCTGGAATATGGAACCAGGCACAGACAGGACTAGGAACACTAATCAGGAACCCAAGGCAGAAAGCCAGATCACCACCCGAACAAACAAGGCAGCCTGTCTGCACCTGAGGCACTCACACTTACCCATGATTCTGAGCAACTACACCAAGCACCAAAGAGGTCAACTGTAGACCTAGGCCTAGGCTAGGCTTCTCCTGTACTAAGCAGAATGAGCTGATAGGTGTCAAGGCTCAGCCAAACTAGGGATAAAAGGCAGAGTGTAAGACTTTTGTCTGGTAGGTGAATAGCTATATTTGCATTTATGCTACTTTGCTTTACTATCAGAACAGGCCTCAGCCTTTTCACAAATCCTCAAAGTTTTACAAATTGCTAAGTCATGCACCCAACTTACTGAAATCAACTGAGGAAAAGTCACATTATCACTGAGCCCTGCCCATAGGTCAGTAGAAAATGATAAAAGGAGAGATTAGATGCAAAAACAAACAGGTATGTTTTTACAGAGCTGTCTTGTTTCAAGAATAAAGTTCTTTTAGGAGAAGGCTTATTCAAATTTTTTCTATAAAGAAAAAAGCTAGCTATTGCAAAAAGATACTTGTGGAACTTATATTAAAATAAGCCCAGTAATCAAAACATACTTTTAGAAGATTCTTGAAAATATTACAACATGTAGGAACCCTAACACAATCCAGTCTAATCCATCCGTTTTGCTTATGAGAAAACTAAAGTTCAAAGAGATTATTTTTGGTGGCTCATGCCTGGAATCCCAGAATTTCGGGAGGCCAAGGTGGGTGGATCACTTGAGGTCAGGAGTTCGAGACCAGCCTAACCAACATGGTGAAACCCCATCTCTACTAAAAATACAAAAACATGGTGGTGCCTGCCTGTGATCTCAGCTACTCTAGAGGCTGAGGCACGAGAATCACTTGAACCCAGGAGGTGGAGGTTGCAGTGAGCTGGGATCCGGGGCCATGCCACTGCACTCCAGCCTCAGCCACAGAGCAAGACTCCCTCTAAAATAAATAAATAAATTAATTAATTAATTTAAAAAAACAGATTATTTCTATTATATCATTTGGCAAAGGAGGTAGATTTAGGTAGATAGGGAATGATACCAGATGGAAATATGGATCTACACAGGAAAATGAAGATCACCAGAAATGTAACAACAAGGATGAATATATTTATTGAAAATATCCTGTAAAAGAAAGGATTTGAAAAATCATTCTAAGATAAACAAAAGCTGAAAGAATTTGTCAGCATCAATCTGCACTAGAAGAAATGCTAAAGGCTATTCTCCAAGCTGCAGGAAAAAAATGTTATCAAATAGAAACTGAAATATACCAGGATTGAAACCCACTGGAAACAGTAAATAACAAATACATTTTTATTGTTGTTCTTATAATTTCCTTAAAAGACAACTGACTATTTAAGGGAAAAAAAAGGCATTAAACAGTGGACTTTTTATGTTATATGCAAAAAATGGCACAAAAATAGCATCAAGGATGGGTGGAGTGGAAAATGGAATTAAACTATTATAAGGTTATTGCAATGAGAAGTGTTTTAAGTGTAGTTATATTAAGTGTAAGTTATATTAAGTGTAAGTGTTAACTAGGAACTATGAAGTGTGAAATAGTAAACATTGATAAGTTTTAGGGCTAGAACAACTACTAAATATTAATAAAAAGTTTAGCTAAGAAGCCAATAGAGCAAATAAAATAAATCCTAAAACAAATTAGTTAATTCATTAATAAGAAAATGGTATGGCAAGCAAAGCTGGGAGCAAATATTTGAAATACATATATTCAAAAACAGCCTATATTACAATACATAAAGAACTCTTACAAGTCAGTAATAATAAGACAAATAATGCAATAAAAAAGAGAGGCCAGGCATAGTGGCTCATACCTGTAATCCCAATGCTTTGGGAGGTCAGGATGAGAGGATCGCTTAAGACCAGCAGTTTCACACAGTCAGGGCAAGACATCCAGGCCCCATCTCTACATAAACAATAAAATAAAATAAGTTAAAAAATTTTTTAAAAGGGCAAAAAACTTGAACAAGCAAAAGAAGAAATACAAGTAGCCAACAAGTACATGAAAAGATGCTCAAGGTCACTAGTAATCAGAGAAATGCAAATTAAAATTGCAATGAGACACTACTTCAAACCCACTCATATACATATATGACCCAACAATTCTGCTCCGAAGTATTTAATTAAAAAAATAAAAATTTATAGTCACAGAAACATTTGTATATGAATGTCTACAGCAGTTTTATTCATAAGAGCTAAAAACTACAAACAATCCAAATGTACATTAACAGCTGAATGAATATGCCAATTGTGATATATTCACTCGATAAAATACTGGTCAGCAATAAAAAGGAACAAATACCGAAAGGTGCAACAACATGAATCAATTTCAGTGACATTACATTGAACAAAAGAAGCCAAGTACAAAAGAGCATATGTGGTATGATTCTGTGTATATGAGATTCTAGAACAGGTAACATTAATCTATAATGATCGAGATCAGAGCAGTGCACTGCAAAGGGGCATGAGATAAATTTCTGGGGTTATGGAAATGTTACCTGTTTTGATCAGGACGGTGGTTACACAAGGGCATACATTTGTCAAAGCTTACTGAACACTGAAAATGGGTGCATTTTCTATCACATAAATTATGCTTTGATAAATCTGATTAAAAATAAAATTAAAATGTGCTCTGAGCAAAATATTGACATTAACAGTTCTTGTCCATGCTCCAACAATAACCATCTGTTTCATTTTAGCCTCCCCACGTTTCAATATCCTGATGAGTAAGATGAAGTAGTTGAAATGAATTATTTGTAAGCTCTCTTCCATTTGAACTGTTTCCAATGCTAAAATTAACATAAGCCAGGTACCAGCCATAAAGTTTCCATACCTCGTGTTATTCATGTACCTTATATGTATAAAGATATGTGTATATAGTGAGGCAGGAGAATAGGATCTGGAGGCAGGGAACCTAAGGCCAATTCACACTGACTTCCTAGAACTAAATCAAAAGGAAAACCCCAAGTTACCACACCTAAGTAACCAAAGGACCACAGGCTACTTTCTTTGCAACCTCCCCCCTGCCCTTTTTCTGCGTGGCAGATGGAAAATTGAAAGTACCGCTGATTGGTTGCTTTCCACAACCAATCAGACATTTGCATAGGGTGTAACCTTTGTAACATCACTTCAGTCTCTGACTGGTTGCTTTCCACAACCAATCAGACTGATTGCTGGCCACTACTTCATTTGCATGGGGACTACACTAAGTGTCCAATGGGAAACCTCTAGAGGATATTTAAACCCCAGAAAATTCTGTAACAGGGCTCTTGAGCCCCTATGCTCTGCCCACTCCAACCCTCCGGAGTGTACTTTCATTTTCAATAAATCTCTGCTTTTGTTGCTTCATTCTTTCCCTGCTTTGTGCATTTGTTCAAAAGCCAAGAACTTGGGCACCCTCCACCAGTAACAATAGCATATATATCTACACACATATACACATGTGTATGTATACAATACATACATTTAGATATAGTATAAGCTTCCTTTTTATTTGACATGCTAACTTAATAGTATTGATATTGTAAAATATCAAAAATTTGGCGTTTTTATTTTATAATGACTGGATATGGTGTTAATTGATCTTTGCAACCACTATGAGTTAAGAATTGCTTATTTTGACTGCATTATTATAAATAAGGCCAACTTTAGCTTCTGTGATATTCTTTGGAGTTCAGATTAGATCATAGGTTCTGGAAAGGTTTTCTTTCTTTGAGACAGAGTTTCACTTTTGTTGCCCAGGCTGGAGTGCAATTGTATGATCTCGGTTCACTGCAACCTCCGCCTCCTGGATTCAAGTGATTCTCCTGCCTCAGCCTCCCGAGTAACTGGGATTACAGGTATGTGCCACCACGCCCGGCTACTTTTTTTTTTTTTTTTTTTCTAGTACCAACAAATAAATGTTATCACTCTCTTCACACTCAGATTTTATCAATTTACACTATTTACATTGCATCATTAGCAGGCTTATGAACAAACACAACAGTCTCTGGTAAGCGTATACAATCAAGTGGAGTGTGCAGAAATGCTTTGGAATACTAGAGAATGAGCTACAAACCAAAAATTCTGGAAATGTTGATCAGGCTGGTCTCAAACTCCCGACCTCAGGTAATCGGCCCGCCTCGGCCTCCCACAGTGCTGGGATTACAGGCATGAGCCACCATGCCCGGCCTGCAAAGGTTTTCTTGAACAGTTCTACTGTTTAGAACAAGTGAGCATCACATGCTGCCATTGACTTTTTCAGAATCACAAGAAGCATTTAGCACCCTTCATCCATGCGCATCAACTATGTTCACACACATCCTGGTCATAATTTATTGAGCTTGCAGTATTAGGGCATCAGAACGAAATAAATCCCAAAACATTAAAGCTGGGAGTCTTGAACTTATCTGTTTATAAGGATCACCTGCTCTCACCCCCAACAGACCAAGTGAGTGAAAATTCCTGGGAAGGCTTGGGGTCTATATTTTTTAAGTACTGCCCTTCCTCATCCCACACCATACACAAGGACTTTTAAGATCAGGCAAGTCTGGGAAACACAGGCATAATGTGAGAAACCATAGAATTTACACCAGAGTCTTGGCAGGTCTCTTCTCAAAGACATTTGATGCATTTAATGTGCTTGGATTTGGATTACCTCTTTCTCTAAAGTCTCACTGGTAATTAGAGAGAAGGAGGTGGGTGGCAAATTATAACCAGACAGCCAGATTCTGAAGCCAAGGGAGACAGTGCTGTGGTGTTGTCTCCAGTTATAGCTAAGTGGGCCTAGGTTTAGCATGGTCACGCAATCACCTCGACATCGAGCAGATATTCCAACCCAGATCCAACACATCAAAATAAATCATGGCATTTTTCATGCAAAATAGCCAGAAGGTGCACTTGCAAAGCAAAGGCCCTAATATAAACAAATGCTCATGTAGATATTGGGTATGTATCCGACAGCCAAATATTGGAGCTATGCAGAGCAGCTAGAAGAGTGGACCGCAGGCAGGGTGGCAAGTCCAGAAGACAGCTCACTTAAAACATCATTTTTAAAACGTACATTCTTAAAGCCTTAAAGACAAGACTCAAATCTGATCCAGGAATAAGTGTAGCTGCCATCTCTAATTTAAAAGGCAGGTGATAATCTCATTTTCCAGCCCTCCTGTCATGTGAAGGTTGTTTATCTTTCCATAGATACATAACCTACCAGTATCCAGGATTCCGCAGGGGCCTGGAAGGCATATACAGTGGCTACATAAACAGGATCAGGGGATCGAAGGACAAGCTTATTAGTCCGCTGGTCCAGAGGGAATCAGTACAGCTTAATCTTCTCAAAATCCCCTTTGCTCAGTTTCTTATGTAGGTTTAACAGTGACTAAGGAAACAGGAAGTCACTAGAGAGTAATGAATCTCCCCAAAGTATGTGTGCCTCTCTGACCAACTTCAGTGGGGTTGGGGTGTAGAGGAAAATTTAGATATTCCAAAACTGACATACGGAAAGTTTGATCCAAAGCTCTCCCTCTTCCTGGTTTATAAACAGACAGTTTCAGAGGGACCAGCTGGTCCAGTCCCAGGAAAACTTCAAAAACATCATACTAGGAAAGGAGACAATATCCAAAAGATTATCTGTGGAATCAGCTGAGATTGCTTTTTATTGTAAAAATTCTGGAAATTCTTTAGCAAATGTGCTAGAAACATTCTTAAAATATCTAAACCTGTAAAAGTTTTTCTACTTCTGTAACATTGCTTGGTCAACCAGGATTCTCTAATTCAATAATTTCCAATCCTAGCTGAATGGCAGGTCTTTTTAAAAATACATATTCTAAGCCCCATCCTAATCCAGTGGTCTTGGATGAGATCTGGAAATATGTGTAGTAGAAACCCCGACAAAATTATAACTAGCATACAATTTGCTCAGCCCAAAAGTTTCATAAAGCAAAAAATCTGAACAAAATATGACATATGTACATCTTTAAGGTATAATCCTTTATATGAAACTAAAATATAAACATATGCATTTGACAGACTTTTTATGTCAAGTATGGACTTTTTCTTATAGAAGTCTACTGATTAAACAGTAAAGCCATCTTTCTTGTGTATTTCACACAAAAAGACAAGATATACAGTCTCCAGTTTTAGTTTCTTTGGAGTGAAGCCTTCAAGACTTTGTAAAGAAACAGGAGCCTAACGTCTTAGATTTTTACAATTTTTTTTATCACTTACAGTTGTCTTGTCCACATACAACAACAAATAAACGGTATCACTCTCTTCACACTCAGATTTTATCAATTTACATTATTTACATTGCATCATTAGCAGGCTTATGAACAAACACAATAGTCTCTGGTAAGCGTATACAATCAAGTGGAGTGTGCAGAAATGCTTTGGAATACTAGAGAATGAGCTACAAACCAGGATTAGTCAGTTTGCTGTGGTAACCCGTGAACATCTCACTGAAGTAAAGGAGAAAGTTTGTTAAACAAGTAAGTCGAAAAAGACTCATTCATTATCTCTGTACAATATTTCTGAAGAGCTCTACACATAAGCAATTATGGTGGTTATCTAAGTTTGAGAAATATTACCCTATATCAGAGTTTCTCAAACTGAAATGTGCATACAAATTCCCTGAGAGTCTTATTAAAATGCAGATTCTAGAGATCAGTATGTCTTGGGTGGAGCCCCAAAATCTAACAGTCTCCTAGCTTTCATCAAAGAACTCTAAATGAGATCTCTACTATGCCACATGTTTTTATCAGTTGTGGCAGCAAAATTGTAGTTGAAAGTGAATTTTTCTTGCATTTTAATCTTTTATAATTAAATAACTTCAATTTTTTTAAACAGAAGAGTTTCTTGACCAATTATTCCCAATAACAATGTAAGATTTTTTCATTTTTTCCAACCATTCTTTGGTTTAGTAGAAAGAAGTGATAGGGAGCAGTAACAAAATATGTTTTCATTTTCTACTGATGTCAACATTACCAACTCTGTCTCTCTGTCCACACAGTAAAATACAAGTTGAACTATTTGTTCTTATAACTTTTGGCTTACAGGGGGAAAAGTTACCTTTGTAGAAAACTTTATAAGGATGCCTGCTTCTAACTCTCTCTTCCCAATCTTGCTGTACAATTTGGATTTAGCTAATGACAGTAGCTAATAGAAAACCAAAATGAGTGATTTCTTGGCAGCAAATGCCTCCCTGATGAATCACCATAGAAAAGATAGCACTGGAGTTTAACGGTGGGATGAGCAAAAAGTAGAGGCAGTGCTGACAGGTTTTCTCCTGCTGCAAGTGGCTTATTTCAACTGTCAACACGTCACATAAGAAATTTATAGTGAGTCCTATTTCCTCCCATTCCTATAGCTCCTAGCATTATTGCCACTTGATCAGACCCATTTTTCACAATCCACAGCTTTTCTCTAAAACCAGCCACCAAATTCTGATTGTGATACGCTCACCCACTGGATGAGATTATAGGGACTGACATCACTATAAAAGGACGATTTGCTCCAGGTGGCCTGAGAGGAAGCAAGTTTGAACCTGTGCACTGAAAGGGCGAGGCTGGGTTTCTATAGAGGTTAGAAATGCAGTCCTCAGTTGTCAAAAGGCCTGCCAGCACTAGTGTGCATAGTCACAAAGAGAAAATGAACACAGCTGGCTCTCCCCATGAGCCAGGATGCTCTACAAATACCTCATCTTTACTATTGACATCATTTACTATTGAAAATCCACGGGTGAGATCTTAAACTCCTACTTAGGTGGAAACTGTGATTGATTCTAAAAGCACACAGGGCAATTCTCTGAGTCTATTTGTCTTCAAAATTACGGCAACTTTTTTAGGGAACAGAAGAGACTGAACAGGAAGCCTACCAAATAAATGGGCTGTTAGTAGCTAAGTCTGGCAGGGCAGTCATGCCTACATTCCCAAGTATTTTTTAAAATACCATGTATTTTTTAAAGTTCTGTTCTTTTAGAAACCAGAGGCCCCTTTCAGAATATAATAGAAACTGTGAGCCCTTTTCTCAGGACACAAAATCAACCTTCTGTATATGACTTCGAGATGACTTAAAGAGCTTTTTCCTCTGTGTGGCTACCAGGTTACAAATTCCCATTGTAATACAATATGAATAGTTCTCTGAGCCATTGCAAAGAGAAAGGTGTAAGTAAATAAGCACTGTATACTATGCTCAGGGTAAGAAGTTCAGCAACTTCTGTCCTTCTAAAACCTATCGGCCATCCGTCCCCACACCAGGAAAACGTTAGGGCGGTAACAGGAATAACCTACTGTGAAGTTCTGATAGTCACCAGCTTCCTGTGCTGGGCCCAATGGAACAGGCTTCGGTTATCTAAGATAATTCATTCGGTGCCAGCTACAGTGCCTGTTTAATTGTTCAGTGTTTCATGTTCGGGAACTCCTTTCCAATGACTGACTGCCCGTGGCGTCACTGCCATTCTGAATCATGCAAATGAGAATGTCATATCCTCTGACTCAAGAAGCTTTATCTCATTGAAAATTATTTTGAGAACTCCAAGCAGAGAGGTGTTTGCTTAGATCTGACTTCCCAGATACACTACTTTTCCTTTTCTCACGGGGATCCAGCTGATTCCAAAGGAGACTGGGAAGTGTGCAAAGGGGGAATCCTATGGAACTGAGCTTGGGAAGCAGGCACTTGCTAGCAGGGACATTCTCCTCCTTTGCTGAGAGGCTGTGGTCCACAGCCGTTGCCAAATCTGTTGCAGTAGCTAATAGTACATTTCCATGTATGTACTTTTTTCTCCCAATTTTCCCCAAGGAAAGGGCAAGTCAGGATATGCACGCATAGCACACAGGACTGAAATAGCCTTGTTCAAGTAGTTAAGTAGCTATTAAGTGAAGTTCCTTGACTTGTCTGTTCTGAGCACTAGTATTTGCACTAGTCAGGCAGCATCCTCCTAGGTCAACTACCTGTGTATTCCTGTACTCTATACTGAAAGACAGCATGCATAGGGCTTACGAAAACAGGCATTAGAAATAGGATTTGAGTCTTCGGGCTAGTTGTGTGACTTACTGGTTATATGAACTTAGACAATTTACCAAACCTCTCTGAGCTTAAATTTACTCATTTATAAAAAGGGGTAATACTAGTTTGTATCTCATAGACTTATTGTAAGGATAAAATCAATTAATATACTGCATATAAAGTTCCTAGCTCAGTGACTAGCACATATTACATACTGTGTGATGCATATGTTAAGTGCTTGTGAAGGTTAGCTGTTACTATTACACCAGATATTCTTGAACATTTCTTTAACTCAGTATTAAAGCCAGGAGAGACATGTGTTACATTTAGTTTAAAGGATAAAAGTCAATATAGCATAGACTTGGGAGTCTGCTAGTTCATCATGCTGGTAAATGCTACAGCAGTTAATAGTCAGCAAAGTTCAAAATTGTTTCTGAATGATCTATATGTTTAATGTTCTCATCTTTTCTTTTTTTTTTTTTGAGATGGAGTTTGCTCTTTCACCCAGGTTGGCGTGCAGTAGCGCCATCTCGGCTCACTGCAACCTCCATCTTCCAGTTTCAAGTGATTCTCCTGCCTCAGCCTCCCAAGTAGCTGGGATTACAGGTGCCTGCCACCACACCCAGCTAATTTTTGTATTTTTTAGTAAAGACAGGGTTTCACCATGTTGATCAGGCTGGTCTCCAACTCCTGAGCTCATGATCCGCCCACCTCGGACTCCCAAAGTGCTGGAATTACAGGTGTCCTCATCTATTAAGTAATAATCAAGTCTTCCTCATGAAATTTTAATGGCACTTAAATCAAGGGAAGGAAAACATCAAGCCCACAAGGATTAAGTGTACAATTAATGTTAGTCATCATTACCACTAAAAATTAACATGAGCTTAAATATATACAAACTATAGAAGATAGGCAGCAGGCATCCATTCATTTAAAAACTACTAATATTACACTACTGTGTGCCAAGCATGGTTCTACACAACTTACTCAAAAATAACTCATTTATTTAATCCTCATAATAGCTCCAGGAGGTAGGTACTATATCACCCAGCCCTATTTTAAATATGAAGAAACAGGGGCCACTCCATCACCAAGTTGCAGACTCAGGATTCACTCCCAGGCTCCCAAGACAATGCTCTTTCTGTGCTGTCTAATAGAACTTTCTACAATAATGGAACTGATTTGTCTGTGCTGCCCAGTATGCTACGACCTGGGCACGTGTAGTAATTGAGCCCTTAAAATGTGGTAAATATGCTTGAGGAATAGAATTTTTTTATTTCATCTCATTTTAATTAATTTAAATTAAATTTAAATAGCCACAGGTGGCTAGTGGCTATTGGACAACACATGTGTAGACCACCCAGTTCCACTGCTTTATTAAAGGGCTAGTTCCACTGAAGAAACTAGTGGAGACCCTTATCCACACCGTGCTTGTTCCACACTTGCCTACAGTGGTTGTAGTTCCTTCATTCAGGACCTTTATTACTATCTTCTTTAAAAATAAGTGACCTTTGTTGGTACATTTGATTATCTTCAGTAAAAGGAGATTTTGCCTTCAAAACACCCCACTAATAATGGCTCATCCTGTAACTTTTTATCCCTTTTGCCTACTTGTACTTGCTCGATGCCACACACTATTCTCTAGCCATAGGTCACATGCAGTTTTCTGCACATGCCCACCCCATGTTCTCTAGTTAGGACACAAGCTCTATTTTGCTCTCTTTTGTAGAGCTAGCAACTACTTTATTGTTGTCTGAGCTGAAAATGGAGCCTTGATGGACAAAAATAGACATCATATCACTTTTTAACGTAATACCATCAAACTTGGCTTTCCGCTGATCCACCAAATTGTGCTTTTACTTTTGCCTCCATTTCATAAAATTAACTACCCTAAGCATGCCTATCTAATTGCAAATTTCCATTCCCTCATGTCCAACCTCTGCCTCCCACTCCACCACTGTAATTTGCCAAGTGTAACCTGCCCAAGTTCAGAGAGACTCAGGAAAACAAAACTCACAAAAAGGAGTACTTTTTTGTCCTGAGTTAAATCAATATTGCAACAAAGAAAACAATCTCATTAGAATGATGGTACATGCATCTTGCTTCCCCTTCCCATTTTATGTAATTATCTGTGCTGTGACGCTCGATCCAAACAAGTGCTGTCCCATTTGTAATCAGGGCAGAGAGTATGACTCCGTCACTTCTACCCAAGTCCCTCATACAGCATTGCTTGTCATCAGCATTTTCAAAACTGCATTTCCAAGATCACAACTGGGATCATTTTTGCTTAGAAGCCACATAACAGAAGCCTCACAGACAAACCCAAAATCTTAAACAAGCTTTAAAATTATGACATAATGATTAGCCGATAATGTCTAAAGGCAAGTGGCATGTTCAGGTAGTTCGGCTTGATTTGCTATGCTCAGAGAACAAGTGCAAATCTTGTGCTAAGTCATTTCCTCTCTTTGTTTTCAGACTGCATTTCCAAGCAAAATATTCATATCTTTTTCTGTACATAGACTGACTCAGCCTTGCCACAATTTTGTGGGCAGAGAGGGTATGTGTGTTATGTACTTATTTTATCCATTATTGTATGATATTAGGGTGGTGATTCTGAGATATGTTAATTTTTCTTGTTTTCATTGGATTATTTTCTTTCCAACCTTCATTCCTATTGATGTGTTCATAGGTTATCATTTGTGTGATTTTTGAGACACAATGAATCAAAGGGATTAAAAGATCACTTGGATACACAATTTTTTCATTGATGTAACAGTGGGCACTTGCCTCTGCATGTAACAGAAATTTAAAAAAAAAAAAAAAAAGGAGAAGAAGCCCCATGTGTTGCTCTCAATAGAGCTGAGAATTGCATTGCCACAGGCATGACTGTCATAGACCTCTCATGCCACACAAATGCCTCACTTCTCCACCTGGGGTTAGTAAAAGACTTTCAGTCAACACTCACATTCATAGCTCATAAATGTTGAGACCTGAACAGCCTTCCTGCTAGGTGGGTTTCTATGGGTGGGTAGGAGTTTACTTTGAAATTAATTGTAGGGTTTCTCTAGGAAGCCAAGCTAGATGAATTCATCAATTCTGAGTTCAGAATTATGAAAAAGTAAGACCAGTTTTCAGTTTTACATTTTGAAGCATTTTAATGTAAGCATGACAGTTTACAACTGCTGTGAGTGAGAAAAAAAAATTCTCTGTGTTCTTGCTTCTAATTTGATTTGAATCCACAAGTATATATCAATCAGAAAGCAACTAGTTGGAAAGGAGAAAAATAGAATTTATCGACATGAAAATAAATAGATTAAAATCATGGGTGGTTATTTGACCTTTAGAAGGTACAAAGTAGCCACAAACTATGGGTACCATTTTCTTCCACACTTTTACATTCCTGAAACTTGGGGTATGTATTTATTTAATAGTCATTCACCCTGCTAGGCAGAGGGAACACAATGAAAACAAGATACAAATCTTGCCCTTAAGAAGCTCACCATCTACTTAGGGGGTATTAACACAAATATTTTAAAAGAAAATCCTTAACTGTAGTGGTAGGAATATGAATGGAATATCACAAAAGCATAGGGAAAGGCATCTAACCCATCAGGCTTCCTGGAGGAGGTGGGATCTGGTCTGCAATTTGAAGAATTATGTAGAGGGTCACTATGTGAAAGGAGGTATAGGAAGAGCAAAGGGACTGGAAGGAGTAGCATGGTGCACGGGTGAATTAAATGTTTCCACATTACCAGAGGGAAAACCATGAGGTAGAGATTAATGAAAGCTAAGTCTTGAGAGGCCAGCAAGATCCTGATCTTGAGGGTCTTATTTACGGCACATGGGGGAAAGCATTCTGGGGTTTTAAGTAAAGGAGAGGACATGTCTGATTTTGTTTTTAGTGGCGTATGAGTTGGTTTGTGCTACAAAAGAAACTGCCTCAAAACCTAGAGGTTTAAAAGAATGAATAGTTAGCTCTTGATCATGAGGGCAGTTCTTCTGAGCAGATCAGCTCAGCTCATTCTACCTGGCCGTCTTCTGTGTCTGGAGTCAGCTGACAAATTGGCTGGCAGCTAGATGATCCAGGCTGGCCTCACGTATGTGGTGGGAGGAGGCTGTCAGCCGGAGCTCCTTGGTTTTCCTCCACATGGCCTCATATGCACCAGCACGCTAGCTTGAGCTCACTCACATGGTCTAAGGATTCTAGGACAAGCAAGAGTGAAATCTGCCAGGCTATTTGAGGCCAAGCTCACAATGTGGACAATGTCATCACCACCGCATTCCAATTCTTAAAGCCAGTCACAAGGCCAGCCTAGATTCAAGAGAGGAGTAGTGGAAAGGAATGGCTCACTTTCATGGGAGAAAATACAAGTTTTACCAAACTGCTACAGAGAAGTACAACCAAAGACAAGAAATCCAGTTAGGAGATACTGTGTTCTGCAGCCTAAAAATGAGATAATGGGCCTAACCTAAAGAAGTGATAGCAATGGAGAAAAGGAAACCAAGTTAAGAAACCTTCATGGATACAATGGCAGAATTTTATGACTGATTGGATCAAGATGAGGAAGAAGAAATCTCTAGTTTGACCAAAAGAAAGATAGAAACTAAATATTTGTGTGCCTTATGTGTTTATTGAATTAACAACATACCAATGGCCAATCCTTATGCAAATACCAAGTGTGCATCAAGAAAGTAGAGAAGAATGTGGATCAATTTTATTGAGCACATATTAATTTAACACTCCCAGTCCTAGTGCCAACTAATGACCCTACCTTCAAGGAGCTAATACTTCAGGAAACAAGGTACACAGTAAATCAGGTAATAATAGAAAATAGTAACTGATCAAATGATAAAATATATAGTAAAGATAGAAAGTGACACAGAACAGAGAAGGAAACTCCAGAAGAATCAGGGAAGTCTTCATGGAGCAGGTGGGACCTAAATAAGGTGGGTTTTATAACCAAAAAGCCTCATAAATATTAGTACTACATTAATTTATCTGAGTATCATCTGTATGACTAATACATTCTTTTAATGTCTTTTCCACATTCCATTGCTAAGAGAATTTAAAAAACATGAAGTTATTCAAATCATGTTCAATATTCTGTGGTTCAGACGAGGAACCCTGATTAAGAAAATCTGGTTTACACATTATTTCTTGGGCTTCAGATTCTAGTTGTTAAAAATCTGTCAAAACTTGCGCCAGTAATGAGCCAATCATCCAGTACAAAGGCATGCTAGGAGCAAAGCCAGACTGAACCAAGAGAAGGTATTAGGAAACCAGCAGGGATCTGAGGGGGCAGAGGAGGTTGGAGGGAGAGAAAGAAAGGCTGAGTTGTAATCCTGGAGACAAGGTCCTATTAGCAAAGAGGCCTAGGGAACATTCACTCCAATTTAGAAGAGAAAACAAAGTCCAGAGGAAACCCACAGTCTCTGGCACATGGAAAATAACAATTTTTAAATGAATCTACACATAGATAGAAGAATGCAAACCAGGGAGTGGGGAGGGAAGATATTAAGCTGTCATTCTGAGATTTCCACACAGTGTGGAATTAGAAAATGAAGAGTAGCAGATGCAAGCAGGAAGCACTCTCTACCAATCTCCCATGATGACCAGTGCTCTGGGGAGATGGAGACACAATGGAGAGTCAAGATCTTTGGGCTCATGATGGCTCAGGAAGAGGGGTCACCATCTAAGAGTCCTTCAAAAGTGCTTGGAGCTCTTGTGTGAGGGCATAGGATGGACAGGAATATTTCTAAATTGTTTTGGTATCCAGCAAGGAAGCTGTTTACACAATAATTCATTGAGTTTGGGGAAGAGTTGAATCAACATGCAGATCCTAGAAACAATCAGAATGGTACTACTGCGGAATCAAGGGCAACCACAAACCAGTAGAAACATTCTCACCCTAAATCAAATTAAGGTATCTCTGAAATCCCTGCTTCTGCAGAAATCTAGCTACCTGGAAAGTTTCCTTTGACAACTGCTACTACCACTGACTACTTCTTGGAGTCCCTAATGGATGTCTAATCTAGGCTTCAAAACAAATCCAATCTGCTAGGATGTGGCTGATTGATCCAATGTTTCTTTCTCATCTGCCCAGCTGCCTTCAGGTTTATGTGATCTGCCATCCTCCAACATCCTGCCTTTTGTTCTAGGTGCATCCACTTCTAATTAACATTTCACCTTCTGCCTAATTCTGGTCTGCCCTGCAGGAGATCATGGCTGCTATGAAGAACAATCACAGTGCCAAGTACGTATGGTGTTAGGCAAAGATACCCTTTGACACTCTTAGGAGGAAATTAAAGGAATATTCTACCCTGCTGCGCATATTGGGCATTTCAGTAAAAATTGTTGTAAAAATTTACTGTTAAGAAAAACTGACTAGTGTTTCTTTGTTATTGTCTTTTTCTTTCTATTCTTTTTCTCGTGCCTTTTTCATCTGTCGTTTTTCTTTTACTGCCGTAAACTCACAAAGGAATAACAAAAATCCTCGTTTCCTCGCTTTCACCACAGTCAGAAGGTACCAGCATTTGTGTTTTTAAAAGTCTAAACTCTCCTTCAACTACCACTCCAGGAGAAAGTAGAGTTTTCATATTTCAGATCCATAAAGGTAGAAGAAGTCAGGAAGAGTAATGGAAGGTGATGTTTTGAACTGAAGAGAAGTGCCCCAATACCTAGGGTGGCTTCTCTGAGTTAAAAGAAGGCAGTGGCGACAATGAACTTGCAGTGTGCCCCCCTCCTACCCACACACAAGGGCAGCAGAACCTCTAAGAAATGGGCTTTATAATGGCTTGAGGCCTGACCACCTGGAAGCCTTCTTATTGTGAGCCCAGAGCCACCCATTTCCTACTGGAACAGACAACCCTAAACAATGAGCATCTCAAAAGAGTCAACGATGGATGGAAGGCCAAAGGACTTTTTTTCCCCCAATTTTCTGGGTTGGAAAAGTTCCTTGGTTGTTGTAAAGACTGGACACCCACCAAAACATAACTAAGTTTAAATATTCTACAAACCCTAATGAACAAGAACTGAGATTTATTTCACTTAGAAAAATATAGTGGTTTTTGCACACACAAGTGAAGCACAGAGATACAAATTACACAATTTCTTCAGTTTTTATTATCAAGCCTCTTTTTCTCTCAGCTACAACTGGGCCACGGATGGATCCAAAAACAAACAGAAAGCCATATTCAGAGCAGCCACTTCCCTCACACAACCACTGCTTGGCTGTCAGGCCAAGCTTATCTTCCTGGATCTCTGTCCCTGAGGATAAATTCTCTCCCACAAGATTCAACGATGTCTACTGCAAATAGGCCTCTGGTGTATCTGCCACATCAGTCAGCCAAACGTACAGATGGTTCTGAATTCCAGAGGTGAATGAATACGTGTGAGACTCAGGCCATCACGTTGGGGCTCAAAAGAAATTTGATGTCGAAAAAGTGAGAACCCCTGACATATTAGTAAATAGGCACCTTCAGGAGCTGACTGAATATTAATAGTCCATTAAATGTTGAAACGACCCCAAAATTTCACATTAAGAGTTTATTTCTTACTGCTCTGGGCTGAATGCATGTGTTCCCCCAAAACTGATAAGCTGAAATCCTAACCCCAAAGGTGATCTTGAGGTGGGATAGTTCCCTTGACCCCCTTCACAGGCAGGAACCGGAAGGACTCATTTCAGTCAGCCTGCCACTGGCCACTCCTCATGGGAGGGAGCGTGCAAGTGAGTGAGTGTGGGAACCAGAGTGAACAAATGCTGGAAGCATCCAGTCACTCTTCTCCGGTGGGAGCAGGCTCTATGCAGGCCCAGCAGCAGTGTCCAAGTGTTACTACCAGTCCTCTTTCAGCTCTGTCCTCTGGGGATGGCCAAGTGTCAACCAGCTCAGTGGAGGGTCAGGGTGGTAGCCCCTGCCCTCTCAGCACCCGGGTTCTTGTCGGGCGTCCAAGAAGAATCAGGTCACATGAACTGTTTGAAAGGTGATGAATACGGAAGACTTTATTGAGCGGAGGGTGGCTTTCAGCAGAAAGGGCTGGGAAGGTGATCTTTCCCTGAAGCCCAGCCATCTCTGGCCAGGCCCCTCTCTGAAGCTGCACCATCCAAAGTTAGACTCCAGCTGTAGTCTCCGACACTCAGTTACTTCTCTGCTCACTGCTCAGCTGCTCGATACAAACTGTGTGAATAACAAGCATCCCTGATGTTCAGCCACTTGTGTTACTCTGCCAGCTAATGTCTATAGGCACAGCATGGGGGCAAGGCAGGCCAAAAGGCAACATTTGGGTGGAAAAACAAGGTCAGCTGTTTTCATTTAGGGTCGCAGTTCCAGGTTAAGGGTGGGGTTTAGCTGGGAGCCCAGCCCTTCTGTATCAATAGTACTAGAAGCCTGGGCCTTTGGGCAGTGGTCACATACCCCACAGTCTAAGGATGGCTGGGTAGCTGCTGCCCTCTTCGGACAGGCATGTGTTCTCCACAGTCCCCACCAGTTCCTACTGCTTTGCTACACTGAAGGTGCCAGCAACCACTTATTGCACTTGCTCTGTACTATGGTCTGAATGTCTGTGTACCTTCAAAATTCATATGCAGAAATCTTCACCCTTAAGGTGATGGTGGCAGGAGGTTGGGACTTCAGAAAGCGATTAAGTCATGGGGGTATACCCCTCACAAATGGGATGAGTACCCTTATAAAAGAGGCCCAAGGGAGACTCCTCAGCCCTTCAGACATATGAGAACACAGAGAAAAGATTAATGTTGACTGGGCACAGTGGATCATGCCTGTAACTGCACATCAAGAGGCTGAGGGGGGAGGATTGTTTGAGGCAAGGAGTCCAAAATCAGCCTGGGCAACATAGCAAGACCCCTTCTCTACAGAAAAAAATTAAAAATTATCCAGGCAAGGTCATGCACACCTGTTGTCCCAGCTACTGGGAGACTTAGGTGAGAAGATCGCTTGAGCCTAGGAGTTCAAGGCCACAGTGAGCCAGGATTGCAGCACTGCACTGCAGCCTGGGCAACAGAGTAACCAGTAAGCAGGTCCTTACCAGACAACTATCCTGCAGGCCTTGACCTTGGACTTCCCAGCCTCCAAAACTGTGAGAAATGAATGTCTGCTGTTTATAAGCTACCCAGTCTATGATAATTTGTTTTAATAGCCTGAATAAACTAAGACACTAGCTCATGTAATAATTAAATGAGATAGCAGGAAGCTCTACTCCACATAGTCATTCAGGGATGCAGTTTCCTGCCATCTTGTGATAGAAGCATGTTCTAAGGCTTCATCTTCTTCTACATTAAGACAATGATAGGATCATGAAGAACTGCATATGAGAAGGTTCCATGGGCCAAGACTTGAAGTTGTGTGTAACACTTACCTCCAAATTCCATTGACATGAATTCAGGCACATCAAACACCACTGTACTGATCTGTTCTCACATTACTATAAGGAAATACCCAAGACTGGGTAATTTATAAAGGAAAGAGGTTTAATTGACTCACAGTTCCACATGGCTGGGGAGGCCTCAGGAAACTTACAATCATGGTGGAAGGTGAAGGGGAAGCAAGGCACCTTCGTCACAAGGTGGCAGGAAGAAGAATGACCAAAGGAGAAACTTGTCAAACATAAAAACATCAGATCTCATGAGAACTCACCCACTATCACAAGAGCAACATGGGGGAAACTGCCCCCATGATTCAGTCACCTCCACCCGTTCCCTCCCTTGACATATGACGATTATAGGGATCACAATTCAAGACGAGATTTTGGGTGGGGACACAGCAAAACCATATCACCCACCATCCTACCACCACCACTTATTGGCCACTGCAAAGAAATATGGAAAATGTGTGCCTAGAAATTAATGGAAATTAGTCTGGTAAGCAACTAACCTATCTCAAGTTCCAGCCACAGAACATCATAGCTCTTTCTCCCTGCTTACATTTCTTCACTCTCTTGGATTAAATGAGGTAATAACTGAGGAAATAACAAAACAAAGTATTAAATTCTGAGTACTTTCCAATGGCCTAAACAACTCATAGAGTCTTAATTCTTTTTGCGAAATTTAAATCCTGAAAATATTTAGTAGATCAATTTCTCATTCTAATAACTATTTCATAAAAAATTGGCTAATTTGTTCTGGTGGTTTTGATGACCAGGCAATGTAAAATACTGGAAATCTAATTTTTTGTTTCTCAGAAATGTACAAATACTGCCTCACTCCATACTTTTGCTAATCTGATGAGAGATTGGCATTTGAGCTTAAGAACCTCTCTAGATTGAGGCCAGTGCTTTGGGGCCTGGAGACTTGGCCACAGATCCGAAGGTTTTTTGGCGAGTTATAGCAATGGAACTGAATGTGCATGCCCTTGGGGTAGGAGTGTCCTCATCAGGGAAGCTACAGAGTTACCTCCTTCTCCTCATCTCAAAGACTATGAAGTGAGTCTTTGAGGCCAGACAGGTAATCTACTTGTCCTCCCTTTGGGAGTTCCAGAGACACACTAGGGCACATTTTCCTGCCAGACTGTTTAATACTCCATGCTGCACTGCCCTTTTACTAACTGCACACATCCCCGAGCTTACACCAGGAAATTCATTTAGGGAGGGTCTCAGATAAGACTTCTCTTAATATTCTGTGAATTTAGTCTATCTTAGCCTCTGGTTTCTAATAAGTGCCTTCTACTCTAAACAGATTTGAAATTATTCCATTTATCTCACTGTCAGCTTTTGTCCAAGATCCTGTTCAGTTACAGACTGCCAAACACGAGGTAAGAATAATTCAAAAGTTTCACAGACCTATAAAGGTGTTGAAGGATTAAGAAAAATTGACAAAAACCTCAAAGAAAAAAGAGTCAGAAAGATTTTCTCACATCATGGTCCCCTAAATTTCCGCATACCGTCAACTTAGCTGTTTTTTTTAACAATACAGATTCCTGAGCCTCACTGTTATGGTCTGAATGTTGCATCCCCCCAAATTCATATGTGGAAACTTTATCACCAATGCAATGATATTCGGAGGTGGGGAGTTTGGGAGGTGATCAGGTCATGAAGTCAGAACCCTTGTAAATGAGATTAATGCCTTCATAAAAGAGATCTAAGGGAGCATGTTTGCCCCTTTCATCATGTGAGGACACAAGTAAAAAGTGCTATCTCTGAATCAGGAAGCAGGCCCTCACTAGACACCAAATCTGCCAGTTTCTTGCTCTTAGACTTTCCAGCCTTCAGAACTGTGAGCAATAAGTTTCTCTTTTATATAAGCCACCCCTGTTTATTATCATGGCCCAAAAGGACCAAGACACCCACTAACCTATAAATTCACATTCTCTTAAGGATAGAGCTGGGATTCGGAATTTTTAAACAAATTCCCCAGGTGATTTTAATTCATATTAAAGCTGAGAATCATGAAAGAAAAGGTTAATTAGGTATCAAAAGAAGGTTGTGAGGGTCACTTGATGAACTATCTGTATCTTGAGAGAGAACATCTGGCACATGTTTGCGGAGGTTTGATGTCTGTATGTTATCATTACAATATGAGCAGCATATGGATGACTACGAAGAGAAAGAGGGAGGTGCTCCTTCCTCCTGCGTCAACCTGTCATCTCAGGGAAAGCCTGATGTCCTGATAGGTAACCCATAAATAGTGAGCTGGGTGATTCACTTAAGCATATCCTGAAGGACACCATGCCCTATCCCTGCTTCATACATAGAAGATTAGAGAGAGGGAGAAGAGGATATGAGGGGACAACTGCCTCTCTCTTAACATTTCCCTGAGAGTGAAGGGAAGAAGAATATTGAACTTGTCCTTCCTTCTTCAAAGACTTGACCCAAGAGACTCTCTCATAAAGTTTGAGGAGATTTCAGTTATCTGTTGCTATGTAACAAACCACCCCCAAACAAAGTGGCTCAAAATAACAATGTTATCTCCATGGTTCTATCAATTGACGGTGTTCAGTCGGATGGCCTTATCTGGTATTTTTCATGTAGTATCAGTCAGGTGGCAGCTGGATTTGGAGATCACTGAAGGTTCCTGGGCCAGGCATGTAAAATGGCACGCTCATATGACTAGGAATTGATGCTGAGTGTCAGCCTGGAGCTCAGCTGGGGTAGTCAAGCACAGCACATGTATGTGGCCTCTCCATTTGGCTTGGGCTTCCTACAGCACTGGTTGGGGCATGGCAAGTCTGAAAAGGACTGATCCAAGAACAAGTCCTCTCGTGGACTAGTTTCATAAGTCCCAGAACATCCCTTCTAATTCATTCTGTTGGTTAAGCATGTTGCCTGGGCCAATCCAAATCCAAGAGAAGAAGAAACAGGCTCCTGTTCTCAATAGGGGGTGTGGTAAAGTCATATTGGAAAAGAACATTAAGGGTGAGAGATATTGTGGCTACAATCTTTTGAAAATATGATTTTCTACAGAATGTGGCTCTGAAATATGGTACAGAGATTGTTTTAGTTTTTCCACCAAGGGAACTTGGAAGAAAATGCAAAAGGCACTCAAGATTCTGAGGATGGGCTAATACAAATCCAAAAGGTGGTATAGAAAGTAGCAATGGGGGCCAGGTGTGGTGGCTCACTCCTGTAATCCCAGCACTTTGGGAGGCCAAGGTGGGCAGATCACAAGGTCAAGAAATCAAAACCATCCTGGCCAACATGGTGAAACCCTGTCTCTACTAAAAAATATATATATATTAGCTGGGCGTGGTGGCACATGCCACCTGAGGCTGAGGCAGGAGAATCACTTGAAACTGGAAGGCAGAGGTTGCAATGAGCCGAGATCGCGTCACTGAACTCCAGCCTGGGCAATAAGAGCGAAACTCCGTCTCAAAAAAAAAAAAAAAAAGAAAGAAAGAAAGAAAAAAAAGAAAAAGGAAGTGACACTGGGGGAGTTCTGAGGGGCCAGCCAAAACTTCCACCCAACATCACCTCCCTGTGGTTCATTGTGCCTTGGAATTATAGCAGAGGGAACAAAGGCTGGAACCATGCATTGCCTGTAAGAATTTCCCAGGGGCGAGGGTTGAGGGCTGCAGAAGGCCACTCTGCAGACCTCTTACATGAAGTGAATGGACACCACAACCACACACACACATACCCCATTCTGACAGCAAAGACCAACACAAAAGGCCCTCCTCCACCTCTCCTTTCCACCCAGGCTTGGGATGCACTGAGTATTGCTCAGAGCATGCACAGGCATTACGGCAAGAACAAGAGGGAGTGACTGAGAGGGAAAGATCAAACCTTCCCTTCTTCTCTACCATGTTCCTTGAAGCTGAGCTGAAGACCATTATGGGGGCTAGTGATTCTTGAATGTGACTGAATATTTACTCCACATGAGACTTGAGAGTGTAATTACCAGATTATAATGCAAATCACTAGTCAGAACTGAATTTATCAGCAGAGGCTGAGACTTCTTAATGGTGTTTTATACCTTTGCCTCTTTCCGTACCTCTTTCCCATTCAGAAGTCCCTGGAAAATGTTAGGAACTTGAAAAATTAAGACAGCAGCTTAAAAATAATCTATTCCATGTTTGGACATTACTAAGATGCTCAGATTGCTCCTGCTAACTTTCTGTATGTAAATACTTTTTTGAAATAAAGCATTTGACTCACCTTCCACTGGAGAAATTCTGAGAGTAAAACCTAACAGTTGCACCAGAAGTGGTTCTTTGGCAAAAAGTAGGTTAAGTATGGGGTGTTTTGGTTCAATAGAAATACCTATTTTTATCCTGGCAATAGAGCTGTGTAATCATTTATAAATGTCCGTCCTTGTCACTAGTCTGTAAGATCCCTGAGGACAGGGACCAAGTCTGCTTTGCCCATTACTGATTGCATCTCTAGCACTTAACTTGGTACCTCTCACCAGGAAGGTATTCAGGGGAGGTTTGTTAAATGAATAATTAAATTAGGTTGATGAGTCAAAGAAGCCCAGAACTCTAGTAGTAGAAGAGACTTTTGAGATCATTTAGTTCAACCTTGATCTTCTATGTTGTGATTCTGAGATCCAAAGACAATAAAGAACCTACTCACCACAAAGAAGTATGTCAGTGGCAGAGCAAGAAGTAATACTCAGGTCTCTTGTTTCTGAATGCAGGGATTTCCCATACATACTGTGTTTTCTTCTCTACGCCACAGTACAGCAGGAGAGCTGAGCACTAACCGGACAGATTGAATCTGGTTCTGTCTCCAAGGCAGTATCAATATTTCCTTGCTTTTCCCCTCTCCCCTTAAAGTCACATCACTTAACTAAATTAAAAGAGGAAGCTCATAAGTAGAATAGAATGTTCACAAAAACTAAACCCATCTAGAAGGAAAGAATGAGGGTGGAAAGGGGGCTCTTGTCTGACCTGATCAAGCAATAAGTATAGGGTACACCAAAGAATCAAACATATCACCTCAGTGAACAAACCTTTGCTTGTTTATTCATTCAACAATATTTACTGAGCATCTACATTGTGACAGACACTGTTTTAGGAACTAGAAAGAAGTAACAAATAAGACAAAGTCCTTTCCCACAGGTAGAGTATATTCTAGTTCGGGAGGCAGAAATAAACAACTACATGAACAGGAGAATTTCTGAGAGTTATGAGTAATTGGAAGTAAATAAATGTTATGCTGGGATATGGGATAACTGCTGGGAGAGGGTCTCCTTTGGAACAGATGATCAGGAAAGCTTCGCAAAGGCAGTAACATTTTATTTGGAATCTACAACGAGAAGGAGCTTGCTATGCTAAGCACTAAGGAAATATCATTCCAGAGCCCAAGGGAACAACAAATACTAAGGTTCAGAGGCAATAAGAATTTGAAGGAAGTGGAGAAGGAAATCAAGGCGGAGGAAACAGCTTGAGGAAAAACAAAATAATAAAATAATATAAAATTTGTACTTTTTTTTAATAACGAAATTTTAGAAGTATGAAACTACATGGCATGTTTGGAAACAAGTAATTCAAATATATGCATGGGAATGAGGTCGGAAACCAAGGCTGGGAGGCTGTAAAGAACATTTGAAATTCTAGATTTTATTCTTCAGACGACAGGAAATCAAAAGAAATGTTGAAATGGATGAATGCAGGAAATGGATTGAAGTGTAAAGAGGCAGGGAGTTCAGATAAAAAACACTGCCGGCTGGGCGCGGTGGCTAACGCCTGTAATCCTAGTACTTTGGGAGGCCCGGGGGGAACACAAGGTCAGGAGTTTGAGACCATCCTGGCCAACATAGTGAAACCCCATTTCTACTAAAAATACAAAAATTAGCTGGGCGTGGTGGCAGGTGCCTGTGATGGCAGCTACTCAGGAGGCTGAGGCAGGAGAATCGTTTGAACCAGGGAGACAGGGGTTGCAGTGAGCCGAGATCATGCCATTGCACTCCAGCCTGGGCGACAGGGCGAGACTCCATCTCAAAAAAAAAGAAAAAAAGCCATGGTCCACTTAATATTGGAGGCAGAATCAGCATAGTGGTATTGGTCATAGAAAGGAATAGAGAGAATTAAGAGAGAGTCAGAGGTGGAAGCATAATGTGTGAAGTGACCAATTAGATACAGGAGTTGAGATAGGGAAGGAGTCAGAAAACTTTATAGTTTCCAAATTTGGCAATGGGGAAATGGAAGTACCTATAGCCAACATCTGGGGGAGCAATTGTGTGAGATGAGTTCAAGTGAGGTGGTACCTGGAGGTTAGACATCTTGGGATATTAGAGAGGGGTGTCTAGCCAACTATTCAGAGTTGAAGTCTAGTCTTGAGAAGGACGAGGTAAAGATGTAGATTCGGAAGTCCTCGGCATATAGAGGGGAGTTGAATCCATGGGGGAGAATGATGTTAACTCAGAAGATGAAAGGGGCTTGAAGAAACAGACAAGATGCTATGAAAGATATGCAGAAGAGAACTTTAGGGGATGATTTCATTTAAATGGTGAGAGGACAAAAAAGAACCATCAAAGGATGCTGAAGATGGGTACAGAGTGGTAGGGGGGAAATTAGAAGAGAGTATTATATGGGACATGATTGAATGAGGGAAGAAGCAATGAGTCAAGAATGTCAAAAATATTGTCAAGAGGAGAGGAGACTGTAGTTGGAGTTGTGTAATTATTATTTCTGTGGACCAAGTAAATCTTATTCAGGAAGATAGGGCTACATTGCTATTCTGAAAATAAGTATAAATTGTGCTAGTCAAAGCACATAGTTTTCTGCTCCAATAAAATCTTTGCCAGCTGTCAAATACCAGTCACTTTAAAACATAATAAAGACCTATTTCACAGTGAGAAGTATTCCTTTTCCCCCCAGACTCCATGCAAATTATGGATAAAGAATGTAGCAATTTAATAAATCACTGTACTTTTGAACTTAGCCATAAGAAGAATCTACCAGAAGTGTGATTTAGAAGAAAAACTATAAAAAATATTCTACTTATTGTTGAACTGAATCAAGGCTTTTATGGAAATAAATGTGATGGTAGTTTATCAAAAAGAAGGTACTTGGAACAGAATACAAATAAAACAGAATAAAGTAGTGTTATTTAGCTTCTAAACATTGTCACTTGAATAGACCATTGTTTATGGATTTTTAATTATAAGTTGCAATTTGAGTTCAATCAAAATTAATACCTATCACAAGAATGATTTCATTTTTGTCTCCTCTGCATAATTACCAAATTCATATAATATCTTGCATAGAGCATTGTCATGAAGGTCAGACCATCCTCTTTCAAAACACTTTGTTTTCCTTGGAATCTCTCTATATCAACCACCTCAGAGAATCTCTGTTAATGTCATTATAGAGAAATAGAAAATAAAGTCTGCCATGTTATTAACATGCCATTATTTTGCAAAAGAGAAAAGCTTAATAGAAA
This sequence comes from Macaca mulatta, assembly GCF_049350105.2. NCBI lineage: Eukaryota > Metazoa > Chordata > Mammalia > Primates > Cercopithecidae > Macaca > Macaca mulatta. The sequence continues at coordinate 18,855,655 of NC_133408.1, read as the reverse complement.
TTTAAATAAAAGAAGTAGGTGGGGATGGGAAGAAAAAACATATCAAAATGTGAAAATCAAGTAAGACAACTTGTTCAAATTCCAACAGTCCACAAAATACCACATTATACCTGTCTTATAAATTTTCTCTAAGCATGGAATAGCAAATTAAATCACCACATTTCTGTGATTTAAGATCTTTGGATTTGATTTGAATAGCTGTGTTTCTGAAGTTGCTTCATTACATTTTTTCCTATAGAGGTAAAGCTTTTATTTTCAGAATTATTCACACCGTATTTTTAGTCCCCTAAGATCTTAAAATGCAAACAGTGGTTGCTGACTTTATTAAAACATAAGAAAAGTTAGGTAATATTTATGATACTGTTGATCACCTACCCAACAGTATTTCTTCCCTCCTTCCTTTCAGAGTGTTGATTTTATTTAGGCATTCACTTTCCCCTCTTCACTGGGGAAATCCTGATTAGCTAAGCCAATCTTGGGCATGTCATTGCCCAGGAAACCAACACCAGGATGAACCTATGACCTAAGTTGACCCAATCAGATTGGAAAGAAGGGCTTATAGTTTCTTCCTTTTCTTTCTTTTTTCCTTTTTTTCTCTCTTCCTTCCTCCCTCCCTCCCTCCCTCCCTTCCTTCTTTTCTATCTTTCTTTCCTGCTGGACATGAACAAAGAAGCATGAAGTCCCAGCTGTCACAGACAGTCATCTTGCTTCTATGAGGGGAACACATTTTAGAATTAAAAATGGCAAAGCAGAGATATAGAAATAAACTAAATTCTTGAGGACTCCATTAAGCTGTTGTTCATTCCACCTGAAACCCACTTTACCCTTGAGACTACTAGAAATAAAAGAAAATAAAAAACATTATTGTTTATTTTCATTTGAGTTGAGGTTTTCTGCTATTGACAGCCGAAAGAATCTCAAGTGACAGAATAATTTACCTAAACTCTTAAAAATAGCATTATATATTCACTTTATCTTTTCCTCGCAATTTCGACTGGTGTACTTCTAATATATTTGTGATCATTCAGGCACACTAATGCCAAATTATGTACCAAATATAATCTAGCCAAGTTATGACTAAAACTTCTAGGGCCCAAGATACAGATCACATACGACAGTCCTTCAAGATATTCCATGCCCTTATGGTACTGACTGTATATTTTTAATCTCCCAATCAAGGAGATCCAACATTCATAGCACCCCATATCCCTCCATTTTGCCACATTCCTCTAGTATCACCACAATTATTCTCTCACCTGAATGCTCTTCCAGCTGGTTTCCCTGCTGTGGCTTCTAAAATATATACTTCCCATAGAAGCCAGAATAGCCTTCTTAAAACATAAACCAGATTATACCGATACAAGAGACCATAGCGTTTATTTCCCAGTCTTGAAGGGATGAAGTGAAAAAATCAGCAGAAACCAGGAGATGGCCAAGAAAGTGATCCCTAACTATCCTCATTGCTCATTAGCATAACACGCTCCCACCAGTGCCAGGACGGTTTACAAACGCCAGGCAATTACCTGGAAGTTACTGACCCTTTCTGTGGCATTGACCCAAAAGTTACTGTTCCTTTCCTAGAAAGTTCTAAATAACCCACCCCTCAATTTGCATTAACCCTCCCCTTAATTTGCATGTGATTGAAAGTAGGTGTGAGTATAAAGAGAGTATAAAATATAAATCACCCATACTAAAATTGCTTCTCGGTCAACTAAGTATCACTTCTGTGCAACATTTCTTAACATCTTACAAGTTTCTTGTTTGTCTACTGTCTCAGCTGCCCACAAGAATAAATAAATGAAAGCATTCCTGCTTCCATAGAAATCTTGGACCCTTGATACAAGCACTGATTTGTGTTTAGTTCATTGGACTATAAAGAGTTTTAAAATCTCAACTGTCACCTGGACTAGGTCTAATGCATGTACTAGCAACAAAATCAGATATTATTGGGAAATTATGTAAGCCTAAATGATCATGAAAAATGTATCTGGCTCTATGATGAGCAAAAGAAAAAACTATAAACCATAAACTATCTTATTTTTATCTCTTGAAGTCATTAGCTTTAAGTCAAAAAGACTAATGAAATAAAACAACTTCAAACGCTAACCTACATGCAAACTGTGTTTACCAACTGGAATTATTGTTGACCAATGGTATTTGAAAGTCACTAACAAAAATGATGTGACAGTTCTCAAATGAGCAGAAAGTACAGCAACCATGAAGAGGAAGAGCTGATAAAACTCTGAGAAAACATGTGGATTTGAGTCACAGAAAATTGCACTGGTCTCACTGTCTTCTTGAAGGTCAATCAGAACAGATTCGTACAGTGAAAGAGCATTTAGTAAGTTATGGGTCATGGGCCATATCCTTGCAGGTCACTAGTTTATTAATTTCAAAAACAGCACAGTGTTTTGTGCAACTAAGTACACTGTCCACCTGCACAGACTCTAAAAAATGTTTAGGTCCACTAATAGCTTTCATGGTTATCTCCAGCATTTTCTTTCTTTCTCTGCTTAGTTACTCACTTTGGAAGGGAAGGAGACCGAAGGATAACCTCTGACAAGTAGTATCGTTATTTTTGCTGGTAGAAAGGCACAAAAGTCAGAGATTCATAAGGCTATTTTTTCACCAGCACCCCAAGTTAAAGAAAGAATAAGAATTGTTTCTGAGCAGATGTTCTCTCCAGTGGAACTTGCCAGAACAAAGTTTCTACTGTTAAGAAAAAAATAAAACACACATTTTAATGTATTTCTCTTAACGTCTCATTTTCAGTGCTGTCCAAACAAAAACCTGGCTACAGGTTCAGACTTACTGAAACAAGTCAATGAAATCTGCTTGGAATTCATCGTTTTACCATAAAGCGCCCGATTTTAGAAAAATGGTTCTGCACATTAGGTTAATACATTAAGTTAGTTGTTTTCTGCAATAGGATTATTGTAGATACCTAAAAACAGAAGTTTGGCAGCCTAGAATTCCTTACACCAAGGGTACGAAATGCTGAATATAAAATCCAATTTCCATCTGCTTACTTGAATATCTATTTTGACCAGGTATGTAAAATACATGTACTTGCTGAAAATGCTGTCTTTTACGCTCACCACTCACTTCATGCTGCTTAAATATTCATCTTTTTTTTTTTTTTTTTTTTTTTTGAGACGGAGTCTCACTGTGTCTCCCAGGCTGGAGTGCAGTGGCGTGATCTCGGCTCACTGCAAGCTCCGCCTCCCGGGTTCACGCCATTCTCCCGCCTCAGCCTCCCAAGTAGCTGAGACTACAGGCGCCCGCCACCACGCCCGGCTAGTTTTTTGTATTTTTAGTAGAGACGGGGTTTCACCATGTTAGCCAGGATAGTCTCGATCTCCTGACCTCGTGATCCACCCGCCTCAGCCTCCCAGAGTGCTGGGATTACAGGCTTGAGCCACCGCGCCCGGCCTTAAATATTCATCTTTAATGAACTCGCCTGGAAACTAATTCACTTTGAAAGCAAATATTTACCAAAAAATTTTGAGGCCAATAGATGAGTATTATAGAAAAATTACATGTGCTCTCAAGGCACATTTTGAGCCTAATATACCTTTAAAATACCTCTCTTTTTCTATTAAAATATTATGACAAGATGTTCTACTGTTGGAAAACACCCCAGTCTCCTCCTCTATTTGTCTATTCTATTTTTCACCAATTTCAATGAATACAATAAGTTTTTTATTTTGAATTTGTTTTGAACAAACTGGTATAGGGCAAAAAATGAGCAAATGAAAACTATGTGGTTAGCTGCCTGAGGCAATTGCTTGTAACTGTGATAGTGTCTAACTGCATAAAAATTTGCTATGAATAAGAAAAAAATAAATCTGACTCTAAGTAGTTTTAAAAATCCATTTGAATTCATCAAGGAGAATAGGAAATATATTTTCTTTTCCAAATCCATCTCAATTGAATTAAAAACTCTTTGAGGGCAGGAAGCAGCTCAGACTGGTGGGTAGAACCTTGGAAATTTGAAATCAGACCAATCAGGATAGTAGCCCAGGTATTTAAACCACTGTGTGACCTCTGCCAGGTTTCTTATTCTCTCTAGGCTTGAATTTCCCGACTGTAAGATAAGGATAATAATATCTACTTCATAGGATTGGGGTGTGAATTAAAGATCTGAGCATCTGACTCATGGTATGCTCCAAGTCGGTATTAGCTCTCTGATACTTCCCAAAACACCCAGCTCAGGTATTTACATACTGGATACTCAATGACTGTTTCTGGAATGAAATAAAATTAAACGCTATTTCCACTCTATAAAATACCTGCATTTATATAAGAAATAATCACAATTAATAGGACTTTTGCCAACTTTTTATTCTTCTAAACTTGAGATAGGTTCTACTTTCTCATTTGTACATATCCTATCTTACTCCTCACCCCTAAACCAAAATGTAAAATTTGTGCATGATTAGAATCTGCTTAAATGTATGAAAAGTCACACTTTAAATATCCAAACTTTTCCTGAGTTTTGTCAGGAAAATAAAGTCAAAATCAACATTATGAGAAAAATGAATTAAATATACAAATTCAGGCTACACAAACAGAAGATGGAGCAATGAAGGTTTAGAAGATGGTGGCCAAGGTATCTCTTAACGAGGAGGGAAAAGCAATTTATCTCTGGAAAGTTCAAGAAACTGACACAACCCAAGAAGTGGATCTTGTGGAAAATTCTAGAAACCATGTCCTTTGCCACAACCTAGAGAAAACATGGTCTGGGGAAGTCCAAGAAAGTACCAGAACCACTAACAGCTTGTGGAGAGGTCTGAAAATCAGCTGCACCTAACAATCAGGACAGTCCCAGGATAACAGCTTCCACTTCATTTGCACCTTCCAAATCCCACTAAGGTCCCTCTTGTGGGTGAATTCTAACCCAGCACCACTTAGGAATAAGAACATAGGGAAATATAGTCCTCAGCCTTAGACAGGGCTCTTGGTGGTGGTGCCACATTGAAAACAACCAACCTAGCACAATCCATGCAATACCTTTGTTAACCCATTGACTCAGCATCCATCTTACTACTAAAATCATCTTTAATTTCTACATAAAGACAATGACAACATCAGGCCTCCACCTAAACTAATGCAACCTATCATTTACACAACCAAAGACATACTAATCATCTGCCTCAACAAGGAGGCAAAGAGTCCACATGCCACTGTTAATTCTTTCTAAATACAAAGCAAGATAAGCCCATCAACCAAAGGCAATATAGTACAAGGACTTAAGTGTCAAAAAGACCAAGGGTCAAATCTTAGCTCTTTTACTTGACCATTGTGTAACTTTGATAAATTACATAACTCTCTGATCCTTCATTTCTTCAAGAGAAAAATGAAAAAACCCTACCTTCTAAGACCACTGTAAACACTTACAATAATATTTGTGACAATTCTGTTTCATAGTAAGTGCTCAACAAGTATTAACCTTTATCAATATCTATTTTAAGTGGCATGCGTAGAGTAACATTTCTTGCTGATCATTTTTGGTCATGTAGTATATTACATTCATGTTTTCTCAACATTATATTAAACTATTTTCATACACAACTATGTATGTTTTTCTATTGCATACACTTCCTAAAACAAACATCAGCTGAAATTTCCTAATTTAAATGACCAATTTCTTGATCCTGCTTAGGTAAACAGATCTGTATAAAGATACAAAAGAGTGATTAAACAGTCAAGCGTTAGCAGCAAACCCTAAAAAAAAGAAAGGTCAAAGAACTGAATTATATACAAGTTACCTGATCGGCTCCTAAATAATAGAAAATTTACTGTTTATCCAAAAGGACAGCAGTCCTATTTACCTAAATTATGACAAGAGTGACTTCAGACAGGAATTAGCTTTCGCTTCTACAAAGATCTAACCCATGAGTTTGTAACTTTAATACTCTGACTTCACGTCAAAGGAGAAAAATCTCAACTCAATTATCCTACCAGAAAACACAAATTGGTTGACACTGGCAGACTACAACACCACCATGAAAATTGTAACTGCAGAGAAAAGACAAAACAAAAAAGCCTCTGGAAGTCAGAATACTTAAGATGCATCTCTTCATAACTTGGAAGATTATTCTTTTTTCGGACAAAGCATACTGGAGTTTTTTAAATGTCTGTACTTCAACTCATCCATACTTATGATATAATACCCAAAAAGCAGCCAGCAACCCAAACCTTTAAGACTGCCAACCGGGAAAAATAACTTAGCACAACAATGATCTTTTTTAACCATAAATAATGTTATCTTGGGCCAAGCTTTCTAGATAGACTTGGATTGAAACAGCTCTTTACCCTGGGGCTACTAACTATATAACATGGATATTGAGAGGAAAAGGGCAAAAAGAAAAAATGCAGATGAATAAAATTAATTCTTAAAATACCTGAAATGTTGAATAAATGGGGACATGGACTTCTTGAATGGTAGTTCTGTAAATTAAGACAAGTCATTTCTTGCTATGTGTGCAAAAATCCTAGAAGTTGTGGGATGCTTAAAATTATGTTTATGACTCCAAAACTCAAGTGTGCATGCCTAACATAGGTTGTAGGGACAGATCTCAACTAATCTCTGTACAGCATTTGGCTGTAACATCAAAATAATAGGACCTAAAAGAAAAACAACATTAAAGGACTACTATCCAAAATCCAAACAACTTTGTAACTAGAGTACTAATAAAAGAATAACTGGAGCCTCTGGAGTTCCAGTAGCTCAGTTTGGTTACAGGCTACTTCAAAGGATATTTAAAATGCCGGAAACCAATACAGTGGGGAAGTTGGCTTGAGGGCCCTGAGAAAATGCACAGAATAGAGTTCTGATTCAGTGGGGCTCCTGATGAGGTAGCAGAGGAATAAATACAACCCGCTTCAAGTTAAGCTGAAGCCTAAGTACCCATTTTAAATTGCCCTAAAATAGAGCTGAAAGGTCTTCTGCCTGTGCAACTGCCATGTTGAAGACCTTTGTTCTGCCTGCAGAAGGTTGTAATCCAGTCCTGCTATTCTGACTCCTTTTGACTAAAAACAAATGACATGGAAACCAACACAGCTTCCATGTTATACTGGCATGATTTTAATGTCACATATTTACCAATCTCATATGAGCTATTTGCCTAAGATTCAGTTAGACTTTAAGAAAGCGTATTATATCATTGACTTGTCCCAAGCTCATGACTCACAAAAACCTCTTGTCCTTTTCGTGTAAATTAATGTTAAGGCACATCTTGTCTGCTGCATACTTGTGCAGTGGATCTTTAGATTCATTGTGGCGCTTTAGGTTAACTGCTATTACATTTCATCTTGTTAAACCTGGTCACTTATTTTACCTGAGTCTGATCTCGATTCTGCCCTCCAATATATTAGCTAAAGTTCCAAAGTCCATGTTACCTCTTTATTTCCCAAGCCCGCCAACAGTGTTGAGTAGGTATAATCTCAAACATTTGCTGCATGTAACCAGCTACTTCCTGAGAGTCACAAATATTGATTGCTTTTCTTAGATACAAACTATCATTCAAAACTTCATAAATTCTCCTGAGTATATTACCATGCTGACATTTTTCTTTTTGTCCACAAAGATAATGCTCTGTATAACATAACAGACTAATGTATCTGTCTGATAAATCAGTTTCTGATATACATTTTCCTAATCAATCAGCCTAGAAGCTTTATTCAATAAAGAAATTTGGAAAATGTGAAAAGCCTTGTTCTATGTGATTTAATAATAACTCACTGCAAGCGCTTCAGCTTTCTCAAAGAGTTCAAAAGATACCTTTTAATTAATCTGTTAGAGCATTTTGTTCCAAACGGACAATCAAGTTCATCAATCTGCATCAAAATATTTTTATTAATTCAGAATTTTGATAACATTTTGGCAGCATTTGCCCATTTCTCATTTTTCAGCACCTTTATCTTCATCCCAGGCATTTTAAAAGTGACAAAAGAAGTGAAGAAGCTCATTGCTACATTTTCTGTTCAAGAGGAAAGGTAGAAACCAAAGAGAACTATTTGAGTATGGAATTCCCTTCCATATTCATACACCCTGGATTCAACATTGCAATATAATGAAAAATTAAAATGGATTGGACTTGAAGATTTGAGGTATATTTCTAACAAAAGAGAAATAGGTAATGAGACATCTCATGCTTAGCCCATAGGATGGCATTATTTTTCACAATCCACTAACCAAATATCTCCATATCGGATAAGGTAAGTCCTCTCACCTAGTTATTCATCTTCAGTATTGCCTGGGCTATCTTTGATCTCTTGCCTTTCGCACAAATTTTAGAGTTATCCTAACAATATAGTTACCCACACATATGTGCAAGCACATAAAGAAGTGATAGAATTTTGATTGGGATGGCACTGAACCTAATCAATTTGGGAAGAATTGAAATATTGAAGAGATTATAGCTTTCTATTTATTAGATCCTTTTTAAATTTTTCTCAATGATGGGTTGTAGTTTCCTGTATGGAGGTCTTGCACAACTTTTAATAGACTTATTCCTGGTATTCAATATTTTATATTATTGTTCATGGCATTATTCTTAACTTTTACTCTTTCGTTTGTTTTTTCCAGAGTGTAAAATAAAACCGATTAAGCTGAAATACAATGACTTTGCTAAACTTAAAAATCAATTCTCATAATTTATCATTTGATTTTTGGATTTTTCTACCTAAAACTTAGTATCATCTATAAATAATTATAATTTTGTTAATCTTTATAGCTTTTACTTCTTTTCACTGCCTTCTGGAAATAAAAACTTCCACTAACATGTTGAACAGTAAATTGGGCAAGCTTTACTTGTGCCTAATCTCAAAGGCAAAGTTCTTACTATTTTACTTTTATATAAAATGTTAGCTGGTGGATTTGGGATAACTATTGTTTATCAGATTGTGGATTTTTTCTATATAAACTTCTATCTATACTAAGAATTTTTAATCATAAATTTTCTCAAATTATTTTATATATTTATAATATTTTTGTTTTTGTTCTTTTAATGTGATGCACTACATTGGTTTATGATCAAATTTTAAACTAATCTCGCATTCCTAGAACATAAAAAAACCGTGGTGTAATATATTGTTAGATTTGGTTAGGGATTATTTTGTTTAGGAGTTTTGGACCGTTGTTAACATGTGAGATTGTCCTGTAATTTTTCTTCTTTTGTCTAGTTTTAAAATCAAGGTTTGGAGAACATCATAAAATGAGATGGCCAATTGTTCCCCTATTACTATTTTTTGAAAGAATTTGTAAATGATTGCCATTAAGTCTTAACAGAACTCAATAGTGAAGCTATGTGAGCCTGAAGTTATCTTTGAACAAAGTATTTAAATATGAACCAATTATTTAATACTTAAAGAACCATTTATATACTCTACCTTTTTAGGGCCAGTTTGGTAAATTTTTTTCTAGAAATAGGTTCATTTCTTCTAAATTTCCAAGTTTATTGGACTTGGGTTGTTAAAAATGTCTTATCTTTCTCATCTCTATCAGTTCTATGGTTATTTACTGACATGACGTGTGCCTTCTCTATTTTTTCCTCATCTTTCTTCCCAGGAGCTTACCAACTTTATTAATCCTTCAAAATAACTAATTATTGGCTTTGTCTTTTCTTCTATCTTTGATGTCTAATTAATGTTATCTTTCTGATTTTCTTCAGTTTCTACCATCTTTGTATTTCACTTTCTGTTCTTTTTCTAACTTATTGAGATGGACACATAAATTTCTTTTCTGAAATATTTAGTTAAGGCTCTAAATGTTCCTCTAAGGACAACTTTATTTATAACTACTTTATTTATGCAATATTTCAGAATAATTTTATCATCATATCATTAATTTTTAAATATATGGGATTTTAACTGCACTGTGACCAGAGAAGCTATACTTTTCAATTTTGTGATTATGCTAATGACTAAGAGTGTTGGGTTTGCTGACCTTGTCTTAACATCAACAATGACAACAACATATATATGTATGCAAACATATATATGTAAATATATATATATATTCTCTTTTCTTGAGGAAGGTCATCCTGAGTCTCTTCTGTTTCATTTCCTGGTTCTAACGAAGTTGTTTTACTCATGATTCCCCTCCACTTTGAGAACTCCTCGTTCCTCTGGCCCAGCACTGTCTGATGGAACTTTATGTGATGACAGAAATGTTCTGTATCTCCACTGTCCAATACAGTAGCCAGTAGTCACGTGTGGCTATTGAGTGCTTGAAATGTGATTAGTGTAACTGATAAACAGTTTTTATATTTGAGTTATGTTTAATTAACTAAATTTATATCTAAGCAACCAAAGTGAGTAGAAGCTACCATATTGAACAGCACAAGTGGAATCAACCCATTCTTTCTCTGTTAGTTAGGATGCAGTCAGAAAGAAGCTATTTGAACAGAAAGAAAGGAACATAAATAGTCGTTAACTAAGTATATGTTTTGTTAACTAGAGAAAAAGGGAGAATCTAAGGCATCACAGAAGTAGAAACTAGGGGAAGCAACTATCATCTCTAGAGCTGAGGGAAGAAAATAAAGAGTCCGGAATATTAAACTTAGAAGCTTAGGGAAGAGGCCCACGAAGCTGGAGCAGACCTCTGAAAGGGAAATGAGGGTGGGCAGGAGAGGGTCACACTCATATGTGTAAACTGTACACTACAACCTGTATTCAGTTGTCACATCCTGAAAGAATTGCTGCTGCCAAGCTGAAGGAATGTTGCTGATGCCCCACTGATAGCCTTTTACTCTCACAGGAACCAAGTGGAAGGAGCTGGTTTGTCATCTGCCTCCAGTCTTGCTGCCTCCCTCTTTCCCCCTCCCCCCTCCACTGGCTGAGTCTAACAGGAAGCATTTCACAAAGCAAAAAGGTGACTTTCAGAGTACAGGCCCAGGCACCGTGAAGCCAATCACAGAAGGGTGTGTTCAAAGTTAAGAACCAAAAACCAACTGATATGGTTTGACTGTGTCCCCACCCAAATCTCATCTTGAATTGTAGTTCCCATAATTCCCATGTGTCGTGGGAGGGACCCAGTGGGAGGTAATTGGATTGTGGAGATGGTTACTCCCACGCTGCTGTTCTCACAATAGTGAGTGGCTTCTCATGAGATCTGATGATTTTATAAGGGGCTTTTCCCTGTTTTTCTTAGCACTTCTCCTTCTTGCCATCATGTGAAGAAGGACGTGCTTGCTACCCTTCCACCATGACTGTAAGTTTCCTGTGGCCTCCCCAGCCTTGAAGAACTGTGAGTCAATTAAACCTCTTTGCTTTATAAATTACCCAGTCTTAGGTGTGTCTTTATTAGCAGCATGAGAATGGACTGATACACCGACATACACTCTTATCTGTTTTTCCATTCTCCTCTCCTCTCTTGCTTTCCCCAAGCCCAATCTTACTTGCTCCCTAAGAGAAAAAACATACCTCTGAGAACCTCCAGCACCTCCAGCACTGATCCACAGTTTCTTAGATCTTTGGTTCAACTTCAGTGGAAGATAAGGGAGAGAAATAATCTCTCAATGGATGAGTGAAAAAAAGAAGAGAATACACAAAGAATAATCTGATGTAAAGATATAACTCTACCATGCTGTTTTCATATTTTGATAAAGACACTGGAAGAAAGACATAATTTTCTACTAAAAGATAAATGAGCAAGTATAATGATAAGTGTAGTGAAGTCGCAGAAACAAGTAGGGACTGTGGAGGACACATGCCTGTCTAAAGAGGGCAGCAGCCAGCCAGCCAGCCTGGGACTGCAGTGCGGTAATGTGAATCCAGTGTTCCCAGATCTCCTAATTTTTTGAGAGATGCCAGAAATCTGGATTTTTATGTGAAAGCATCCAATTTCAAAATGTTGGCTCAGAAAAATTTTAAACATTGTACCAGCCAAATGAAACACTGCGATGGGCCAAATCCAGCCTGTGGGCCATGGTTTGGGACTTCTGCAGTGCAGCACGTGGACAAAAGGGGCTCTGCGGCAATGATGTATGGACCTCAAGTATCCCATCACATGACCCATCGGCAAGAACAGACTAGTTTAACATTAGGCGACAACCCTAGTTTTAATGCAACGTTGGTTACTTGGGATGGGTTTCTTGTTGTTGCTGTTTTTGTTGTTTCTCTCTGTCTTTTTTGTTATTGTCATTGATGACGTTAGGACAAAGTCCGTCTAACCTAGCATTGTCAGCCACTACCACGATCACTCACTTCAATGTGGAATTAGTTTAAAATGAACACATTGGAGGAAATAAACTGTATAAATGAAATATATAATCATTATTCTGAGGGTTTGGCATTTACGTCAAGAGAACGGGCATCTCTTTAGTTTGTAACAGCAAGAGTCCATCAGTGGGGCATGTAGTTGAATATGCAAACTGAAGGCAAACTGAAATAGACTAACATTGATATATATACATATATACGCATTGTACATATAGTATTCTCATATACAAAGCCTCATTGTCTTTGGTGGAAACTTTTGTACAGCTCTATTACAAAACAATAAAGTATATTGCAAAATAAAATGTGTAGACATTAAAACTGGAATTAGAAGTTTTATGATATGTGTTTATATCTGTCAAATCTTTTAGTAAGTTCTTTGATGCTTGATTCTTTCATTTGTTTGAGTATCAGAAAATATTTTTCCCATATGGAAGTTTTACACATATTCCTAAGCCACATGGAACAGACACTTTGACTCGCATGCAAAAGATTTGTGGTCTTTGCAAAGCCATTATAATTTCTCTTTTGGTACAATTGAAACCATAAACAAATATATGTACATGCATTGTATAAATTGTGTCATATGTTTCTGGATATCTTACTTGCTCTTATTCAAGAAAAATAAATCACTACATAGGTCCACACTTTAAAGGAGCAGTGGATTTTATCAAACACAATATTTCTCTTTCTTCTTTCTCTACCTTCACCCAACTCAAATTAGCACTTTATTTACACTACCATCAACCACCTGTACTACAGTTTATTCTTATAAAATAGGGATAGTGCAGAGTATTGAAAGCACGATGTTTTTCCTCCTAAAACTTTGCCTTTTAAAAAATATATATATTTTGTAAGCTAAAGAGAAAAGATCATCACTCTACTAGAATTCTAGCAGACCATACCTTCAGGTCCTTCTCTATATGTGCTACATTTGTAATAATTCCTGCATGCTTCAGTCTCTAACAATAATTATTTCACAGGTTGAAATGCTCAGAAAGGAAAATAAAGTAGACCTTTAGATTACAATAGCATTACCATATGATTAATAAATGCTAGTTTTTGATACTCAAGAGGGGTAGATTTTGTTCAGAAGATTACTTTGGTTTTAAAAATTAATATTTATTATAAGTTAAAAGTTTGTAAGACTAATTCATTCCTAAGCTTTTCAATTCAACTTACAAATCTTACTCCATTTATAGCTCCAGTTACTTTTAAAGAGGCTTATAGGCCAGGCACAGTGTCTCACGCCTGTAATCCCAACACTTTGGGGGGCCAAAGCGGGAGATTGCTTGAGCCTAGGAGTTCAGCATCAGCTTGGGCAACATGGTGAGTTCTCATCTCTACTAAACATTTAAAAAAAAATTAGCCAGGAGTGGTGGCATGCACCTATGGTCTCAGCTACTCAGGATCTCTTGAGTCTGGGAGGTTGAGGCTGTGGTGAGACGTCGTGATCTCATCACTGCACTCCAGCCTGGGTGACAGAGAGAGACCCTATTCCAAAAGTAAATAAATACAAACAAAAAGATTAATTTATAAACACATTTGAAAATTTAGTTATTTATATTTCTTTAAATATTTTAAGTTGCATTTATACATTTGGGTACTTCATTGTCCATTAAAAAAAAATAACCTTTCCAACTGCTTATGTAATTCTTCTCTATAAAATAAACTTATAAATATGAGGGACATCAATTTCTCTTACATTTTCTAATATTATTGATAAACTTCTGTCTTTGACCTTAAAATCACAGTTGTAAATTGATTATGCATGATGCATATTTTAAATTAGAATCTAGTTCTAACATTGCAAATGGTCCTCAACTTAGGACCTACGTTGTTCCCTCATGTCCCTGGACTTTTGAGTTTGTTCCCATTTGTCTTGGCTTTGAAAGGAAGCAGATTGGAAGTTACATTTCTTCTTACTCTGTCTCCCATTTATCTTTTTTTCAGTATTTAGGAAAATGTATGACTTTGGTGAGAAATTTACAGAATTTATTTTCTCATTTAATTATTTGATTCCCTTTGCAGTATACATTTAAGATTCTTTAAAGTAGTTGTCTGTTCAATTTTTACTGTACACCTAATACTGGAAAAGGAGTTTAGGTTGTTAATACATGCCTTTGGAGACTCCAACATGCAAACAAGAAAAAATACACTTCTGGCAATGTGGTCTTCTTCATTTTGGCAGATAAATAGACTTAGGCACTTTTAGAATATCAAACTAGTTTCACACCATGTTGAAGAGAGACATGAATGATTAGATGATTAGATCTACTACTGGAAACAGTTAAGAATCTGTCCTCCACTTAATCATTGATAACAGAGGAAGGCAGGTTTTCCTATAGATTTGTAATATATTTGCCTAGATTGGAGCAAAAGGTAGAAGGGTAATAAATAGCTTAGCAGTTTCTTTTTCAGAATTAGATATCTCTTGATATATATAAATCCTGTTTAACCACTCATCTAACCATAATGTGTTCTCAGGAGAGACTAGAAAATATAGTCATTAGTTCTTATCTAGTCAGTTGGGCTCACTATACAAAAATGAGAAAGAGAAATTCACTTCAGAGATTTCTATATTATGGGAACAAATAGAAAAAACTAGCTATTATGCAGTAATCTGAAAGTATTTTTTCTTCAAAGAAACAGAAGTCATGAGGTATGGAGCCCAGGACAACAGAATTTGGAATCATAAAACCCTGGCTCAAATGTCAGCTCTATCACCTAGCTATGCAACTTTGTAAAGACCTAATCATCTTGTTCATAAAGGATGATAATAATTTTCCTGTAGACTTGTTATTAGAAATAAAGATAATATATATATATATATATAATGTCTCAGAGTAGGTCCTGATGAAATATATGCTCTTATTTTACATAATTTTTAAATTGCTATTTCTCCCTGTGCAAACTGTATCTCATTGCCATGAACTCAAGGAATATATAAACATGTGTTGTTTTGACAGATTTTTACTCCAATGACGTGCTTTGCTAAAAAATATATAATCCACCATCAGGTTTCTGGGTTAAAGTGAAATGAGAAGCCATAATTTGTGTTTCTTTGATGAAAGAATTAGAATATGGGGGAAAAAAAGTATTCTAAACCAAAACTATGAGATTGGGGGAAAGAGAGAATAAAGAAGCAAATATTACAGCAGACTGTCATTCACTCTCAAGAATGTGTCGAATACACATTTTGCTTCTGAAATCTGGAATCTTCCTGTTCTAGGTGGAAATTAGACTGCTTTTCTAGGAGTATTTATGCTGTTTCATGATGTGATTATTTCACATTGCATGCCTCTATCAAAACAGCTCATGTAACTCATAAAATATACACCTACTATGCACCTACAAAAGTTAAAAATTTTAAAAAAGTTACAAAAGTAAAAAAGGGTGAAATTCACTTAAAAACACTATTCTAGAGGCAACAACAGAGGGGTTAAGCAAACAAGTTCTGAAATCCGTCTTCCCATTGGTATGGCCTCCTAGCTGTGGGATCTGAGTTACGAATGTGTGATCCTTTGTGATCCTTCAAGTAAGGTTAATAATAATCACTACCCTCATAGAGTTGTTGGGAGTATTAAATGAATTAATACATGGAAAGGGTTGAGGATGGCACCTGGCATATACTAATATTTATTAAGTATTCATTGTTATTATTGCTAATCAACCCAACAGCAAATGAGAAAAAACTCATACTCTGTCTGGGAAACACAGAAGTCCTTTGGGGGAAAATTTAGAATCAAGAACAATCCTGAGAGTGTTCTAGGTCCTGGTCAAATCTTGTTAGAAGCCAATTTTCCCCTTCTTTTCAGCATTTTTAACCAGGTTAAGTCAAATCAGAACAAACACTAAAGATAACCTCCAATAAGGCACTACAGACATCCTGAAATCCAAGAGAAAAGTGGAAAAAGGAATTTAGAGTACCTTATTTTATCCCAGTTTTGCTGTGCTGTTATTGGATGCATTTTTCAGCTTTTGCTGTAATAATCCTGTATAAGAAGCAATACCAAAATCTCATTGGCCTATAACAACTGAAATTAGTTTGTCACACATGGATCTGTGACGTAGCCACGGTGACTACGCTCCAGGCTATATACATGGTTCCTGTTCCTCAGTCTAAGACTTATAACATTTCTCACAGGCTGATGGAGCTGTAGCCACCTAAAGAAGTTTTTATCATGGCAGAGGGAACACAAGAGAAAAAAACCAATGACATAAACAAATTGAAAACCTTATTTGAACAGGAAGTAGGTCACTTCTGCTCACATTTCATTGACCAAAATAAATCACATGACCAGATCCAATAGCTATGTAACAAGGAAGTACATGCCTCCTGTGCTGGCATGGTCAAGGGCAGTATTTGCTGAACAATAATACAATCGATCACACTTGCCAAACTACTAGGTTCCATCAAATTCAAGACATATACTAACCACTTCAATTAACCTTATATTAGTGATAGAGGTCTCAAATGTTGAAGAGCATCAAAATCACCTGGGAAATTGTTAAAAATATAAATGACTTGGCCTTCCCACAGTGATACTAATGTAATGCATTTGAGGATGGGACCTAGGATCTGTATTGTCACCAATCTCATCAGTAATCCCACCATACACCAAAGTTTGAGAATCACTGGTTTGCAGAAAGCTATGCCTAGAGATTAGGACAAGTCACTATTGAGAAAGGGTGCCTACTTTTTCCGACTTGCTGTCCCAGGGAAGAAGGAAGGATGATACAACAACATTCCCTCTTGCAGAAAGAAGAGAATAAACTGGGCCAGACGCGGTGGCTCATGCCTGTAATCCAGCACTTTGGGAGGCCAAGGTGGGCCAATCACTTGAGGTCAGGAGTTCGAGATCATCCTGGTCAACATGGTGAAACCCTGTCTTTACCAAAAATACAAAAATTAGCCAGATGTGGTGGTACACGCATGTAGTCCCAGCAACTCGGGAGGCTGAAGCAGGAGAATCTCTTGAACCCAAGAGGCGGAGGCTGCAGTGAGCTGAGATCGCACCGCTGCACTCCAGCCTGGGTGACAGAGTGCGATTCAAAAAAAGAAGAGAATAAACTGGAGTTTCTGATGGATTGGATGTTGGCTCCCAATTCTTTCCCCTCTGTGTTTTCATGTCTTTGCAATTTGACTATGTAGTTCCTCCCACTGTTTCCCCACCTTGTGGTTAGACTTAGCCATGTGACTCCCTTGGCCAATGAGATGTGGGTGAAGTAACAGAGTGCCATTTCCAAGCTTAAACCATGTTCCTGCTTTCCCTCTTGAACTCTACTTTGAGAACAGCTTTTCCTGCTAGCTGCTGCCAGTCCAGACAGGACCCCAGAGTTAACATACCTTGACCAACCTAAGCCCAAGCAAGAAGCCAGGCTCAGCTGGACCCAACTTGAATCAGAGTTGCCTAGCCAAGACCAGTTAGATCAATCCATCTCCATATGAAATCCATACACATGAAAGAAAAACTAATTGCAATTTTGAGCCAATGGATTTTGGGGTGACTTGCCACTCAGCAAAAGCTAACTCATACCCTTTCCCCAATTTTAGCATTATTTGGGTAGCAGGAGTGGGAACTCATGCTCCCCACATTGAAAAGAAGCTCAGACTTTAAGCAAAATAATTTTCCTAATTTTATGAAACATTAAGGATATATACTACTAGGAAGTATTTTCATCTGAATTCATAGTGTGTCATTTATTTGGAAACACCTGAAGAACCAAGCATATGAATGCAGAAGAGTGAAATAAGAGAAAATAGGAATATTTAGGTCATATAACGGCATCATTTTTTTTTTCAAAATAGAAACAGATTGTTGTACAGAATCCAGCAATCCTGGTGGAAATACTCTGCAATGGAAGCATGTTTTCCATTAACTTAAATACTGTGTTAACCTCAATCAAAAATACACTTTCTTAAACTGAATACAGAATTTATAGTTTTGAGAAACAGAGCCTACAGTCTAAATGGGCAAAGGAACGGATGCAAATGACTCTGTCCCACATGATTAAAAATATTCTTAGTTTTATTTTGTAAAAATGAGATTAAAACCTAAAATAGAATTTATTCTGTCACCCAACCAAACACTTTAGCCATGTGTGATATCTTTTACATCTCCAGAGTCCATTTTCTTTTCTCACTGCTGTGTACTGTCTTGAGGCCATAAGGACATGGTTTCTCTCTATTGAATAAAACTACTCAAGAAAAACTTCTCACACACAGACAGCCACTATCATCTCAAGACTCTTGGAGGCTGATATTGCAAGGCAGATCTTTCTACTAAGCTAGTGAGTCTGAGAAGTATCGTCAGAGCTTTGTCCCGTTAGAAAGTGTATTAGTCCATTTTCACACTGCTACAAAGAACTTCCCTGAGACTGGGTAATTTATAAAGCAAAGAGGTTTAATTGACTCACAGTTCCACATGACTGGGGAGGCCTCAGGAAACTTACAGCTGTGGCAAATGGCTAAGGAGGTATATCTTATATGGCAGCAGGCAAGAGAGGGCATGTGAAAAAGGAACTGTAGAATGCTTATAAAACTGTCAGACCTTGGTGTGAACTCCCTCACTATCACAAGACAGCATTGGGGGAACCACCCCCATGATCCAATCACCTCCCACCAAGTCCTTCCTTCAACACATGGGGATTATAGAGATGATTACAATTTCAGATGAAATTTGGGTGGGGACACAGAGCCAAACCATATCAAAGAAAGTGATGCAACAGGTAACATATTGTATATCTGAGTTGCACTTTGGGCTTTTGGGCTTAGTGGGAGTGTCTTGCTATAAAGAAGAAAGATGTATTGTATGGAACAAGGAGGAGCAGGAGCCTTCTTGGAAGGGCTCAGGCCTCAGAGACTGCAGCCAGGTTTGGATCTTGCCTGTGATTCATATATTTCTCCTGCACTTCACTTTTGCCTTTTGAGGGACCAAGCAGATGTGGAAACTGTTAATCACATCTTTGAAAGAAAGTGAGAACAGGCAGTGTCGGGAGAGAAGCAGTGCACTGGAGGAAGAAAGAGTAAAGGTCCAAATAAATCCTGTCTGAAAACCCAAGGTCATAAAGTGGGCTCTAATCATGAGAGGAAGATTTCAAGTTAACACTACCATGCATCCTCCCTTTGCAGGCAACCTCTTCCTCTGGCTGCTAGAAAAGGAAGAATCCTCTTCATATATCCAGCCTTAGAGGTGAGCAAAGACCAACTTGGTATTCGTTGGACATGAAATCAAACATTTCTGGGACTAGATAAAGTTATTTCCCAGCCCAGAAGACTATGCTGATAAATACAACCTGGATTACTGGCTGTGGTAGGAGTGGGGTGGGCAAATAACCTGGTGTTTATAATGTGTTTAGAAGACTCAGAGTGCTTGATGCTATTTCCCAAAAGGCTGAGTTTAGTATAGCAATGCCAGGGATATCATCATTCCATAAATCTCGTTTACACCCTTAGTCACTAGAATCTTGGCTTTTTTATTACATCTGACGGTTGCTTCCACAATCATAAACATGATCCTCTGAATCATTTCCACTCTTTGAAAATGTTAGTTTTAATGTCACATGTAAATTCTGCCATAGCACTACTATTCAGAATTTAATTTGCAAAACCTTTAAGCCAATATATGGTCTCCCCTATCATTTCACTGGAAAACAGAAAATTGCGAAATTCTGTGACTTATTCATTTTACAGTGGAGCAGAATAACTCAAGACCCATCTATCACATGACCAGTCATAGCCATTTTTAAAGTACACGCTGTTTTTCAATCACCAGAGCACATTAGATAGCAGGCCCTTTTGCAAAGCAAACTCCCAAAAAAAGAAACATAAGCTTAAATAGTTACCTTCCTCATTAAACATTCATCTAGTTCTCTTTTCACTTGAAAAAAATGTTAAGTCATTTGGAACTTCCCGTTGCTGAGTCCTGTCCTCCACAGAGGCTTGTTCTCTGTCTCTTTCTCACCCTCTGTCTCCCTCAGGTCAACAACTGCCCCAAGTACCAATTGATAAGGGATACTGCCTATCACTAGGGAAAATGGTATTGACCATAATATTTTCCAAGGAGAGGACTGCGTATGTTTACAAGGAGAGCTTTAAGTCATTTGTAGCCAAAAAGACTCTTGAAGTGAATCCTAGAACTGCAAATCAATGTTTGCTCCTCTGCCTGTCAGAAATGTGCAAGGCTCCTGTTTGGTAGAAAAGAACATGCAAGTTTTAGGGCCTGAGTTGAATTTCTCTATTTATACAGAAGAGAGCAGGCTCTCCAGGAGGTGGTCTTTCTCCTCTTGTTCCCCAACCAGTGTACACCCCTCCTTTAAATTAAATGTAGAGAGAATATTTAAAGACAATCATTTAAGGTGGTGCTGTATTAGTAGGCTATCCAAGACACCTGTATGCCTCAAAACAACCAAATGCCCTGCTCTTTTTCTCTTCTAACTCTGCTCTCTCTCCATTTTTTTTGACTTGTTTTAATTTAAAAATTGAAAATGTAATTCTTCCCTCACAGACGTGAGCTAAGTCTCAGTTCTTTTATCTCCCAATTTCTGATTCAACTAAGCAAACAAAAACTACCTTCCTTTTCTATTCTTCCTTCTACATGATAACTGCAAAAAGAAGGAAGGAAGAAATGAAGGAAGAAAGAGAGACAGAAAGAAAATAAAAAGAGAGAAAGAAAAAGAAAGAGGAAAAGAAAGAAAAAGAGAAAGAAAAAGAAAGAAAGAAAGAAAGAAAGAAAGAAAGAAAGAAAGAAAGAAAGAAAGAAAGAAAGAGAAAGAAAGAAAGAAAAGAAGGAAGGAAGGAAGGAGGGAAGAAAGAGGAGAGAAAAAGAGAGAGGGAGGGAGGAAAGAAGGAAGGAAGGAAGCAAAGAAGGAAGTAAAGGAGGGAAGGAAGGAAAGAGAAAGTGGAAGGAAGGAAGAAGGAAAGGAAGGAAGGAATGAAAGAAGGAAGAAGGGAAAGAAGGAAGGAAGGAGGGAGGGAAGGAGGGAAGCAGGGAAGGAGAGAGAGAAGGAGGGAGGGAGAGAAAGAAAAAGAAAGAGAAGAAAGGATGAAAGGGGGAAGAAAGAAAGATTGTCTAGAAAAATGCATGATAGTGTTTTAGCAATCATTTAAATGAATCATTCATAACTGTTTTCTCCAATCAGAACTTTGTCTGATGCAGAAAATTTAGAAGTATTTAAAGAAAATAAATTTGTCTGACACTATTTTTCTTTACATTGCTGAAAGTGGATTAAATTCTACTTTCTCACTCCAAAAATAAACTTCAGATAAATTTATATTCTCAGCAACAGTCTGAACTCCAACATATAACCCACATATACGGTCATATGACTATATGACTTTAAACAGCTACAAAAGTGAAAAATTAAAATGAATAGTTTCTCTTGCATTATAATCAACAAAGCCCTTCAAGGTTTGAGGACAAAACTTTTGTTAAAATTAACCACTCAGATAACTCAAGATGGTAGTGTCAGAGGCGTGTGAACCAGAGCAGCTCCATCTTAAATAGAAGCTGGGTAAAATGAGGCTGAAACCTACTGGGCTGCATTCCCAGAGGGTTAAGGCGTTCTAAGTCACAGAATGAGATCAGAGGTCAGCAAAAGATACGGGTCACAAAGACCTTACTGATAAAACACGCTGCAGTAAAGAAGCCGACCAAAAACCCACCAAAAGCAAGATGGCGACAAGAGTGACCTCTGTCCTCACTGCTACACTCCCATTAGCACCATGACAGTTTACAGACGCCATGGCAATGTCAGGAAGTTACCCTATATGGTCTAAAAAGGGGAGGCATGAATAATCCACCCCTTGCTTAGCATATCATCAAGAAATAACTATAAAAAATTGGCAACCAGCAGCCCTCAGGACTACTCTGTCTATGGAGTAGCCATTCTTTCATACCTTTCCTTTCGTAATAAACTCGCTTTCACTTTACTGTATGGACTTGTCCTGAATTCCTTCTTGCTCAAGATCCAAGAACCCTCTCTTGGAGTCTGGATCTGGACCCCCTTCTGGTAACAGTAGCCCTGGTCAAAGACTCTCAAAAGCATAACTCATTCAGAGGCAGGCAGACAGAATGAGTCTCCCAGGAAGCTTGTCCTGCTTCTCCGGAGTTGAATGGAAGGCTCACTTCATGATCTCACTCCTTGATTGTCCATCTGCATTAATTTTTTCTGGTTTTAATTCTTTTTGTCTCCAGATCTAAGCACTCACCTTAAGAACTCTTTGCTAGACCCACTATGTTAGTCCATTCCTGCTGCTATCACAAAATATCTTAGACTGGGTAAATTATCAATAACAGAAATGTATGTCCCACAGTTCTGGAAACTGGGAAGTCCCGGGTCAAGGTGCTGGCAAGTTCAGTATCTAGCGAAGGCCTGTGTCTCACAGATGGTGCTTTCTCTGTGTCCTCACATGGCCAAAAAGGCAAGGCAGCTCCCTTCAACCTCTTTTATAAGAGCATTAATCCCACCCATGAAAGTGGAGTCCTCATGACTTAATCACTTCCCAAAAGGCCCCACTCCTTAATACTATTGAATTGGGAGTTAGGTTTCAACACATGAATTTTGGGGGCACATCAACATTTAGATCATGGAACTCAGTAAATGAATGATTAATTAGCTACCTAAGGACCTAGGGGTTAAAACACATTGGTAAATTATAGTAAACTTATACTTAGTGTGTGATTTTAGCACAGTTACCAAGTGCTTCCAAACAACTGGCTTATTCATCCATGTCTTCCTCATATAAGACAGAACAAGTAAACTTATTCCTCTTTTATGTACAAGGATTACGGAAGTGAAATAGCAACTTTTGCTGCTTTAAACAATATATTTACTCAAACATGATAATAAAAATGAAAAATGGATCAATCCCAAAAGATAATAAATGAATACATCTCAAGTTGGCAATTCACAAATTATGTCAGGCAGAGCACAGCCTGACTCATTACCCCCTCCCAGTGTCCCTATTTTGAAAAACTCGTGATCTAACTGTCATTAAGTGTTTTAAATATCTAAAGTGACTGCCAACAAGACTGTCAGCAGTAGGGCAGGATATCCATCCCTGGCAACAAAAAGAGGGCAAGTTGAACACAAATGTTACAAGACAGAGACAGAACAAGGAACATTTTAACCTTGCTCAGGGCATGCCCTTAGAAACTATAAGGATTGATGATGCATCAAGATTAATTTGATGACTTGCATTTCAACCAATAAGGCAGATTTTCAGGAATGCATATTCTAACTTGGAGCTAGGAAAGGCACAAACCCTGGGCCCAGTCCATCTTTGGGGATTGAGAACAGAGAGTTGAGAACTCATCTTATTAATAATTCCTGCAGTACTGGAGTGTGTGCTTTTAACTTGGAGCCAGAGAGAGTCTTCCTCACCCACAGAGAGGAGAGTAAAAGTCATCCAGAATGTTGCATCTCTCTTAGCTCTTCTTAGGAGGGCCTGGAGCTGCTACAGGAAGTTTCTCATTTGCAGTTCTGAAGTTCTTTCTTTTCTCAGGCCACTTTCTCTTCCAAGTCCAGCTGGGCACTACCCTGCCCCCTGGAATTTACTCCAACACAGATTCCTTCAGGCTTAACCCCAATTTCAGTGTCTGGGCCTTCGGAGTCACAGCCAAAGCTCAGCAGCAGATAAAGTACAAAAGTCAGCAAGGTAGAATTTGAAGCAAACTGCACTGGTGTATGTTTTCTAGGGTTGCCGTAACAAAGTACCACAGACTGGGTGGCTTAAACTACAGAACCTTATTGTTTCACAATTCTGGAGGCTGAAATCCTGATATCAAGGAGTCAACAAGGTTGATTTCTCCTGAGTCCTCTGTCTTTAGTAGATTCCTGTGTCTACACATGGTAGTCCCTCTGTGTGTGTCTACATTCTAATCTCCTCATTTTGTGAAGACACCAGTCAGCTTGGATTAGGACCCACAATAGGACCTCACTTTAATTTAATTACCTCTTCAAAGACCCTATTTCCAAATACAGTCACTTTCTGAGGTACTAGGGGATTAGGACTTCAATGGGAGCTGATCATAATCGCAAAAAACACAATCCCAAATGCCATCATGTTGAAATCCTGAAAGATCAACATCCTGAAAATATTGAGACAGCCAGGTGGGAGGGGTCCCCAGAGAAACTCCAACTGGCGTGCGCACTGGGAGGAGCATGCACTGGGGCGGAGTCACAGACGTTTGCGCCTTTGCAGCAGCGAGGAGCCTGGCCCCTCCTCTTCCCGGGTGGTACTTGGGGATTCAATCTGTGAGGCAGGAAGTGCACTAGCAGGACCCTGGCTTTGCAGAGGGTCCCTGTTTCCCCTTTTCCCCCTTTTGCCCAATAAATTCCATTATTCTCACCCTTCAAATTGTCTGTGAGCCTAATTTTTTGTGGCCATGTGGCAAGGACCCCTTCTTTAGTGGAACTAAGGAGAGCATCCTACAACAATATAATTCTGGAAAAAAATGACTTTTAAAATTCTTTAAAATATTTCTATATTTATATTATATTTACGATTATATTTATATTATATTAAATTTTAAAGAGGACTTATTTCAGAAACACACAAACACAAGAGAATACTTCATAGGCCACTTTACACAACAAAATAGGTAATAACAACATACACATTTTGGCAAGCATAAACACTCAGGTATACTAACAACAGTCACACAGGCATAACAATTATGAGCAGATGAACAGTATTCATAAAGAAATAGGCCAAGAGCAAAATGTATGAACGCTTATCACTATGGCTGCTAACTGTGTACACCCAGCTTTATAACTGCAGTCATCTGAAACACTGTGATGAACAACCCAAGTCTTTTGATAAGATTAATCCAAAACCATGATGGGTCGCTGCTGCATTATCACTGCATGTAGCCCAAAGAGCCAGTATCTCAAGAAATTTTATCTTTCACAAATGCAAATGTACGAAAAGGATAGCTCTTATATGACATTTTTACATACACGCACAATGTTTGCACACCTAGTCAACCTTGTGATGATGCACTTTCATGGAGTCACGTTTGCAAAAAATTACATAAAACAAATTAGAACTCTCTGAAACTCTTTACACAATTTACATCTCCAGTGCTAGCAATGATGAAAAGATGAAATATATAGCATAGCATGCTGTAAAAAATGATGTCAACAATTTAAAATAGTGAAAAACACCAAAAATTAAAAAAGAAAATTTAACATATGAAAATACATATTGCAAAGAAAGACTGTGGGCAATTGCACAGAGACGGCCCCGAAGAACTAACTTTCATAATCACTAACTATATTCTGAAGTCTTGCATCACGAGAAGCTTCTTTTTATCTTTTGGGATATGTATCTCCTTGGAGAATATGTTGACATTTATTTTCTATGTGGCACTGCTCTTGTAAAAATTACTCTATAATTCAATAAACACCAACATCAGCATTCCCATTTTAAACTATTAAACTCTCTCATCTTCTGTGCTATGTTCATATGCTGTTTTGGATACCCAGAAATCCATTCCACATGCACCTATATGCAGACCACAAATTTAACAGAAACAATACCGGTGATTCAACAGCAACACCATTGTGTGTCTTCTTATCCTACCGTGCACCTAATTATACTCAAAAATTAAGTAACTTCTCTGGCTTGTTCAGCCAAATGAAGCTTTAATTCATTAAAATCTGAAATGTTGTCAGCTAGGAAGGAATGTCAATGCAGGTAAATGACACGTTTTTTAAACTGAAGTTTTCACTGGACCAATTCATCCATCTGAATTTCCCTCCAAATGCATTAGGCTGAACGGAAAAACAAACTTCATTAGTAATACCTTGAAATCCACTTTCATAATCCTTGATGACACCTAATTTCAAGTCTGTCATTATAGTTTGAGAATTCAACTGAAATCCATTTTCTTCTACATAAAGACTACAAGGTAATTGTTCAACCTGACATGATGCAACCATCCTGTGACTATGATTTTTATCATTTTAGACATAAGGGATGTTATACTGTAGGGATTTTGATCATTTGGGATTTCAACATTTGAGATTATGCCATTCAGGATAGTGTCTTTCAGGATTATGATCCAAACCTGACATTAATACATGAATAGGGGATGCACAATCCCGCCCATAGTACTTGGGAACTCCAGTGGACCATGGGCTCACTTGACCTCCAAGCCCCTGGGTCGAACATCAACTTCCTTTCCTCATCCTGATGACCAAGTACCTGTGAGATCAGCTCTATTCTACAAGGAATGGTTATGCACACTTAGATTTCTAATGGCCACCAAAAAGGTTGAAAAGGTATCAAAAGTAAACAAAGCCAGAAACTAGTTAAAGAGGTAAGGACAGAGTTTCATCAGTAATGTACTATTGCAATAGGGAAAGGAGTTCTGCATGAACCGAAGACAACTTCAATTTGTGGAGAGGTGACTGGTGTTTTAAAGGGAGAATGAGAGAGTTGGGAGGGGGCGGGTATTAGAGTCTGGAAAGTAAAAAAACTACAAAAAACAGAAACAGGGAATTGGTTCATGTGAAGCATCTCAGGATGCAAGACTTCAGAATATAGTTAGTGATCATAAAAGTTAGCTCTTAGGGGCTATCTCTATGCAATTGCATAATTGCATAATCTTTCCCTGCAATATGTTTTTCATATGTTAGATTTTCCTTTTTTAAGCCTTTTTCACTATTTTAAATTGTTGGCATTATTTTTTACAATATGCTATGATATGTATTTCATCTTTCCAACTAATCATAAGCCTTTATGTCCCAAAAGCCAGTATACCAGACAGGGCAGGAAGCTGAAGAACAGCAAGACCGAACACTCATCAGAAAGTCACAAACAGCCACAGTGATGACTCCCTCTTTTTTGTAAATTTAGCTAAAGGCTGTGGTAAAGTGGAAAAGGAAAAGATATATTAAGAAAGCAGAAGATTTAAGACCTAACTGACTCTCAAACCAAAACAAAGCCCATCATTGCAAACTTACATAAGCCAGTTTGGTTATGCACACTTAGATTTCTAGTGGTCACCAAAAAGGTTGAAAGGGTGTCAAGAATAAACAAAGCCATATGCTAAAGAGGTAACGACAGATTTTCATCAGTAATAAACTATTGCAATAGTGAAACAAGTTCTATATAAACTGAACTCAGCTTCAATTTGGAGAGAGGTGACTGGTATTTTAAAGGGAGATTGAGAGAGTAGGGAGGGGGCAGGTATTAGAGTCAGGGAACCAAAAAATTACAAAAAAACAGAAACAGGGAATTCGTTCATGTAAAATTCAGCTGGGATTGCTAACTGGAGCTTATCAGAGTTAGGCTCCTTCCCTCCCACAGATGCTGGGAGACAGGGTCCCTGTATTTAGGTGTTGGCTGAAACAAACAGTACATCCTTATGACAGCCTTGAGTGTTCTCGGGCAAGCATTTTATACGTGGGTCTAGGGTCATTCTTAGGAACGCTACTTTGAGTTATTAGAAACTATATTAGTGAGTGTTCAAGTCTTAATATGCCAAGCTGAGGCCTAGTCAAGACGAGAGCTTCAAGGAGCCTGGCTAGAGTTTGGTGAAGGAGAGAATCTATTATAGTGAAAATTTACTACTCTCCCACACCTCACTATTAGGTGTTTTTGTTTTTTGGTTTTGTTGTTGTTGTTTTTTGTTTTTTGAGACAGAGTTTTGCTCTTGTTGCTCAGGCTGGAGTGCAAGGGCACAATCTCAGCTCACCGCAACCTCTGCCTCCCAGGTTCAACCGATTCTCCTGCCTCAGCCTCCCGAGTAGCTGGGATTACTGGCACCCGCCACCTTGCCCGGCTAATTTTTGTATTTTTAGTAGAGATGGGGTTTCACCATGTTGGCCAGGCTGGTGTTGAACTTCGGACCTCGTGATCTTCCCACCTCAGCCTCCCAAAGTGCTGGGATTACAGGAGTGAGCCACCACGCCTGGCCACCATTAGGTTTTAACAAAAACAAATCTCAGCATAAATTTCTTTACACAGACAGACATGTATGTAGTAGCAACCATTCATTAGCAAGAAAGCATAAAACAGTTTATACTACTTGTTCTGTGTGCTGGATGAACCCTTTTTAGGTGGCCCAGGGATGAAACATGCAGTTGAAATAGACATTGTGAGATTTCCAAGGCAGGATTCTATGCTTACACAGCACCAGGCAGTCAGAAATTCTCCTAAATCAACATCTGGATTGAAGGGAATTGAACCATAACTGTCATCCTTAAAAATATCAGGACAGGCCTTCATGTGTTTTTACACTTTTTAAAAAGGATGGAAAGACTCTGAACTACTTTAGCCAATCCATATGTTCAAAATATGTTTAATTCATCAGTGAGAGCCAAAGTCTATTTCTAACATCCATCAGGCTAATCAACAAACACTAAATTCAGCAATGGAAACCCAAATTTGGAACTGATATGCTAGTTCTTAGAGTATCAGAGGTTGAACAAAAGTATATACAATAAAGGGCATGTAGCAGCTATTTCCACGGTGGGCCCCTCTCACATTATACCCCCTGCCACATCTGAACTATACTGCCCTGCTAGCATTATATCTGACCACAAATAAAGTTAAGCCTAAAGTAAAGTTTGCCCTGCTGTATGTACTTTAAAGTAAATTACAGAGATTGTAATACCTGTTTTATACAAAGTTGAACCATGGCAATGGCAAACACACTGCACCTGGGGCTAGGACCCCTGGGTTACGATTTTAGAGCACCCACCTTGGACACAACTTCTCTTTGGACCTCATTTTCTTCAGCTAGAAAATAAATGGACTGACTTAGGTCACACTTCTCAGATTTGTCCTACAGAAACAGAGGGTTTTGTGGAGGAGCTTCAGGAATCCTACAAACCTGTGATATACATTTTTATATCATTTATTTGCAATGTATTTTTAAAGAAAAAAAGAGAAAATACGACGTCCATGCCAGCATAGCATGCACACATCCAGTAAAATTCAACACAGTAGACTCAGTGCTACCAGACCAACTTGTTTTTTTCAATCTTAGAATAAAGCTTCTCTAACCATATCTGTAAATGACATATAAAGATACTGTAAACACATGATTGAGAAAGTAGATTGTAACTCAACCTTTTTTGTTGTTAAATTTAGGCCCATGCTTGTCAACTCAAGTAAAAGTACGTGACAAGGGACATGACTAGGATACAGGTAATGTACTCGGCTTAATGCCAGGAAAAGCTTAAGGATGGATGCCCTCATCACAGCATAGTTGTCAGTTATGCAACAGAAAGGAAAGGCCCAACATTTTTGCATTTATTGTAAGTTCTTGTTAAAATTTGACTTTTTAATTTTAAGGCTAGAGCCATTGTAAGTCTTGGGGTTTTTTAATCTAACTGTTTCTTTTCCCCAGGTAAGAAAAATAAATCCTTCTAAAGCTGAAAATTGCTATGAATCACTAGCTAAAAATAAAGCTTCCAAGAAGATTTGTTGATGGATACGGTGAATGGATGTGGCTCAAGTTAAACTATCAAAATGCCTGATTATCACCAGCTGATTTCTCAACTAGGATTCCACTCACAACTGCACGTGAAATGAAAGCAATGTCTCTCGAACTACATAACACAACTTGAAGACAATAAAGAATGAGAGTACATTGCCCAGGTCTTCAATAGATTTGAGTGAAATTCTTCAAAATAATTTTGACTTCAAATACACTTCAATGTAAATCTGAAACAAAACATGGTGAACATATCACATAAACTCAGATTTTTCAACAGTAATTGAACAATTTATAGGAAACAAATGCAAACAATACTTAACATCTAACAACAAAAATGCATTAACTTTTATCTTCAGATGCTGCTCTATGGCAGGTCTGGGAGAAGTTGTTAGAAAAAGCTTATTATATTCTGGACTCTTGATATCGGCAAGTCAACTAGAGTGCATGCATGATGAAGCAGGGACTTTGCTTGGTTAACTGCTTATCTCCAGGATCTAGGATGGCACATACTAGGTGCTCAATAAATGTTGTTGAATGAATAAATGTATAAGTTGATACAAAAATAGACAGCATTATTATCAGGGCTCAGAGAAGAATCCAGATATGTACACTACAGATGCATAAAAACTGATTCTAAGAAATGCTTCTGCTATGACTAAAGGAGCAGTAGATTTTTGTGGCTGTCTCCATTTTGTTTACTTTTACATAATATGCCCATATAAACAAATACAATGAAAATATATCCCTAGTAAAATACAGAACACACACACAATAGGAGAGGAAGTATTTAAATGCATAGACAGGAGATCTACAAGTGGTGATTTCTGGGCCAAATCCAGCCATGCCCATTAATTGATGTGTTGTTCATGTGCTGTTGGGCTACAATGGCAGAGTTAAATACCTGCAACAGAGACAATATGGCACACAAAGCTGAAAATATTTACTATCTGGCCTTGTACAGGGAGAGTCTGCCTACTCCTGGTGTAGATAAAGTATAACATACCATCAATTAAGAAAATATGTAATGACAATTATACCAAAAAGTAGTTATAAAATGGCAGAAAAAAATCAAAGGAATATCTTCTAAAAGCTATTGCCAAAATGGATTGAGGCATTCCTTGTATACTATGAACTTGAGCATCCACTATAAAGAATATCCCGTTAAAGTCATGCTTAATAACTCCATGCAAATTGTAGATGTTAAGACATAATCATTTAATCACAAATGTCTTAGAGTTACGGTAACAAAAGCGGCCAGTTCAAGGATTTACTTTTTTATACTTACATTTTCACTATCCTTAGACAATATTTCAGCTAAGAAAAAAATAATTTTTTTGTCTTTTTTTTTCTTAAAAAGAAGGTTAAGTACCTTTGATAAGTATCTTTCAAATATCACAAGAAGGCACCAGTTTGTATATCTCAGTAATTTTTTAGCCTTCATACATTATTTGTGAAATAAAATAGAAACACAGAAAACAACACAAAACAATGTATAAGGTGATCACACCTTTGTCAGGCAGAATTCTAAAGACATCCTCCCAGGATTCTAGTCCCCTGGTTATTCAATCAAACACTCACCTAAGTACTGCTGTGAAGAGACATTGAAGATGGAACTAAGGATACTTACTAACTGACCTTAAAATACGGAGCTTATCCTGTATTCTCATGCGGACCAACGTGATCACGTGAGTCCTTCAAAGCAGCAGAGGAAAGCAGAAGAGTTGCAATAGAAGGAGAAATCTGAGAGATTCAAAACGTAAGAGGGACTCCACTTACTGCTGCTGTTTGAAGATGAGGAGGCAATGTAGGGGTGGCCTTAAGAAGCTAAGTATATTAGTTCATTTACACACGGCTAATAAAGACACACCCAAGACTGAGTAATTTATAAAGGAAAGAGGTTTAATGGATTCACAGTTCCACATGGCTGGGGAGGCCTCATAATCATGGCAGAAGGCAAAGGAGAAGCAAAGGCACATCTTACATGGCGGCAGGCAAGACAGTTTGTGCAGGAGAACTCCTATTTATAAAACCA
This sequence comes from Macaca mulatta, assembly GCF_049350105.2. Lineage (NCBI taxonomy): Eukaryota > Metazoa > Chordata > Mammalia > Primates > Cercopithecidae > Macaca > Macaca mulatta. The sequence continues at coordinate 18,823,939 of NC_133408.1, read as the reverse complement.
TCAGATCCAGAAAGACTACCACGAGAACAGTATGAGGGAAACTGCCCCCATGATTCAATTATCTCCACCTGACCCTGCTCTTGACACATGGGGATTATTACAATTAGAGGTGAGATTTGGGTAGGGGCATAGCCAAACCATATCACTGAAGGAGCTCCAAGATGACAGCCATCAATAAAACAGGATCCTCAGCCTTGCAGCCTCAAGAAACTGAATTGTGGCAATCATCTGAAAGAACTTGGAAGTGAGCTCTTGCTCAGAGCCCCCAGATAAGAGTCCAGCTGACCAGCAACATGATTCTAGTCTTGTGAGACTCATAGCAGAGAAGCAAGTCAAGCTCACCTGGACTTCTCACCTACAGAACTATGAGATTATAAATTGTGGGTTTTTTAAGCCTCTAAGTTTATAGTAATTTAGTACCACAATAATAGAAAACTAATACAATGCCCTTGACATCCTCACCTGAGCCAAGAAGTAGAGCTTTGCCAGCCACCTAGAAGCCCCCTCTATGTGCCCCGTCTCAAATGCAGCCACCTTTCTCGAGCAAAGAAACCACTCTCTTGCCTTCACAGTATCTTCACAGTAATTTCTTTCTTGCATTGTACAGTCTTATCATCAAAATGATATGCCCCAGATGTTACCTATAATCTACCTCAATTTTTTAGAAATCACCACGTCTGTTTCTTCCAATATACAGCGTCTCCCTCCATCTCCTTCTTTTCCTTACAGTCCATCTGTGTAAAAACACAGCCATTTTAACCTGTAGATCTTCTCTTGGTCAGGATTTTGATTGATATTCACAGTGCAATTCAGCAAGCTTCTCTGCCCTCTCTATTGTCTGCAAATTGGCAGCTAGATACAGAGTCTTGATCAATCTCAGCTTGCATCCCTTTGTCAAGGTTATAGGTGTTGCTGTACTTCTCTCCCTTTAGGAGGCACAGAAGGTCTGATTTTCACTCTGGTCACGACATTAGCAGCTCAATACCTAGATCTGTATTTCATGTGTGTTGCAAAATGGTGATAATTCTATCTGCTTTTTCATTTATTCACTGGAATACTCTTTTTAAAGAGATGCTTCCCCTCATCTACTATTGATTACCCAGTGAAACAGTTCATATGAAAGAGGTAGACTGAATGCTTGGGTTTTTCTCTTGCCTTTTAACCAGCTTTTGAAACAATGAATTGATTCAACATCTTCCAAAGATAATTAATTTTAAATATCTTTATGAATTTAAGGATTTAAATATCTCTGATGGGTTCACTTCATGTCAATTAAAACCCTTATTAAAGATCAAATTGTTCCATTTTTGGTGAGTGAGCTGGCCTCTTCAAGTTGGCTTCTGAAGCCTTTTCTCATGACCCTGATGGTCTCTGGTGGGTTCCTTGAAATCTGGCATGACAAGGTGTTACAGGTTGATCTGATACAAATTCTACTCCCGAGCCTGGAATCAGCCATTTCTCCAAAAAGTTCTGGTTGTCTCAGTGGGAAATAGTATTTCAACGCCACAATCTAGGAGCTAGGATTAACGTTATTTTAAAAATTGGAACAAGCTCAAGTTGGCAATAGATAGCGAGGTTACTATGATTCAACAGCAGATAAAGTGTCAACAAAGATGTTAGAATATAAAGTTTGGACCCAGCATAGAATCAAATACGTTTTACTCTTTCAAAACAACCTGTGAATATCTAACAAGACAACATTTGAGATAGCTGAACTTTCTTTAAGTGACTTTGTTAATCATTTCATTATTTCAGAAAATAATATGCATTTTTCACCCATTCAAACTAGCCAAAAAAAACTGTTTATTGGCTCTCTCCAAATTTCAAAGTTTATCATACAGACATGCAGGAAGCTACTAAATCTTACTCATTATTTGACTGGAACAAATGTTCTACTCTTCTCTCAATCTTCCCAAGTGGTTTAATTAAAGAATAAACCAGAATGGTAAAGTACAAGTTTATAGTCATTAATTAAAACCCACTTTATCTAAAAGATTTTATCACCCATGTTATTCACAGTACTGTTGACCCCTGAGATTCATTGCAACCCTGGACATTCTATGATTCCATATGCATTATAAATTTATTTCAGCAAGAGACTATTACTCTAGGTATCCATGAGATACTAATGGAGGCAAAATAAAGAGATAGAATTAGGGACAAAACAAAGCAATAGTCCTCAAGAAATGCAATTAACAGTGTACACAAATGCAACCCAAAAATTAAAATAAAATATGAAGCTATACACAATGATTAAAAATTCCTAGGAATATATATATACTGTATATATTTTACAATAAGGAAAGGAAAAATAGAACAATATTCATATTTTGATACCGTTTTCTCTTTTAAATAAAATTATAAAACTAACCAAAGAATCTAAAAGGAGATAAACTAAAATGATTAACAGTATATTTTATTTATTTTCAAAATTTTTATGTTGCAGTGATTGAATAGTTTTTAAATATTAGTATTTTAAAATCAATACATTTAAATGTAAAACATGATCTATGCAAAAACTTGTATATGAATGCTTCTAGCAGCATTATTCATGATAACCAAAAAGTTCAAACCACCTTAATATACACCAGCTGATGTAAGGATGAACAAAGTATAGTATATTCAAACAAGAGGATATTATTCTACAATAAAATGGAATAAAGTATACACTACAACATGATGAACTTTGAAAACATTATACTGAGTCAAAGAAGCCAGTCACAAAAGGCCACATTTTGTATGCTTCCATCTGTATGAAATGTTCAAAACAGGCAAATCCAAAGTGGCAGAAAATAGATTAGTGTTTTGCCAACAGCTGGAGGAGGGGGAGGAATGGGGAGTGACTGCTAATTAGTACTGGGTTTCTTTGTGGGGTGATGAAAATATTCTGGAATTAGATAGTGGTGATGATTGCACAACTTCATGAAAATGCTAAAAACCATTGAAATGTACACTTTAAAAGGGGGGATTTTGTGGTAATGAATTATGTCTCCAGTAAAAACTTTTAAAATATATGTATAATGTAGATGGTAAAATAATTCATTCAAAAAATATTTACTTTTTATAAAGATCTATACAGATGAGAACAGGAGAGGAACCAGAAATCTTTACCAAGAAGGTGGCATTTGTGAGGGGTTTTAGGCATAGAAGCATGGACTATTTGCCCAAGTTTTAGCAAGCATGACAAATTATTAAAGCTAATGTTATCATACTAATAAGGACTTGGGTACTATGACTCATAACATTTTTAACCTAAAAAGGATTCACTTTTAAGCCCAATCAACTGAAGGGGAAGGTTTTCTGTTAAGCCCCCAAAAGAATGAGGAATTTTTCAGGTCGTACATGTATTTCTTAACCAAAATCTCTGATTCTGCTTCAACATTTTGATTGCTGCAGCAATAACGTTAAAATGACACCCGTTAAGCATGCCACAGCCTGCCAAAATGAAGTACATTTTTATCTTTTGGGAATCACATCATTTTGTATTCATAGAACGTGCAGGAAAGCATGCCTTCTTCTTTATCATATTAAAGACAGTAAGCCCTCATCAGTTCAGCTCATTTACCTAACTTGCCTTGAGGATAACAGTGACACGTTGGCAATCTCATCTATCTATCTAAGATGCACATATATCACCTTTTATACACTGTCAGAAAGAAGGAAGAAAGGCTCTAACTTTGTCTTTCTTAATCACTGTTTAGCTGAATTAAAATTCAACATGGATTTTTCACTTCTTTATCCATACAATCAAGATAGAATTTCTCTCAAAATATTTCCAGGAAAAAATGTACCCATTTAAAAATTTATTTGTAAATGTATGAGTAGTAGTTAGTGTAAACAAAGCACTAAATGATTACCAAATATATCTGCTTAACTATTATGATGTAATTACAGATGCAGTTCAAAAGTAGATTGTCAAAGGAAGGGTTCCTGTTTTAATTACTGGCCTGGCCTACAGTTTCTTAGACAATTCCATTCCTCAAGCACACTGGGCATTCATACCAAGTACACTCTGATGCTTACTTTCTGTTTTCTCTTCTTGCTTTTAATGGTTATGGTACATAGTTGCCCTAAATAGTAGACTACCCAACATGTAGAATTTGCTCTAACCTAATTTGCAGGAATGTCTTATAGGTTTGTATGCCATATCTGTATAACTAACATACACATCATTTTTCAATGCTCTAAGTACTATAAGAAAAACAACAAAAGGAAGGTACAGGAAATCTTAGTATAGCACTAAGAGGTCATCAACATTACAAGCTCTTAAAATTCTTTAAAGCGTCCCTCCATCATTTATGGTTGAAGTTCTAAGCCCTTAATGTGGTTCAAATAACCAGCCATCATCTGGTCTCCGCCTCACTATGCTATCCTCTTTCTTCAACTGTGCTTGACACACTCTACAGTGTAGTTATACTTGCATTTCCCAAATGTTCAATTTCTCTCCTCTATTTTGTTTCATATTTTCTCTCTGCCTGGAACATTTATCTCTTCCTGGTTCTTGGAGTAATTACTTTTTCAAGATTCAACATTGTAAAACTTTGCTGAACTTTCTCCTCCTAGCTAGACTGAGTCAGGTATGAAGGCCAATATGTGATCTTTCATCTTGACTTTCTTATGCCCAAAATACTGCCTGATGCAGTTAGTGCTTAATATTTTTTTCTAAATGAACAAATAATGAACCAGTGAAAAAATATATATAGCAGCTTGTCTTAGTTCATTCAGACTGCTACAACAAAATACCATTGCTATAGTTTGTTTTGTTTAACTCCTCCAAATCTCTTGTTGAAATCTGCTCCCCATGTTGAGGATAGCGCCTAATGACAGGTATTTGGGTTGCGGAGCAGATCTCTCATAAATGACTTGGTGTGTGTATTAGTCTGTTCTCACACTGCTAATAAAGACATATCCAAGACTGGGTAATTTATAAAGAGAAAAGGTTTAATTGACTCAGTTCAGCATAGCTAGGGAGGCCTCACAAATCATGGTGGAAGGCGAATGAGGAACAAAGTCATGTTTTACATGGCAACAGACAAGACAGCTTATATAGGGGAACTCCCATTTATAAAACCATCATATCTCATGAGACTTATTCACTACCATGAGAACAGTATGGGGGAAACCGCCCCCATGATTCAATTATCTCCCCCTGGCCCCACCCTTGACACGTGGGGATTATTACAATTTAAGGTGAGATTTGGGTGGAGACACAGCCAAACCATATCTTTCTGCCCCCGCCCCCTCCCAAATCTCACATCTTCACATTTCAAAGCCAATCATGCCTTCCCAATGGTCCCCCAAAGTCTTAACTCATTTCAGCATTAACTTAAAGTCCACAGTCCAAAGTCTCATCTAAGACAAGGCAAGTCTCTTCCACCTATGAGCCTGTAAAATCAAAAGCAAGTTAATTACTTCCCAGATACAATGGGGGTTGTATCAGTCCAATTTCACACTGCTGATAAAGACATACCCGAGACTGAGTAATTTAGATAGATAGATAGATAGATAGATAGATAGATAGATAGATAGATAGATAGATTAAAAAAAAAAAAAAAAAAAAAGGTTGAATGAACTCACAGTTCCACATGGCTGAGGAGGCCCCACAATCATAGCAAAAGGCAAAAGGAACAACTTACATGGCAGCAGTCAAGAGAGAATGAGATCCAAGCAAAAGGGGTTTCCCCTTATAAAACCATCAGATCTTATGAGACTTATTCACTACCACAAGAACAGTTTTGGGGAAAACCGCCCCCATGATTACATTATCTCCCATTAGGTCCCTCCTACAACACATGGGAATTATGGGAGCTACAATTCAAGATGAGATTTGGGCAGGGACACAGCCAAACCATATCAGGGATACAGGCATTGGATAAATATACCCATTCCAAATGAAAGAAGTTGGCCAAAACAAAGGGCTACAGGCCCCATGCAAGTCTGAAATTCAAGAGGGCAGTCATTAAACCTTAAAGTTCCAAAATAATCTCCTTTGATTCCATGTCTCACATCCAGGTTGCACTGATGCAAGAAGTGGGTTCCCATGGTCTTGGGTAGCTCTGCCCCTGTGGTTCTGCAGGGTATAGTCCCTCTCCCGGCTACTTTCATGGGTTGTCATTGAGTTTCTGTGGCTTTTCCAGGCACATGGTGCAAGCTGATTGTGGATCTACCATTCTGGAGTCTAGCGGATGGTGGCCTTCTTCTCACAGCTCCACTAAGCAGTGTCCCAGTGAGGACTCTGTTTGAGGGCTCCCATCCCACATTTCCCTTTGGCATGCCCTAGCAGAGGTTCTCCATGAGGGCTCTGCCCTGTAGCACACCTCTACTCAGACATCCAGGAATTTCCATACATCCTCTGAAATCTACGCAGAGGTTCCCAAACTGCAATTCTTGACCTCTGTACACCTGTAGGCCCAACATCATGTGTAAGCCACCAAGGCTTGGGGCTTGCATCCTCTGAAGCCACAGCCTGAGCTGTACCTTGGCCTCTTGTAGCCATGGCCAGAACTGAAGCAGCTGGGACATGGAGCACCATGTCCAAAGACTGCACACAGCAGGGGGGCCCTGAACCTGGCCAAGGAAAACATTTTTTTCTCCTAGGCCTTCAGGCCTGTAATGTGAGGAGCTGCTGTGAAGGTCTCTGACATGCCCTGGAGACATTTTCCCTATTGTCTTGGTTATTAACATTTGGTTCCTCATTACTTATGCAATTTTCTGCAGCAGGCTTGAATTTCTTCCCCAGAAAATGGGTTTTTCTTTTATACTGCATTTTAAGGCTGCAAATTTTTCAAACTTTTATGATCTGCTTCCTGTTGAATGCTTTGCTGCTTAGAAATTTCTTCCCCCAGATGCCCTAAATCCTCTCTCTCAAGTTCAAAATTCCACAGAACTCTAGGGCAGGGGCAAAATGCCTCCAGTCTCTTTGCATAGCAAGAGTGACCTTTACTCCAGTTCCCAACAGGTTCCTCATCTCCATCTGAGATCATCCCAACCTGGACCTTATTGTCCATATCACTATCAGCATTTTGGTCAAAACCATTCAACGAGTCTCTAGGAAGTTCCAAACTTTCCCACATCTACCTGTCTTCTTCTGAGCCCTCCAAACTGTTCCAACCTCTGTCTGTTGCCCAGTTCCAATATGTCTTCAGAGTAATGAGTGAGTTATCAGTCTATTAGTTTCCACAAGAGCTAGTTGTTGAAAAGAAGCTGCCACCTTCTTTCTCTCTTGCCAGGTGATCTTTGCACACATTAGCTCCCCTTCACTTTTACCATGAGTGGAAGCTCCCTGAAGCCCTTATCAGAAACAGACACTGACACCAGGCTTCTTGTAAACCCTGCAGATTCATGAGCAAAAAAAAAAAACAAACAAAAAAACTCTTTTCTTTATAAATTACCCAGTCTCAGGTACTCCTTTAGCTTACAGTAACACAAACAAACAGACAACCATAGATTGGGTGACTTATAAACAATGGGAATTTATTTCTCACAGTTCTGGAGGCTGGAAGTCCAAGATCAGGGCAGATTTGGTGTCTGGTGACAGCCTGATTCTCTGGCCTATAAACAGTGTCTTTTTACTGTGTTCTCACATGGAAGAGGTGGACAAGATCCTGTGGGCCTCTTCTACAAGGTGACTGATATCACTCATGAAGGCTCAACCCTCCTGATTTAACCACTTGACAAAGGACCCACTTCTTAATACTACTATATTGCAGTTTAAGTATCAACATATGAATTTGGGAAGCACACAAACTTTCAGACCATAGCACAGCATACAACTTTTAGCTGGAGCATGGGCTCTGGAGCCAACTGTGTTTGTATCACTATGCAACTACTTACTAGCTAGTTGTGTGCTGTTAGAATGGGCTTTTTAAACCAATTTTAACTCAATTTTCTCATAAACTGGATATATATATATATATATATATGGCCTGCTCCATAGCTTTAAATCAGTTAAAATGAAAAATTGTTTAAAATAATGTTGAGTGCATTAAAAATAATATGTTAGTGCTTACTGATATTATAATTGTAATTACTTGTATTACAGCATACAGGCCAGGAATATAAAGACTGGGTCCCATCCCCCTCAAGGGGAGAGATTCTTTTTTAAAGAATTACTCAATTTAAAAAAAGAAAGAAATGAGGAATGACTATGAAATAGTGTAACTAATACAGTAAAACCACCAAAAGCTGCAAATAAGATCCAAAAACTGCAATTTTATGAAAGACTGAAGTATTACAAGGCTAGTAAAAACTAATTTTTTTCTACTCCATCTTCTGTGAACTGTTTGAGCAAAGATATTTTCACTGATTAGATGTTTTCACTGATTAGATGTTTTCACTGATTAGATATTTTCATGAATATATTTTCTATGAACTGTTTGAACAAAGATATTTTCACTGATTAGATATTTTCCTTGATTAGATAGATCAATTACGTTTTTAAAACCATACACTGTATCTTGCATACCTACCCCAACCAAACCCCACATGGTTTGTGAATGAAATCCATCACCAAAACTTACCAGAATTCACATTATCCCATGGTTTTGCATATCCTTTATAAGATTAACCAAAATGTAAGCATTCATGTGATTTTTTAAATCTCTGCAATGTTTGCCTCCTAATATTATGCACATATTTTAATTCATGCAACCATTGCTCAAATTACTGTTGGAAGTCATCTTTCTGAATGGCCTCTAGTAGTAATTCATGAACCAGCAGAGAAAACCAAAATTATGCTTTTTAGTTAAAATTACCCTTTTAATAAAATGCTACATGACTGTCTTAGTCTGTTTGTGTTACTATTACAAAGTATCATAGTCTGCATAATTTATAAACAACAGAACTTTTTTTTTTTTTTTTTTTTTTTGAGACAGAGTCTCGCTCTGTCGCCCAGGCTGGAGTGCAGTGGCTGGATCTCAGCTCACTGCAAGCTCCGCCTCCCAGGTTTATGCCATTCTCCTGCCTCAGCCTCCCGAGTAGCTGGGACTACAGGCGCCCGCCACCTCACCCGGCTAGTTTTTTGTATTTTTTAGTAGAGACGGGGTTTCACCGTGTTAGCCAGGATGGTCTCGATCTCCTGACCTCGTGATCCGCCCGTCTTGGCCTCCCAAAGTGCTGGGATTACAGGCTTGAGCCACCGTGCCCAGCCACAACAGAATTTACTTCTTACAGTTCTGGATGCTGAGAATTCGAAGACAGGCACAAACACTTTTGGTGTGTGGCAAGGGCCTGCTTCCTGGTTCACAGATTGTGCCTCGTAGCTGTGTCCACATTTAAGAAAAATGAATACATTGAAACTGTCCAAAGATTTTGAAGATATTAAGTTGGGTCAAAATTTACAGGTAAGTTTATCAATCAGATGAGTTTGAATTCTTTTAGGAGAAAGATTAATGTGAGACCAGACAAAAATTTAACGAGAAGAATACACGATTTTTTTAAAGTATCATTGGCATTTTAGGGTTTGATAAAGGTAATAAAATTGCATTCCTGAACTTTGGTTCTATTTAAGGTTTTATCAAATTTAAGAGAAATTTGTTTACCAAGAAGATATAATCAATAAAAGGGTAGAGTGCCAAGGGCAGACATAAAAGTTTTTCATTAAATGTATTTAAGGAAAAAGTTTGCGAGCACAAACATGTCCTCTTTTCAACTTTGAGTTTGTTAACACAGATGGTTCAGATAGGGTTTTGTCATGCCCCATGAAATAGGAACTGCAAACGCTTGATTTATGTGACAAGAATCCTCACTCAGATTAATTTATTTGAATTTTACAATGAAATCACTAAAATATTAACCATGTTTTCCATATCACTTAGATTTCATCAATACAGTTTAATAAATTTATACAAATTTTCTTTCCCCCAAAACTAAATGCTAAATAAAGCAGCCACTGATCCTTAAGGTGAGAAAGAAGTAGACCAACAGTCCCTGGCCAACACAGTGTTCGAGACTTAACAAAGCATCCATGAGGAAAAGTGTGTCCCCAGGGTGTCCCCATCTCTTTTCCTCTTCCCAAGTAGTGACCCCCTTCACCTCTCCTCCCACTAGGGAATTAGTGTTGACCCCACTATGTAGCTTTTCTATTCTGCTTCGCCTCTCTAACTTTGTTCTCTCAATAATACCTCTATTATGACAACTGTCCTCATCACAATCAATGGTATTTGAAGTATTGTTCACCTCAGAAGAACACACTTCCATTTATAAACAGTCACCAAAATATTTTGCTTTCTCAAAAAACAAGGCAAGTTATTAAGATGGATAGACTACTAGCTAGACTAATAAAGAAAAAAAGAGAGAATATCCAAATAAACACAATCAGAAATAACAATGGGGACATTACCACTAACCCCACAGAAATAATATTTTAGAAAGCCCTCTGAGACTACTATGAACACTGTTATGCACACAAGCTAGAAAACCTAGAAGAAATGGATAAATTCCTGGAAACACAACCTTCCAAGATTAAACCAGGAAAAAATTGAATCCCTGAACACACCAATGATGAGTTCAGAAATTGAATCCATAATAAAAAGCCTACCAACCAGAAAAAGTCCAGGACCACACAGATTCACAGCCAAATTCTACCAGATACATACAGAGCTGGTACCATTCCTACTGAAGCTATTTCAAAAAATTGAGGAAGAGGGACTCTTCCTTAACTCATTCTATGAGGCCAGTATCATCCTGATACCAAAAGCTTGCAGAAACACACACACACACAAAGAACACTTTAGGACAATATCCCTGATGAACATAGATGCAAAAATCCTCAACAAAATATTAGCAAACTGAACCTAGCAGCACATCAAAAAGTTAACCTACCAGGATCAAGGAGGCTTTATCCCTGGGATGCAAGGTTGGTTCAACATATGTAAACCAGTAAATGTAATTAATCACATAAACAGAACTAAAAACAAAAACCATATGCTTATCTCAATAGCTGCAGAAAAAGCTTTTGATAAACTCCAACATGCCTTCATGATAAAAACCCTCAACTAGGCATTGAAGGAACATACTTCAAAATAATAAGAGCCATCTATGACAAAGCCACAGTCAACATCATACAGAATGGCCAAAAGCTGGAAGCATTCCCCTGGGAAACCAGAACAAGACAAGAATGCCCACTCTTTCCACTCCTATTCAACGTAATACTAGAAGTTCGTGCCAGAGCATTCAGGCAAGAGAAGAAATAAAAGGCATCTAAATAGGAGGAGAAGAAGTCAAACTATCTCTCTCTGCTGATATGATTCTATATACTTAGAAAACCCCGTAGCCTCTGACCAAAACTCCTTAATCTGATAAACAACTTCAGCAAAGTTTCAGGATACAAAATTAATGTACAAAAATCAGTAGCATTCCTATACATCAACAACATATAAGCTGAGATCCAAATCAAGAATACAATCCCATTCACAATAGCCACACACACACACACAAAAAAAAAACCTAGAAATATAGCTAACCAGGGTGGTAAAAGATTTCTACAATGAGAATTATAAAAGTCTGCTCAAAGAAATCAGAGGTGACATAAACAAATGGAAAAACATTTAATGTTCATGGATAGGAAGAATCAGTATCATTAAAATGGCCATATTGCCCAAAGCAATTTACAGATTCAATGCTATTCCTATTGAACCACCAAAGACATTCTTCATAGAATTAGAAAAAGCTATTTTGAAATTCATATAAAACCAAAAAAGAGCTCAATTAGCCAAGGCAAACCTAAGCAAAAAGAATAAAGCTAGAAGCATCACATTTCTCAATTTCAAACTGTACTGTAAGTCTACAGTAACCAAAACAGCACAGTACCACTACAAAAACATGTACATAGAGCAATAAGAGAATTGAGAGCTGAGAAATAATGCAGCACACCTACAAGCATCTGATCTTCAACAAAGTCACAAAAAAAAAGCAACAAAGAAAGGACTCCCTATTTATTAAATGGTTCTGGGAAAACTAGCTAGCCATATGCAGAAGATTGAAACTGGACCCCTGCCTATTACCATATACAAAAACCAACTCAAGATGGAATAAAGACTTAAATGTAAAACCTAAAACTATAAAAACCCAGATGGTAACCTAGGAAGTACCATTCTGGAAATAGGACCTGGCAAAGATCTTATGACAAAGATGCCAAAAGCTATTGCAACAACAAAAAAAAATTGACAAATGTGACCTAATTAAATTTAAGAGCTTCTTCACAGCAAAAGAAACTATCAACAGACTAAACAGACAACCTATGGAATGGGAGAAAATATTTGCAAACTATGCATCAGAATCTACAAGGAGCTTAAATCAATAAGCATAAAACATACAACCCCATTAAAACGTGGGCAAAGAACATGAACAGGCACTTTTCAAATGAAGACACACACACAGCCAACAAGCATATGAAAAAATGTTCAGTGTCACTAATCATGAGAGAAATGCAAATCAAAACCATAATGAGATACCATCTCACACCAGTCAGAATGACTATTATCAAAAAGTCAAGAAATAACAGATTCTAGTGAGGGTGCAGGGAAATGGAAACACTTATACACAGCTGGTGGGAATGTAAATTATTTCAGGCATTGTGGAAAGTAGTTCAGTGATTTCTCAAAGATCTCAAAGCAGAATTACCATTCAACCCAGCAATCTCATTATAGGGTATATACTCAAAGGAATATAAATCATTATACTATACAGATACATGCACTTCTTTGTTCATTGCAGCACTATCCCCAATACCAAAGACGTGGAATCAACCTAAATGCCCATCAACGGTAGACTGGGTAAAGAAAATGTGTTACATATAAACAATGGAATACTACACAACCATAAAAAAGAATGAGATCATGCCCTTCGCAGCAACATGGATGGAGCTGGAGATCATTATCCTAAGTGAACTAGCACAGGAACAGAAAAACCAAATACCATGTTCTCACTTATAAGTGGAAGCTAAACGTTGTGTACACATGGACACAAAGAAGTGAACAACAGACACTGGGGCCTACCTGAGGGCAAGAGACTAGGAGGAGGGTGAGAATCAAAAACACTACCTATCAGGTACTGTGCTTATTACCTGGCTGGTGAAATAATCCTTAACACCAAACCCTGGCAACACACAATTTACTTACATAGCAAACCTGCACATGTACCCCTGAAACTAAAATAAAAGTTAAAAAAAAAAGGTGGGGGAAGGATGATTCCCCATAGGATCGCTGGCTGGACAGAGGTAGTACTTTGGGGAGGGGATGCAAAAAGCATTATCATCCAGGTTTTGTAGGTTAAGGCTAGGGAGAGAATAAAGCCAACTTCATTAAGCACCAGATGTCAGGCATCATATTGGAAGTCCTGCTTCCTTTTTCTAACATAGTCTTTACAATAATACTCCATGTTACTGACATCGTATTATGAAACAAGAAGCTCATGAGAGGAATTAAGCATATTTTATCTGCTCATCCTTTATCTATGGATAAAGACAGGCTGAAACCCCAGACCTTTGTTCCAGTGCTCTATCCCTGGATCCAAGCCAAAGGCAGCACTTCCCTGTGGCAGCTATTACTGTATTTCATTTCTTATGTTCCACACCCCTTACATTTTATCAGCATCCTCTAGAACAGGAAAGAACATTGTTTTTATGGAAGTACATTCATCCCGTGTAAAATTTATTGGATGCTCTGATTCAGAGTTACAGAAAAAAGACTACAGTGTAATAACATTATATTTAACGACGTGTTACATATTTTCCATCCTTCTCTTGGCATTTTAGACATTATTCTCCTAGGTCAGAACACCAATATTTCATGCTGTTTTCGTGGACTTGAAGCTTACTTGACTATGGTTAATGCTAATTAATATTGTGAACCCATAGAAGATGTCTGCTGATGTCACATTACCACTGAAACACTGTTCAAACTATTGTTTTGGAAGTTAAGATACTGAAGAAATAAAACCCTTGATATACAAACATGAGCTGGGAGGTCACGTTTCTAGCGCCTTCTTGTGCCTTGGAAATTAGCTAACTAAGTTAGCTGCATCTTCCTAGATCCTAGAGGGAAGCCAGAGGTAGTTCAAAATGCTGACTTTCTATAAACTAAGCCCAGGTGGGGAATATAATTCAGACCACATAGAAAACATTTTTCCCCATTTTTATCCCTTCTCAGACCTCCTAATGCACTGCTCTAGCAATTACATCTCCTTATACTTATGAGGCATTTCCTAAGTGCCCTGAGACTTCAAACAAAACGCATGGCTGGTTAAAGGTTTGCTTTTTTTACGTCCTGACAGAAAATTTACATTGGATCTGGGACACCATCTGAGTGAGACGCAAGTGATTAGGGTGTTAGCTCTAAACCCCTTGCTTAGCAATTTTACTAGATGATATTTTCTTCATACCATGATATTCAGCATATTCCAGAAGGTTTTGGCAAAAAAAAAAAAAAAAAAACCACAAGAAAAAAAACAACTTATTCCCATTATACTAGGGTTATGAAATGCAGGTCGGTTTTGAATGGACACAGAAGGGAACAACTGTTTAAAAAAAAAAGTCAAATTGTTTCAGGTAAACCTAATTTACCCCTGACTTTCAGCTGTCATTCATGGGAAAACTGTCACCCGTAAGATGTACTAAAATTACTCTGAAGTAATTTAAAGCCAATTTAAAGCCAATCATTTAAAATAAATGTTGATGACAAAGTATACAAAGTTTAAAAATAAAAATGTTGAATATAAACACAACTTAATTTGTCCTGGTCCCTGTACCAGGTGGAGCATGTAAAGGCAGCAAGCATTGATGTTTTCCTGGCTTAGCAAACTGCCTCACCAGCTTCAAACTGCTTTGGCACTTCTAATTTTACATTCGGAGTAACTGCCTCCTTCCCTCTTCACTGCTGCTATCACTCGTACTTGCTGGTCTCCCTCTAGGCATCTTTGGCTTGAAGTCAACAAAATTACACGAGGGTGAAAGAAACTGCAGTTTTCTCTCCAAGCAGCTTGGTAAATTTTCATTTCTTTTCTTTTTTCTTGTGCTACCTTGACTTATTCCTACCACTATCATACTACTAGATCAAGTCTCAAAATATTAACAAATATTTTTTAACATTTTGCTGGGCCTATTCTCTCCTATAAATTGAAATCTATATATCTATGGACTTTAAATAACTACGATAAAGTATTTCATTGATTTGAATAATTTTAAGACTCTTTTTTACTACTTTTCTTCTCTTTATCTACCCAAAGAAAAGGCAAGATTTTTAAATAGGCCGGGCGCGGTGGCTCAAGCCTGTAATCCCAGCACTTTGGGAGGCCGAGGCGGGCGGATCACAAGGTCAGGAGATCGAGACCACAGTGAAACCCCGTCTCTACTAAAAATACAAAAAATTAGCCGGGCGCGGTGGCGGGCGCCTATAGTCCCAGCTACTCAGGAGGCTGAGGCAGGAGAATGGCGGGAACCCGGGAGGCGGAGCTTGCAGTGAGCCGAGATCGCGCCACCGCACTCCAGCCTGGGCAACAGCGTGAGACTCCGTCTCAAAAAAAAAAAAAAAAAAAAAAAAAAAAAAATTTTAAATAATTTCCTCAGGAGACTGCCTTCCTAACTCACTCACTGGTAGAATCAATGACTTAGAAATGGATTCCCATGTGTTCTTCATGAAAGAAATAGAAAAGCAACATATATCTCTTGGCTTCTTCTCTTATTACTTGGTTAATATGTGGGCTGCATAGTACAGCCTACACAATACTGCACTTGAAAGTGAAGACCTGGGAGTCAGAAAAATGTCCAACTTCAACTCTGCTGTATTCATTTTCCACCATAATGAATTACCATAAACTTAAGAGATTTAAAGCAACCCAAATGTATTATCTGACAGTTCTGTAGGCTAGAAGTTCAACAAGCCTCTCACTGGGCCAAAATCAAGGTGTCTGCAGGACTGTGTTCCTTTGTGGAGACTCTAAGGGTAAATCAACGTTCTCGCCTTTTCCAGTTTCTAGAGGCTTTCCACATTCCGTGACTCATGACTCCCTCCCCCATCTTCAAAGCCAAATGCAACAAAAATGCAGAGAAATGCAATTCTCTGACCATTCTGTAATTCCATCTTCCTTTCTCCGATCACAATGGGAAGGGCTGTCTGCTTTTAAGATTAGCTTGAGCCCACTTGGATAATCCAAGATAATTTCTGCATCTTAAAGTCTTTAATATCACATCTTCAAAGTCCTTTTTGCCTTGTAAGGCAACATATTCACACGTTTCAAGAATTAGGATGTAGACATCTTTGAAGTGGTCATTATTCTACCTACCACATCACCTATCAGTGCCTCATTCCACATGGACAAAGTCATAGGTTAGTTGTTCTTTATCTGAAGTAACTCTAAGTTCTTGTAAGAAATCTCAAACCTGTCTCTCAATCTCCTGTTTTCATCTAAAGATTTCGTTAGTGTATATCTTTGAGCATTCAAAAGTAGACAGATGCAACTACAAATTCATTTCATCTGTTCCACAATGATTTGGTTACATTGAAGGATTATCTAACGACTCTATAATATCCTAGTTACATTTTCTGAGAAACTTATGGTCTCTTATTGGGCCTCAATCAAATGTCATTCATGTCTTATTTCACATGTAGTTAGAAGGGGAGTGTGTGTAAAATATGGCCATGACGTGACTCTTGTAGTATCTTTACTCATCTTGGAAACAGAAAAACTTAGCTAGTTTCATAAACTTAATTTCTTTCCTTCTTCAGTTTTCTCTATCTGAAATTTTGAGGCTTCTCTTTAATCCATCTTTGAAAGCACAGAATTTCCTAAACTTTTTAAGAATTAGATGACTTTTCCAGATTTTGGAATTTTCTTTGCCCTTCATGAACACTATCACTGCAGAAAAAGCAAGACTTGTACTTTCAAGACAATAAAATAAGCCTAGTTTATAAAATTATTATTTAGAGGCTAAATAGGGAATTTCAGATATTCACTCTGTACCACAAAAAACTGAAATTAGCATTCTTCTTGGTAGCTGTATTCTCTGCTACGGTACTTCCTTATTGTTCTATGTACTGTACTCTACTTTTGAAACTCCCAATCAGTAGGAAACCATTCTATGCTCTCAGATAAACATAAATACCCTGATGAGTGAAAGAAATGTAATGGGACCCTTTGAAAAAGTAAATAGTTAATGTACACAAAGAAGGTGGAAATGACATTTGGATTCTCCAAAGTCTATCAGTTCTCAAACTTTCTGGCCGTAGCATCCCTTTACACTCTCAAAAGTGAAGGGCCTCAAGGAGTTTTAGGTCACGTGGATTGTGTGTACTGATATTTCTAATATTAGAAATTTACATTGAGAAATTTAAAATATTTTTCAGTTTTAAAATGACAGTAAACACATTAAATGTTAACACAAACAACATCTTAATGAAAATTAACTATATTTTCCAAATCACAAAACTTAGAAGAGTTGCACAATTTTAATTTTTTTTTTTTTTTTGATGAAGTCTCACTCTGTCACCCAGTCTGGAGTGCAGTGGCATAATCTCAGCTCACTGCAACCTCTGCTTCCCCTACTCAAGTGATCCTCCCATCTCAGCCTCCCAAGTAGCTAGAATTACAAGCACGCGCCACCACGCTGGGCTACCTTTTGTATTTTTAGTATAGACGGGATTTCATCATGTTGGCCAGGCTGGTCTCGAACTCCTTGCCTCAAGTAATCCACTTGCCTCGGTCTCCCAAAGTTCTGGTATTACAGGCATGAGCCACCACACTCGATGTAAATATTTTTACGTCTCTTTAACGTACACCCTAGTAGAAGGCAGCTACACTCACCAGAGAATTACCCGCTTGTAAATAGTTTTTTTACTATACTTAGTTAAAATGCTCTTCTCAATATTGTACCATATGAAACTTACATGTGGAAACTTAAAGATCTTTTGAAAACCAAGTTTTATTTGTACTGGTTTCTCCTACTATTAATCCTTTTTTGCCTCCTGCCAAACAGTATTCTTTGTCTTCTTCCACTCATTAGGTTATTCATGCTTATGTAGTAAATGATTATAATTTATCTTAGAATTTCCATTAAGTTGTTCTTGGATCATAATCCCCAGGGTATGGTTATAATCCGACGGATGAAGGGAAATGGCAAATAAGATTTCATGTGGGCATAGATTAGACGGGTGCAACAATTAATTCCAAGCATATTTACAGAAGGATAGCTATCACAGTTGTCAACAATGGTCATGACCAAGGAAAATGGTATAGAAAGTATTATGGTGTGGTTTGAAAGAGATTTGTCCTTTGGAAAGCTATTAACAACAAAAATAATGCTAGGTAATAGCAAAAAAGGATATCAAAAGTAAATCATACAAGTCTGTCATTCCTTATTCAAAATGGATTCATACCATACCTAGGACACTGTGAGCAATTCTGACCTCCATAAAGGCATAGCCAAACTAGATGAAATCCAAGAAGATTAACTAAAATGCTTAAAAGAAAGGAGAGGTTTCTCAAAAATGAGAGATTAAAAAAAGAAAAGAAGATTATATGTGTAAATAAACTCTGTCTTAGTTCAGGTAGTTATAACAAAATACCAAAGATAGGATGGCTTATAAACAACAGAAATTTATTTCTCAGCATCCTGGAGGCTGGAAGTCAGGGTGACAGTACGGTCTGGTCCTGGTGAGGGCCTTCCTCCAGGCTGCAGACTATCATCAACTTGTATCCTCACATGGCGGAAAAAGAGCTGGAGAGTTCTTTTTGGGGTCCCTTCTGTAAAGGCACTAATCCCACTTATGAGGGCTCCACCCTAGTGACCTAATCACCTCCCAAAGGCCTTCATCTCCTAATACCATCACACTGGGGATTAGGATTTCAACTGATGAATTTTGAAGGCACACAAACACTCCATCCATTGTAGTCTTTGAAATCACAAAAGATGTATGTAGAATACAGAGTTAATAATGAGGCAAATATCGAGTTGTTTATCAAATCTGAGAATTCTCAAATTACCTTCCATTGTGGAACCCAGGAGTGGCATAAATTTAAAATATAAGTAGGTTCAGGAAGGGCTTAGGGTAAAGTCATGAATGACAGTCATAATATAGGATAGAACTTCGGAATGCACTCCTCTAGTATCTCCAACTGGCTGTTATAAAGGACAACCAAGTCTACTGTTAAAATGTCCCTTGGTGCTGTCAGATAGAAAAATTTCTTATATCCTTATTTATATACTTTAAATACAAAGATTATCTTATGAAGATCCCTTGCCTTTCCCATCCTTCTGTCCTATAAAAAAGATTCTAGCTTTTCCTTGTCTGTCTTCCTTTTTCCCACCCTCCAAGGAGCTCCCACCTTTGCCAGACTGACCCTTTAAGGCTTTGTAAGGCAAAATCAGACAGAGGGCAGAGGAGAAAAGCACAGGAAACTAGAGGGCTGGGGCTAGAGGAAGAGACTTCCCTAGGTGAAGGACATTTGAAAATAAAAGTCCGGGTATAACTACAGAGAATATGCACGGAGAATGGGAGAGGAGTGGAAAAGAGGATATTAGAAAGCATTGCTTCTGAAAGATGTAAAGGATTTAGGTTACTTTGAAGCTAATTTTGGTTTCAGTGCTGTGTTCTTTTGACCATGATACTGCCCCAGACCTAACCACACCAGTCAAGGGTTTACAAACATTCCCATGTGGGCTCATCCAATAATACCCTTTGGGATTCCCTATTAAAACACCTAGAATTCCTACTTATGATTTCTGTTTTACCACATGACACTTTTCAGAAGAAAGTGGTTAAATAAGCTCCTTGGAGAACCTCCAAAGTTAGGTAATTGGAGCACAGGGAAGAATCTGTCATCAGATGCCTTTCACTAAGTTAATTACAGATAAAACCAACACGAAGTGGTTAGAAGCAAAGGTTAAAATTTCACTCCCTTGGACTTTGTATAATAATGAATTAAACTGCTGGACTGCATTGGCAACCTGTTGGGAATATGATTTGGAAATAGAAAAACCAGCCAATGGTGGTCTGATTTTGTTCTTGAAAGTGATTTAAAGTAACACAAACCCACCAAGACTTTACCTCTTTTTTACTTTAAAATGCTATTTGTGATTTTTTAAAATGGTGCAGATGTACAAAAGAATCTACATGCTTTTCCTCAAGTAAAGATACTTTCTCCATATGTGTGTGGACCACAAATCACCTAAATACTTTATAACTCAGGCACCATGACAGAATTTCAGTGCCGTTTCATTTCTCAAAACATTAAATCCTCCACAAATTCAGAAATCACATCACCTTAAAAAGCAGCCAGTGCTGGGGAGTGAGGAAGAAGGAGTAGGAGTGAAGAGAGGGTGCAATGGAGAATGGAATGAAATATATGGAGGATGGAAGGATCAGTTATTTTCTTTTCTTTAATAGGAAAGAATCAAATGATCCTGTCTCAATGAATATGCTTCATGTATAGTATTTTTGCTATTTTTTAAAACTTCAGAAAACACATTCCTAAAGGAAGATCCCACCCAAATTCCAAGTTCTTCATTAATCAGGCTTTCCATTACATTGTTCATGAGAAAATTCTCCTTTTTTAAACTACATGGTTTAATGCCTCCCATATTCCATAAGATTTTATAACCCAACTTTTCTGCTGGTGGCACCTATATGCTAAAAGTTGTCAAGCTCCAGAGCCTTGTTATTTTTTACTTTACTTCTTCTACATCCACTATAAATACTAGATCCTGATTTTTAATATGTTCAACTATTAAAATATATTAGGTAGAAACTCTAGGTACTTTTAATTAAAAAATTAAAAATCCAGGTCCCTACCTAATACACTCCCTTCTGATAATATCCCGTTTTCCTTCCCAAATACTATGTCCTCTTAATTGTTTTGGAGGAGGAATGAGAAGCTTTCATTATTGTATATGAGCATAAATAAGAAAATATTCTATGTATATGAAGGCTGGGGGGCATTGCAGACACCATTAGTGCCTTTTCAACATCAAATATCTGCATATCTCTGCTTGAGGGGGCTCTCTGGCTCCTGAAGTGAATTTGGTCCAGGCCAAACCAGGCAGGAAGTGCCGGGGAGTCATGGTTCCTCAGAGCAGCCCTCAACCATTGCCTGATTGATGTGAGAGGATGTCTTATTCAGTTTGGCCTGCTAGAACAGTTGAGGAGCCCAACTTCAATTAGAGGATAGGCTCACAATGTTTAGTGATAGAGAAGAGGCAAAAAATGTTTTAGAACCTGTTGATCTAGAGAGGGCTGACAGGAACAATTTAACTTTAATCCAAGTCTGTCTGTGATATAAACTCACACAAGAGCAAAGCAGCTTGGAAACAATTTAACAGGGATCCAGAAAAGCTTCAGAGGCAGTAACGTTTCAAGGAGGCTTTGAAAAATTAATAGGATTCATCTCAGCAGAAGTGTTTAGAGGACATCCTAGTCAAGGTAGCTTAAACAACAAAATTTATTTCTCACACTTCTGGAGGCTGGAAGTACAAGATCAGGGTGCCCACATGGTCGAGTTCTGGTGAGAGGCCTCTTCTGTCTTGCAGACTTCCATCTTTTCACTTGTCCTTACATGGCAAAAATGAGGGTGAGGCAACTCTCTGAGGTCCCTGTTATAAGGACACTAACCCCATTCTTGAGGGCTCCACTCTCATGACCTAATAACCTCCCCCAAGGCAACACATCGTAATACCATGACCTTGGGGATTAAATTTCAACCCAGGAACATTGGAAGGACACAAATTTTGAGTCCATAACAGAAGACAATATCCCCAGCATCTTTGCCTTCAGTTGCAACAACCACGAGGCATGTTCTACACAGCCTCTGAGCGGTCCCAGCAGAAAGGATCCCTGGTTGCCCACCACCATGATCTGCTTGATAATTCCCCACTCCCTCAAAAGCACTTGCTGTGATCACCTCCCAAAACAGATTACTTACACGCAAATCCGTATCTCAGGATCTGCTTCTGGGGAAAGCCCAACTTCAATCAGAGGGTAGGTTCACAATGTTTAAGAAGAAGAGGCAAAATCAGTTGTAGAACTTGTTAGTCTAGAGGAAGGGGCTGAGGTGAACAATTTAACTTTAACTCAAGTCTGCCTGTGATATAAACTCACATAAGAAAGCTCAGAAACAATTTGACAGGGATCCAGAAAAGCCTCAGAGGCAGTAATGTTTCAAGGAGGCTTTGAAGAATTAGTAGGATTCATCTGGGCAGGATTGTTTAGAGGACATCTCAGGCAGAGGAACCAACAATCAAAGCCAAGAACACCCTTGGGGGCAACAGAGAAACCATGAACATGAGGCAGGAAAGTGTCTCAAGACCTTGGATATGACATTAATTGCAAAGAGCATACATTTCATTCCATATGCTTTGGGGAAGAAAATAAATGTTTGATCAGGGAATTGATACATTACAATTGTTTAGAAACCTAACTATGAACAAAGCATATGAAATTGATTTTTTAAAATAATAAGAGTATAAAATGTTCAAATTACTTACATTTACAATAAAGCTAAATAAATGTTTTGACCAATTTACACCCATCATGGCAAACCTACTATTTTGTGTATATTTGTTTCCATAGATATATGCATATGAATATGATGCTCTTTCATGAATGAAAATAAGATTTTAGGCAAAAGGTACACTAAGGTTTCAGATTTGTGACATATGTCTGCAAGTAAATAAGGACAAAGGTACTCTGCAAAGTCAGTACTTTTCTGGGATTGCCTTTTGCAATGAACGGCATCACCACAGGCTGAGTTTCCAATCTGGGAGACCAGGATTCATCCTTAACACCTCCCTCTTCTTCCACTGCCACATCCAGCCCACCATAAAGTCCCATCCATTTTACCTCCTAAATAGCTCCCAGATTCCTCCACTTTTCTCCATTGCTTATGCCATCACCCAGTCGCAGCCACCATCATCTCTCACTGGGAGGACAGCCAGAGCAAACACTCACCCTAGATCTGCCATTCTATTACCAGCACAGAAGCTCATGTCTCTCCCCAGCTTAAAGCCCTGCATTGGCTCCCACTGCACTTAGGATAAAGTGATGTGGCCTCTGCCAACCTATTCCGCCTCAACTCTCAGGACTCCCTCATTCATTCTCGATGCTCCAGCCACAATGGCCAACCTTTAGTTCCCCAGGAAAACCTGTGATCCCCAACCGGGGGCTTTGCATGTACAGTTCCTCTTGCTAAGATGCTCTTTTCCCAGGCCCCTCCTTCTTTACTCATTTAACTCCCATTCCTCCTTTTCATCCTAGACTAGTATCACTTTCTCAAGGAACATTCCCTGTCCCTGGGGACCAAGCCAGGTCTCCCTGTTGGAAGCTTGTAACCTTCTGCGCTTTTCCTTCTCTGTCTGTTATTATCTACCTACGGGCCCATGTGACCGTCTACCTTCTTCTTTAGACCATGAGCTCTATGAAGATGGCACATAGCAGGGGCTTAAGAAATAAGTGTGTGAATAAATCATTTCAATTATATGTTAACTTGTCTCAGGAATATGGTTCATCATTTTATATGCACTATATGTACGTACGCATTATATGTGCATTGTATGCCCACATATAGCTAAGAAAACTAAGGCTGAGAGACTCTTAAGTTACTTGTTCATCAGGAATAAGGGACCTGGAGTTTGTTCATGAATCCGGCTTGGGCAGACACTCCTGATGAACACCTTGCACTGTACTGCAGAATAATAGGTAACAGTTACAGAGTTGGCTCCATGTCAAGAGTTATGGGGCCCATTTTTCTATTTCTAAAAATTTTATTGTATGTCATTGCCTTGATGCCTCTTCCATAAAAATAGCCTTCTAAATGATGGGTAGATTTTTCTAAGCTTTGTCTTACCCAGATTCTAATGTATTATTTGGGTTCTTAGAACTTTTTTCCAGGTTGGTTATTTGGCTTCCCATTGTATCATATTATGTCATTCTAGATATATTATTTCTACTCTTTGCCTCTGTTCTCCTTAATTTTTGCAAAGATGCAATACATTGAGAAAATACACCCACTGAGGCCTAATAGTTTTGCCCAAAATATCGCTATCTTCCTATATAGTTAGAGTATGGAGAGTGTTTTGAAATATGGTAGGAACAGACAATGAGATAAGGCTGAATTATATACAGAATAAAGAATAGGAAAAATCATCTCCGTGTTGGAAACAATGAAACCAGGTAACACTCCAGGTTAAAGGAACAAACATGGTTAATGAGCGTCTACTGTGATGAAGAGTTGACTAATACACAGAAGGCCAAAAATAATCTTCATTTTTTTTCATTTAAACCTTTATTTTTGATTCAGGGGTACATGTACAGGTTTGTCACAAGAGTATATTGCATGCTGCTGAGGTTTGGGATACAAATGATCTCGTCACCCAGGCAGTAAGCATACTACTCAATAGGTAGTTTCCAAACTCTTGCCCTCCTCCCCCCTCCAGTAGTCCCCAGTGTCTATTGTTCTCACCTTTATATTCATGAGTACCTAGTGTTTAGCTCCCACTTATAAGCAAGAACATGCCATATTTGGTTTTCTGTTCCAGTGTTAATTTGCTTAGGATAATGACCTCTAGCTCCATCCATGCTGCTGCAATGGATGTGACTTCATTCTTTCTTATAGCTTTGTAATATTCCATGGTGTATATGTACCACATTTTCTTTATCCAGTCCACCACTGAAGGGCACCTAGGTTGAGTCAATGTCTTTACTCATATTAATGGTGCTGCGATAAACATGTAAGTGCATGTCTTTTTGGTAGAATGATTTACATTCCTTTGGGTACATATCCAGCAATTTGATTACTGGGTCAAATGGTAATTCTATTTTTAGTTCTCTGAGAAATTTCCAAACTACTTTCCACAGCAGTTGAACTAATTTACATTCCCACCAGTAGTGTGTAAGCATTCTCCTGTCTCTTCAGCCTTGCAAGCATCTGTTAATTTTTTTGACTTTTTATTAATAGCCAGTCTGACTGATGTGAGATGGTATCTCATTGTGGTTTTGATCTGCATTTCACTGATTAGCGATGTGGAGCATTGTTTCATGTATTTGTTGGCCACTTGTATATCTCATTTTAAGAAGTGTCTATTTTTGTCCTTTGCCCACTTTTTAATAGGGTTATTTATTTTTTGTTTGTTGAATTAAATTCTTTACATATTCTGGATATTAGACCTTTGTAGGATGCATAGTCTATGAATATTTTCTCCCATTCTGTAGGTTGTCTGTTTATTCTGTTGACAATTTATTTTGCTGTGCAGAAGCTCTTTAGTTTCATTATGTCTCATTTGTCAATTTTTTTGTTGTTGTTGCAATTGCTTTTGAAAACTTAGTCATAAAGTCTTTGCCAAGGCTTATGTCCACAAGAGTATTTCATTGATTTTCTTCTACCACTTTTATAGTTTTAGGTCTTACATCTAAGTCTTTAATCTATCTTAAGTTACTTTTTGTATCTGATGATAGGCAGTGGTCCAGTTTCATTGTTCTGCCTATGGCTAGCTAGTTATCCCAGCACCATTGATTGAATAGACAATCCTTTCCCTATTGCTGATTTTTGTTGGCTTTGCTGAAGATCAGATGATTGTAGGCAGAAGGCTTTATTTCTGGGTTCTGTATTCTGTTTTATTGGTCTATGTATCTGTTTTTGAAGTCGTACCATGCTGTTTTGGTTACCATAGCCTTACAGTTTAGTTTGAAATTGAGTATTGTGATGCCTCCAGCTTTATTCTTTTTGCTTAGGATTGCTTTGGCTATTTGGCTCTTTTTTGGTTCCATATGCACTTCAGAGTAGTTTTTCTAATTCTGTGAAAAATTATATTGGTAGTTTGATAGGAATGGCACTGAATCTGTACATTACTCTGGCCAGTATGGCTGTTTTAATAATAATCTTCTAATCCATGTGCCTAGAATGTTTCGTTACTTGATTATGTTATATATGATTTCTTTCAGCAGTGTTTTGTAACTCTCCTTGAAGAGATCTCTCCCCTTCTTGACTAGACGTATTCCTAGGTATTTTATTTTTTGTGGCTATTGTAAATGGAATTGTGTTCTTGATTTGGCTCTCAGCTTGAACATTATTGATGCATAGAAATGCTACTGATTTTTCTACTTTGATTTTGTATACTGAAACATTACTGAAGTCATTTATTAGTTCTAGAAGCCTCTTGGCAGAGTCTTTAGGGCTTTCCAGATATCAAATCATATTATGAGCAAACAATGATAAAAGCATCCTATTTGGATGCTTCTTATTTGTTTCTCTTGCCTGATTGCTCTGGCTAGGACTTCTGGTACTATGTAACAAAACTAGACATCCTCATCTTGTTCCAGTTCTTAAGGAAAATGCTTCCAGCTTTCATCCATTCAGTATTGGCTGTGGGTTTGTCATAGACAGCTCTTATTGTTTTGTGGTATGTTCCTTCGTGCCTAATTCTTGAGGGTTTTTATTATGAAGGGATGCTGGATTTTATGAAAAGCTTTTCCATGTCTATTGAAATAATCATATGGTTTTGTTTGCAGTTGCATCTTTAGTTTTCAGTTGTGTGGTGAATCACATTTATTGATTTGTGTATGTTAAACCAGTCTTGCATCTCAAGAATGAAGCCTACTTGATCATGGTGGATTAACTTTTGCATATGCTTTGGGATTCAATTTGCTAGTATTTTGTTGAGGATTTTTGCATCTGTGTTCATCAGGAATATTGACCTGTAGTTTTCTTTTTTCATTGTGTCTTTGCCAGATTCAGCTATCAGGATGAGGCTGGGTTTGTAGAATGAGGGAGGAGTCCCTCCTCCTTGATTTTTTGGAATAGTTTCAGTAGGATTGGGACCAGCTCTTCTTTGTATGTCTGGTAGAATTCAGATGTGAATCCATCAGGTCGAGGTCTTTTTAAGGTTGGGTGTTTTTTTATTACTGATTCAATTTCAGAGCTCATTACTGGTATTACTGGTCTGCTCAGGGTTTCAACTTCTTTTTGATTCAATCTAGGGTGGTTGTGTCTATCCAGGAACTTACCCATTTCCTCCAGATTTTCTAGTTTGTGTACCTAGAAGTGTTTATAATAGTCTCTGAGGACCTTTTGTATTTCTGTGGGATCAGTTGTAATGTCATTTTAGTCTTTTCTTTTTTTTTTTTTTTTTTTTTTGAGACAGAGTCTCATTTGGTCACCCAGGCTAGAGTGCAGTGGCACGATTTCGGCTCACGACAACATCTGCCTCCTGGGTTCAAGCAATCCTTCTGCCTCAGCCTCCCAAGTAGCTGGATTACAGGCGCATGTCACCACCTCCAGCTAATTTTTGTATTTTTCGTAGAGACAGGGTTTCACCATGTTGGCCAGGATGTTCTCCAACTCCTGACCTCAGGTGATCTGCCCATCTCGGCTTCCCAAAATGCTGGGATTACCAGCATGAGCCACTTCACCTGGCCCATCTAGTCATTTCTGATTATGCTTATTTGGATCTTCTCTCTTTTGTCTTCATTAATCTAGCTAGCCGTCTATTGATCTCATTTATTCTTTCAAAAAAGCATTTTGGTTTTGTTCATCTTTTGTATGGATTTTGGATCTCAATTTCATTCAGTTCTGCTCTAATTTTAGTCATTTCTTCTATTCTGGTAGCTTTGGGTTTAGTTTGTTCTTCTGTTTCTAGTTCTTCTGAAAGGTAAAATGTGAAATTGTTAATTTGAAATCGTTCTAACTTCTTGATGCAGGCATTTAGTACTATAAATTTTTCTCTTAACACTGCTTTTGCTGCATCCCAGAGATTTTGGTATGTTGTGTCTGTTTTCATTTATTTCAAAAATTGTTTTGATTTCTATCTTAATTTTGTTGTTTACTCAAAAGTCATTCAGGAGTAAGTTTTTAAATTTCCATGTAATTGTCTAGTTTTGAGAGATCTTCTTGGCATTGATTTCTATTTTATTCCACTGTGATCTGAAAGTATGCTTAGTACAGTTTTTATAATTATTATTTTACTAAGACTTGCTTTATGGCTGAAGATGTACTTGATCTCAGAGTATGTTCCATTTGCAGATGAGAAGAATGTATATTCTGCGGCTATTGGCTGAAGTAGTCTGTAGAAGTCTATTAGGTCCAATTGGTCAAGTGCTGAATTTAAGTTCAGAATTTGTTAGTTTTCTGCCTCAAAGATCTGTCTAACACTGTCAGTGGGATGTTGAAGTCTCTAACTATTACTGTGTGGCTAAGTCTTTTTAGGTCTAGAAGTACTTGTTTTATGAATCGCAGTGCTCCAACACAATCTCCATTTTAAAAAAGAAAATAAATTGCTTGAGAAGATTTATCCAAAGGAGAGTTATGTGAAAACAGATGAACTTATATAATAACAGAATCACTATATATTTTAAATATGTTGCATTTTTTCTCAATAAAATCAGAATTATTTACAATATATACATATATTTTTCTTTGTTTCAAACAAAGAAAATTGTTTAACAAAAGAGACAAAAGGTGAGGCCCTAATGAATTCAGAAAATCCGGTCAACTTGATTCACGATAAGACAAAAGAGTAGATGAAAATATCAAAAATTATTGCAAAGTCTGTCAATGATTGTGCACAGCAAGCTTAGGCATGAGTCAAGGTTACTGTCTTCACTCACAATCTTATGATTTTATCCCAGAAAAGCCTACTCATGCCCCACAAAGCCAGTCCCGAAAAAAAGGCAACAATGGGCACCACAGCCCATTCACCCAAGAGGCCTGGCCTTTTCAACTTCTCTCTGGCTGACGTCAGGCTCTCAGTTCTATGCATCCTTTTATGAGTTCTCATCTTTTGACTTCATCTCCAGCCCCTGTGGGAGCATTGCAATTGAGGATCATTATGCTTTGGGTTTATCTGCTTTTGCCTTTTGCCAAGTGGGGGCATTGCTCATTTTCTGGCTCTTTCTGTTTACCATTGACTCTGCCCAACTGCTATCTTTCACCTGAGTCCCTACCCAAATCTCACCTTGAATTGTAATAATCCCCACATGTCAAGGGTGGCGCCTGGTGGAGATAACTGAATCATGGGGGTGGTTTCCCCCATACTGTTCTTGTGGTAGTGAATACGTTTCACGAAATCTGATGGTTTTACAAATGGGAGTTCTCCTGCACAAGCTCAATCTTGCCTGCCACCATATAAAACGTGCCTTAGCTTCTCCTTTGCCTTTGCCATGATTGTGAGGCCTCCCCAGCCATGCTGAACTGTTGAGTCCATTAAACCTCTTTCCTTTATAAATTACCCAGTCTCGGGTATACCTTCACTAGCAGTGTGAGAACAGAATAATACACCAATCAAGCTCCAGGACTCACTCACTTGGCTGTTCCACTCCCTGGGAGTAGGAGTAGGCAGTTCACCGTTATGAATATCCAAGTGCCAGGGTTTGAAGGAACCCAGTAGCTTCTCAGCTGCCCACCCAAATACACCGAAAGCATCTCTTAACATGCAACTGTTGATGAAAAGCAACCCAGCTTAATCTCATTATTCAGAGATTCCTTATTTGTAACTCCAAAATCAATTCTCTCAGTGCTTTCACGGCCATTCACGGATTTGCACAGAAGAAGAAACAAGTCTGAGTCACCTGACACATACATTCCCAGCTGAGGTCGAACAAGGCAACACGCTGCCTTGTTTCAGTAGACATACTGTAAAACAAGGGTCCTTTTAACTGTCTATTTACTGCCCTGCTTTTTACACTTGTGTGCTTTGGTTTGGTGATTTCACTGCTTAAAAGTTCCCAAGCACAGTGCTGAAGTGTTGTCTAGTATATGTGTTAGGTAAGCTTCATTCAAACCTGAGCTACAGTTTTGTTGGTCATGAGTTCAATACTAACAATTCAACAATAGATAGTAAATAAGGTGATTTTAAACAGAAACACACATAAGGTATGTGATGACCAGATGTTGACCAGAGGCTCCCAGGAGCATAACCCTGTATTACCCCTAGGAATAATAGCTCAGTATTTGCTAATTCACTGTTTACAGTGACTTTATAGAAGACAATTACTATGAATAATGAGAATCAACTGTAACTGCATCACATTATGGTCTTGGAGTAATAGGACCCAGAACAGACAGTAATGTTAAAATATAAGGGCCTGGGGCCAGGCGTGGTGGCTCATGCCTGTAATTCCAGCACTTTGGGAGGCCGAGTTGGGTGGATCACCTGAGGTCAGGAGTTTGAGACCAGCTTGGCCAACATAGCAAAACCCCGTCTCTACTGAAAATACAAAAATTAGCTGGGCATGGTGGTGGGCACCTGTAATCCCAGCAACTCAGGAGGCTGAGGCAGGAGAATTGCTTGAACCTAGGAGGTGGATGTTGCAGTGAGCCGAGATTGCACCACTGCACTCCAGCCTGGGCAACAAGAGCGAAACTCCATCTCAAAAAAATACATATATATAAGGGCCTGGATGGAGGTTTTGATGGGCTCCACCTTGAGAAACTAAGGAAGTGTCATGTGAAACAGGAGAGCACTGAACTGGAGTTGGAGAAGCACCAGAGACAAACTCATACCTCTTCTCCATACTTTTTGAGGCCAACCCTATTGCTATGTATTAGTAAATAGTCTGGTAATAATATCACATAACCTATCCATGGCAAAAGAGGTATTATCTCTGGATTTTACACTTAATGTTTGACAGTATAGATTGGTAGGCCAGGCCCAGTGACTCACACCTGCAATCCCAGCACTTTGGGAGGCCAAAGTGGGCAGATCACGAGGTCAGGAGATCAAGACTATCCTGGCTAACATGGTGAAACCCCGTCTCTACTAAAAATACAAAAAATTAGCCTGGCGTGGTGGCAGGCACCTAGTAGTCCCAGCTACTTGGGAGGCTGAGGCAGGAGAATGGCATGAACCCAGGAGGCGGAGCTTGCAATGAGGCGAGATGGCACCACTGCACTCTAGTCTCGGAGACAGAGCAAGACTCTGTCTCAAAAAAAAAAAAAAAAAAAAAGATAGTATATATTGGTACTGCTCAGTATAGTAGGTACCAGCAAATGTAGTCACTGAGTACTTAAAGGTTGCTAGTCCAAATTGAGATGTGCTACAATCATAGCATACACACCAGATTTCACACACGGTATGATAAAAATAATGTAAAACTGCTTGTGAATATTTTTTGAGACAGGATTTTGCTCTGTCTCCCAGGCTGGAGTGCAGTGGTACAATCATAAGTCAATGAAGCCTCGACCTCCAGGGCTCAATCCATCCTCCCACCTCAGCCTCCCTGGTAGCTGGGACTACAGGCATGCACCACCATGCCCAGCTAATTTTTGCATTTTTTGTAGAGAGATGTTTCACCATGTTGCCCAGGCTGGTCTCGAACTCCTGGGCTCAAGGTATCCTCCCACCTCGGCCTCCTAAAATGCTGCGATTACAGGAATGAGCCACCATGGCCAGCATGAATAATTTTTATATTGATTATATATTGAAGTATTTTTACATAATAGGCATTAAAAGTATTGAAATTAATTTTATCTTTTTTTAACCTTTTTAAAATGTGGCTACTAGGAAATGTTACATGGCTTATATGGACTGCATTGTGTTTGTATTAGACAGTGCTGATTTGGAATAAACAGCTGAATTGGGAGGATTTATAGTAAGAATTTATAGCGAAAATAGTGAACTAGACCACCATATAACAGCTATCGCTTACATCCTACTTACTCTGAGCCAGGCACTGTTCTAAGTACTTTACATATATTACTAATGATGTATATTACTTTACATATATTAACTTGACAGGTCCTCACTGGAATTCTCAGGATAGATGCTATTCATTTTGCAAATGAAAAACTGAGGCAAAGAAAAGTGAAGTGATTTGCCCCAGGTCACACTAGATTTGAGCCAGATTTGACCTAAGTAATATAGCTCACATTCTTAACCATCACACACACACACACACACACACACACCCCACACATCTATTTGATGCAATCATCAAACCCATGAAATAAAAATTACTTATCAGTAAATAGAAATCATAGCTTATGCCTCGGTTGCATTCTCTGAAGATATAAAAAGAAACAGACATTTTTATAAAGGAATGAACATTAACTTCCAAAAGTTTTGCAAGGTTTTGCAAAAATTGAGCCACCATGAATGTGATAATATTTTGTTGTCTTCCATCTAGATCTAGTATAGAAACGCAGGTCAGAAGGTAGGAAGATAGAGTAAAAATATACCAGTTTTATTGGTTAAAAAAAACTAATAAAAGAGAATACTAAAATAAATTTAAAGAGGGATTTGGGGATTAATATTAGAAAAAGAACTTCTCAAATCAGAAGAGATAGCATACAGTGAAGTTTGCAGATGAACTAAGGTTCTAGGTAAATGAAGAGCCAAGCCAGCAGAAACAGGAGTCCGATGTAAGAGGAAGAAATATGCTAAATAAACAGACTTAGGATTTGTAAAACAAAACTGCTCAAGCTGCCCATATAAAGCTACTTGTTTGTTGTTTCAAAAATCA
The DNA here is from genome assembly GCF_049350105.2 of Macaca mulatta. Classification (NCBI taxonomy): domain Eukaryota; kingdom Metazoa; phylum Chordata; class Mammalia; order Primates; family Cercopithecidae; genus Macaca; species Macaca mulatta. Next base: position 18,791,504 of record NC_133408.1, on the reverse strand, counting down.
GTTGAAAATTCTTTGAGAGATTTGTTTCCATTTAAAAAATAAGGTTGCATTCACTTATCAGCAAAGGACAATGACCTGGCTCCTGTGCTGGTTATTCCTGGAAAGAAAGGCATCCAGAAAGGCCATGAAAGGGGCCTGACTCTCTTTTATACCTGCAGGATCTGCATCTTCAGAACTCCATACAGGCCTTGTAGATTTCTTTTATTAAAAAAAAAAGAGAGAGACAGAGTCAGTCTCTCTGTTACCCATGCCGGAGTGCAGTGGTGCAATCATAGCTCACTGCAGCCTCCAACTCCTGGGCAGAAGCGATCCCCCTGCCTCAGCCTCTCAAGTAGCTGGGGCCTACAGCTGCACGCTGCCATGGCCAGCTATTTTTACTTTTATTTTGTAGAGACAGAGTCTTGTTATGTTGCCTGGGCTGGTCTGGAACTCTTGGCCTCAAATGATCCTTCCATGTCAGCCTCCTAAAGTGCTGGGATTACAGGCATGAGACACCGCGCCTGGCCTAGATTCCATTTTAAAACACTGAGAACAATTAGTCTACATGTCACTGCACACTTGCATGGAGACAACTCCTCTACTATACAGGGAAGCCTGGACTAGTAGCAGGTGTTGCTGAACCACATCACTGGCCTGGGACTCAGAAAACCTGCATTCAAAGTCTCTCTGTTACTTATTACCCTGGGGATCTTGGCATTGCACAGAGTTTCCAAGGACTTTGTTTCTAAAGAGAAAAGATGTAATAAAAGGAAGAAGTTTACACAGAGATTAAAAATCTAAAACAGGGCTCAGATTCTTGCTCTTCGACTTCAAGTTTAAGACGTTGGCCACGTTACCTCTTGGAGCTTGTTTCTTCATCAATAAGATGTTGATAATCATGCCCGCCTCACGGGACTGATGAAATGATGGAGTGAGATCATCTTTGTAAAGTGTTTGGCACAGTGTTTAGCCTGGCACATACTACGAACCCAAAAATGATTTTGTAAAATTAGATGATAATTCAGCTTCTTTCCAGCTCAGACATGCTATGAAGATACGCAGCCAGCACTGCCTTGCCATGGTGCGTCTTTTTTTCTGACCCAAGCCTGTTCCTTATTAAAATGCTGCAACTTTGTGGTGAGAAAAGGAGTTATTCCATAATTTTGACCATCAGAAAGTGAACCAACTGACACCAATGCCTCAGCAATGATTCTAAGTATTAAGAGTTGCTTTCATCTTTACAGATGGAAGAAGTGAGGACAACACTTGGTCAAGGTCACACATGTTGAGGAACCACCCGACAGAGATCAGAAACTCAATCCCTTCTTCAAGCCCTTGGGCTCTGTTTGCTAATTTCTTGTGAGAGTTATTAACGTGCTTTTTGTTTTTCTTTAATTTTGGTTTTCTTCATTTATGGGTATCAACATAAGCCCTTGCTCAAAGCTCAAGGCTAAATACTAGGTAAGGCTCATATTCTTGCTGGCAGAAACCTCTGTTTTCAACACTTCTCTAAAAAATAGAACCTTGTTCATAAGCTTTATACCATTGCTGCAAAATGTAATATGCAAATACGGCATTTTATAACTTTAGAGTTAAATAATAAAGGCAGCTCTCCAAACCTCAACTAGATATTTACATAATTGCATTACTAGCATTTGCATGAGCCATAATGAAAGCTAAGGGGGAAAACCTGCTTATTTCCTAGTAACTCCATAATACAACACGATTTTTATTTGCTCTTACAAATACAGCTTAACTGTTTGTTTGTTTGTTTGTTTGTTTTTTAACCAGACGTTATATTTGGGTTCCTTATAGTTCCTGGTTGCAATAACAGAGCGCCAGCAAATTTCATAAGAAGAGAAAATTGTCTGATGAAAAATTAGTTATTCCAAAAGAATGCCCCTAAATATTTGACTTTAGTATGCCTCTGCATTTGCTTTCTGGCTTTTGACAGATCAGCTTCCTCACTCCATGTATCGCGCCTTTTTTTTTTATTTTTTATTTTTTATTTTATTTATTTATTTATTTTTTTTTTTTTTGAGACAGGGTCTGACTCTGTCACCCTGGCTGGAGTGCAGAGGCATGATCTCAGCCCACTGCAACCTCCACTTCCTGGGTTCAAGCGATTCCCCTGCCTCAGCCTCCTGAGTAGTTGGGACTACAGGCGCACACCACCATGCCTGGGTAATTTTTTGAATTTTTTTGGTAGAGGTGGGGTTTTGTCATGTTGGCCAGATTGGTCTCAAACTCTTGGCCTCAAGCAATCTGCCCTCCTTGACCTCCCAAAGTGGTATCACGTCTTTTTAAGATTAATTTCTTCAAGGTCAGTTTTCCCTAAATCCCTTTAGGTATACTCAGTAGAGAGGACCAGCTGCTAGTCCTGACTATTCCATCCTGATTAATAAGTCAATGTTGTTGGGTGTCCCTAGAGCAAACCTAGCATGCACCCAATAAATGCATGCTAAATTGGATTGAAATTAAATCTATTCTATATAAGTAAGTGACTTACGGCACATCTCTTGGTTTTCATGTCCCCCAAATACAGATTCTGAGATAGAACCTGGGTGCAGGTAGTTTATTTGGGAGATAATCTCAGAAAGCACAGGTAGGGCAATGGAGAAAGTGAGACTAGGAAGGGAGGTAAACTAAAAGGGATACATTCATGAGACAGGTAATCACTGCGGAAAACTGAGCTGCAAACTCAGAGGGAACACTGGGAGGAAACACATGGAGAGAACTTGATGAAATCTCAGGCATTTCTCCCGCTTAGCCCCCTAACCACACATCAACAGCTTCCCAGAGATACCAGACAAGAGTAGGGTTTAGGTACTGCCAACTCTCAGACTGAACTCTGCAAGTTCTATCATGTCCTGTCTCAGACCCCAGTTACTGTCAGAAGCAATGCTGTCTGCCATCCCCAGTCCAGATTCTCAATCTCATTTCAAGTCTTGCTTCTAAATCACTCTGGATTATTTTTATACCTTGGTGTTTGATTTGTCTATTTTTACTCATCTATCCCCCAAAATAATTTTAAAAGACATTGTACCCCCTAGCACATTATTAGGTTGACATCTACAGGCTTTTTTGGTCATCAGTTTAAGTAGTTGCTAAAAGTGACTTTCAGTAAATTGTAAATATTGGAAGTCTAAAATAAAATTGTTACTCAGATCCTTTAAATGTTTCCAATGGAATTTAAATTCCAAAGAAAGGTGATATTCATTACTGTTCACTTAAAGATATAAATGTACATGCTTACCTTGTTTTATAATGTTCCTTGAAGTCGCATTTCCATTCCATTTTCCCCCACAGAACTTTATGCTAATACAATAATATACTTGAAAGAATTTAACTAAATAAGTCTGTCATAATTCACCACAGAAAAGGGTATAAATTAACATTTTTTAAAAAGGTCCTTGACTATATAGGTTCAAATGTATTTTTTTAAGTTTTCTTTTGGGAATTATCATAATATGTCTTACTTAGTACACAATTGATCAAAACAATACAAACATATTTTAAATGTTAATAAATACATTTAAAATTTTAAATTTTAATGGAAAGCCATGTCAATGAAATGGGCAGGACTAGTCTGTTTTTTCTAATTAGTTAATCTTTCCATGAATGAATACTATTTATCAATAGAATGAGACAGAGGTTAATATCAATGTTGTTCTTTGTTTTAAAAATAGCACTGAAAAGACCTGTCCAAAAAAATGTATTTAAGTAGTTGAAAATAGAATCGATTTTATTATAGCAGTGTCTTTCAATTCTTTGAGCTGTTTTAGAGTTACATCCTAAACATAGCACGGTAGTCTAGCGCCAAAGATTATTTTCAAGCCAGACACAGTGGGTCATGCCTATAATCCCAGCACTTTGGGAGGCCAAGGCCTGTGGATCACTTGAGGTCAGGAGTTTGAGACTAGACTGGCCAACATGGCAAAATCCTGTCTCTACTAAAAATACAAAAATTAGCTGGGAGTGGTGGTGGGTGCCTGTAATCCCAGCTACTCAGGAGGCTGGAGCATGAGAATCCTTGTGCCGCTACAGTCCAGCCTGGGCAAGAGAGCAAGACCCTGTCTCAAAAAAAAAAAAAAAAATGTAACAAACCTGCACGTTGTACACATGTACCCTAGAACTTAAAAGTATAATTAAAAAAAAAAAGATTATTTGGAATATCCTAAGTAGGTTTTCAAATTTTATTCTGAGCAAAGAATTAAAAATCACTATAAAAGAATGCGGTCCCCAGTTATCAGATCAATTAGTTTTCTCAATATCAGTACTAGTTCATAGAGTCCCTTTGCTTGGGTTTTTCCACCATAGCAAGATAAGGAGTGAATCAAGGGATGGAGGTAGGTAGTTCATAGGGTCCCTTTGCTTGGGTTTTTCCACCATAGCAAGATAAGGAGTGAATCAAGGGATGGAGGTAGGAACACGAAAAGGGCAAATGTGAGGGGAAAAAATGAGCAAGAAACTCTGCAAGTCATAAGGGTGCCTATAGAGGGATGAGTCTGAGAAAAGAAAACATAGGGGATTTGAGCATCTGGAGGCTGATTTTGTTGACACTGTCTCAGTCCCCACGTACTCCCTTGGGAAGTCTATGCATCCCCAGGACACCCACACATTTACACTTCAGTGGCTTTGGAATAATTGTATAGTCCCAAAGTCTTTCTTAGTTTTGCCTTGTGAAATTCAAAGGCCAAGCTTTTGAAACCCAAAAACTAAGAATTAACTCTTTGGTTTGGTTATATCATCCTCAGGACAAGTTAGTAAAACCTAATGCCCAGGCAGCTGCCTGGAAAGGAGGGAAGGACACAGGACAAATAGTTTCCAGGAATAAAAAATACATTAGCTAACCTTTCAAAGTTGCACCCTGTGTGCTCAAAATAACAAAGGAGCCACTTCCATTATGGATGCTATAGAATTCATGAAGTTCAATCATTTAATTTGGGCCTTTGGTTTGTAGATTTAAGATTTAGTGCAGAAGAAAAGAAGAGCATATAATGTATTAATTTGCAGGGATGTTAAAAATGTCTGTACATGGACTCATTAGATAACTCTCAATGTGTAGGTAAATTTTATGTTCAAATAGGACCACTTATTTATCAGCCTGATTTCTCTGGGAAAAAAATCAATTCAGACCAGACCTGTTTCATTCAAGTAAGCCTGAGGGCTTGTGTGTGTATGCATACATATAATAATCTGAAGCAGTCTGCTGCTATTTAATTATAGCAATACATGTGACGACGGAAACACAGATTGGAGCGATTCAGGGCCATGAGCCAAGGAATGCAGGGTGACGATTTTAGCCCAGCAAGGCCCATTTCAGATTTGGGACCTCCAGAACTAGACAATAACAAATTTGTGTTGTCTTAAACTCTAAGTTTGTGGTAATTTGCTACAGTGGCAATTGGTAACTAATTCAGTGCCCTAATAAAATGACATGTCTTTACAAATTAACCATGTAGACACATTCCATTATCATCCTACATTGAAAGTATTTAATGTCCCCTAAAATAAAATTCCATTTTAATAATTATCACCTATGACTTTTGATTGCCCTAAGTAATCTAATATAGATAAGAAAATAAGTGTTCCACCAGGCTAGGCCCAAAGGAAATTGACAGGGCTGAGCAGTAGAAATCAGGAGTTATTAGAAATCATGTGGCCTCCCTAAAGGGTGGGAAATTTATCAACTGTGCTTTTCTTTCCTATTCAAGTGATTATGTTTGCCCAGAAATCCATGAACATGGAGGAACTCTAAGTATGTCTTCGGTAGGCAAATACTTGTTTTCTTCTAAACTCATGATGTAGAGGGAATGATTAAAAGCTACAGACCACAGGGGGTGGAAAAGTATTAGCTTAAAAAAATGGATCCAATCCAAATGTCACGGGCCGGCTTGAATTTTGGTGAACCTAATGATTTTTGAAAAATGTCTGTTAAAACTGTTCTCCATGCCAAGCTCCAGGGTAAAACCACAAGTAGGAATTGATCTGTTGTATTTTATAAAATCCAAATGCTGTTTTTCTGATTTAAATACTTCTTTAACAGATTCTGAAATAGGACACAAGGGAAGAAATTGAGACAGTACATTTTAACCTTCTTAAGCTGCCAGGACACAGATCTCTCCCTCTTTCCCTCCAGAAGGGATCAAGCAGTGACTCCTGGAGCTGTGACTCCTGGTGAGGGGCTAGTCATACAGTGTCCATTCCTAGACCATGCTTTAATCACGGCCAGGAACACTGAAGCTTTGGGACTAAGAGTGTACTCACTTAGTTTCCCTGAATTGAGAACGCGTGAGAAAAAGCAAAGGGTACCCAAATTCTTGTGGCCTTATTAACGCTTTCTGGAAAGTCTTTAATCATTTAATCATCTTCTAGGTTTCTCTGTCTCTGCTTCTTGCCAAAATAACATGGGCAGGTGAGAAAGCCTGTAGTTCTCCTCTTCAAGTAACCTCAAAATTTAGTTGCTGCTTAAGCCCCAAAATTCCTCCTTTGCATGAACTTGAGATGTTCATCCCTGAGATCTAGGCCTTGAATGGGAATGGTTTTAATAGGAGCAAATGGCAAAGCCAAGACAGTGGCCTAGGAAATGTCTGTGAATGGGCTTAGAGGTAAAGGCACCTCAAAGCACATAAGCCTCCACTAAGTCCTATAGCAGCGCCTAGAAAGAGCGTGTGCATTTTTGCTGATAGCAGCGGGACTGGAAGAGCACTGTCTCAGGCAAAGCTGGATCCCAACTGTTTCACTTGCAGAAATGCCTACAGCAGGGGTGTCCAATCTTTTGGCTTCACTGGTCCACACTGGAAAAAGAGAACTGTCTTGAGCCACACATAAAATACACTAACACTAACGATGCTGATGAGAAAAAATTTTAAAAATCACAAAAAAGTTTCATAATGTTTTTAAAAAGTTTATAACTTTGTTTTGTGCTGTATCCAAAGCTGTCCTGGGCCATGTGTGGCCCACAGGCTGTGGGTTGGACAAGCGTGGCCTACAGAAATTCTTGCAAGAAACAAATATCTATGGAGAGTGTTCATGTTGAGGTTTTTAGAAGAGGGGTTGGTGAGTGATAAACAACACACCATGCCCTTTCCCAGTTTTTCTAATTAAAAAATAATTGGGAAATAATGCCAAAAGAAAAACACATGGAGAACAAACTGTCATCTTTACGACCAACATAGGGAAGGTCAGAGAATCCACTGACATCTGAGGGGCAAAGGGCTTCCTAAGACTGAACACGACATTAGCCAGACCTACCCAGCTGTACTAGTTATCTATTGCTTTGTAACAAAACCCCTCAAAGCTAAGCAGCTTAAACAAACATTGCCGGGGGTAGTGGCTCAGACCTATAATCCCAGCACTTTGGGATGCAAAGGCAGGAGGATCACTTGAGCCCAAGAGTTCAAAACCAGCCTGGGGAGCACAATGAGACCCCATCGCCACAAAAAAATATTTTTAATTAGCCAGGTATGGTGGGATGAGCCTGTAGTCACAGCTACTCAGGAGGCTGAGGTGGCAGGATTGCTTGAGCCTGGGGGGTCAAGGCTGCAGTAAGCCATGATCATACCACTGCACTCCAACCTGGGCAAACCTTGTCTCAAACATACACACACACACACACATACACACACACACACATATTTATTTTCTCACAATTTCTATGGATCAGGGATCTAGGTACAGCATGGCTTCTCTGGCTCAGGGCCTCTCACCAGGCTATACTCAAGATGTTGGCCAGGGCTGTGGTCACATCGAGGCTCCACTGGAAGAGGACCTGCCTCCACACTCACTCATGCGGCATTGGCAGGAATTAGTTCCTCACAGGCTACTGAACTGAGGCCTCAGTTTCTTGCTGGCTGTTGGCTTGGAGACGTGAGTCCTTGCTATGTGGACCTCTCCATAGGGCTATTTAGAACATAGCAGCTTGCTTCCTTCTGTAGCTGGGCTCCAAGACAGCAAGAAAGAGAGGCCTGCAAGCCAGAAGTCACAATGTTTTACAAGGTAACCTCAGAAGTCATATCTGACACTTTTGCTACATTCTGTTTGGTAGAAGCAAGTCACTAAGTCCAGCCACATTCAAGAGGAAAAGATCACACACGTGTGTGAATATTATAGGGGCCCTTCTCAGAGGCAGCCCACCATGACAGACAAGTCAAGCAGTGCTCTGGGAGGACTGGAGGCCTCCCTCTACCCCATCCCAGCAGAAAAAGCTCATGCTCCCTATAAGAAGCCTGCCCATGGGTGAAATGACAGAGGATGGGATACACGGTACATGCTGTGTCATACCCATCAATTGCATAAATAAATCCTGCATGAGGGAGGAAGTGGTAGAGAGAGGCTATAAGCCTTAGGCTAAAAAAGTTGGGGGAAGGGAGAAGAGGGAAGGAGCAGACCTTTTCAAATCGAAAGAATCATTAGGAGTAAGGAATGAGAACCACCTAACTCTCACAATACCCTGTTTATATTATGATGCTCAATTTACATATAAAGAACTTGAAGCTTATAGAGCTTGAGTAACCCAAGGTCACATAGATCCTATGTAATGGAGCTAGAATCTATAAATATCCAATTTCTGAAAAAGTGCCATATTCTGTGTTATAATTATACGTCCCATACTCAGAATCTGCTGGGAAGCAGCTATCTGATGAAGACATTCATACTTGCCCATGAAAATGTCCCATTTCAGGAATGATGCTGCCTCATTCTCTCTGTGTCCTTAGATGTCCCCTACATCTAAAGTTTTATGAAACAATGGCTTGGCCAGGAAACAAAATACACACCTGGCTTAGAAGTAAGCAGTCCCTTCATGACATAGGGCTAGAGAGAAAAGAGAAAAAAAGAGAAGTGAGCAGTCCCTGGAGCTACCTGCAAGCTGTCTGGGAACTCTACAGAGCACCCTAGGACTGCACAGCCTGTGCCTGCAGCCATGAACCTTGCCAGGAGCTGGTAGCCCACACAGAGGTGGTGACATGCAAGGCAGCTTGTCCAGAGTCCCTGGGTGGCACGTGTCACTCCTAGAAACCTAGCAGGTCAGAAAAGCATTGCTTTGAACTTGAGACAAGATACTTGCTTTCATCAGCCACCCAGCCTCTCCTGCCTTTTTGTTCTAGGAAGCGGGCTAAATCACCGATGGTGACACTTGGCTTCCTGCTGCCTTTGAGGTACAGGGCTGGACAGTGGCTATTTCTAGCCCTACATGCTGCACAGAGGGAGAATGCCCAGGGACCATCGTCTCTTCAAGATGTCATGTCCTGTGTTAAAGAGAATGGGAAAAATATTTACTTGAATGGCTGTATAGTTATATGTGTACCATCATAGTGTCCTTTATTAAATGGTATTTCAGTACCTATTGTGTGCCAGGCACTGTGATGTGTGCTGAGGGTCACTGATGAATAAAGCAGAAGACTTGTGTGCCAGGAGCACACATGGTCTCGTGTGAATTCCCAAAGATAATACAGCATATGCTGGCATCAAGGGATGTCCCAGGTCACGTAGCATCTCCTAGGATGGACCGCATATGTGAAGGCAGAAGACTGTGGGTTGTGGACGTCACTATCAATTTCCCTCTCTGAGACCCAGTTCACTAAGTTGCTCTTCCCTCGCCCAGAACAAAAGAAGGCTGTAGGCAGGAGGAATGGATGTAAGCATGAAAGGGACTGGTAGGGAGGCCACAGGTAGGGATAAGGGAACTTGTGTAAATAATGTTTCCCAAGGAGACGACAGAAAGGATGACCAGTACATATCCAGCGTGTGCACCCAAATCATCAGAGATCTCCACTCTTCAGAGGAAAATATCCTGTCTGAACAAGAAAAACCTTGATTTCTGCTGAGTCTCAGACCTGACCATTATTCCCTTCTCCCAAATGTCCTTCAAAATCCTCTCCCTGCCTCTAGATAAAATTTTGCTTGTCGGTAGGTAGTACCCAGGTACCTCCAGAACAAGCACTGTGCGATAGTGAAGCTTCACTGGGGTCAACTTGGGCTCTACTCATCACACCTCCCAAACAAAAACATTAAGAATAAGCAGTGATATTGTTTACACAAATTGTGTGGCCTTCCGTTTCCCTGCTCGTAGCAGAATTCCTCTTAGATAACACTGGCTTTGTTTCTCGGCTGAGCATCCACAACAGTGTCCAGCTGAAAATCCCATCATGTACCCTAAGAATCCAACAGCTGCCTCTCCCTGGGCCATATATGCAGGTCTCATGATAAAGGAACCAGTGATGCACTTGTGGACCTCTCTACAGTTGAACTTGAACATGTATTTCCTCCACCCGCACCTTACATTTCCCTCTCCTTTTCTCTGTGGGTCACTAGTGTTTTGACTTAAGTTGCCTACCCACCACCCCCAACCCCATTTTTCTCACACACAGGAGTTTTGCCCCATGTAACCTTTTGGTAGCCTGCTTGCTGTCCTTTGCAAGCCACTGTTTAGTCTTCCTCTGCGACAGCCTCTCCCCACCCCCTTCCCAGCAACGGCAGCGCTATTGCTGATCCTTTTCCCCTTCACACTAATCTTCCAGCAATCTCCATCCACAGATGTCTGTTCTAACATTTCTTGGTTCATTTAGGAATGGTTCATTCACCCACTTCCCCAGCAACAGCAGCCCTATTGCTGATCTTTTTTCTCCTTCACACTAATGTTGCACCAACCTCCATCCACAGATGTCTGTTCTATTATTTCTTGGTTCATTTAGGAATGGAGAAAAGCCATTATCATCTTTCCTGGGAGAGGGTATTAACATCGGATGCCATTGCAGACCTCCTATTACTGAAATACTATAGTAATCAACCCTTCTAAGTTCAAGATCTATAATATCCATATCAGGAGCTCAAAATGAAACTGAGCCACTCACATTTGTTTCACACACCTGCCTGATTATCTTAGGAACATAAAGTAGACAGTAGCCCCCCGAAGAAGAAACCCAAGTTTGCAAACAGGCGGAGTTCACTGAAAACAGTTTAGACTCCACACAGAGACACATTGCATATATTTACAAATATAACTTTTAAACTCTGACAGCACGAGTACACCATTGAAATGTTTTCATCTCTGTTTTTTATATCTGTTGTCTGCCACAGCATGTCTGCTTTCGACTATAATCAGAAATTTGGCAAGACGACTTTTTAAAAATATTTTACTTATTTATAATTTGCAGTCATATTTATAATGGTGAAAAGGTGAGTTGGTAAAATAATTTACCCTGAGCTCCTCATCAAAAATAAATGTTTATAAATAAATTGTTTTTACATGAAGTGAAGGAGCAGTGAGGAACTTTGATATGACCTGTAGAATAATCCTGATTGAACCTATGCCACAGCTTTGATCAGCTCTGTGATGGTGTGCTGCCTAAGTACCTCATTGAAATGGGTGGGTCTCATCATGAGTCAACAAAAGCTTTCTATCTGAAGAATCATCAGTTCCAACCTTTCTAAATGTGGCAGTGTGCATGCTCAGCATTGAGACAACTTTGGTGTCTGCTTATAAAGACAGACTTTTATCCATTAAATATTGCTCTGTAACAAACCATCCCAAAGCATAATGGCCCAAACAACAATCACTTGCATAACTCATGGTTCTGGAGGTCAGCAAGTCAGAGTGGGACAAACTGTGTGGTTCTGTACTCAGCTGAGTTCCCTCGGGCATCTGTGATCAACTGTGGGTTGGTCAGGTGGCCCTGCTTCTGGAAGTTGGCCAGCTTCAGTGGGGGCTCCTCGGCTCTGCTTCATATGGTCTCTCATTCCCCAGCAGGCTAGTCTGGGCATGGCTTCATGATCTTGCCAAGGTTCCGAGAGAGAATAGAAGTGTATGAGGTCTTCTGGGGCTATGTTGGTTTTCTGTTGCTGCATAACAATCTCTACAAACTTAGCACCTTAACACAACAGTCATTTACTAGCTCACGGTTCTGTAAATTGGAAGTCTAGTGCAATAGGACTGAGTTTTCTACCCTGAGTATCATGAGGATGAAATTATGGTGTCACCTGGGCTAAGTTCTTAGCTGGAGGCTCTGGGGGTGAAAATGTGCTTCCAATCCCATTCTTGGTGTTAGCAGAATTCAGTTACTTGTGGTTGTAGGACTGAGGTCCCTGGTTCCTTGCAGGCTGTCAGTGAGAGGCCACTTTCAGCCACTAAAGATGACCCACATTCCTTATCGCAAAGCTCCCTCCATCTCCAAGACAGTCAGGGTATGTCAAGTTCTTCCCATGTTTCAGACCTTGGACTGCCTGTCTCTGACCACTAGACTCAGATTTAAAGAACTCATGTGATGAGGTCAGGTCTACCCAGATAACCTCCCTATCTTATGCTCAATGGATTTGGAAAGGTGGCTATATCTTCAAAATCCCTTTTGCTACATAACATAACATAATCACAAGAGTAATAGCTCATCATATTCACAAGTGCCGACCACAGTGAAGGCAAGGAGATTCCACAAGAGTTAAGGGTCATGGTGGAATTCAGCCTCCTGCAGAAGTCTGGGCTTGACTGGCTCATTGGCCCTTCTACCCCATACTGAAAACTAAAGCAGATCAGCCCAAGTTAAAATGGTGAGAAAACAGATTTTACCTTTTGATGGAAGGAGCTACAAGGGTACATTACAAGGAGGGTAGACACAAGGAAGGGGTATAGGATTGACATCAGATCTTGCAATCTGCTACAGACAGGATATATGAAACTTACAAAATCCAGGCAGCTCAACGCCTTACGACAGCTCTTGCTGCAACAAGGTGGCCTGCAGAGACAGCCCATTTCTAGTTATTAGGATGAGAATATGGAAGGACAAGCAAGAAACGTCAGGCCCACACTGTCCCTGAAGTAGGCTAACCCACCTCTATTTCCTTGCTGCTTCACTTCACAAAGCCCAACTATCTTTGCTTCCTGGTCTTTCATTAGTGCAATAGAACAGCAAATCAGGATACTTTCACAGTTCTCTTAAGTGAGTCTAGAAGTGGGGGGCTGCTTGTTAACAAACTTGAAGCCTGAGTATGCTAATATCCTTTCAGTGGCCAGACGCGGTGGCTCATGCCTGTAATCCCAACAATTTGGGAGGCCGAGGTGGGCAGATCACCTGAAGTCAGGAGTTCGAGGCCAGCCCGGCCAACATGGTGAAACCCCACCTGTACTAAAAATACAAAAATTAGCTGGGTGTGGTGGCGCATGCCTGTAATCCCAGCTACTCAGAAGACTGAGACAGGAGAATCACTTGAACCTGGAAGGCGGAGGTTGCCGTGAGCCGATAGCGTGTCACTGCACTCCGGCCTGGGCAACAGAGTGACACTCTATCTCAAAAAAACAAAAAATAATATCCTTTCAGAAACCTGCTGGCTGTGTTTGGATACAATTAAAAAAAAAAAAAAAAGGATGAGAGAGGCAGGTGCAAAGGAAATAAAAGTCACAACTGATCCAGTTGGGGAACTCAGAATTGACAGATAGGTGTCCTTTCATTTATTGATATTTTGAGATTCACAGGGGTTTAAACTTTATTCTTCTAAGACTGAATAGTTTCCACCTCCCTTCCATATATAAAATTCAAGCAGCTGGGGAGATTTAAAAGAGGCTCTCCATAAACTCAGAAGTACAACGAGACAAGGGTCCCAGTAAATACAAAATGATTGGGGTTGGGGAGGCAGATTTTCTATCTTCAGTGAAGTTTTGTTGGTTGGTTGGTTTTTGAGTGAGGGTCTCACTTTGTCGCCCAGGCTGGAGTGCAGTGATACAATCTTGGCTCACTGCAACCTCTGCTTCCAGAGTTTAAGCGATCCTTGGGCCTCGGCCCCCCAGGTAGCTGGGACTACAGGTGTGAACCACCCCGCCCAGGTAAGTTTTGTATTTTTAGTAGAGATGGGGTTTCACCATACTGGCCCGGGTGGTCTTGAACTCCTGGCCTCAAGTGATCTGCCCACCTCGGCCTCCCAAAGTTCTGGGATTACAGGCATAAGCCACCACGCCTAACCCCTCAGTGGAGTTTATCCACTTATTATAAAATGTTTTTGAGCCTTTAGAGGCAGAGCCAGAGAAAACAAGACTTCAAAAATCTGCCCCTTTTTTTTCTTTAGAAGTGCTGAAATCATAGCCTACTTGTGTTTCAATGGGGTTTCAGAGCTTAGTTAGTATATAGAATGTTAAAAGAAGAAGAAGAAGAAGAAGAGGAGGAGGAGGAGGAGGAGGAGGAGGAGGAGGAGGAGGAGGAGGAGGAGGAGGAGGAGGAAGAAAAGCTGCTGTATGATTCCCCAGCCGCCTTAGAAATGTGCACCAAGCTTACAATGAAAACTTGTAAGGAGCATATATTTCTTTCAAGGATTCTCAAGAGCTCTGGAGAACTGTGCCTTTCTCTACAAACATCACTTCACTGCCCTCACATCTCAGTTAAATGGGCTAAATTCACCAAGCCCTGCTTAACTTCACAAGCCAGGTCTGCCAGAACCCTGGGAGGTTTCCATTGCTGATTGGCAGCTAGCCAGTAATATTATACACACAGAATGCAAGGGTGAGAGGATGACCTGCGAAGCAAAGAATCGTGTTCAGGGAAAAACACAGGAAGGGGCAGGCTGGGAGCAAACACTGCAAAGCCAATTGCAGCGCGTTTTCGTTTGTTTGGAGAGGGCATTATGGGAGGGCTGGAGGATTGTTTCTTAGCTTCTTCCAATGACAGTCAGATAATTGCTGCAAGTGGAGAGCTCAGAATAGCAACAATTTGCTGACACACGAGGGCCCCTCTTTACGTATTCATCTTTTTTGTCACCTTCCACTTAGGTATGTGTTATTGAAGCAGCAATGGACACGTTGAACTTTCTTTTTCAGAAAGCTATTAGCTTAGCTGGTGGTCTGTATTATTTCCACATTTAAGCAATAAAGCAGTGTTTCTTTGTAAAAATCTGACTTTTTTCAGTTAAGTTTGTTGCCAGATCTCCCAAAAAGACAGCTGAAGTCTATTACATATGTTGATCGCTATTATTGGGAGAAGGTGTTGGCAACCTTTTGAGTGGGGAGTGATGTTGCCAATGTGTTTTTCCAACAAGGTAAGGATGAGACAAGATAAAGGGCAAGGAAGGGGGAAAGGGTGCTGATGTGGACACAGAACAGTTCCCTCTTGCTGTCCTCCCTATGCTTTCCATCAACGTCAAGTGTCTCTTGTAAACACCAGCAGGGACAATTCAATCTGCCCATCTCTGACACTTGGGTCTCCCTTTCAGAAACTTCTCTGTGACCTGGGAAACAGTCCCAAGGAGAAGCCAAGACCCTGGGCCTTGACCCTGGGCCTTTACTCTGGGGGCTCCTCATGCAGGTCACTGCCCCACTCCCTGAACTCCGAAACAGTAGAGCTTACCTCCTAGGAAAACCTCCCAGAGGACGGCTCTAGTCCCCAACACTTCTGTGCTTGCAACATTTCTTACCCTGTAATAATACAAAAACTCTCACATTTAAATGCATTCATTCAACAGAGGCCAATTTCAGCACAAGTACTTCTGGGGCACTTGTGTTTGCAATGGGGACAAAACAGACAGTTGGCGTCCGTGGGAAGCTTAATCAGAGTCATTTTAATGCATTTTGCTTTCAATTAGCTTTTTCTGAATAATTCTATGACCATATTGAAATCGTGAGTGACATCCTGAAATATACCTACACTGGATTGTAAACCACAATGAAAAAAATATATAAATGTCGCCCTTTCCAGAAGCTCATGTGTACTTAAAGTGAAACCAAAAAAACCTAAATTAGGTATTCGCAGATACCCTTCCGGGAAATTCGCGAGAGCAGCAAAAGTATACTGACATGCATATTTCTGACCCCATTTGATGACCTAAAACTTTTCCTCCCTCTTCACTTTCTATTGCTGAACCACAGTATTTTCCTGCTTGGCACAGATGAAGAACACAGGTCCTTCTGTTTTTGTTTTTCCCACTGAGGCTATGAAATTGGCCATTCAGTTATTACAGTAAGGATTAGTCAGGACATTTCAAGCACAACTAATTAAAGAAGTGTTTTCTGAAATTAAGATATTTTTGTTTAATTACATTAGAAGGAACTAAATATAATACGGTATGGATAAAAACAGAATTACTCAGAACTGAGGGAAAAAAATAAGTTGTGAGAAAATGTTAATAAGATCTGAATAAAGTGAATGCCATCTTCCTAGCATTTTTTCCGTAAACTTCATCAGTTGGGAGAAAACTAAATCTTCAATATTAAAAACAAGTCTTATGAGCAAAAATTGCTGTCTGGTCACCCTCTAGAGCAGGGCGCTATCTAAACAGAACTTTCTGTGATGATGGAAAGATTCTCTATCTGTGCTGTCCCTATAGCCAAGAGCCCTAGGTGCCTATTCAAATTTAAATTAACTAAAATTCAATAAGATTAACAATTCTGTTTTTCAGCGACAGCAGCCACATTTTAAGTGCTCAAAAACAACACATGGCCAGTGTCTACCATATTGGACAGCACAGTTCTAGAAGCCAGGAAAGAAGGTTAAATACACAGTGAAAATACACACCCGAGGTTTTCCAAACACGAGTAGAAATGGGAAATTCTTCCCAAAAGACCTCTATGGAGCATGAGAAGAAAGGTCTACTTTGTATCATCTGGAGGACTTTTTCCTCTTTCCATCAAGTTTCAGCCAATAATTAAAACAAGTTAGCAATATTTTTCACCCCAACACCTTGTGCAAATTCTCGTCTTCCCCCAAAGAGTTCCCTTGATACGCATTTTAACACACCCTGTCCATAGAAAAAGCACTTTCCAAACACCCAGTGTATGTTCTTCATGTAAATTCACTTTTCTGATCATTTTAGTAAATTTATAATGGAAATTCTCACTACTTAAAGCCTATCTATATCTTAGCAACCACAGTTTCCAAAGCTATTCCATGAAGCAGGTTTCTCTATTTACTTTTGTCTATTTGTGTAGCCCAACCACGCAATAAGATTTTCAAACTGGCCAAAACACATGAAAATAGACAAAGTCCTTTATTGTGTGGGTAACCCATTGGAATGTTTTATTCCCTATGAGAGCTGACATAAAGCAGGAATTCAAATGACACTGGGTTAAAACCCGATGGCCAACTGCAGATTCCAGCCTACTTTTCAGTCAGTTGGCTATCATAGCTTCCATATGGGCAATAGCGATTGTTTATTAATTAATCCATGCAAAATACATCAAATCTAGTTGGAGAGGATTTTTTTTTTTAATTTTATTTTCCATTCAACTTTTGTTTTTGTTTTTGTTTTTTCTTTTCTTTTTTTTTTATTATTATATTTTAAGTTCTAGGGTACACATGCATAATGTGCAGGTTTGTTACATATGTATATTTGTGCCATGTCGGTGTGCTGCACCCATCAACTTGTCATTTACATCAGGTATAACTCCCAATGCAATCCCTCCCCCCTCCCCATGATAGGCCCCAGTGTGTGATGTTCCCCTTCCCAAGTCCAAGTGATCTCATTGTTCAGTTCCCACCTATGAGTGAGAACATGCAGTGTTTGGTTTTCTGTTCTTGTGATAGTTTGCTGAGAATGATGGTTTCCAGCTGCATCCATGTCCCTACAAAGGACACAAACTCATCCTTTTTTATGGCTGCATAGTATTCCATGGTGTATATGTGCCACATTTTCTTAATCCAGTCTGTCACTGATGGACATTTGGGTTGATTCCAAGTCTTTGCTATTGTGAATAGTGCCGCAATAAACATATGCGTGCATGTGTCTTTATAGCAGCATGATTTATAATCCTTTGGGTATATACCCAGTAATGGGATGGCTGGGTCATATGGTACATCTAGTTCTAGATCCTTGAGGAATCGCCATACTGTTTTCCACAATGGTTGAACTAGTTTACAGTCCCACCAACAGTGTAAAAGTGTTCCTATTTCTCCACATCCTGGAGAGGATTTTTATGGGAGGGAAAAGGTACCCTTTCTTCACCAGCCTTGGCTTCATGCTGAAGTATTGCACAACTACAGTGTTGTCATAAGCTTAGAATTCAAATGATGCCAAAAACTATCAAAAGCAACCTGCAATCTTTACCTGACCCAGAAGTTTACAAGATTGAATTCCTAGAAATTATTTGCTTTATTCTTCTGAAGTCTGCTTAAGTCTAGACAGGCAAGAAAGAACCTAGCAGATCAATGCCTCTCAAGGGAATTGATCCCAGTCAGGCGCAGTGGCTCATGCCTGTAATCCCAGCACTTTGGGAGGCCGAGGCGGGCGGATCACAACGTCAGGAGATTGAGACCACCCTGGCTAACACAGTGAAACCCCATCTCTACTAAAAACACAAAAAATTAGCTGGGCGTGGTGGTGGGCGCCTGTAGTCCCAACTACTTGGGAGGATGAGGCAGGACAATGGCGTGAACCCGGGAGGTAGAGCTTGCAGTGAGCCGAAATCGCGCCACTGCACTCCAGCCTGGGCGACAGAGCGAGGCTCAAAAAAAAAACAGGGAATTGATCCCTTCTGCCCAACTTCCTGGGTAGAGTGGCCTTGAGTGAACCATATTCAGAATTAGCTCCTGTGGAACTTGACTATGGAAAAATATGTTAATAAATACATTTTTGAAAATTATTTAATGCATATTTTTGGACACAGGGCACTGTTGATAACTGTACATATGCTTTACCTCCAATACAATTACTACTATAACTTACTTCCTCAGTTGGTTTCTGTTTGGTTAACATACACATGCGTTAGCTCCAAGATAACTGAAGAGCATTTCCATGCTTACCAGGCCAGCTCTAAACCAAGCACAATCTCAAATCTAAACTCTTATTCCTAAAGTTGAATCATACCAGATGGGTCCCATGGGAAGAAATGAGATATGTCCAGGCCAACATCATGATTAGACCCATCTCCAATGTCACACTCACAAGTCGGTTTCCTAACCCACTCAACCCAACATTTTACCTCCAAAAGACGACACAAGATCATGCTTGAAACATATGGAGACAGCATCAGCATGGAGTTTTAAAAGGGGAGGGAAAATGTTTGTATTAGGCGTTCAAACCTAATACATAAAGAGGTTTCTTTTTCTAACTTTTATTTTAAGTTCAGGGGTGTATGTGCAGGTTTGTTATATAAGCAAACCTGTGTCATGGGGGTTTGTTGTACAGATTATTTCATCACCCAGGTAATTAAGCCTAGTACCCATTGGTTATTTTTCCTGATCCTCTCCCTCCTGCCACCCACAACCCTCTACAGGCCCCAGTGTGTGCTGTTCCCCTCTATGTGTCTCTGTGTTCTCATCATTTAGTGAGAACATGTGGTATTTGGTTTTCTGTTCCTATGTTAGTCTGCTAAGGATACTAAGGCCTCTAGCTTCATCCATGTCCCTGCAAAGGACATGATCTCATTCCTTTTTATGGCTGCATAGTATTCCATGGTGTATAAGTACCACATTTTCTTTATCCAGTCTATCATTAATGGGCATTTAGGTCAATCCCATGTCTTTGCTATTTTGAATAGTGCTGCAGTGAACATGTGTGTGCCTGTGTCTGTATAATAGAGTGATACATATTTCTTCCTTTGGGTACATACCTAGTAACGGGATTGCTGGGTCAAATGGTATTTCTGTCTTTAGGTCTTTGAGGAATCACCACAAGAGAGAGCCTTCTTTAGAGGGAAAGCAAGCCTGGGTTTGAGGATGTGTCGGCAAACTATCGCTCAGGACTAAATCTGCCACCTGTTTTTGTAAATAAAATATTTACAAAACACAACCATGCCCGTCTGTATATGTATTGTCTATGGCTGCTTTCAGGGTAAAATGGCAGCACTGAGAAGCTTGGACAGAGACCGTGTAGCCCATAAAGCTGACAATATTTACTATCTGGATGGACCTGTACAGAAAAAGTTTGCTGGTCCCTGGTTTAGAGTTGCACATTTGCTGAAAACAGTGATTATTGAACAGTTCCTTTATGTTTGCCACAGAGCACCATTTGTGCCTCAGTCTTAAAGCAACTCTACATCTCATCACTCTGCTGCCATAAGTTCTGAGAACAATTATTTCTTTGTTAACATTTGGTAAACTTATCTCTACAGACACGAAAGAAGGTTGGGAACATCTCTGAGGTTTAATTTCAAAACGTGTTTGAGTTTAACATGGGGATCCACCAAGTGCTGGTAGCTAGAATAATGATGTACTTATCCAGAGACTTTTCAAGGGGAGGTTACTGACTAGTGCTTTGTAGGACAGGCCATGAGAGTAAACTTGAAAAAAAAATGGGCATCATTCCTTTTCCAAGTTTTAACCATAAATGATCATTTTTTAAAAGGTTCCAGTAACTTACCCACAAGGAAAAAAAAAGGAAAAAAAATGGGGGAGGGAGATAACGACACAGTGGTTTTGTTCTAAAACAGTCATGTGCGATGTCATGGTGCCATCTACAGTATTTCAATATTTTCACCCAAACACCAGAATGTGAAGAAGCCCTATAGACACATGTCTATGTATTGAGGGAGAATAAATAGACTTTTATTTGCTAGCACAACAGCATAAGAAGGCTTTACGCTAAAATTTTCTCTGTGGTCACGGTCTTCTGTCTTCTTCTCCTATGCACCATTTTTAAGTTTATTCCATTTCTTGATAACTTCTTAAGTGCCATTGTGATAGTAAATGTTAAAATTAATGAATGTGCTGTACCTGGTAGGAGTGCAATGAAACTGTTCCAAAATGTTGGGGTTTAGTATCTGCTCACGTTCACACAAATGCAGTCACTATTGTCAAGTGCGCCGTAGTGGTGGAGTGTAGAACAGCAGGGATGAGACCCGAACGTCTGAAAAGTCAGTATTTTAAGAAGTCTTGGAAAATTTGGGGGTTGAAGAATCTAACAGGAGTGCTTGCTTCAGCAGCAATTTAGAGTAGATTAGCATGGCCTCTGCGCCAGGATGACATGCACATTCCTAAAAGTGTTCCACATTTAAAAAAAAAAAAATCTAAGGGCATGTGTACATTTGCTAGAGCTACCATAACAAAGTGCCAGAGACAGAGTCATTTCAACAACAGAAATTTATTTCTCACATTTTTCAGTCCATAACAGGAAATAAGGAGTTAAATAAAGCATTTGCTTCTATTGTTTGTACCTAAACTTAACAGAATACAGTAAGTAACAAGACACTGGGATGCAGGAAAGAAAAAAGAGAGAGAAGGAAGGAGAGAAGGTGAAGGGAGAATGGAAGAGAGGAAGGGAGGGAGGAAAGAAAAGTTTGGTGAATGATTGCAGTCTAAACTGGTTCAAACAAGAGATCTTATTTAATTAAGGAATTCAGCCCATCTATGCCTATTAGGAGGAGGAAAAAGCCTAAAGTAGAAGATGGTGAAAGTTGGATGACCCCAGCCATTAAGGCCATTCATCTTTAACTGTTAGGCTTGGATCATGCAAATGGCATCTGGTAGCTGCAAGGGTTGCTGTGGGTACTGAATGCTTTATTGTTCTGAGGCTATCATGGGACATATAGACCATGGACTACCACACAGACATAAAAAGGAACAAGATCATGTCCTTTGCAGAAACACGGATGGAACTGGAGGCTCTTATCCTCAGCAAACTAACACAGGAATAGAAAACCAAATACCACATGTTCTCACTAGTAAGTGGGAGCTAAATAATGAGAACTCATGGACAGAAAGAGGGAAATAGCAGATACTGAGGCCTACTTGAGGGTGGGGGCTGGGAAGAGGGAGAGGTTCAGAAGAGAAAAAACTATCTGATACTATGCTTAGTACCTGGGTAATTAAATAATCTGTATACCAAACTCCTGAGTCACAAGTTTACCTTTATAACAAACCTGCACATGTACTCCTGAACCTAAAATAAAAATTAAAATATTTCTCAAAAATAAATTAACAATTAAAAAAAAGAAAATAATGAGACAGTAAGTAGATCCTGGCAAAAACTGTCCCCAGAGTGTTCTTTTAAATTTGCACTACAGATGTAATCCAAGTTGAGTAAAATAGAAAAGCATGGATTTGCTGTTCCTGAAAGTCATTCGTGGTTAATTGCCGAACGCTTTCATCTGCAGTGTCTGTGGAAGGCTAGTAGAACCCTAAGTAGTTTTTCATTCTCTGACTACTCAACTAGAAAGGCATAAGAGGCAACTCACTCTATGATATTTCACTGTTTGGCCTCTCCTGTTCCAGAGTAGCAAAGGATTTTTGCACTTATCCACTAATTTATGATTTCTTCTTCATGAATGAAACAAGAGTCTCTATTTATTATGATTCCTGCCATGTATGAGGCTTGAGCTGGGTATTTTACATATATTATTTCATATGATAATCACCTTTCCAAACTCTTCAACCATATAAATGCATTACAGAGAGCTATTTTAGATAGACATGGTTATAAACACATAAACTATATAAAATCATATTTTGGAACCATTCTGTTTCGTGCTTTTAGAATATCTTACTATATGCCATAAATTAAAAACAGTAAATTATAAACCAAACAGTTGTATGGGGTTTTTTTTTTTTTTGGTCTTGTAGTTCTAGCTGAAGGAATACTGCACTTTAACTCACATGCTAATTAATTTTGTTCACAAATTTTGAATTACAAAATGCGTAGAGTCACAGACTCTAATTGGTATTAAAATAATTGGTATTAAAAATAATTAAAAATAATTTATATTTTTTCAACACCAATTTTCCCAAGACAATAACCGAAGCATACATACAGTAGCCACTATTGGTAAAAAATGTATTCCTCATTTATGGAAAAAGTGCAAATAAAGAATAATTGCTGTTTATAAGCATAATTCCAACGACTGCTGCCAGTGGGAGGCACAGTGATTTTGTGTTAGATTTCTAAGAGCTTACAAGATGGAACCTTGTGGTGTGCGCATTTAGTGGCGCAACACTGTCATCTGGTGGTCAATATGAGGTATTTCAGATTTTGAGAAATGTCTTTCTAGTCTCCTTTCACATACTTAGTCCCCAGAGAATCTGATTTGTACACACAGACATCATAGAATCTGCTTGTTATTTAAACAAGCAGATGGATGTTGTATGTGGTTGTTCTACGAGTTCACTGCCTTAGACCCGGACGAGAGGGGCCCTGCTCTGGCCCCGCCAGTTAGAGGGCTCAGTTCTGACCTCCCCTGTCTGCACCCCTCTCCACAGATCAAGAAGTCCTCAGACCCAAGAAAGTGCCCATCCAAAGCCAAGCCCTTTTCTTCCCTTTACCTGCCCTCTATCTCACCTCACCAGCAGTTCTACTTCCCTGCATCTTGATGAATGCTCTAATGCTCTCACGTTGCCTGAGGTTTTATGAATAATAGCGGGCTGCCACTTCCCAGATATCATTTGCATTTGAGCAGCTTCCCGACATATGACACGCCCCTTCCCAACAATAATGATGATGAAAGGAATTTTGAAGATGCAAAAACAGGCCCATGGGATAATTTTCTCACCCCCTTCAAATCCCACCCTAGCATGTATACAAAAACACAAGCATTTTCCAAACCTTAGCTCTCCGCTGCCACCTTCAGGACGATTTCAGTAACTGCAGGTACTGCAGCTGCTTAGCTAAAAAATACTAACACGCCCAGAAAGAGAAATCTGGCTGAATCTTGAAATAGAGCCAGGTGAGAAAGAAGTGGTTGACATTTAGTTGATGGTATTTTGCAAAATCTTGTAACATATTTTATTGGATACTCTATCAAATAATAGAATAATAACAATAGCTAACACCATATATAATGTAGATATGTGTAAGTAATAAAAACTGATAAAACGTTTTGTTTCATATGTATAACAAAACTATATGAATATAAAAATATGTATACATCCTACAGTAACAACAGCTGATACTTATTTGGAGCTTTTTCTGTGGCAGGCAGTATTCTGTATACTTCATCACTGTAAATACGTTTACATGTTTTGAAATGTCTCAATAACAACATGAGGTACATACTACTCTTAGTATGTTTCTTGCCCTTGGGGGACTCCTGTCTTTGCAGTGAGTCAGAAGATAATGAGAAAGCATAGACATAGTATTGCCCTGCATTCATTCAACAAATATCACCAAGCACCGAGAATGCAGAGATCAGTAAGACAAGCAAGGGCTTCGCTCACAACATTGTGTGCAGGTAGGGAGGAGAGCAACAGAAAATAAATATTTTTAAAGGAATATATGAGTGATAAATGTGGCTTATAAAATGTGTAACTATACTGGAAATCAAAATAGGGTGGCGTGATAGAAAGTGACTGAGAGGCTATCTTACATTGAGTGGTCCAAGAAGAGGTGATATTAAAGTAGGGCCAATCTAAAAAAAAAAAAAAAAACCATCTATATGATAATCTATGGAGAACATATGAAGAGCTAGTACTAAAACTTTGAGAGGGGAAGCATTTCAATATACTTGAAGAACACAAATAAGGCCACTGCCAGGGGTGAAGAAGGGAAGGGAGAGGGTGGAAGAGGGAGGGCTGAGAGTCAAACACAGCCACAGCATGGAGGGCTTGATAAGCCAGGGCTGTGCAGTGAGGTTTTTTACCACATGGGAAGAGAAGTTCTTAAAAGGCTCTGAGCCTATCAAAAAGATCACTCCGGCTGCTCCATGGAGACAGGAATTTATGGAGCAGAGAACGTAGAAGCAAGATACCCAGTTAGAAATCACGTGCAATAGAGGCTCAAGAGACACCGCCTTTCACTAGTAGCAATGGAAATGGACAGATCTAGAAGATCCAGGTATGTTGTGGCCATGGAGTGTACAGGTGTACCTGATGTTTTCAATGTGGAACAGAAGGGAAAACATGAACTGAAAGTCATGCTTAGATATGGGAATTGCTATGACCTGGGAGGAGAAAGATTCTGGGTGGAGAGAAGCAAATCTCGAGTTGTCCTGCAAGGCCCAGCTGGAGGAACCCATTCTGTCTTCCTGTTTCACCGTAGTCCAGCTATTGGACCTCACAGAGCCCTAATGTACTTATCTGTAAAAATGCAGCAGCAGGTTCCTGCCAGATCAGCTTCTCCGAGTCTTGTGGGATTTAATTGAAGTTGACACAGAATGACTTTAAAACCTTCCAAGTCAATGGTTAATGATGAAAACACATATGAAAATTAATTGGGTGATCCTGTGCAGAAAAAAAAATTGTTCTGTTCAACCCTCAAAGGAAATGTCCAGAAGTGAAGATGAAGTTATCTTTCAGAGTTACAATACTCCTACACAACTACCTGTTTAAAATGGACTTTCATGTTATAAAATCCTGAAAATGTTGGAGTCAAAATTCCTCTAGATAAATGTGGTACATACATACCATAGAATAGTATGCAGCCATAAAAAGAGAACAAAATCTTATCCTTTGCACCAACGTGGATAGGAAATCTTATCCTAGAAGCAGGGAGCACTGCAATTGAAGGCTAAGAGGACAGGCTCTCAGACAATTTAACTGATCAGTCTGCAAGAAATTAAAATGAACATAACCAGAGAGAGATAGTGTATCTCTTATTAGCACATCAGAGGAGTGTCTATGGCTGTGTAATGTTGACATTCTCTTGTCAACATGGATGCAGCTGGAGGCATTATCCTAAGTGAATTAACACAGGAACAGAAAACCAAATAACACATATTCTCACTTATAAGTGGGAGCTCAGCATTGCGTATGCATGAACATAAAGATGGAAACGATGCTGAGGACTACCAGAGTGGGGAGAGAGAGACAGGAGCAAGGGCTGAAAAGCTACCTATTGGCTATCATGCTCACTACCTGGGTGACAGGATCATTCGAACCCCAAGTCTCAGCATCACGCAATACACCCATGTAGCAAACCTGCACATGTACCACCTGAATCTAAAATGAACATTGAAAAATATAATAAACATTGAAATTATTTTTAAAACAGAAGTATAAGAATATAAATTAACAATGATATTCACCTTTTACTATACCTTGGTAAAAAAATAATCATGAGTTCAGTTTAAAAAGTCCTCCAGATAACAGAAGTATCATTCTGCTTTTAAATAAACATGGTAGACTGGAGTAAGTTCTTTTTCATTTGGCAGTGACATTGCTCTTTACACAAGTTTCCATCAAGTATTGAACCACTTGTGCTTGATTCTTTCCCTCAAGTTACTTTTGAAGATTCTGTGAGGTTTGGGGATTATTGCTGTGATATCTGGGTTTTCTAAAGAAAATTCCTGGAAACCAAAAGGATTTGGGACAAAGCACACATGAACAGGAAACAGAGACATGGAAATAAATATTCCTTCTTCTGGGAAAACACGCACCATTATCAATTATATGGAGCTAACCTTCATTTTAAAAATCGGTTCCTCTTTCCACTGTCAGAGAGAGATTACAAAGATTGGTAATATTCCTGCCCTGTTCCTTAGAACTTTTAGAGAATTTCCATTTTCTACTTTGCTTTCTCCAAAGACTTGGAGGCCAGCTAAACTATTCATATTACCAAACTCACGACGATATATGTCCCACCAACTGACCCATATTTGAGCAAATGGATCTAGATGCTTGATACATCTTGTTGTCCAATAAACATCGCACACTTTATGATCTGGGTTTAACATGTTATCAAACCTTGGAGACAGGGCTCCTTAGATCCCAGAAGCAGAGTTAATTTAGCTAACCAGTGGTGAGCTGCATTCTGCTGTACGAGTTTGCTCTACCTCGTAAGGTAGCTATAATATTGTAGGAGATTCCAGCCTTGGCCAAGAGAGTGGACTACCTTCCCTTTATGATTTCCTGGAACCCTAAAACTTTATGAGACTATGAATATGACTAGGAACAAGATGATGATTTTCTTCTCAGTAGGGAAAATCATTATATATACATCTATATCTTTATAATCCTAATAGCACAACTTATATTGTTACTATGTTATATGGGCCAAGCACTGTTCCATGCTCAAATTAACTCATTTAATTCTCATAAGAACTTATGTGGTAAATACTATTATTATCCCATTTTTAGAGGAGAAGATTGACGTAGAGAACGTTGAAATGATTACCTCAAAGTCAGAGGATCCAAAGTACCTGCCCATTTTACGATAATTTGAAAGTATGAACTTGTTTTCTGCCATGAAGGACACACAGCCAAAATTCCACACAAAATTCCTAACAGCCCTGTCACTTTTTTAAATGTGCAAGAATCCAATCAAGAAGTGTGAAGACTGAGATTGTTCAGCACTTGGTGACCTTGAACTTGATCGTCAGAGTATGATCCTGTAAAAGGCAATCTGTTTTAACATGGTCTTTGCTCACAGCACAGGAGGACAGCAATTTTAGGAGCAGGGTGAGCACTGCAGTTGAAGGCTAAGAGGACATGGCTCTCGGCCAATGTAACAGATCAGTCTGTAAGAAATTAAAATTAACATAACCAGAGAGAGATAGGGTATCTCTTATGAGAACATCAGAGGAGTGTCTATAGCTGTGTAATGTTGACATTCACTTCCAAAAATTGGTATATTTTCTAAAAGGACAGCAAACTGTGGATTGACATGCCAAAACCACTAGTTGAGAAATAAAAATAATCCATTATTAAGTCAATTGTTTTGTCATTGCTATTTTCACCAATCTAATAGAACAGGCCAATGCTTTTAAAAGAAGTAGACAAGTCACTCATCTTGAAGTTTAGGACTAATAGCCAAGTAAATACTTCTCAAATACACAGAGGGAAGACTAACCAACAGTATTCACAACACAGTGAATAAATATACTGATATATGTAGAAACCCAGGGATATATTAGGTTAAATTAAGAAAAAAGAAGCACATGAATATCCTATAGAATGAGATTTGAGGAGAAAAATCTTCTAAATATGAAATTAGTTTCTCTCATCATATTTAATTTTTAGCTGTAAGATAATCTACTCTAAGACCACTGTGTAGAACATCCCAGTGCAGACACAATTTAATAGACTAATTTAATAACTTCAGAAATAACCGTAGATGTCAACTAGGCCAAACCCATTTCATAGAGTAGAAAACAAAGTCTCAGCCGGGAGCGGTGACTCATGCATGTAATCCCAACACTTCGGGAGGCCGAGGCAGGCAGATCACTTGAGGCCAGGAATTCTAGAACAGTCTGGCCAACATGGTGAAGCTCCATCTCTACTAAAAAAACATATAAAAATTAGCTGGATGTGGTGACGCACACTTGTAATCCCAGCTACTTGGGAGGCTGAGGCAGGAGAATCGCTTGAACCCAGGAGGTAGAGGTTGCGGTAAGCAGAGATTGCGCCACTGCACTCCAGCCTGGGTGACAGAGCGAGACACCATCTCAAAAAAAAAAAAAAAGAAAAGAAAAGGAAAACAAAGTCTCAGAGAAGTTAAGCAATATTCTCAGGCTCATACAGTTCATTAGTGACAGAATCAACTCTAGAACCTGGTTCAGTCTTTCACAAAAATGAAAGAAAGAATTTTTGGCAACAGAAACGCAGTTGGGCGTAAAATATTATGATACAGAACCTTTCAGCCATCTCTTCTCCACTCGCCATGTTCTGAAACTTCAGAGAGCATTAAGATACATTAGCTCATTTTCATGACACAGAGAGATCCTAAGTTACTCTCTACCTAATACTTCTAAGGGGTGTGGGCTTCTTATCAAATGCATGAATTCTTGAATGATCTTGAAAAGAAGCCACTATCATTTTGAATGTTGCTTGAAAACATATCTACTGTTCAAAGGAACTTTGTTGAGCTTCGAATTGAAACAGAGCAAGATTAATGTCAGAGCACATACCATGTGCAAATTAAAAACTCCACTGTGGGTTATTCCAGAAGTAGACTAGAATTTTTTTCATTTTCTTTTTGAAATCATGTGTCTAAAATCAGCAGTTAGTTAAGGGCAGAAGAGATGTTGTAAATGAAGATTTAGACAGAAAAATTTCAAAGCCAATTTTTAACATCTGTATTTTGTTCAGAACCACCATAAGCAAAAGATTTTTTTTTTTTTTTTTTTTTTTTTTTTGGAGACAGAGTTTCGCTCTTGTTGCCCAGGCTGGAGTGCAATTGCATGATCTTGGCTCACTGTAACCTCCGCCTCCTGGGTTCAAACGATTCTCCTGCCTCAGCCTCCTGAGTAGGTGGGATTATACGCACATGCCACTATGCCCAGCTAATTTTGTATTTTTAGTAGAGATGGAGTTTCTCCATACTGGTCCAGCTGGTCTCAAACTCCTGACCTCAGGTGATCCACCCACCTCAGCCTCCCAAAGTGCTGGGATTACAGGCATGAGCCACCATGCCTGGCCAAAATTTATTTTTAAAAAAAGAAAAACAAATGTTGGTTTTATAGACAAGAAATTGGGAAATAATAAACTGAACAGAACATAAAACCCTTTCACTGTCTAAAAACAATTGGATTAGTCTCTGGTTCCAACTTAAGTCTTAAAATGTCTAAAATTAAAATATCATGTGTAAGTCATGAAACCAGTTTTTATGTACATTTTCTCAATTCCTGTTTGCCAGTAAATAGACTAATTGTCCCCAAAGCAAACAAAGTCCAATCTTACAGAGCTAAACAAACAGAAAATCAAAATAACTGGAAGGAGCATTATCATCTGGTTATCTGGTCATCATAATAACCAGAGAGTGAATCAACTGATTCCAGGATAGTCCAAAGGACCAAACAAACAGCTGTTGTTCCAGTTAATAGCATGTCACTTGACTGAGCACATCATAAAGTCCTTCTAAGACGTTTCTAATCTAGGTATGTGAGCCTGGCTTCCAACATATCTCAGAGACGTAGAAATGTCCTATGATAATCTTGATGCTTCTTCCATAGTCATGTCTCGAATATTATAATTCTTGCAATATAGTATATGTTTTCTTCCTCTGTCATAAAAAAAATAGAAATGTTTCAATGTCATCTAAAGACAGACCCTTCTAGCTGTGGATACTGAGTGTCCACACACAGTGAACAGAGCCCTGGATTAGTCATCAGGAGAACAGGCACCGCTCTCAACTCGGTCTTCCCAGACTTGTGTCCTTAGCAAGTCTCTGCACCACATGTCCTCATCTGATGGGTGCAGAAATGAGAGAGAAAGGGATAAAGCCAGCTCTGCATGTCTCTTGTAAAGCAGAAGCACTGTAAAATGTAAGATATTATTGTTCTTACAATGCAAAGGGTGAAGCCAGGAGCACCCCATTGTCATGGCACAGACAGCCCATGGCAGAGGCCCATGGGGATGTGGGGCAGGTATCAACGGATGACTTGTGTGCACAGTGAGCCCATCCTTCTCCATTTGTGCTTGGCATCATGAATCATGAATGGTTCCTCTTACCCCTGCAGAACAATTATTGTTAAGTTCTGCAGTCCCTGCTATGGAAATGAGGCTGTGGTGATGCCTTCTTAAGATGGCTCTTAACCAAGAATGGTTCTTCAGGGTTAAGAAGTAGAAGGTACACTTTGGGAGGCCAAGATGGGTGAAGCACTTAAGGTCAGGAGTTGGAGACCAGCCTGGCCAACATGGTGAAACCCCATCTCCACTAAAAATACAAAAATTAACCAGGCATGGTGGCGTGTACCTGTAATCCCAGCTACTTGGGAGGTGGAGGAAGGGGAATTGCTCAAACCCAGGAGGCAGAAGTTGTAGTGAGCTGAGATTGCACCACTGCACTCCAGCCTGGGCAACACAGTGAGACTCTGTCTCAACAACAAAAAAAAAATGTAGAAGGTAACTCACATGTTTACATTTTTCCAGAATCCTTAGTGCCTGCAATACTACAGCATGTGCTTTCTTGTATATGGCCAGAATAGATCATCTGGCACGTCCCAGGGTTCACATCTAACTCCCAGGGTCATTATGGGAGCAGAAGGATTGACATTCTCAATCACCATTGGAGAAAGAATGCCCCTAAAGACAAAATAATGCCCAATACATCATAAATCCTACATCAGCTTTTAAGGCAGATGATTTGAATTCTCAGCAGTAACTTCATCTCCAAGGGGAGCCACTTACAAATCTCAGAGTTCGCCATATACGGTAATGTGAAGAGAAACACCTTTCACAAAACAGCACTATTTTGGAAAAAGAATTCATTCTGCTTAGTTTTATGAAATTCTTTTCTATAACCTACCTATCTACTATTTTTGTCTAGACAGAGATTTGGTCCTTTCAAACACACGTGCACACGCAATGCCCTCCTGTCTCCTTTTTTGGGATGTTCCTCCAGCTAAAAAGGCAGTGGAATTCCAAAGGTTACTAAATATATTCTGGCTTTTTCATGGCGTGCAATCATAAAATAGTGCTCTCTTTTCATCTCTTTTTGTCTTTTTAGGTAAAAGTATTTTTTCGGGAAGGAACTTTCTAAGATCATTCAGTACGTGTTTGGAGTGGAGCCCTGTTCACTTTCATTTCTACAAATCTCATACCAGAAAGATCTAATGCAGCCCCACTCCTATGTGTAGCTTCCACCAGTACCAATGCCAGAGAGGCTCAAGGGCCCCCTCGCGCAGTTGAGTATATAACCTCCTGAGTCCACAGTTTCACTTCCCCGAGTGAAGAGAAGAATGGAAGTGAAGAAAAGAATGGAAATTCAATCGGTACCAGCAGACTGTCAGTTCCTCCAGTAGCAAACAATAAATGCATCTGAGGAAGTTCTGGTGAACCAATCAAAAGGGGGGCTTTGTTCTGAACTTGGCGGAGCCTACCTCGTGCCTTGTAAATGTCAGTGTGTGTATGTGTGAGCGTCTGACATTACTCAGCAGCACATACCAAAGGCCAGGAATTTGGCAGAGCTGGGCTGATTACAATGCCTAAAAATATTCTGTTTTATCAAAATCTATTCTGATGCCTTTTAGCATGTGGGCAAAATGCTAGAGCAGCAGGCTCTTTAGGAAGCGGAAATTCTAAGAGGCGTTCCAAATATCCAAAACGACACAACCTCATTGTGTAAGAAGTAACCCTTCAGCTTAAATTCTTGTTTGTCTATTTTTATCTCAACAGGTTTTTTTTGTTTTTTTTTTTTTTTTTTGTAAACCATGGAAGGCAATGATCTCTCCTTTGTAAATATTTATAAAATGTAATATAATTTATTCAACAAATAATTATTGAAAGCCTATTATACACAAGGCACTTTGTTGGGCTTAACAGGAACTATAAGGTCAAATAAATAATTGTTCTTATTTTTAATGTGCCTGCAATAAGCAAAGTGTTAAGACCTTTCCTGAGAATGAGCTGCTCTGGGCAAGGCAAACCATGATCCAGGCTTTAGAAGAGGCAAGACACAAGAGCTAGGGAGAAAGGGACAAGGAAGGAATTAATTTTCTGCTAAGGACTGGCAAAGGCTTCTTGAGGACTGTGGCATTTTGATGTGGGCCCTTCAGAGTAGATAGAGATGGCCAAGCAGTGCTGAGGAGTGCTCTAGGCAGAGGGAGCAGCATGGGTGTGTGCAGAGATGGGAAGTCCAGGGCAGTAGAAGAATTCGTGTGAGGTTTTCAGAGGTCTTCATCGTCACCAGGGATAGGATTTTTCCAAAATGAGAAGGCTAATGGCACCTAGAAAATGCACTACAGTGAGGTAGACTCTAAACGAAAGGGAGGATATCATTTCTGTGAAATTGCCAAAGCCACAAGAGTGATGAATTAGGCTGGAGGGAGGCAAGGCTTAATCCTCATTTGTTGAACATGTTAAAAATATGTGTGTCCATCACAATACATGTACACATGAACACACTCTAGGCACACCACCTTATAGCAAGTCTTCCTTTTTCAGCAACTGATGTACTCTTGGTCCTGGGTTTTAGTTTAGGTATCTCCCACCCATTACAGATTGACCAAGAAGCTGCAATTCATGTTTCTACCGTAGAGTTTGTGGGAGTAAATACAAGAGGCGTGATATCTATCTTCGGTAGTAAGAGATCTGGAAGGCTTGCTCAGGAATCACCTTTATGTTTACCTGTAAATTGACTTACTTAAAGAATAATTGTCTAGCAATTGTGAGGAAGACTGCTTGCTAAGTTATGACACTACCAGATAGAGCCAGCTAGGCGCTATTGCCTAGCCATTCAACAGTTACTCAGTGCTCACTGTCTACACAGGTATAAGGCGATGAAAATTGTGCCTGAGAGATGCCTAATAAGATGGAAATAAGAGTAACACCATTTTTGTGTGTGAGAGAACAGGACTGATCAATCTACTGATGGATTTCAGTCTCTCTCTTATACCCAAATGCCTATATGCATATACCCTTATACGGATATGCACGAAAAAGAGAAGAGCGAGAAATAAAGGATATATTCCAGCACAGAAGGTATATTGAACCAAACATTAAAATATATATGTGAGCCCAGTTTTTACATTTCTAAGGCCAGAATTGTAGCAACTGAAGTCAAGTAACTTCTGATCATCGGCACAGTTTTCATGAGTGTTCTCTGTAACTCCATAACTCAAGAAGACAGACACAAGGCCAGTTCTGGCATTTGGTTCATTACCAGTGGCCATAGATATACTTTGTTTCTCTGAGCAACAGGTGAGTTGTTCAACCATGCATTCCCTATGAACTGTGCATCTGTCACCCTAGGGCCACCTAATATCACAACCAACTGACCTTAGCCAACAGCACCACTGGTGGCTAAACCACTTAGTGGTTTAACTTCCAATCTCTTCCTCGCTGCACCTTCCTACAGAGGCAGATCACGCACATACCATGTGTCCAGTTTTTCTGTCTTTCCCCACCCTCTAGCCATTTACTGTCACTTCAGGCAGCCTTTTCTCACTTCACTCTCTAATTCATTCCACGTAGAAAATGATCTCAGGAAAATCTCCATCCATTCCAACCATAAACCAAAAATTTATTTATTTTATTCTTTAGCTCCTATTTGAGTCTCACCTTGTATTGTAAAACACACTAAATATGTATACTTTCACTTGATTCTCCAAACAACCTTGTGAGATAGATATCACTTACCACAATTTACAGAGAAGACAAGTGCCTTGTGCCAGAGAGTTCAGCTAGTAAGTGAAAGAACAGGCTTACAAACCAAGGCCTCTTGATTCCCAAACACTTTGTCCTTCTAGGGTGAAACAATAGTACTAATGGTTCATCTACTATAAATTAGGAAGGAGAATTTTTACATTTTGACATGAAATTAACATTAAAAAAACTTCCAATAGCAATATCCTGTAAAACTACTCGGAAGTCTCCTTCAGCATCTAGATAATGTTCTGACTTAGATAGGTTTTTCTCAAGACGGGTGTCTAAGATTGATGTACTCAATGCTCTTTTCTACTTATGGGAAATAAAATTCACTTAATAACTTTTTTTCTATCATTCATTGCAAATACAATATTTTAGTTTCATCATGTTTTACATGGAATAGCCTGGATAGTTAGTATTGCTTTGAATTCCGTTATACATACTGCTATTCTTGCATCAATTTATTCAGCAACTGCCTATTAAATATTTTCTACAGTAAAGATGCTATACCATACAGTATTAGGAATATCAAATTATGCCAGCACACTCTAAGTCGATCTATTTATAAGGTGTCATCCATGCTTAATTCAGGTATCATGTAAGTGATTCAAACTAAATGACAGGAATGAAGAGAACCCAGTTATGGTTAAATTGCTTAAACAAATAATAAAACCAGTTGTCACATTTTTAAGTATTTATAAGAATATTTTATACCATGGGAGCAGAATGGAGGAAAAGATGAAAGGGAAACAAATTTTAGTTTGTTTCCTTAAAGAAATATATGTTAGATTTTCTCATTCCTGCCTGCCCCATTCCTCCATCTGCTGAACAGAATCAATGATAGCAGCAGCCAAGATCCCAGTGGACCCTCTGGCCAAAGGCAGCTGCATATGCAGAGCAATCCCAGGTGAAGCCAACAAAGGAACTCCCCTGCCCATATACAGATGTGTTAGTTTTAAATTGTTTAATTTAAATTTGTTGTTTAAATTTGTTGTTAAATCACTGTTGTCTGCAGATGAGGAGTTGCAGGATAGTTTGTTACACAACAATCAACAGCAGATACAACAAAACAGAGGAAATTCCCTAGAGACTGTAGGGCCAGAAGAAAGGATTGAGTTGGTCAGGTGCCTTAGGGCAAGAGAGTGGAAAACACTATTGACTAGGATAAGCATAGCTGTAAGGCCAAGAGGGGGTTTCCATGAAGGAGTGTGAGGAGGGCATTCTGGGACAGCAGAAACAGAGTTTGTTCAGGAGCTTTTCCTGGGTATAAGAGAGAGACTGCAAGCAGAGGAAATACAGCAGATGTGGCTATGCATTATTAATTTATTTCTCCATTCCATCATTTTCTCAGTAAACTGAAGAAAGATCTCAATTGCTTTCAAGTGTTTATTATTAATGAAAATTCGCTTTGAGATTCATTTTAAATATGCATTCTCAGTAATTCTTTTCACTTTAGGGGCAGAGGAAGTATAATGGATGATTTTCCTCTCAACCATATGGAAGAGTTGGACAAATAAACTAAGTAAGATTCTAAGAAGAAAGAAGATTAAATACAGCTAGATTGTGGTCATAACACAAAAAATGAAGGAGCTAAGGCATGCAGACTGGCTGGTCAGTTATTTCCTGACACTTTAGTATTCTAGGGTAGATGGAAGACTGAACAGGAGGTCAAGAAAACAACAGAACAGGAAAGGTAGGAGCCATGATTAAGAGTGAGTTGCTCTGTGTATCAGGTTGGGCGGGACAAAAACAGAAAGTCAATTTTTGGATTTGAGAACTAGAAATTTAGAGGCAAATATGATCATAGCAAAGGAGTAAAAGTAGAAAGGAATCTGGAAAAGACAAAAAGGAAGTTGGCCACAACACTAACTCATCCATCACAGAGAACCAGAGGGGTTGGCAGCAGATGAGGGAAAGGAAATTCGTGTGGCGGTGAGGAGTTCAGCAACTGGCACAAGAGAGAACTATGAAGTTGGAGAAAACTAAGTTAGGAAGGGCAACGAGCAGAAGAGAAGATGACTAAGAAGAGAAATTCTTAATAGTAAGGCAACAAGAATAAAACCAATGTGCCTTTAATAATATCTGTGTTGCGTTGTATTAAATTCTTTGGAACACTTCCCATGAAACCCAATCCTCGGGCATGAAAATAACATGTCAAACCTCCCCATGACAGGTTACCTAAAAATAATTTACAGGTACCAGGGGAAGCTGGCGAATAGGCTGGAGTTCAGTGATCTGTGGATCCAGATAGGCTTTTTAGATCCAGAAAGTACACAATCCAGCAATTCATTTCAAGTTAGAGAAGCATGTACGCCTGCCCCGGTCCCTCTCCAGGGCTACTGATGTCTGCTGCACTCTCACTCCTGGTAGTCAGCTGAGTAGCCTGGTATAGCTGGTTTTCAAAATGCAATTGTCGCAATAAATGGATAGGTGCCCTCTGATGTCCCTTTGAGCTCCAAAGTCCTAGGATCAGGGCTAGCTTTCTGGGCATGCAATCTATGCATTTGCACAAGGCTCTGTGCTCCAGTGGGTCCTGCATTTGGTTTAATGCTCAGCTGTTACCATCTTAAAATTCTTGACAGTTTATTAGCAAGATCCCAGCATTTTCATCTTGCACTGTGCCCAAGAGCATGGGAGCCCACCTCTCGCATCAGTGTGACCTGGATGTGAGACATGGAATCAAAGGAGCTCATTTTGGAGCTTTAAGATTTGACTACCTCACTGGATTTCAGACTTGCATGGGGCCTGTAGTCCCTTTGTTTTGGTCAATTTCTCCCATTTGGAACAGCTGTATTTCCAATACCTGTACCCCCATTGTCTCTAAAATGTAACTAATTTGCTTTTGATATTACGGGCTCATAGGCAGAAGGGACTTGCCTTGTCTTTGATATGACTTTGGACTGTGGACTTTTGAGTTAATGCTAAAATTAGTTAAGACTTTGTGGGACTGTTGAGAAGGCATGATTGATTTTGAAATGTGAGGACATGAGATTTGGGAGGGGCCAGGGGTGGAATGATATGGTTTGGCTGTGTCCCCACTCAAATCTCATCTTGAATTGTAGCTCTCATAGTGCTCACATGTTGTGGAAAGGACCCAGTGGGAGATTAATTGAATCATGGGGGCAATTTCCCCCATACTGTTCTAATGATAGTGAATAAGTCTCATGAGATCAGATGGTTTTGTAAGGAATTTCCTCTTTTACTTGGCTTTCATTCTGTCTTGTCTGCCACCATGTAGGACATGCCTTTCACCTTCCACCATGATTGTGAGGCTTCCCCAACCACGTGAAACTGTGAGTCCCTTAAACCTCTTTTTCTTTTTAAATTACCCAGTCTCGGATATGTCTTTATCAGCAGTGTGAGAACAGACTACTACACACTGAACATCACAAATTATGTAGCTGGTCCTGCCTGGGATCTGTGTCCTGCACTAAAACTGAACAAGGACTGAATTGTCATCACTTGTGGGATATTTTGTGGACTTCTTTCTGGACTTCTTTCCTTATAGCACAAACTACCACACTAAATGTATAAAATCTCACAATGCAGCAACTGTCCAAGGCATCTTACTGCTTCTATCTTGACAGAGAAGAAGAGGATGCAATAACAACTCCCAACTCTCAGGGTAAGAAGGATGATGAAAAGAAAATTCCTGCGGATGGATGAGGTTTTTGGTGATCTCTGAAAGTTTCAATTAGGCTTTGTACCATATTTCTGGAGTCAATTATCAGAAATATCAAGCCCATGCTATATCAAGGCCTTCATCACTTTCCAGATTCAGCAAACTTTTTCCATAAATGGCTATAGAGTAAAATTTTAGGCTTTGTGGCACATATGATCTTTGCTGCAGCTAATAATCTTTGCCATGATGATGTGAAAGCAGACATAGACAACACCTAAACAAACAGTTACGTCTGTATTCTGTTAAAAATTTAATTGCATAACCCAGGTACCAATGACATTAACACTGAAAAAAAACTTTTATACAGATTACAGACTTTCTCTATATTTTGTAAATTGTTTTGACTGTATCCATTAGTTACAAAATAACGTCCAATATCACATATCACATTAACTCAACATATCTCTTTGGTTCTCTTTAATCTTGAACAATTTCTGTACCGTTCTTTATATTTACAACATTGATATTTTTAGAGGATAGTCATTTATTTTGTAGACTGTCCCATCTTTCATGGCCCCTTCATTTTTTGACATGGGTAATTTGTATTTTTGCTGTTTTTGATCAAAGTCCGATCTTGCCAGATATACACTGAATTAACATGTTTGGATAAAGCCAACATTTGCTCTTCATTCTGTTTCACATTTGTTTTCTATTTCAATAATTTCTATTGTTTCTTTCTACTTTACTTGGGGATAATTTGCTCTTTCCCTTTCAAACATATAGAGATTTACTTTTTGTTATATATCTATCCATTTATTACTGAGTTTGTTATTATTTATTTTCACCTTAAATTATATATAATCAGAAAAAAATAATGCCAGTGATTTTATTACTGTTTTGCTTTGTTCTGAGGGGACTTCTTTTATGGCCTAGTATATGATTATTTTTGAAAAATGTGGGTTCAACAAATGTAAATTAGCTGAAATGTATTGACTGAGGTTTTTTGAATCATCTATGTCCTTCAAGAATCAGTTCATAAGAAATGGACACTGAAGAATTTAGGTATAAATGGGCACCATATTTGCAACTTATTCTTTAACAGTTCAGTGAAAAAAATATATATGCATGTGTTTATTTCACTATTTTGCACTATTTTAAAAACTTTTCTGTGAGTATGAAATTATCCAAAATGTTTTAAAGTAAAGCCAAAAAATTAATATTAAAAATATTTTTAATTGCAAGGACCTGTGGTGAGCAGGATTTGGCCCATGAGTCAAAATTTGTCAACCCTGCTTTAGAGAAAGGAGTCATCTCATTGCATCACAGATTACAGTAAAAATCAGATGACCTGAAGTTTATTCCCTTGGTTACCTGCATCACATAACTCAGAATGAGCCCTTTATTCTCTTGGTGTCTCAGTTTCTCTATCTGCTCTACAAAGCTTTTTTTTTTTTTTTTTTTCCAATTTAGTATCAAATATATGGGAAGCCTTAGGAAAACTGTATAAACTGGCCTGGGAAGGGTTACTGGTCTCTCTTCTTTCTGTCTCCTCCCCCATTTGCCACATACAATGCACTAAAATGCCTTATAAAACAAAATGGAGGGAAGACACAGAGAAGGCACACAACAGGTTGAATAAAAGATGAGGCATCAAGAAGATGAAAAGCAGCAGGATCTTTGAAGGAAAGATGTAGACCATAAAATGGGGCAGCAAATTGAAAAGATGAAGATTGGAATGAAAAGAGTTTGAAGCCAAACCACAGAGAATTCAACCCAGTGAGATCACTAGACTGAGGTAGGAAAAGAAACATCATGATATACTTCCAAATGTGTTTCCAGTCTCTGCTCATTAGAAATAAAATCTCTACCATTGTGTATTCCTTACACCCACAGATAATTTGATACTCACTCTGGGGTAAATCTGAATATCTTAGCTTTCCCTAAGAAAAGATGTTGCCCTCAGATTGCTGACAACCTGCAGAAACTCACACAAGAAGAGAGGAATACTGCCTGTGTGTGACTCCTGGAGATGCTATCTCTAGCACATTATGTTTCACAGCATTTATTAATACCATTATTGGCCCAAGTTACCCACGACTTGCTATTCTTGTAATCCTTTAAAGGCTTGCACAAGAAAACAAAGAACATGCCCATGGATATTTTTTAAATGTCTACAATATTTTCTGCTTGACATATGAAGGTTATCCAAACCATGGTCTACATTAAAAACTGAGTCTCACCTTATTTATTTATATCCAGCCCACCAGAAAAAGCAAGGCCTCTCTCACCTGTCTCACATTGTTAGGGTTGAAAGGGTCACCGAAAATCACTGAACATGAAAAATTAACTCCAGAGAGAGTATGTGATTTGACGAATGTTCCAGAACTAAATGGAACCATTGCAAGCTGCAATGGTTTTAATGTGTCCCGCAAAAGTTCATGTGTTGGAAACCTAATCTCTTCGCCCTCACAAAAGGAGTCATGGAATAATGTTGCTATCACTGCAGAGGGTTTGTTATTGTAGAAGTGGCTTTGTTTTAAAAGCAAATTCCCTTGGCTCTGCTTTTCTTCATCTTTCACCTTCTACCGTGTTACGATGCAGCATGAAGGCCTTCACCAAGTGCAGGTGCCATGCTCTTGAACTTCCCAGCCTTTGGAACTGTGAGCTGAATAAACTTATTTTCTTTATAAATTACTCCATCTGTCATATTGTTTTATAGCAAAAGAGAATGGACTAAGACATGGGACAGACATTCAGTAGGCTTATTAAATTATCTATGTAACTACAGAGAGCTAGTGAACCAATTTCAGCTTAGGGGAAACAGGAAATTCAGAAACAGGAAGCCCAGAGAAAAATGGCACTGGACTGTGACTCCTATTGCCTCAGGTTAGATCATCTGACTTCACAAGGTAAAAGTTTCTGCACACAAAGATGCTTCAGCCCTTTTCCACCAACAGGACACCCTTGCTATGTAGAGTAGTGCAAAACTCTTGTCATTTACTAGTCATGGGACATTGGGCAAGTCACTCGGTATTAGTCCATTGTTTTGCTATAAAGAAATACCTGAGGCTGGGTAATTTACAAAGAAAAGAAGTTTAATAGGCTTATGGTTCTGCATGCTGTACACGCCTGGCACTGGCATCTTCTCACTTCTGGTGAGGCCTCTGAGGAGAGCTTTTACTTATGATGGAAGGTAAAGCGGGAGCAAGCATGTCATATGGTGAGAGAGGAAGCAAGAGAGAGAGCAAGAGGAGGAGGTCAGGCTCTTTTAAACAATCAGTTCTTGCATGAACTCATTCATCACCAAGGGGATAGTGCTAAGCCATTCATGAGAGATCAGCCCCCATGACCCAGTGACTTCTGACCAGGCCCCGCCTCCAATAGTGTGAATCACATTTCAACACGATATTTGGAGGAGACAAACATCCCAACTATATCACACTGGAACATTCTGAGCCTCAGCAGCCTTATCAGAAGACTGAGGATAACCCAGTAAATTCAAGCCTAAGTGATGGAGGTGTGGTAATGCTCGACAGACAGAGGTGTTAAAAGGGGAAGCTATGTCATCATAAATGGGAATGAGCTGAGGACTATGATCATGTTCTTTTCAGGAGACACAGTGAGGTACAGTTAAGCAGATGTGATTGGTGCTCCCAAACCAACTCTTTTGACTGCCAACACCAACTACTCTCTTCCTGAGGTCATCTCTGGCCATTGTAGCCCACATGGACCACATGGAGCAGACTAGGGAGTTAATGTACCCCTAGAAACAGCCCTCAACAAGTGACTGAAAACCCCAGCTTCCTCATTCTAGGATGGGAGCAGGCGCAACAACTCTGAATCATGTTGCATAGTATCCCCATGGCGGAACTAAACCTCAGCTGCACACAGCAGTGACCTACTTAGTATCATACTCTTTAATAGTTTTCTCTTTTTTTCCTAACTCACCTCCCTACTCCCTGCTGCTGTTTTCTGGAATCATTTCCCACATAAACTATTTACACTCAAATCCTTGTCTTAGAGTCTGTTACTGGGTACTTAGCCAACCTAAGATAGCCAAGTAGAAATACCCAGCAGGTAGTCTAATATCCAAGCCTGGGAGTTGTGTCAACAGGACAAACTGTATCTGCAAGTTGTTGTGCATTCATATTTGCTATGTGGAAAAGAGTGGTTACAGTGAGTTTAAATAAAAATTTTAAAGTGAGGCAGAAGCTGCTAAGACAAGAGATAATTTGAGCAAGAAATATTTCTGCAGAGGCCCAAAAAGCAGCAAAAG
Source organism: Macaca mulatta (assembly GCF_049350105.2). Taxonomy (NCBI): domain Eukaryota; kingdom Metazoa; phylum Chordata; class Mammalia; order Primates; family Cercopithecidae; genus Macaca; species Macaca mulatta. The sequence continues at coordinate 18,749,767 of NC_133408.1, read as the reverse complement.
AAGATGATAACAAGAATGCCCCTTATAATAAACAAGGAATATAGGAGACAGAAAAAAAGCTGCAGTGAAACCTGTTTTACTTCTAGCACGCTTATCTCTTATCAGGATATGTACGGAGAACACAAAAGTCCTATAAAAGATAAACAGCATGTCCCTTTGGCAGTCCATCAGTTGCACTCAGCATCTTCAGGACAGAATAGCGAGGGCATCTGGTTTCCTATCCAGCGTTGTCCCCTCCTAGAACTCACAGATGCAAGTTGATGACTCCTTTTTTAAAACTTAAGGCTGCAGCTGTCAGGAAAGTGAGGGAGACAAGCTCACCACTCTCAGTGGCCAGAAATCAGGTAATGTGATTATTTCACCTCCTTCCACTAGGTATTTCAGCGAATCATAAATATGCAATGACAGTTTCATTTACTTCTAATTCTGGACATGAGTACTACTAGTTCTTCAGTATTGCTGTCAGGCATACTATAAATTGCCCCCTTGACCCACCTGATATTCAAAATATCCTACTGGCATTTAATCTCTTGTGTGATCCTCTCCCCTTGAGTGCGGGCAGGACCTGTGACTTGCTTCTAACCAATTGAGTACGATGAAGTTGATAGAATACATGTAATTACATTACATAAGACTCTAATGTCTTTCCTGCAAGGGAAGTTTCACCCTTATGGCCTCTGAGGGAGCAAGTGGGTATCTTGGGAAGAAAGAGTGGCCTCCAGCTAACAACCAGCAAGAAATAGAGGCCCTCAACCTAACATGCCACAAGGAACTGAATTCTACCAACAACCACAGGAGCTTGGAAGCAGATCCTACCCCAGTCGAGTTTCAGGTGACACGGCAGCTCCATTTAATATTGTGGTTTCAGCCTCATGAAGCCAGGGACTAGAAGACACAGCTATGGTACACTCAAACTCCTGATGTACAGAAACTTTTAAGTGTGTGTTGGTTTAAACTGCTAAAGGTGAGTTGTTTTAAGCTACTGTGTGCTAATATTGCTACACAGCAATAGCTAAATAATATGCTAACTATAATCTTGTATTGTCAATATTGACTTACAATATTGTAAGTCAATATATATCTTGTATTGACTTATTAGCTTTTAGTCCTAAGAATTTTGCTATTTATACTGAATCCTTTTAAACCATTAAACCATGTGGTTTGCAAATTACTGGATTTGTCATTGCCTTTTTGAAGTACAAGCTACCAAATCAGCCAAAAAGGTTTCCACCAACACACAGTTCCTCTGGTGAGTGATAAGAGAGACTCTGATAATAGCCGGATATGAGGAAGAACTTGACAAGTCTTACCATGCCTGCTGTAGGTCAGAATCAACCTCCAAACAGCAGGAAATATTTGGTGTCGTGGGCTCCATTTCCCTCACACTTGAGCTTCAGGAGAAATCTGAGAAAGTGTGAGTAATGACTAGCTAAAGAGCCATGATTTGCAAATGTTCAACATTACTAATCAACAGGGAAATACAAATTAAAACCACAATGAGATGCCACCATACTCCTGCAAGAATGGCCATAATTCACATATACACCATGGAATACTACATGGCCAAAAAAAGGATGAGTTCACGTCCTTTGCAGGGACATGGATGAAGCTGGAAACCATCATTCTCAGCAAAATATTACAAGGACAGAAAACCAAGCATGTTCTCACTCATAAGCGGGAGTTGAACAATGAGAACACATGGACACAGGGAGCGGAACATCACACACCGGGGCCTGTTGGGGGTTAGAGGGCTGGGGGAGGGATAGTGTTAGGAGAAATACTTAAAGTAAATGATGAGTTGATGGGTGTAGCAAACCAACATGGCACATGTATACCTATGTAACAAATCTGCACGTTGTGCACATGTACCCTAGAACTTAAAGTAGAATTAAAAAAAAAAGAATGGCCATAATTAAAAAGTCAAAAAGCAATAGATATTGGCATGGATATGGTGTAAAGGGAACACTTTTAAACTGCTGGTGGGAATGTAAATTAGTTCAACCACTATGGAAAACAGTATGGAGATTCTTTAAAGAACTAAAAGTAGAACTATCATTCAATCCAGCAATCACACTGCTGGCTATCTACCCAAAGGAAAAGAAGACATTATATGAAAAAGACACATGCACACTCATGTTTAAGGCAGCATGGTTCACAGTTGCAAAGACATGGAACCAACGTAAGTGCCCATCAACCAACGAATAAAGCAAATATGGTATATATATACCATGGAATACTACTCAGCCATAAAAAGGAATGAAATAATGTCTTTTGCAACAACTTGAATAGAGTTGGAGGCCACTATCTTAAGTAACTCAGGAATGGAAAACAAAATGTTTTATGTTCTCACTTATAAGTGGGAGCTAAGCTATAAGGATGCAAAGGCATAAGAACAATATAACAGACTTTAGGGACTCAGGGGTGAGAAGGTTGGGAGGGGGGTGAGGGATAAAAGACTACGTATTGGTTATACTGTACACTGCTTGGGTAATGGGTGGACTAAAAGCTCAGAAGTAACTGCTAAAGAACATATCCAAGTGATATGGTTTGGCTGTGTCCCACCCGAATTTCATCTTGAATTCCAATGTGTTGTTGGAGGGACCTGATCCCTCCAACTGAATCATGGGGCCAGGTCTTTCCCGTGCTGTCCTTGTGATAGTGAATAAGTCTCATGAGATCTGATGGTTATAAAAAGGGGAGTTCCCCTGCACAAGTGCTCCTCTCTTTGCCTGCCACCATCCATGTAAGATGTGACTTGCTCCTACTTGCCTTCCACTATGATTGTGAGGCTTCCCCAGCCACATGGAACTGTAAGTCCAATTAAACCTCCTTCTTTTGTATACTGCCCAGTCTCGGGTATGTCTTTTTCAGCAGCATGAAAACAGACTAATACACCATGTAACCAAAAACCACCTGCACTGCACCCCAAAAACTATTGAAATTTTTTTTAAAAATGTAAGAGCTATGATTTGACACAAAAAGTGCATTCGATTAAAAAAAAAAAAAAAAGAATTATGTTCTTGAAAAATTAGTGAGAATACAAGGCACTGACCAAGACCCAGGAGAATTCAGGACTCCAGTCTGCACATAAACCCATCTGATACAGAGTAGTCATTAAAGAATTGGCAAGAGCAACAACATTATGCTAACTGGCATAATACCCTTGATAATGAAAGAAGGGAGTTATAAAATTTATTATGAAATGACTTTACTGGAATCTGTTGTAACCACACACAGAGCAGAGAGGAGCATACGAAACAGGCCTTACTCCATAGTCAAGTCATATCATCTAACACATAACAGTTGATGTGTCTTGGGGTAGGCAGTAGTTGGTGTCTCAGGAGTGACTTCTTTCCTTCTATAAATTCATTCTGCCCAACTCCTTTACAATCGTGGGTTCTTTAACACTGGCTCATGAGACATCCTCTTGCAGTCACCTGTCTCATGGCTGGCAAGTTCTATGAGAACTCTCCTCTCACAGGACCTCACAGTCCCTTTAGCTCTTCTATGTGCCCCTCCAGCGACCCCCCTTTCTTAGTTTCAGCCTCCAATGTGGTTGTCAATTATTCGGGTCCATATGCGTCCTCAATGGATGAGGAGCAAGGAATCAGGGTGTCGGGAAAGTGTGAGAAAGAGTTAGAAGAGGGTCTTTCTCTTTCATTGTATCTCTGAGAGGCTGAGACCTCTCACAGCTAGAGGTGGTCTCCTCACAGAGATGTTATTGCTCCGCCCAAATAGGATGCACTTCTCTTACCCTGGGCTTCCCTCTGTGAGCCACGTACCATGCCATGGAGACCACTGGAGGTTAGTAGAAGCAAAAGGCCATCCTCTACCTAACCTAACTCTTGAAGCCTGTCCAAAGGATACATTCTACTTCTTCCCCACCACAGACACAGAACACTGGGGATTCTTATTGTGTAGCATGCAGCATCCAGCCACTTGCAGAGTGTCCACGCTATTTGTGCTCACCTTATTTCATGGATTGGCCAAAGAGATAAAGGATTTCCTGTAAGTGTCCCCTGTATGGAAATACCACTTCTTTTTCATTTCAGAGCTCCATCATCCCACACTCAACTCAGAGGAAATCAGACCTTATTCTCCCTTTCCTCAACTTTCATCCAAGAAGTACCCTTCTCCTCATGTTCAGCCTACCACCTACCCCTAGATAGGGGACAAGAAGAAAGAGGCAGATCTTCGTCAGTCTCCTCTAGAGTACAACCAATGGAGCATCTCATGGTCAGTGAGATAAGTTCCTTCCCCTCCAGTTTCTTGGATTGAAGGTCATTGCTCTAAGGTCCTGTTATGGACTAAATTTTGACCCCCTAAAAGTTATATGTTGATGTCCTAACCTTTGATGTGACTATATTTGGACACAGGATCTTTAAAAAGGTAATAAATTAAATGAGGTCATAAGGGTGGGCCCCAAACCTAATAGGACTGCTGTCCTTATATAAAGAAGAAACACCAAGGGTGAGCATGCACAGAGAAAAGGCTATGTGAAGACAAAGCAATAATGTGGCCATCTGCAAGCCAAAGAGAGAGACCTCAGGAGAGAGCCAACCCACCAACATCTTAATCTTGGACGTCTAGCCTCCAGAACTGTGAAAAAATAAATTTGTGTTGTTTAAGCCACTTAGACTGTTAGTATTTCGTTACAGCAGCCCTGGCAAACAAACAGAGGTCCAGTTGAATTTTGCAAACTGGCAAGGATCCTGACTGGTCTACTAGCCAACAGGAATTCTCTCCAGATGTCAGGGATCTTAGGCCCACCTGGGACCCCCAGGTTTCAAAATAAGACCCAATCTCTACCCTGAAGCTTCTGGCATTACCCCAAGATGACGGGTAAGTACTTTTTCTATTGCAAAAGTTGTGTGCTGGGCTTTCAGATAGCTAACTTATATGGTTTGGAATTTACCTCTCAGCTCAGTAGCATAAGGGAGGTCTTTGTTTTCTCCCCCAAAATGAAGGCCAAAAATCCTACCAGAACCTTCAGCAAAGCATAATGAATCCAGATACTTGGTTCCTAATAGCAGCAAATATATGCCCTGGGAGACCCATATTTGGACTTCATTGTCTTTTCTACTCCAGATGTAAATTTTCTAGAATACTATTAAAGTAAGGTTGTGGATTCTCTTGAGGGTGATACAAAATAATCATAGATATTTTCATCTCTCTGAATTTAAGTATTTCCCACTGAAACAGAGCCCCTTTTTCTCTCTCACTTGCTTATAATGACTCAAAAGGGAACCAGTGAACTGAAATTTTTCTTCACCAAATATACAAAGTGTAAGCTTTCTTGTCCTGCATGGAAAAGCCCGCACATACTAAAGTTATCTAAGTTATCTTGGTCAAGTTTTAGCTGTCCAGTTCCCAGAACAAGAATTCAGAGTTTTCTAACTCTAAAGCTTTCTTATTCTGAATAATTTCTAAATAGGCTTCCTTCGTAAGCAATAGTTTGCACTGAATCAATTGCTTACAAGGATCACATTTTGACTAGACATTTCCTGACTTTGGGCTAATGAATTACATCATAATTCAATTTGAATGCCTCAAAGTCATCAGCCAGCACCCTCAGCATTGTGCGGCAGTACTTCTAAAGCAATAGTAGCTACTGTCTGAGAGCTGAATTTTTTTCTGCAGAATGCACCATAAATAATTTTTATTTGCCTTCCCTAAAGCAAGGCTTTTGTGACGTTGAATTTGTAAGTTGTATTTTCCACCTCACAAAAGATCTCACAAGGAAGTAGTTTGGGGATTGCTTCTCCACTCTTGTGCATCCCACAAATCCTTATCCACATCCTGATTCCTCAACAGGTCACCGTGTTAAGAGTTGGTAGGAAGAAACCCTTTCCTTTAGGATTTTTCCTCTTCTCTATACCTCATGGCCACCTAGTGTAATTAAGCCCCTTTACTTTCTTCCCTCTGGGCTCTTCTTAGGTTTTCCTTACCATTCAGTTCAACCTTCTTCCAAGTGAAGGGAAGAGGATGGGGAATGAGGCTTCCCAAGGATATGTCCAGTATCTTTATGATACTGAGACCTTTCCAAGTGCTATCATTTGAATGTGTCCCCCAAAGTTTGTGTGTTAGAAACTTAATCTCCAATGAAATAGTGTTGGGAGGTGGGGCCTAATGAGAGGTAATTAAGTCACGAGGGCTCTGCCATCATGTATAAATTAATGTCATTATTGTGGGAGTGAATTAATTAACTCAAGAGTGGGCTTGTTATAAAAGCAAGTTCAGCTCTCTCTCTCTCTCTCACTTGCTCTCACCTTCCACCATGAGATCACACAGCAAGAAGGCTCTTGCCAGATGCTGACACCTTGACTTCCCAGCCTCCAGAACCATGAGTCAAACACATTTGTTTGTTATAAATTGCTTGGTCTGTGGTATTCTCTTACAGCAGCATCTAATTGACGTAGACACTGAGCACCTAGGTCAGACTCCTCTTAGAATATCTCCTGAGTACTATACTTCATCATACTACACTTCTCCACTTCTTCCTCCACTGTGAGTCAATACCAAATGCTGTCTCTCTTCCTTATTCTAGCCATGACTCTGGATGGAGAAATAAGATTAAAAACACACACACACACACACACACACGCAACTTACTGGAATTTATAGAGCAGTTACTTCATGCCAGACACTGTGATAAGTGCTTCAGAAACATTGTATCAATTAATCCTCACAAACAACCGCTATTCCCATTTTATAGGTAAGGATATTGAGACACAGCGACCACACAAATAGCAAGTGGCAAGCCAAGGTTTGAATCCCAGTTTGAGGTCACCACTGTGTTCTGTGAACAGGACTTATGATGGCCAAGTACTATATTACAATATTGGAATTTATACTCGCTGGAGTTACGATTCAGGGAGAGGTTATTTGGAAGTATAAAGTCAGATATTTTCATATTAAATCAGGGTCAAATATTCTCAACCAGAGGTTATTTGCACCCCTCCCCCACCTCCTGACCAGGAGACATTTGGCAATGTCCAGAGACATGTTTGGTTGTCACAACTAGGGATTGCTACTGGCACCTAGTGGGTACAGGCTAGGGGTGCTATGAAAAATTCCACAATGCACAAGATGTCCCCACCCCACCAAGAACTGCCTACTCCAAAATGTCCACAGTGCTGTGATACAGACACCAGCTCTAAGGGTTTGGATTAGTTGGTATATTTTCCTCTTCCCTACCCATTCTTCTCTTTGGATTTTAATTCTCTGTGTCCATTTTAACCATCTTGTTTTAGGTTAATCTTGTACTGTGACTTTCCAAGGTCCTTTTAGGAAGCAAGGGGAGTGTGACTGAAGGAAAAACTGACATTCAAAGAATCTCCTGAGAAATAGCACCCTGCTTGGAACAAAATGCTCTGTGAACACTATTTTGGGAACAGTGACCAAACGAGCCAATCTTCTGCCACTTACACATCCAATCCCACTCAGTATCACTGCTCCCTGGAATCCTGTCCCAAGAAAGGGGCTGGGGGTGAGAAGAGTGGTTACCCTGGAACATACCATTTCTATGAGAAATCTTAAAAGAAAAAAAAAAAAAATGAAGACAACAAACCTGTAACTTGATGCCAGCCTGAAATCCTCTTCACTAATCATAAGTCAGAGAAAGTGAAATTATTTCCAACACACTCATACAGCATATTCTCTGGGGTTTGCAGGAACAGAAGAGACAATGTGGAGAAAATGCATTGTCTGTGGTTCTGAAATCAAAGCCTAATTAGTCAGAAGACAAATTCCATGGGCTTCAGTAATAAAAACCTATGTTTCAACCATGCCTATGTTGGGCAAGTCCTAAAAGTCAAATAATGATAAGGCAACTTTAGTGGAGAACATCTTTGTTTACATTACAGGACTCCCATGTAAACTTTGAAAGCATGCAATCAAGTGAATAAAATATTTTAATTGGCCTTTAAAATATTATTATAAGAGCAAGACCAACTTGTTTAAAGTGTTGCCTGGCGGGTCTCCGGTTTTGGCAGCTCATTACACTGTCTTAATGCCGTAAGATTTATTAGTGGTCACATGCATTTCTCTGAAAAGCATTCCAGATTTTATTCAATTCTGGGTAAAGGTTATTTATACCTTAGAATGCTCTTAATTGCTTCATATTAAAGAAAAATATGGAATAAGTTATAAGTATCGCCTCATTTAATATCTTTTTAAATTATAGTGTTTAGGCAAGTTTTGCTCATTCACTTCTTTAAGCTTGGGATATCTTTTATCCCCTTCACATTCTCTCAACATTTTCCTTATCACTCAAAATCTAATTCAGATACAAATTCCTCCATTAATCTGTCCCTGACTCCCACATCAGCATTAACCACATGTGCTTCTCTGCTCCCAACCATATTGCTTCTATATTCACTAGGCATATATAACAATCATTTTGCCCTACATTACATTTGTCTCTGTCTTTCTTCTTTAATTAAAGTAATTAAAGTACCTTCAGTGGGAAAGACAGCATCTTATTCATTTTGCATCTGAGGAAACTGATAGGGTGTCTGGAATTAGCATCCAATAACAATTGATTAAATTACATGAAATCCTAAGAGTTTTATCGAATAAAAAATTGCTTTAAGTTTGTTCTTTGGGTTTGCTTGAAGTAGTTTGCTCATTTTAATAATGAGACCCAAGCCTCAATTCACTTAGAACAGGTAGTTATAGTGCCTCTCCCACTCTAGACTTAATTTTGAGTTTCCACTGGTGCCAGAATATAAACAAAACATTTTCTGATGCAAATATTGTCTCTGATTGGGACCACACAAACACCACAGTCCAAGTAGGTGAATAATGCACTGAATAAATAAAATAAATAAATTGGCCTGATTTGGGTGCTTGCAGGCAAGCTAGCTAATAATTAATTAAAGCAGGATCTTCTGTATTTACAAAAACTCCCTGACACTCTCTCACTCAGCAACTCTCATTATCAATTAATGACATTTAAACACCTAACACATACTAGGTATCTTTAACAACTAGAAATACATAGCTCAGTAAGGACACAGAACTGACTTTCTACAAACAAATGTAGAAACATATTAATAGCAGATTCTCTCTTTTAATATCTAAAAGATTGAAAAGATTGTTTAACAGAAAATATTCACCTAGAATATGACTTGGGTGGGCAAGTAGAGTTTGTTTCCAAGAGAAACGGGTACTCTCCTAGTAATTGCATTTTAAATATACACAATGTGCCACTGAGATCCCATAAATAATTTAGACCAAGGTCCCTAGCCATGCATGGGAAGAGACTTGCAAAGATTAATTCAAAGACAAGGATCATCTCTGGAAAAATCCCAGCTCAATGCTCTACTGGTATTCTGCATCAGATTCTCCACGGCTTCTACCTGAAAGCCAGAACCTCACCAATCTAGTTTGATTTTGTTTTCTGATGGCCTGATACTTGATGTCCTATAGCAGGAAAACTGCTCCCAAGCTGCAATTCGTGGCTGGAATTCTGCTTGCAAATATCAAGAATGGTACAAGTCTTTCTGAAGCTGTGAGTTTATTTTCACAGAGAAGGAAATAAGCCACAATTTAAGAGTAGAGCCCAAGTTTTCCTTTTCATTTGCGATTCTTACACCTGCAACACTGGCTAGAAACCCAGAGACCTGGGTTTAGGTTCTGTTTAGGCTTTTCACAAGTTGTGTAAGGTTAGGCCAACTACTTAACTTCTCAAACCCAGTTATCTTATCTTCAAAATAAAAGAGATTGACAAGGTTATCCCTAAGATACACTCCAAATCTGGAGGCCTATGACTATTTGGTTTTTAAGTTCAGATGTCTCAGGTTTCTCCCGGAACATACTATCAGGATATCCGGAGAATCAAGCATACCTACTAAAAACTGTTACCAATATCAAGACATGCCCATAAAAGCTGAGTATGGTGGCTTACACCTGTAATCCCAGCATTCTGAGGGCCAAGGTGGGAGGATCGCAGGAGTTCAAGACCAGGCTGGGCAACATGGTGAGACACTGTCTCCACAAAAACGTTTAAAAATTAGCCGGGTGTGTTGGCACATGCCTGCAGTCCCAGCTACTCAAGAGGCTAAGGCAGGTGGATCGCTTGAGCCCAGGAGTTCGAGGTTACAATGAGCTATGATCATGCCACTTCAGCCTGAGTGACAAAGCAAAACCCTGCTTCTAAAAAAAGAAAAAAGAAATGCCCATATACAGAACTATTCATACTTCCCTTGAAATACTGTAAATTAAATTAGCAAATTAAATTTTGTTATTCCTTCTCTCTAGTAATATGATGATCTCATAAAAATCTTACCAAGGTCACTAAGAGTAGAAATATTTTCCTACTTGTAATCTATTTTTGAATACATAGTATTATTTCTTTTGAATCTAAATTATGTATTCCTGAGTAGTATGTAGCAATTAAAAGATAAGCATCTTTGTAATATTTATTTAATTTTGAAAAGATTATCTCCTCAACTTATCTTCAAGATGCATCTAAATTTAGATCCATCTTGTTTTTAGTAATTTCCTGAGGAAAACCTGGCAGAAAAGAACCCTGTAAGTGGAAAATAATATATTCCAGAAAGAAAGGGCTTTCCTTCAATAACGGGAAAATTTACAGTATAAGGAAGGAGGCCCTTCAGGCAAAACACATCTCAAAGTCCTTTTATTCAGTTTTCATTTAATATTTTGCACACTTGAAGAAATGTAAGTAACATTAGAGATAATCTTATGCCATCCTCGTATTTTGGATTTTCTTTAGGAAAATCAAAGCCATGATTTATGGCTGGAGCAAATGGATGACTGATATTGCCATTTACTGAAATTGAAAGCTCTAGAGACAAACATTTACTGAAATTGAGAGCTCTAGAAATGATGTGCAGGTGAGGAGGCGGACGGAGCGAAGGAAGAGGAGATAATATGTCGAGGGTTTGAACTTGTTGAGACTGAGATGCCTGCAGAACATTCAGGAAAATAAAGTCCAGAAGAGAAATGGATACACAGGTCTTGAGCTGAGGAGAATTAAAAATGTGTGTGTGTGTACATAAAATACTGAAATAGACACACATGTGTAAAATTATCACTATGTAAATCATAAGCTTTAGCCATAGCCATGAATGAGAGATTGATAGAAAGAATGTAAAGGCGACAAAGGGAGAACTATCCAAGCATTAGAAGAAAAACCCAGAATGAGACTCCATGGAAGTCAAAAAATAATGCTTTTTTCCCCCAACAATGTTAAATTCTTCTGAGAAGTTCAACAAGAAAAACAGTAAAAGGTACCTAAATTTAAGGACATAAAAGGTCATTGTTGACAATAACATGAGTTGTTTCAGTGAAATAATGGATACTAAAGCCAGATTATAGAAGATTAAATAAGGCGAGTGAGAGAGAAGAAAATGGAGACTAAGTGTACACAACCCTTTCAAGTTGTTATTTAAGAGAAAATAAATTAGAGAGCAAAGTGAAGTAAGTGGAAGATTTTATTAAGATGGGAGTGACTGTTAAAATGCCACTGGAAAGGATTCAGTAGAGTGATGGAAATTGGAGAGGTGAGGGTAAAAAAAAGAGGGAAGACAAAATATGCAATGGTCTTTAACAGAATTTGGCAGAAAAGGATCCTGCAGAGGAGTTATAGGTTTTAATCCCTTAAGTTCTTAAGGGGAATGGGTCCCTTTTTAATTCAAGGAATGGGGAGAAAATCTAGCAAAGACAGGCAGTGTCAAGAAGTATGTGTAGATTTCTGGGAGTTTCCATGCTGATGTCTCAAGCCTGGAAACAAGGTAAGCAGCCCTGATTAGGATTTCTTCTCAAAACTTGAAGCATGAAGAAAACATGAAAGCATCTCTTTTGCCTTCTACAGGCAACCCAGCTGAAGTCAAGACATCTTTTAACATAACAGTGGATGCTACAGAGCCAGTGGCTTATCTGCCTGATGAATCAGTTGCACCAGCCCAGAAAGAGGTGCAATTCAGAAAATTCTTGCCCCACTAGTAGTCTGCTGTGTATAATCCTGTTCTGAGAGAGGCTCACACAAGTGTGGTGAGAGTAGAAGAAAGACTGTGGACTGTGGTTGTATTAGTCATGGTTCTCTAGAGGAACAGGACTAATAGCATAGATGTATATATGAAGGGGAATTTATTAAGGTATGTTGACTCACATGATCACAAGGTGAAGTCCCACAATGGGCCACCTGCAAGCTGAGGAGAAGGAAGCCAGTCCGAGTCGCAAAACCTCAAAAGTAGGGAAGCCGACAGTACAGCCTTCAGTCTGTGGCTGAAGGCCTGAGAGTCCCTGGCAAACCACGGGTGTAAGTCCAAAAGTCCGAAAGCTGAAGAATTTGGAGTCCAATGTCCAAGGGCAGGAAGCGCTCAGGCATGGGAGAAGGATGAAGGCTGGAAGACTCAGGCAGTCTAGTCCTTCCACATTCTTCTGCCTGCTTTTATCCTAGCTGCTCTGGCAGCTGATTAAATGGTACCCTCCCAGATTGAGGGTGGGTCTGCCTCTCCCAGTCCACTGACTCAAAGGTTAATCTCCTTTGGCAACACCCTCACAGACACACCCAGAACAATGCTTTATTTCAGTCTTCAATCCAATCAAGATGACACTCAATATTAACTATCACAGTGGTTATTCTATGTATTATTGAATGTTTTTTACTAAAATGTGTTCATTCAGTTTTCCTTAAGCATTAAGTAATCCATTAGAATGTTTTTGATGCAAGTCACAGACTATCCAATTTGAAGCAGTTCAAACACTAAGAAGGCCTACGATATGGCAATGAAGCAGCAAATCTATATCATCAAGAACCCTTGTGCCTTCTCTATTTCAGTTTTGTCATCTTTAGTATGTTATGTGACCTCTTTATAGTCCAAACATGGTATCAGCAGCATCAGCTAACAACTGCAGACACAAAAATACCCAGCAAGGGAAAGTGAATTTCTTCCTGTATCTCAATTGCTTTTAGCAAGGAAGTTTCCAGAAGCTCCCCCAATTGACTTCTCCTCAGGTCTTATTGGCTAGATGTAGTCACATGCCCATCCCTAAATTAATATCTACAAAGGAAATGAGTCCACCATGATTGCCTTAGCCCAAACAGAATTCACTCTCTGGCGTCCAGAGAGGTTGTCACTTACCCTGAACTCATGGCCAGGTGACACCAGGATGAAATCAAGTCTCTGCCCTCAAGGAAAAGGGGATGAGATGGCTTAGGATAGACAAACAACTGTCACACCAGAATTAAAGCACACATTTGGCAAGAGGAGGAGGTCTGGTCACAAATGAAGGACCTTTGTTGTTAAGAGTATAAAGCATTCTTGTCCTCCAAAAGATGAAAGATAAGGTCATCAAACAGTGTTTGATTTCAGAGATATCTTCAAAAGCCTAGCTAGTGAATTCATTTATTTATTAAACAAAGTTAATGGGGTATTGGTATCTATGAGACATCAATAAAGTTCTAAAGAAAATTTCCTAAATTTAAATAACATTTTTACTTATGAACAAGACTTCCAAAATCCCATGAGAACCTTTACTTGAAAAAATAAATGTTTACCCTTGAAAACATTCTCAGTAGTACAAAAGAATTGTCCTAAATGTTTTGGTGTTATGTTTTTAATTGGTAAATATTATGCATATTTATGGTGGACAACACGATGTTATGAAATATGTATACACTGAGAAATGGCTCAACTTTTACATAACCATACTCACCTCCCTACCCTACCCATTTTCACACTCCCAGCAACTATTAGGCTATCCTCCAATTCTAAAATTTTGTCCAAATGTTATGTAAGTGGAATCATAAAGTACGTAAACTTTAGGGATTGGCTTTTTACTCTCAGCCTAATTCTCTGGAGATTCATCCAAGTTGTTGAATGTATTAGTCTTCTATTTCTTTTTATTGCTGGGTAGTATTCCATGGTAGGGATGTGTCATGGTTTAACTATTCATTTGCTGAACGCAAACCAAGCTTTTATACACATTCATCAACATGTTTTTATATGAACATGTTTCAATATATCTGCAACCAATGTCCAAAAGTGCAATTGCTGGGTCCTATGGCAACTGCAGGTTAGTTTTATAAGTAAGAGACCACCAAAATTCTTCAGAGTGGTTGTCCCATCTTATATTCCCACCGGCTATGTAGGAGTAGCCAAGGTTCTCTGCATCCTTGCCACCATTTGGTTTCATCACCATATTTTAGCCACCCAGATAGGTATGTGCTAGTATCTCACTGTAGTTTCTAGTTTCATTTTCCCAGTGGCTAACAATGAGTATCTTTTCATATGCTTTTTGCCATCTTATATCTTCTTCATTGAAGTGTTTATTCATGTCTTTTGCCCTTTACTAATTAAATTTTTTACCTGACTTTTTTCTTCATATATTGGGTTTAGTTGATTTTTTATATATTCTAGAAACAAGCTTTTGCTGGATATGTGGTTTGCAAATAGTTTTTCCCAGTCTACACGTTATCTTTCCATCCTTTTCACATGGGCTTTCACAGAGCTAGAGTGTTTAATTTTTATGAGATCCAACTTAATCAATTTTTCCTCTTATGCATCATAAGAGGAATCCAGATCAACCCAAAAGGAAGCCACAGGACAAGGAGACTTGAAGCTAGACTTTAAAATTAGCCTCCTTAACTCCTTAAAAAACTAAAAATAGAACTACATGTGATCCAGCGATCCCACTTCTGGATAGATGTTCAAAGGATCAGAAATCAGTATGTTAAAGAGATAGCTTCTACTCCCACATTCATTGCAACATTATTTACAATAGCCAAGAGGTGGAAGTAAACTAAGTGTTCATCAATGGATGGATGGATAAAGAAAATGTGGTATATATACATGATGGAATACTATTCAGCCTTTAAAAATAAGGAAATTCTGTCATTTGTGAGAACACAGATGAATGTGGAGGATATCATGAGCAGTGACATAAGCCAGGAATAGAAAGAGTAATACTGCATGATCTCACTTACGAGAGGGATTTTAAAAAGTCAAATTGTTAGAGAGTAGAATGATGGTTGCCAGAGGTTGGGAGGAGGGTGTTGGAGAGATGTTGGTCAAAGGGTATAAAGCTTCAGTTAGGCAGAAGGAATAGGCTTTTAGATCTATTGAGCAGTAGGGTGACTATAGTTACTAACAAGGTATTGCATATTTCAAAGTTGCTAAGAGTACATTTCAAACATCTTATCACAAAAATATAATAAGTAAGTGAGATCTTGTGTCTCCTTGGGTCACTTTCTCCTGCCATGTTTCCCAGGAACTTTCTCTCTAGATCTTTTCTGTCATCTCTCTTATTCTAGTTCTCAACTTCTCAAGCACCAGGGGACAATTCCAAGGTGTCTATTTCTTTACAAGGTGGAGGAATTTAACTCCAAATATTCACCTGAGACTTAGCTCCTGGCCTCCTCTTTCAGTATGCAAAAAGAGTTTATTGTAAGAATTTTCTTGTTTAAAAAAACAGCCATCTACTCCTGAGATTAATGCTGCTGTTTCCTGAGCATTTCTTTTGTTGCTACATTATTTTTCATTAGACATATAACTCCCTCTGCCAACCCATCACCTATGTCACTTCAAACAAACAAAAAGCCACAAACTGAAACCTCCCATAGCACGAAGAGTCTCACTGACCAACAAAGACTGGATTCCCATTGTAAGCACTATAGCTCAGACCCATGAGCTATGAGCTTATGAGCAGCTAATGAGACTTCACTGGGTTCTGCTTGGGTGACTTTAGAAGACTGACCTAGACAATTTTTTTTTTTTTTTAATGGAGTCTCACTCTGTCTCCCAGGCTGGAGTGCACTGGCACAATCTCGGCTCACTGCAACCTCTGCCTCCCGGGTTCAAGCGATTCTCCTGCCTCAGCCTCCCAAGTAGCTGAGACTACAAGCATGAGCCACCACACCCAGGTATTTTTTGGTATTTTTAGTAGAGACGGGGTTTCACTGTGTTACCCAGGATGGTCTCGATCTCCTGACCTCATGATCTGCCCGCCTCGGCCTCCCGAAGTGCTGTGATTACAAGCGTAAGCCACCAAGCCCAGCCAGACAACTTTTAAAGTTCATTCTAACCTTGAGATTCAAAGGGACCACCATAATAGTTAGTGAACTAAACCTTTGCTCACTAAAGTAGTCAGACCCCAATGTCTATGAAATAAAGTTGTTCAAATCCAAGTCCCAACTCCCTAGATGTCATGGGAGACTTAAGAATTCCTTTAAGCAGCCATTACAGTTCTTCTGCATTTGTATTTTATTTCATCCCCCCCTCCTGGTGCCCTCTATCTTCCCCTGCTGCTCTGGCTCTTGACTACCACCCCTCCTTGGTGACTATGACATCACTGCTCAGGGACATCACTCATTTATCACCATAGCTCCCAGACAGGCTACACTTATCCTGCAGTCAAGACTTTTCATTGAGACAGGAAGAGTTCTCTCTTCTCTCATCATGTTTATAGATCTTAAGAGTTTCCCAAAAGCATTTTCCTTTCTCTCTCTGGTTCCTAAATAACTTCTACAAATAAGGTTTTATTATCCTCATTTTTCAGGTTTTTTTCCAAGCCTCTATCTCAAGGAGCTTAGAGTACATTCACCCAGGGCCAGGACAGCAGATATGAAAGAGGGACCTCAAAAAATCAAATCTAAAAGCACTCTTTTATTATTTGACTTCTTCCTGCAAGTGAATTACCTATCAACTCAAGGTACTCCCTCAAAACTAGAAGATAGTTTTGTGTGCTTCTGTTCTATATCAACTTTAGAAGCTTTCAACTTGTTCATCCATCTCTATCATTCTTATTATTTCTCCCAGAATGATCATTGAGTAACTGGGCAAATGAGACATATAGCTACCCATGAAGCCATGCCAGAGTTCCCAAGGCATGTTCCTGTGTTCAGAGGTCCCCAAGATCACCCTCAGCCTCAATAATTTACTTGAAGGACTCACAGAACTTCAGAAAACTGTAATACTCACAGTTATGGCAATACTACAGTGAAAGGAATCAGATGTAAATCAGCAATGGTAAAAGGTGCACAGAGCAAATTTTAAGAGAAACCAGACATAAGTTTCCAGTTGTCCTCTCACAGCGAATTTGTGTGAACAGCTTAATTCTCCCAGCAGCAATGTGGGAAAACATGCACAGAGTATTACCAACCAGGGAAGCTCACCTGAGCCTTTAGGCCAGAGTTTTTATTGGGAGTCATTTATATGGGCATAGTTATCCACCCAAATGGCTGATCTTCAGTCTCCAGTCCCTCTAGTGGTCACATTGATACTGCCTGGCCCAATGTCAGACATAATGGAATTGTGTGCATAGATTTTCTGGCCCCAAGGCTTCTAGGTAAACAGACACTGTTATCAGGGAGGATATTCTAAGGGTTTAGAGGTTACCTCCAGAGCAAGGGTCAACCTTTCTTTGGATTGTGCAGGGTGTGAACAAATCTGCTGATTTGATCCTTTACTATACAGTTTCATTGGGGCCACCTATAATTCTTAATTTAAAAAACCACTTCACTCAAGATGCAAAAATTGCTTGATCATCAACATAAGCATGAATCACATTCTAGCCATTCTCCCCTTCGACTTTTCAAAATTGAATAGTCTTAATCTTCACAGCATGTTCCCAAGTGACAGTGACTTTATTCCCTTGGTCATTTCCCTTCTTTATTTTGATTACTTTAGTTGACACATAGAAAACAGAACTGCACCCAGCAGTCAACGTGCACCTAATACTATAATATACACATAATATTAGAAAATTATATTGTGCCCAAAATATTTCTGTATGATTCTCAACATTTATAGGCACTCTAGGCCAAAGGAATGGACCTATATCTTCAGGAAATAATCAAGGCCTAGGTTCCTCTCCTAGCTAAATGCAGTAAATCCAGTACAACCAATGTATACATATAGTTCAGAAAAGTTATCTATAAATGCATTACCTGTGCTTTCACTAACCCACATATATATACCTATTCAATTATACATATTCAAAAGGAAAATATAAATAGTTAAGTAAAAATTAAAACTTCTTCATGTCATAAAAGGAGACATGAATAATCAAAAAAACCTTAAGTAATAACTATAATATATGTAATAGGGAAAAGTTTTAATATCCTTGATATATAAAGAACCCATGAAAAGAAAACTGTTAAGTGTTTAAATTTTTAAGTGGCCATAGGGATAAATGGAGAGTGACTGCTAATGAGTATGGGGTTTCTTTTCTGGGTGATAAGAAATGTTCTAAAAACGACTGTGCTGATGGTTACACAACTCTGTGAATAGACTAAAAGCCACTGAATTTTATACTTTAAATTAGTGATTTGTATGGTATTTGAATTATCTCGATAATTATATCTCAGTGGTTATATCTCAATAAAACTACTATTACTTTTTCAAATGGCCAATCTCTCTATAAATTAAATTAACAGTTGGCCAGTATGTAAAATGTTCTTTTGCAAGTGCTGGTAACAAGGTAGAATAATGATCTCTTTCATACAGACAGCCCTGATACAGGTTGAGTATCCCTTATCCAATATGCTTGGATAATCATAGACAGATGACCTAAACATTCTGTAAAATGGGATAATATTGGCATTCACTTAGTAGAATTGTGAGGCTTAAATGAGATAATGTTCTTTTTTCTTTTTGACTCCCAACAACATTAAATAAGATAATTTGGAGGAAACAATTAAATGAGATAATCCTCCTAGGTACACAACTCCAGTGATCTGGGAATCTCACCAGGATCCCCCACAGTAGCCGCAAGGCCCGCGCAAGGAGAGCATGAGCTCAGACATGCCTACGCCACCCCGACCTGATGGGTCTTTCCTATCTACCCTGGTAGCAGAAGACAAAGGGCATATGATCTTGGGAGTTCCTAGGACACTTCCAACCGCCAGTCCCTCTCCACACTAATACAGCAGATGCTTTCTGGAAAGCACCACCTCCTGGCAGGAGGCCAACCAGCACAAAAATAGAGCATTAAACCAAAGCTAAGGACCCTCAGAGAGTCCATTGTGTGCTCTGCCATTTCCACCAGAATAGGCACTGGTATCCACGGCTGAGAGACCCAGAGATGGTTCACATCACAGGACTCTGTGCAGACAACCCCCAGTACCAACCAGGAGCCAGGTATACTCGCTGGGTGGCTAGGCTCAGAAGAGAGACAATAATCACTGCATTTGGCTCACAGGAAGTCACTGCAATAATCACTGCATTTGGCTCACAGGAAAGAGGGGAGACTACTACACAGCAAGGCAACACCCCATGGGACAAAATAATCTGAACAACAGCCCACAACCTTCCCTCTAACAAAGACTACCCAAATGAGAAGGAACCAGAAAACCAACCCTGGTAATCTGACAAAATAAGGCTCTTCAACACCCCCAAAAAATCACACTAGTTCACAAGCAGCGGATTCAAATAAGGATAACTCCCTGATTTTCATGAAAACGAATTCAGGTTAGTTATTAAGCAAATCAGGGAGTGACCAGAGAAAGGCAAAGCCCAATGGAAGGAAATCCAAAAAAAAAGGATACAAGAAATGAAGGGAGATATATTCAAGGAAATAGATAGCTTAGAGAAAAAGCAATCAAAAATTCAGGAAACTGTGCACACATTTTTAGAAATGCAAAAGGTTTCGGAACGTCTCGGCAATAGAACTGAACAAATAGAAGAATGAAATTCTGAGCTCAATGACAAAGTCTTCAAATTAATCCAAACTAACAAAGACAAAGAAAACAGAATAAGAAAATATGAACGAAGTCTCCAAAAAGTCTGGGATTATGTTAAACAACCAAATCTAAGAATAATCGGTATTTCCGAGGAAGAAGACAATTTCAAAAGTTTGGAAAACATATTTGTGAGAATAATCAAGGAAAACTTCTCTGGCCTTGCTAGAGACATAGACATGCAAATATAAGAAGCACAAAGAATGCCTGAGAAATTCTTAGCAAAAAGATCTTCACCTAGACACATTGTCATCAGGTTATCCAAAGTTAAGACAAAGGAAAGACTCCCAAGAGCTGTGAGACAGAAGCACCAGGCAACCTATAAAGGAAAACCTATCAAATTAACAGCATGTTTCTCAGCAGAAACCCTACAAGCTAGAAGGGACTGGGGCCCTATCTTTAGCCTCCTCACACAAAACAATTATCAGCCCAGAGTTTTGTATCCAACAAAACTAGGCATCATATATGAAGGAAAGATACAGTCATCTTCAGACAAATGAATGCTGAGAGAATTTACCAGTACCAAGCAACCACTATAAGAACTGCTAAAAGGAGCTCTAAATCTTGAAAAAAAATTCCCTGAAACACATCAAAACAAAACCTCTTTAAAGCATAAATCACACAGTACCTATAAAACGAAAATACAAGTTGAAAAGCAAAAATAAAAAAAGTACACAGGCAACAAAGAACATGATGAATGCAATGGTGCCTCACATTTCAATACTAACATTGAATGTAAACGATCTCAATGCTCCACTTAAAATTTTTGATACAGAACCGCAGAATGGATAAGAACTCACCAACCAACTATCTCCTGCCTTCGGGAGACTCACCTAATACATAAGGACTCACATACACTTAAAGTAAAAGGATGGAAAAGATATTTCATGCAAACGGACACCAGAAGTGAGCAGGGGTAGCTATTCTTACATCAGAGAAAACAAACTTTAAAGCAATAGCAGTTAAAAGAGACAAAGAGGGACATTATATAATGGTTAAAAGCCTTGTCCAACAGGAAAATATCACAATCCTAAATACATATGCACCTAACACTGAAGATCCCAAATTCATAAAACAATTACGAATACACCTAAGAAATGAGATAGGCAGCAACAGAATAATAGTGGGGGATTCAATACTCCACTTACAGCACTTGACAGTTCATCAAGGCAGAAAGTCAACAAATAAACAATGGATTTTAACTATACCTTGGAACAAATGGACTTAACAGATATATATACAGAACAGTTCATCCGACAACTGCAGAATACACATTCTATTCAACAGTGCATGGAACTTTCTCCAAGACAGACTATGTGATAAGCCATAAAACGAGCCTCAACAAATTAAGAAAACTGAAATTATATCAGGCACTCTCTCAGACCAAACTAGAATAAAACTAGAAATCAACTCCAAAAGGAACCTTCAACTATGCAAATATATGAAAATTAAATAACCCACTCCTGAATGAGCATTGGGTCAAAAATAAAGTTAAGATAGAAATTAAAGAATTATTCAAACTGAATGACAATTATGACACAATCTATCAAAACTTCTGGGATACAGCAAAGGCAGTGCTAATAGGAAAGTTCAGAGCCCTAAATACCTACATCAAAAAGTCTGAAAGAGCACAAACAATCTAAGGTCACACCTCAAGGAACTAGAGAAACAAGAACAAACCAAACCCAAACATAGCAGAGAAAAGAAAATAACCAAAATCAGAGCAGAAATAAATGAAATTGAAACAAAAAAATACAAAAGATAAATGAAACAGCTGGTTCTTTGAAAAGATAAATAAAATTGATATACCACTAGCAAGATTAACCAAGAAAAGAAGAGAGAATATCCAAATAACCTTACTAAGAAATGAAACGGGAGATATTACAACTGACATCACTGAAATACAAAAGATCATTCAAGGCTACCATAAACATCTTTACACACATAAACTAGAAAACCTAGAAGAGATGGCTACATTCATGGAAAAATACAACCCTCCTAGCTTAAAACAGGAAAAATTAGGTACCCTAAGCAGACCAAAAACAAGCAGCGAGATTGAAATCATAATTGTAAAATTACCAACAAAAAAAGTCCAAGGCCAGACAGATTCACAGCAGAATTCTACCAGACATTCAAAGAATAATTGGTACTAATCCTTTTGACACTATTCCACAAGATAAAGAAGGAACCCTCCCTAATTCATTCTGTAAAGCCAGCATCACCCTAATACCAAAACCAGGAAATGACATAACCACAACAGAAAACTACATACCGTTATCCTTGATGAACATAGATACTAAAATCCTTAACAAAATACTAGCTAACCAAATCCAACAACATATCAAAAAGATAATCCACCACGATCAAGTGGGTTTCATACCAGGAATGCAGGGATGGTTTAACATACACAAGTCAGTAAATGTGATACACCACATAAACAGAACTGAAAACAAAAATTGCATGATCATCTCAATAGATGCAGAAAAAGCATTCGACAAAACGCATCATTGCTTTATGATCAAAACTCTCGGCAAAAACTCTCAGCATGTAAGGGACTTACCTTAATGTAATAAAAGCCATCTAAAACAAACCCACAGCCAACAAAATACTGAATTGGGAAAAGTTGAAAGCATTCCCTCGGAGAAAAGTAACGAGAATAGGATGCCCACTCTCACCACTCCTCTTCAACATAGTATTGGAAGTCCCAGCCAAAGCAATCAGATAAGAGAAAGAAATAAAGGGCATCCAAATCGGTAAAGAGGAAGTCAAACACTGTTTGCTGACAATTTGATTGTTTACCTTGAAAACCCTAAGGATGCCTCCAGAAAGCTCCTAGACTAATAAAAGAAAGCAGCAAAGTTTCCTGATACAAGATTAATGTACACAAATCAGTAGCTCTTCTATATATCAACAGCAACCAGGCAGAGAATCAAATCAACAATTCAACCCCTTTTACAATAGCTGCAAAAAAAAAAAAATAAAATACTTAGGAATATACCTAACAAAGGAGTCAAAACACTGCTGAAAGACATTATAGATGACACAAACAAATGGAAACATATCCCATGCTCATGGATAGGTAGAATCAATATTGTGAAAATGACCATACTGGCAAAAGCAATCTACAAATTCAATGCAATCTCCATCCAAATACCACCATCATTCTTCACAGAGTTAGAAAAAACAATTCCAAAATTCATATGGAGCCAAAAAAGAGCCCACAGAGCCAAAGCAAGACTAAGCAAAAAGAACAAATCTGGAGGCATCACATCACCTGATTTCAAACTAGCCTATAAGGCCACAGTCACCAAAACTATGATACTGGTATAAAAAATAGGCACATAGACCAATGGAACAGAAGAGAGAACCCAGAAATAAACTGAAATACTTACAGTCAACTGATCTTCAACAAAGCAAACAAAATCATAAAGTAGGGAAAGGACACCCTTTTCAACAAATGGTGCTGGGATAATTGGCTAGCCACATGTAGGAGAATGAAACTGGATCCTCATCTCTCACATTATACAAAAATCAACTCAATATGGATTAAGGACTGAAACCTAAGACCTGAAACTATAAAAATTCTAGAAGAGATAACATTGGAAAAACCCTTCTATACATTGGCTTAGGCAAGGATTTCATGACCAAGAACCCAAAACCAAATGCAATAAAAACAAAAAGAAATAGCTGGCACCTAATTAAACTAAAGAGCTTTTGCACAGCAAAAAAAACAGCAGAGTAAACAGACAACCCACAGAGTGGGAGAAAACCTTCACAATCTATGCATCTGACAAAGGACTAATATCCAGAATCTACAACGAACTCAAACAAATCAGTAAAAACAAACAAACAAACAATACCATCAAAAAGTGGGCTAAGAACATGAATAGACAATTCTCAAAAGAAGACATACAAATGGCCAACAAACATATTTTAAAAATGCTCAACATTACTAATGATCAGGGAAATTCAAATCAAAATCACAATGTGATACCACCTCACTCCTACAAGACTGTCCATAATCAAAAAATCAGAAAACAGCAGATGTTGGTGTGGACACAGTGAACAGTGAACACTTCTACACTGCTGATGGGAATGCAAACTAGTACAGCCACTATAGAAAACAGTGTGGAGACTCCTTAAAGAACTGAAAGTGGGAACTACCATTTGATCCAGGAATCCTACTACTGGGTATCTACCCAGAGAAAAAGAAGCCATTATTCGAAAAAGATACTTGCACATGCATGTTTATAGCAGCAAAATTTATAACTCCAAAATCATGGAACCATCCCAAATGCCCATCAATCAATAAGTGGATAAAGAAACTGTGAGAGAGAGATATATAAAGCAGTCATAAATAGAAATGAATTAACAGCATTTGCAGTGACCTAGATGAGACTGGAGACTATTACTCTAAGTGAAGTAACTCAAGAATGGAAAAGCAAACACTGTATGTTCTCACTGATACGTGGAAGCTAAGCTATGAGCACAAAAAGGCATAAGAATGATACAAATGGACTCTGAGGACTTGAGGGAAAAGTCAAAGCGGGGCAAGGGATAAAAGACTACAAATATGGTGCAGTGTATAACTGCTCAGGTGATGGGTGAGCCAAAATCTTACAAAATCACCACTAAAGAACTTACTCACGTAGCCAAATACCACCTGTACCCCAATAACTTATGGAAAAATATAATAAAACAAAAATCTTTAGGTACTCCAAGAAAAAAAAAGAAAAAACGCCATTGTCCTGGATTGAACAGTCTTCATGTCCACCAGACTCTCAGAATGTGACCCTATTTGGAAATAGGGTCCTTGCAGATGTAATCAGTAAAGATGAGATCATAGTGGATTAGGTAGGGCCCCAATATAATGAGTGATGTCCTTATAAGAAGGCCATATAAAGACACCCAGTGGAGACGGCCATGTGAAGATGCAGGCATAGATTGGAGTGATGCATCTATAAGTCAGGGAACACCAAGGATTGCTGGGGTTACAGAAACAAGGAGAGAGGCGTGAAACAGATTCTCCCTGTGACCCCCTAAGAGGGAACAAACCCTGCTGACTCCTTGATTTCAGACTTCTGACCTGCAGAATTGTGAGAAATAAATTTTTGTTGTTTTAAGTTAAAAAAAAAAAAAAGGCAAATATCCAGTTACATTTGAATTTCAGATGAATATCAAGTAAGTTTTTAGTGTAAGGGTGTCCCATGTAACATTGGCAGTATTTTCATCTTCTATATATGTGACAACCTTGGTAATAGAAGGCTATTTTTTATTTTTAATGCTCTACTGCTTTCAATTGGTTTGAGGATGTAAGATTGGCTGTGAGGTGCTGAGAAATATCTCAATAAACAGTATATAGCTCTCCCCTGGGGAACGATATGGATGCGCAACTGAAAGCCAGGAATTTAGCACTAGCAACGAGGGGGAAGAAGACAACATGCTTGGCAGAGGCCTAAGGGGCATGGGAGAGGGTATACGAGGGACAGTTATGAAATGTTATGCTATTTTCTTAAAAGATAAAATAAAATCATCCTTCTAATCTTCTACAAGTGGATTTCAGTAAAATCTACTATTGCTAACTAATGACTTGGGGAAGAAGTAGGTAAATTCTAGGGTGGATTCTTTCTTGGCATTAAAAGATATCGAGTCCTACTTAAAGTTTGACACAAAACAGCCAACATGTAGATTATATGAATAATTGGAGAAAGTCTTGCAAGCAACAGCAAGCCCACATATGACATATATTTGCTTCAGCCTCTAACGGGCAGGTCTGCAAAACCACCCTGAATAAATGTGAACCAAAGTAGATAAGGCCCTGCTTAGGGCTAGTAAATGTCAGCTCCTGAGCAACTAAAAGCAGAGTGTTTAGACTAAGACCAGACAAAAATCACTCACTCACTCACTCACAGACAACAATACCCATATGAAGATTTTTTTTATTATTAAACATTGGTCTAATGCTAAAAAGTTTAAACACCAACATAGCATTGTAAACCTACTGCCTTGTGAGTTAACTTTAACTTACTGAGTTAACTAACTACATTTTTAACATAGTGCTTCCATTTTTAAAAACAAACTTGGCCATTTCACAAACACCTCATGGCTAATCACTTTATAATATAGTTTATTTACAGAAATGAAATGAATTTGGGTAATTTGAAGCAATGAGCTACACATAAAACATCTCTGAAATCTTTTTGAATGTCAGTTTTCAAAACAAAAACTCGGAAATGTGATTCCATTTTGATGATAAAAACCTGCAATAAACTAGGAATATTTTTCCAACCCACTCTCCCGGTTTCATTACACATCAAACTGCTATTTGGTTAGGTGGGGAGGAGGGGGATTAACTGTTGTTAATGGTTTTTATTATTCAGAAAGAATTTAAATCAGTGAAACCTGCATTTGTCAAGCATCAAGCGTCTTGCAGACTGCCACAGAGAGTAGCAAAGTTCAGGTGTTTTGCTGATCCTTTGTTTTGGACATTGTGTGACTGTTCTAAGTACAAAAGTTTGCATTTGGCATTAACCGTGAAAGACACAGCACAAGATTACCCCAAGGCTGGTGTGAGAAAAACATAGCAGGAGTATCTGATGGAACAATTCCAGGCACAGAGTGAGGGATCGATCCATAGTCATTGAATGAATAAATACTTCTGTAGCTTCCCTCTAACTTTAGCAAAAAATATTAATGAAGGAAAAATGAATTTTGGATTCACTGAGAACATTTTGGAAATAGTTTAAATGATATTGTATATGTGTGTATTCTAAATGCATTTTTTGTATTTTCTAAAGAATATTTTGCAAATAAAGTAAAAGAGACACCCCTGACTGACAGTATTCCATTTGTGAGCCAGTGGTTAGACATAGAAAATGATGGATTAGGGACAGCATGTAGACCAAGAGTTCCCAACCTTGGCTGCATGTTAATATTACCTCAGTTCCTTTTTTAGAATCCCAATTCCCAGGTCACACCCCACACTCATGAAATCAAAATCTGTGTGGGTAGAACACAGGCATCAACATTTTAAAAAGTGATTTCATTATGCAATCAAGGTTGAGAATAACAGATATAGACTCTAATTCTCCTCTTGTCCCATGGAATAGTGTGCAGAAAGCTACATTTGAGACAAGGAATGAACAAAAATTCACCCTGTGTTTCTGAGATGGTGGGGTATTGTTCCTCGTGGGCTAAGAATCTTTCACCTTTTTCTACGCTGTGTTCCTATAAAGTGGAAACAAAAAATAAACATAATCCAAAAAAGGGTGCGGAGAGTGGGGCTTAGGGAAGCTGAGTGTTCAATATTTCCTCTTCCAACGAGATTCCTCTTATCATGCTCTATTTGACATAATCTTATAAAAGTTAATGTTTAATAGAAACATACAAATAATTAAGAAATCTCTACTAGCATTTTGTGTCAGGGAAGGTCAAAAGTGAGACCCACTACTCTGGTGTCTTCTGCTACTGGATTTATTTGTGCCTGGGTTGACCATGAGGGAGTCATTGGCAACTTTAAGCAGCAGTAGGAGGATTGGCCAATCCACTGTGCCCAAATTACCAGAGTGACTCCATCTTGAATAGGGGATGGGGAAAATGAGGATGAGACCTGCTGGGCCGTATTCCCAGGTTAGACATTCTTAGTCACAGGAAAAGATAGGAGGTTGGCAGGGCTGGTATCACAAGATACAGTTCATAAAGACTTTGCTGATAAACCAGGATGCAGAGAAGAAAAAAAAAGAAAGCCCACCAAAACCAAGATGGCAACGAAAGTGATCTTTGATCAACCCCACTGCTCATTATATGCTAATTATAATGCATTAGCATGCTAAAAGACACTCATCAATGCCAGGAGAGTTTACAAATGCCATGGCAACGTCTGGAAATTACCCTTTATGGTCTGAAAGGGGAGGAGTAGTAAGTTCCAGGAAATGCCTGCCCCTTTCCTGGAAAACTCATGAATAATCCACCCCTTGTTTAGCATATGATCAAAAAATAACCATCAAAATGCCAACCAGCAGCCCTCTGGTTGTTCTTCGTATGAACATAACCTGTTCTGCCTCTGGAGTAGCCTATCTTTTGTTTCTTTACTTCCCTAATAAACTCGCTTTCACTTTATTCTGCGGACTTGTCCCAACTGCTTTCTTGCTCAAGATCTGAGACCCCTCTCTTGGGATCCGGATCAGAATCCCTTTCTGGTAACAAATCTCTTAAGCCCCCACAAGTGGGAGGGATGAGACTTACAGGGACTCCAAAGACTATTCAATGGAAGGTCCTCTGTGCCCTGCTCTTGTGGTTGTAAGAAACAGAGTCCCATGGTCTATCTCAAATGATGAGGTCTTTCTGGGTGAACACTTGCTACAATAGGATAAATGTTACCTCCACAAGAATCCCCAAATTGTGAAATGGTCTAACTCAGCAACAGCTGTGGATTGAACCTCTGCCCCTAGGGTGACACAGCAATGCTCCCTGTCTTGGTTTCTACCTGCTCGGCAACTGCTGAGCTTATCAATACTGCGTCTTCTCTACCTCATTATGCCTGCTTTCTCCAGAGTACAGCTTCCTATGCCTTCCCAGGGTTCTCACTGTTTTTCATCTCCATCTGGATCTTTTCAGCATTTGCTCTCATGCCCAGGTAAATCAGGGGCACCTAGGCATCAGTATCTTCCAAAGCTCCCCAGAGGATTCAATGTGCAACCAAGCAGAGAATCATTGCACCAAAAAACAGCAGTTTCACGTAAGACAACTTGGATTTATAATTACCACCTTAGCCCAAAAGGAAGAAAACTGGAGAAGGTAACTTATAATGCACAGGAATTCTGTTCTCCTTGCATTTTGTTTTAATTCAGTGTCTTGTTTCTCTATCTATAGAGCACATATTTATTCACATGGATTTTAGTATTTTAACTGTGTTGTACTTACAGGAAAGAAAGCATGCCTTCTGAAGTGATGGTCTTTGAGCCACTAGTCAAGAGATTGGGGCTCTCTAATGAGCCAAGACTCCCATCTAGTGGTAACCACCCCTGAATTGCCAATACAAGGTCTCTCAACTTTTATTAATGACAAAACTTTTTGAGAAGTGGCTGGTCAATTTCAATAACTCATTTGCCTAAAACAAAATACACCTATTTGTCAAAAGAGCTTTGCCACTTCCAATCTATGTGCGTAAATACCCCCAGGATAAATTATTGCTATCTATTTGAACTTATGAAGGAAAATCAACTTCTTGATTCTGTCAAATAAGTGTGTTTTAGTGAATTCAGAGGTTGTGTGACTTATAAAAGTAAGTGGTTGTTATGAAATAGTTCATACACATCCAAATTGAAATGACTAGTGATAAAACCTTAGAGGATGCTGTGAGGTGAATGGTGGCCCCTGAAAATGTATGTCAACATCCCCCAAATCTGTGAATGTGACCTTACTTGGAAATGGGGTCTTGGTCCATATCATTATTATGTTATGTTAAAGATCTTGAAAACAGATCATCCTGGATTACCCAGGTGGGCCCTAAATCTAACACAAGTGCTTTAAAAGAAGCACAGAGAACAAGAGAAGAAACAGAGAGAAGGAGTCAAAGGCCATATGAAGACAACAGCAGAGACTGGAATTAATGCAGCCAGAAGCCAAGAGGACACTTGAAACCACCAGAAGCTGAAAGAGGCAAGAAATCTCCACTAGAGCCTTCAGAGAGAACATGGCCCTTCTGACACCTTCATTGCAGACTTCTGGCCTGCAGAACTTTGAGAAAATAATTTTCTGTTGTTTTAAGACATCCACTTTGTGGTAATTTGTTACAGGAGACTTAGGAAAGTAGTATGGTTTCCTCTTCCTTTCTTTCCAGTACACTCCTTCAGAAAACAAAAATAGCATATTTGGAAATGACCTAGATGCCTAAAGTTTTTTTAATAATACACATGTAAATTCATTGCTCTACACTATTATAGGGTGGTATTCAATCAACAGCATAAATACTTCACTGTCTACCTACAATTTTCAAAGGTATTTTGGACAGCAAACTTTTCATTTCAGAAGTTTTTCACTACAAGTACCTTAACCGAAAGACTAATCAACTAAAATTCTTCTTTCTAAGATAGAACATGAAGCAACAAGAGTTTTGCCTAAATATGGATGTGTGTAATGAGAATAACTCAAATTTCATGTCCAGTTGGGACAGCATAGTCAATTCAACAGGAATGTTCATGAGTTGTTTATCACATGAAGTATTTGGAAGGTATGCGAACACTAAAACCAACAATGTCAATACAATTAAATGGAGGCATTCATAAAACTGTTGTTCAGATCAGCAGGTAATCTTGTAACTGCATATTTGAGAATTTCAGGGAAGGAAATGTACAAATAATCAAAGGCAGAAAATTCCCTTCAGGAAATGTGGTATCCACATATTGTATGACAGGCTTGCTTTTACTGAATAATGCATGAAGTTGTCTGTTTTAAATCATTCACTGACTACAGAGTTGACAAGTAACCATCGAAGAACAATGGGATTGGGCACCAGATGCCTCTATTTCAAATCTGACTCTGTGAAGGCTGTTTCTTTTCTAGGGAACTGGGGGTTCTATGTAACATAAGACTCAAGCAAAAAGTGTGGATTCTGTGGTATGCTCATGGGATGGTTCCAGTAAATGTGCTGATAGAATTCTGGAACCCAAGAGCTGACAATGGGTGCCATTAAAGTCCAGACCCGGTGCTGTAGCACTTTGATGTGTCAAAGGGTTAGGTTCTGCCATTTTTCTGAACAAATATATTCTAATAGAACACTACATAAAAATGTAAAGGGCCTTGTAGGGTCAAATGAAACTTTGAGCAGAGAATGAACAATATCCCTATGAGATGAAAGTGCTGTCTTTGTTGAATTAATTCCATTCTTTTTTGTTCTCATTGTTTTCAAAACAATTAATAGATACACTGAGAAAGAAGGAAAGCAAGAGAGTTACTCTGATAATGATGGCTCTCATTTATAAATCCATGAAAAGTACTATCAATTTTCTTCCTTAATAGATAACAAATCTAAAACTCAGAATGGGTGAGGAACTTGCCCCAGTATCACAGAGCCAATAACCAAGATTCTTCTCTCCCAGAACCTGTGCTACTTCCTGGTTGATGTCAAAACACTGCCTAATAAGGACCTCAAAAAAAATCTAATCAACTGACCACTGGTCAAGTGCCTCCCTTCTCCAGTTCAACAGACTCTGCCAGAGTCACAAAGGACAAGGAACCTCGTCTCTTCATCTCTTTATCTGCAATACCTAGCATGGTGATCATTCATAACAAAGCGCTCAATATGTGTTTACTGGGTGAACAGATAAAAGGTACAGAAAAGAGGGAAAGGGCTCAGGAAAACCTATATAGAACATTTCGGAAGCATTTGCCATTTCCACGTGGAAATGTCAATCATAGATAAACATCCCAATCATGATGATTCATAAAACATATTAAGAGGAGCCCAGTGTTCAGGAAATGCAAACTATCTGCAGTGTGAGACTGAGGCATAGGTTTGATAACTTAAGAGGCCGATCAAAAAGGAAATTTGGTTTACAATTTTGTAATTGTCAGGTATATGGTAATTAATTATCCTAAAGTGATATTGAAGGCTTGGCCTGAGTCTGATGACAATATTAGAAATCTGAGTGAGAAAGTGATCAGCAGTTTGACTGTTTACAGGTTTGTTGGTTGTTCCTTTCCTTTTAAAACTGAGTCTCCAGCTGCTAGCTACTGTGTCCCAGGGGGCCTTGTGCCCTCTACCTCCTGTTTTCTCTGAAAACAAATGAGAATTCTTACGCTACCTTGACTCTATGCAGATTTTCCTGCTGTTAAGAGACAAACAGCAAAGTGATACTTCAAAGCTAAAATAAATATATTTTATTTTATGTTTTCAGACCAAGTCTCACTCTGTCGACCAGGCTGGAGTGGAGTGGCACTGTCTCAGCTCACAGCAAGCTCCGCTCCCCGCCAGCCCCAGTCCCTGCGATTCTCCTGCCTCAGCCTCCCAAGTAGATGGGATTATAAGTGCCCGTCACTACATACGGCTAATTTTTGTATTTTTAGTAGAGACAGGGT
Source organism: Macaca mulatta (assembly GCF_049350105.2). Lineage (NCBI taxonomy): Eukaryota > Metazoa > Chordata > Mammalia > Primates > Cercopithecidae > Macaca > Macaca mulatta. The sequence continues at coordinate 18,717,978 of NC_133408.1, read as the reverse complement.
TTCACCATGTTGGCCAGGCTGGTCTGGAACTCGTGACCTCAGGTGATCTGCCCGCCTCGGCCTCCCAAAGTGCTGGGATTACAGGCGTGAGCCACCACACCCAGCCAAATAAATGTATTTTAAATCTGGGATAGATGTTCCAATTAGGTAGACTCTGAAATTTCAGACTTTAGCCTCAGTCAGAGGCCATTAGAACTGTTCCAAAAAATGCACAGAATTAATAAACTATTGATGGATGAGTAAGAAAAAAAAAAAAAAAACTGAATCTTACTCTGTCATCCAAGCAGGAGTGCGGTGGTGCAATTACAGTTCACTGCAGCCTCTACTTCTTGGGCTCAAGTAAGCCTCCCATCCCAGCCTCCCAAGTAGCTGGGACCACAGGTGCATGCCACTATACTCAGCTAATTTTTATTAATTTATTTTGTAGAGATGGGAGTCTGCTTATGTTTCCCAGGCTGGTCTCAGACTCCTGGGCTCAAGTGATCCTCCCACCTTAGCCTCCCAAAGTACTGGGATTACAGACATGAACCACTGCACCTGGTCTGTTGGTTGTTCCTTTGGATGTAACAATTAATATTAAAGGTACTTCAATATAAATTTCAAATTGTAATTTTTTTCCAGGGTCACTATTTTGTATATTTATATTTTTAGTTTATTTCAGGTTTTGTTGGTAGCATCCATGTATTCCCTAGGCTGTTGGTTGGTCCTTCCGACGGTTTCTAGGACAGAAAACGGATCTTTAACCCAACAGAGATGAGGAATGGGTAAACTGCCTTGGATGCCGAGATATTCTTGTTTTATGTACACATGGCAGAGGTCATCTACAACCATCTGCAGACTCTGACTCTTCACTGGGGCCCACAGCCATCCCCACTGTTGAATGTACATTGCTCTCCTATTCTGAAGGAACAAAGAAAGGACAGGAAATGAGTGAACCCAGTGAGGAAAAAGCTTTCAAGATACATATCAAAAAGAAAAAGGAAGGCCGGGACCAGTGGCCCATGTCTGTAATCCCAGCACTTTGGGAGGCTAAGTTGGACGGATTGCTTGAGCCCGGGAGATGGAGACCATCCAAGGCAATGTGGTGAAACCCTGTCTCTACCAAAAAAGAAAATAATAATAAAACAAATTAGCTGGGCACAGTGATGCGTGCCTGTGGTCCCAGCTACTCAGGAGGCTGAGGTGAGAGAATTGCCTGAACCTGGGAGGTGGAGGTTGCCCCAGTGAGTGGAGATCGTGCCACTGCACTCCAGCCTGGGTGACAGTACGAGACTGTGTCTCAAAAAAAAAAAAGAAAAGAAAAAGAAAGAAAAGCAAAAGAAAATGAGAAATCTAGAGACTGAAGAATCCAATTCTCAATATTAAAGGATGGGAAAAAACAACTTGGGTGAGAGCTATTAGCTTGAAATAGACACAAGATCATAAAATCCAACATCATAATAATGAGGAAAACTGGCTTGTGTAAAACAGGAGATGACAGTTGGAAGATTAAAAAGGTCCTGCCTGTTGTTGCTAAAAGGTAAAAACAAGGGGTTCTGTGACATGTGCGTGCAAAGGAAGCTACTGAGAAGCTTAAAGGAGCATTTGGAGCTGATATCGATCATCAAAGTTTCTGCTGATTCCTATCTGCATGGCTGGACTTATTGATGCCACCAAACATTCTTCCCTCATGCTCCATAAGTTTTCAATCCTTTAACTTCTAACTGGAACACCAGGCACCCTGTCTCCTTTCAGGCTTAGTTTCTGCCAACAGCCAGTCCTGAGGATCCAGGCAAGCGACCCTGTGTTATCTTTCTGCTCTGCCTTCCTGAGGGAGCCTCTCCTTTGTTCATCAAGCAGCAGCTGCTACTTTCAGTGCTTCTCTGCACACGGAATATAGATGGGTTTCGAGTATGTGAAGCTCAGCTTGGGGTTTGGGGTGGGTGTTTAAAATCACTACCTCCGTGCCTCTTGACTTCTTCCAGATGAAATTCAAGAACAATCAAAATATAAACAGAACAGCACTGAACTTTGCAGACCTACTTTTTTCACATGGTAACCCTGTGGTGTGGGGCAATTTAATTGATCTCTCTGTGCTCAGCTTACTCATCTGTAAAATGAGCATATAGGTGTTCCCACCCCATAGAGTTTCTGTGAGAATAAAATGAGATACTTCATGTTCAGCAGTCACTCTGTGCTAGACACTATGCTAATAACTGAGTGAGACCAACTGTTTTTATTTATTATCATTGTTCTGTTTATCACCCATAAAGTCTGTAACTCTAGAGCCTGAGTGGAAACTAAATAAGGGATGTGTGGCCATTTATTTTTTCCTTTTCATCCCTGTCCTGTATTCTTTGGGGGCCTGGACAGGAAAAGAAATGGTAGCACCAGAGCTGTCAATTAACAGAGATGAATAGTAGTCGTGGTGGGGGTCATAGTAGGAATTGTGTCACCAGTAGTAGAAGCTGTGGTAATAGGTAAAACAGCTAATATTTTGTGATGGGTTTGTGCCAAGGACTGTGCGAAGGACACACATCTCTATGCATTGCTCATTGCCACTACTCTTAAAGGTAGAGATATATATGTGCGGCCTTGGGGCAGTTATATCTCCTGCAGCAAAAGGCATCCTATCCCTCACCAGTAATTTGAGATGTCTGTGCCTTCCTAAGGATCTTTCAGGATGCTCTTTCAACCTGCTGGAATCCTAATTTGAGTGCTGTCCTAAGAATGTAAACTGACACTGAACTGGTGGTTTTCCAACCACACTGTGCACACCACAGAGATTTCCAAATTCCACAGCACCTCCCTAGGATTGCCAGGACTGGTGGCATGATCAACAATTTGGGTTCTGTATTAGTCCATTCTTATGCTGCTGATAAAGACATACCTAAGACTGGGCAATTTACAAAAGAAAGAGGTTTAATGGACTTACAGTTCCAAGTGGCTGGGGAGGCCTCACAATCATGGTGGAAGGTGAAAGACATGTCTCACATGGCAGCAAACAAGAGAAGAGAGCTTGTGCAGGGGAACTCCCCTTTTTAAAATCATCAGATCTCGTGAGACTTATTCCCTATCATGAAAACAGCACAGGAAAGGCCCACCACCATGATTCAATTACCTCCCACCAGGTCCCTCCCACTGGGTCCCTCCCACAACATGTAGGAATTGTGGGAGCTATAATTCAAGATGAGATTTGAGATTTGGGTGGGGACACAGCCAAACCCTATTAGGTTCCAAGACTCAAACCCTCTTCACCCAGAGTGAGTCTGCATTCATCTGTTTCTACATTGTCCTCTCCTTATCACCTCATTGAGAAAACTTTGTAGACAAAGAGCTCACAGTTTTCAAATGACTGCGAAAGCCAGTGCAATAAACTTGGTTTCCTCCTACAAAATCACAATTCTAAATCCTCTGCAGGATTTCATAAACCATATTGGTGCATAACTCCTGAAGGTTTGAAAAGCCCTATGAGATTTTCAAAAATGCTCCCTATGTGAATACGAAATATTATTTTTAACGTATCCTCTCAACCTTCTATCTGTATCTTTATTTATGCAAAACTATCCATGTTTTTGGTCAGGTAAAATGTTTGGCATGCCCAAATTTGGAATCTTCTTTTATGGTTTTGTTTTCTGTGTAGCTCAGTGATGAGAAGGCCCAGCTTCAAGCACATAACCAGATACCCATTTTTTATTTCTCCAAGTAAGAGCATTTTCCAAGAACACTCAAGTCTAGCAGTATACACTCTGAAACTCACATTGTAGCTTTGGCAATCCTGTTTTACGCACGTGATGCTGCAGTTTATGTGCAATCGTGCTTTCCAAGACAGGGCAACTCCTAATGGTTGTACCCGTCAGTCCAGACCTACATTGGTTGGGAAATCAAAACACTGTCACCATGACTGAATTATCTGTCTCTTGCTTCCAAGTGGGCCCCTTTGTTTTAAAGCAGTGGTGCTTAAACACCAGACAGACTCATCTCATGCTTACGTACATGTGAAATTCTCGCACTACACAATCTTGGATTGCTTCATGTTGTAACAAAAAAACCAACCCAACCACTAAGAAATCCAGTTAAAACAACACTTTAATGTAATCTTTTTTTTTTTTTAATGTAGTGGAATTGAGTAGAGGATGTGTAAGCTCTGTGTTCAGGACCCTTTCAGACCATACCCTATGCTTCTCCGCATTTGGCAGGTCCTGATCTGTACCCATTATATTAAAAGTGTAATTGTAAATGCATGTACATATATATGCTTATACACATTATACAGAAATGTATATTTATCATAAGTATGTATGTTGTATGTGTATAGACATATCTGTGTGTATGTAAATATATAGGTGTGTATGTGTATGCCTATGTGTGTATATATCCGTAAACCTAGGTATATGTGTGTATGTAGTGGAGGATTGTGAGACCTCACAAGATTGGTAAAGTATCAAACAATGCCTGTATTTTTTTTTTAAGGAGCTGTTTTTCAACATATAGAGTAATAATGTCAATGCCTGGGTTAATACTCTTTTAGAAAAGGCCAATTTTCAATGATTTCAGGTAGCTCATGTTATTCAGTAACAATCTCAGCCTTCAAAAGTAGCCAAAAGAAAAGCAGAATAAATGGTCTCCTAAATAAAATGAACTGTGGGACCATCATTGACTAAGTAGCCTTTTTACTCATCTCATACAGCCTCTTCCTAACAAAAATGAAGCAGCATCATAAGAACAGTAGGGAGAAAGGGTGCACAGACAGAGATTTATGGGCAGGACAGGGTACCAGGGTTAGGACAGATACCAGGAAAGAGGAAAAGAACACACTGTAGAAGAAAAAGCACACCAGCTTCCTACTTGTGCCTCAGGGGAGCTTTGTCAAAGTGTTCTGAGCACATGAGGTATCCTCTAAACATTTATTAACCAAATGCACAGAGAGGCATGTTGACAGGGATTTAGGGTATGACGAAGGTGGCATATCAAACCATGGAGGAAAGGTGCTACTCAATAAATGGTTTGGGGACAAGTGGGAGCCAACTAGAAAGAATAAAATAAAACTGGATTCGTACCTCACATTTTATACCAGGACAAATTACAAATGGATCAAATGTTTTACAGTAAAAAATAAAACTATAAATATTCTTTTTTAAAAAGGGATAACTTTTTTATAATCCTGGATTATAAAAATAAATTATAATTTTGGATTAGGGAAGATCTTTCTAAACATAATTCAAAATATATAAATAATAAAAGAAAAATGATAATTTGATGACAAACTTCTTCATGGACAGAAACATTAAAAGCCAATCAATAGGAAAATTTGAAAAAATATATTTGAAATTTATATCACAAAAGGCTACTCTCCCTGATATACAAAGATCACCTAGAAAGCAACAAGAAAAAGATGAACACAATACAGCAAAGAGAAAAGTTTAGAGAAAAAGAGTATAAGATTAGATTAAATCACATGAAACTGATTGTTAAAAATGTTTGAAAATTGGCCATTTCAAATGATTTAAACAAATAGTTATGAAACATATGAAAGAATATTCAATAACACTTGTAAGAAGAGAAAGCCAAATTAGAACATCACTGTCGGATTAACAAAAAAAAAATCCAAAAATTTGGAAACTCACTATTTGGTGAGCTGTGGGGAAACAGAGGCTTTCACACATCATTGGTATGAATTAACTTATCTTTGGGGGCCAATTTGGTATATCTATTGAAATTACATATATATATATATATATATATATATATATATATATATATATATATATATATATATATGCTTTTGGCTAAGCAATTCTACTTTGGAGAATGTATCCTGTATATATACGTGAGCAAAATGATGAAATGTACAAAGTTACTCATTTCAGCCTTGTTTATAATAGCAAAAGAATGGGAATACATAAACAAGTGCCCAGCAATAGGGACCAGTCAAAAACATGAGTCATTGGTACAATGACTTTCTATACAGCTTGTAAAAAAGTAAAGGGAAGTTTCTTATGTACAGACATATCTGTAAGATCTCCAAGAAATATTAACTGGAAAAATTAAATACCCTCTGTTTAAAATATAAGGGAGAGAAATAAGTCTCTACATTCACATTTCTTTTCTATGTATAAAATTCTGGAAGGATACAATATAAAAAACTTATAATACCAGTTAAATGGAGAGGGAGCTGGAATGGGGAACAGAAATGGCAGATAGGCCAGATGTGGTGGCTCACGCCTGTAATCTCAGCACTTTGAGAGGCCAAGGCGGGTGGATTACCTAAGGTCAGGAGTTCAAGACCAGCCTGGACAAAATAGTGAAACCCCATCTCTACTAAAAAAAACACAAAAATTAGCTGGGCATAGTGGTGTAAGCCTGTAGTCCCAGCTACTCGGGAGGCAGAGGCAGGGGAATCACTTGAACCCAGGAAGGGGAGGCTGCAGTGAGCTGAGATCATATCACTGCACTGCAGCCTGGGCGACAGAGTGAGACTCCATCTCAAAAGAAAATAAATAAAAAATTTAAAAAGAAATAACAAATATATTTTCTTGTCAACCTTTTAATAATTTTAGCATTTTGAACCAGGTGAATGCATTATCTATTCAAAACAATTTTAACTTAAAAATAAATAGTTGAGTCCTATGACTGATCAATAAAGGAATTGGAGTAGATGTTTGTTTATATCATTTATATGCTAGATCATCTACCTAAGTTGTGGGACTCAGAGAAAATTAAAATATGAGGCCCCTTGTTATAAACTTTTTAAGAACTTCAAGATGGCAGCAGCAGACCATTAAACCAATCACTGGGGCCCTTCTAAGAATGGGTCGGGCACCTGTGAAGTTAGCCCTGGTTGCACACAACTGTACTCATCAGAATATCAGAATACTAATGTCATTCCCAAAGGGAAGCAACTGGCTTCTCAAAAACCCAGGCAAGAGCAGTCTTGGAAAAAATCATTTCCCTCGATTTCACATACACTTCATGTTCTGTTGGTTCCTAAGCAATTAACCTGAATATATATGGGTGCTGATCCCAAGGGATTAACATACACATCCTAAAACCTCAAGCTTTGGAGACTAACCATCTTAGATCACAAATTTGTGATCAAGCAAAATAACAGAATCTTAAGAAATGGTCTTTGTATACATAGTCAGTTTTTTGAAATAATAAGTTTTTATTTTACTGCATTCAATTAAATTATGAAACCCAAATAAATCCTGGAGCCCAGTGTGGTCCAATCTCAGCCTACTGGTGTCCACTGTGGTCCAATCTCAGGCTACTGCTAAAGTCAAATAATCATAGCTTAGCAGCCAGAAAGTAGTGAAAGAAACTTCCAAGGTTTTCTTTTTCAGCTTCTTAAGAAAATGCCAACGAAGGAAATATATTCTTAATGCCCAGAAAAACACATTTCAAATTCTCTCTCATCACTAACTCTATTAGGCTCCTCCATAAAGCTATTAATAGTAGCCGCTTCCCAAAACTCTCTCCTCCCATTTACACCTCACCTTCACCCACATAGATTTTCTGTTCCTTACCTCATTTCTTTCTCCCTCTATTACTCTTCCCTCTTCTCACTTGTTCAAATGTGATATCATCCATTTCTATTTCTTGGGTACCTGAATTAGAGTAATTGTCTGAATTATAAGGGTTGGGTTGGGGGAGGCAGAACTTCAGAGCAATGCCAGAATTATCTTTCAGGGGCAAAAGGAGGGCAACAAGTTATGCATACTCACAAATAATTTCTGTCCTTGTTATAGTTGCAATTATCAACATTGTACTGCTAATAGAATTTCTTTCAAAATGACTGTAGCATATTCCTTAGGAAATTCATCACTGACAATTGTTTTGGAATGAAGAAATGAAGCACAAGTCCTCTATCAGTGTCTAAAAAATGAAGCCAACATTCTAAATAATCTTGTTCAATTAACATATGGTATTTATTAGCTATCTCCAAAAGAGAAAGGCTATCTTCTTATGAAAAAGTTTTTTCCCATCTCTTCTACAATTAGGAAGTTCAGACAAATTTACTTCATTTTCTGTGCTGTTCCAACTAGCCCAAGAGTTACTATTTGTGACTTTGGTACTGCTTATGTTTATCTAGAGTTGCTCCATTTCTTTAAAAAATGCAAAACAAGACTTGAACATTTTGTAATTCAAAATAAAGATAAGAACAGCCAAATTTTCTTTTTAGCTGTCAACAGAAAAATTCCAGCAATCAGTTTGAATATCTCATATAATTAAATGTTGAGGCTGGGCGCAGTGGCTCATGCCTGTAATCTCAGCACTTTGGGAGGTTGAGGCAAGAGGATTGTGTGAGCCCAGCAGTTCAAGACTAGCCTGGGCACCATAGGGAGACCTCCATCTCTACAAATCACTTAAAAATAAAATAAAATAATAAATAAATAAACACTGAAATCATTTTTAATGGTAATACATATGCCCCTAAAACGATCTACCCTGTGGTAAAGAGTCAATGACACTTGGTAGGCTGATGGATCATAAACCGAAATCCTATCCAAAAGCTTCATCACTCAGAACACTTGATAATCTAACATTAGACAGACCACATGTCATGCACACATTTCTTTCATTCCTACACACACAATATGGGAAGGGCTGAGAAGAAAACCAGCATTCATTGAGTGGTAATTATGCTACATATCCTATTCTAGTCACTTGACATACTGTTTGTAATTCATGTTTCTCAAAGTACCCTGAGAGTTTTTTAAATCTACAGAAACCTGGGTTGTCATTAAATATACAGCTTACCAGGCTCCAGCCCTGAAAATTCTGATTCAGCTGGGCTAGGTTGGGGCCCAGGAATCCGTGTTTTAACAAAATGTATTCTTCAATGCAATGCTGTAAAATTATTTTCCTTGTTTCTGTCTTGCAGAAGCAAGGAAACTGAGAGAATTAAACAATTTATCAGGGCACCCAGATGACACAGGGAGAGCTGGATATTCAATCTCAAGTACGTTGGCTCTAAAGCCGACTTTATCACTGGGGCATGCCACAGCCCAGTAAAACTCCATTTGCACTCTGTGACTGGAATAGTGGCTTCAGTTCCCCATCTACAGCAGCTCTAGCTTCTCGCTGCCTGCTTTCCCTCCCACCACCCACCCATAAAATCCAGCACTGTATAGGCTCTTGAATTATATTATTGGTTATTATATGATAAAATGTTGCATTGCAACTTGAGCAGGAAGACAAACGAATGAGAATCATATCCTATTTTCTAATTGTCTCAAACCATACCTCTATAAAGTAAAAAGAGTTGACTGAAACCAAAACGTTTGGGAATTACAACAAGCTATTCCTAATCGACACAACTTGTCAGAAATTTGGAGTCTGCCATCAGCTGAGTTGCTTCTCAAACAAAGCAGTCTCAGAGTATTTTTTGAGTCCCTGATTCTTTCGACTAGGTAGACGATTCTGTTAGACTTTACGTTGTTTTATTTAAAAGCTTTGCTTTTTTTTTTCTCTGAAACTAGTGTATTTATAGGTGCTACATGCTTTAAAAGTGCACAACTGTGAAAAATGAGGTAACACTGAAACAAGCAAAACCCTGACGGAAAGTTGAAATTGAGATTGTCCAAAAACTCAGCCAGTACATAGTGTTTCTGCCTACTCTGATTTTTCAGCAGTTTTGTGATTTCTTTTCCCTTGTTTGTTTTTGAGTACACACATCAGTATGTCCCATGGCGTAGTGTCTGCTTTCCAAAAATCCAGAAACATGAGTCAGCTGTTCAACTATTATATACAAATTTGGTAAAGTACCGTATTCATGGAATCTGAGTGTGTTTTCCAGGAATTACGTCTCCAGTGCCCCCACATGACTGCCTGATCAGCCTGTGATGTCTCTGAAGTGTTCTGCACCTACTTTCTAAGGGAAATGGTACACGACAGATAATTATGGAATTGTGGGCTTTTAGTTATTTAGAATAAATCTACAAGGCTATGGTTTAATAAATTTAATATGCTGGTTCATGTAAAATGTCATATGCCATATGTAACATGACTGTAACTTAAGGATATTCTTTTAACTTAGTGAACTTGGTAGAAAATCCTTCTATGAACCTGATATGGGTTAACCTGTGTTCTCTCCAAAAAAAATATGAAGTCCTAACCCACAGTAACTTAGAATGTAATTAGGGTAATTATAGATGTAATTAGTTAAGATGAGGTCACGAATGAATCCTAATCCAATATGACTGGTGGACTTGTAAAAAGGAGGTATTGGGCAGTCCCACAGAGGCTGCACTGCCTGGCTGGTGCATCTTTCCTGGTCTGCAAAGGACAAAAAAATAAAATTAAAAAGGGAAATTGGGACAGACATAAACTTGCAGAGAGAAAAGGTTATGTGAAGAGACATTCAGGGAGAAGATGGACGAATGAACATCGAAGCAGAGATTCAAATTATGCTGCCACATACCAAAGACTTCCTGGGTTCACCAAAAGCTAGGAAAGGACAAGGAAGAATGCTCCCCAGATGCTACAGAGTGACCATGGCCTTACTAACCCCTTAATTTCAGATCTCTAGCCTCCATAACTGTGAGACTAAATTTCTGCTGTTCTTAAGCAACTCGGTTTGTGGCATTTCTTTATGGCAACTCTAGGAAACAAATACAGAGCCCTTGAAGGTACTTTCAGCTGGAAAATGTCAGAGGCAGGCAGAACTAAACTGAGGTTCCTGCTTAAGTGAATTTATTCAGCACAGGACTTTAAACACCATTTATATCATATGACTTCCAAAGGTATTATCTATCGCCATTGCCACTTCCTGAGCTCCAAAATCAAATCTGCAACTACCCTATGGGTAGCTTCTCTCGCCTAATAGCATCTCAAAATTAGCACAACCAAAGTAGGACTTTGAATTCATTGCCGCCCGTACTTCCCCTAGTCTACTGCATCTAAGTAAAGACATCACCATCTACTAAGCTATTTAAAGAAAAACCCAGAAGTCATCCTCACACCTTCCTGCCTACCCACCATATCCAATCCATCTGTGTGTCCTCTAAATTCTATGCCTGGGTCAGTTTCCTGGGAGACACACTCTGAAGTGGAGATTAGCATGCAGAATTGTTATTAGAGATTGCCCTCAGAATCAACATCCATAGACAGAGGGAGAAGCTGAACTGCAATGCAGTCACCACAAAGACCTCAGTTCATCCTACAAAGAACTCTGGAGCTGTAAGGGCCCCTATCTTGAGTCATCTTTACCCCCACTCCACTGACCAGTGAGTGCAGGTCATCCCTGATAAGGGAATGTGGCCTTGGCTGACATGGTTCTTTTTGGCAGAGAGCAATGCCTGGAGAGAGTCCTTAGTGGAGAGCCATCAACCTCCAAATTTTTCAACAGCTAAGGTAATAAGTACTTTGGTTCAGAAAAAAGATCTGGATAGCATACCACAGCATCTGCTATACTAGAAGAGAAAGAAGAAATATCCTGACCAGCTAAATCCTGTAAAACTAAATACCGGTGAAAATTCAGGAAAACCAATGATTAACTTTTTTCCTGTCCATCCCCTCCATTTTCTCACTCAGCCAGTCTTTCTGTGTTCTTAATTTCAGGAGGTGATGTGAAAGAGTCTTCTAGAATGCATTTCCATCAGCTGGATCTTTCTGGAATGCTAAGAAAACTTTAGGTTTATAAAGAATGTTTGAGAGACACAGAGAGCTAGAGCAAAGGGCTTGAAGAGAGTGCAGTGCCTCCCCAAAAACCCTGAAACAAGATTGCCCCCAAGATGAAGAAAGAGGAGACACAAAGAAGATGATAACAGAGAAGTCATGGGCCCCAACAAAAGGGTAGAATCTAAATTGGGCTGCATGGACAGGGACAAGGGCAAACATCTCAACAAAAACTCCTGTGAGGAGTACTGTTCCAGTGCTGTTTGTTTTTCAAACCTCATTTCAGGACCACATCACCTTGTTTACTGTAACTTTATAGAAAGTCTTGAAGTCAGGTAATGTAATGTAATTCACCCAACTTCATTTTTCTTTTCCAATATTTTTGGAATGTTCTAGATCCCTTGCATTTCCATATTTTTAAAATTACTTTGTCAAATTCTATCCTTCCAAAAACAAAGCCTGCTGGAAATATGATGAGGATTGCATTGAGTCAGTAGATCAATCTGTGAGAAATAACATCTCAACAATATTGAATGTTTCAATCCATGAACATGGTATATCTCCTTTTATTTAGGTCTTGTTTAACTTCCTTCAGCATTGGTTTGTGGTTTTCAGTGTAGAGCTTATATATTTATTTACAAACACATTATATTTTATGTTATTATAAATGCAGTTGTTCTTTTATTTCATTTTTCAATTATGTACTGCTAGTATATGAAATAAAATTGATCTTTTATATTAACCTTGTATACCGTGATTTTGCTAAATTCACTTATGAGTTCTAGTGGTTGTAGATCTCTTGGACTTATTTACGTAAACAACCATGTCATTTGCTAATAAAGACAATTTTACTTTTTCCTGTCTGCTTTTTATATTAGTATTTAACAAAATGCATTTCAACTTATTCAAATCTAATAGTTTTAATTAAGAGAATGGTATTATTAATGTTTATCAAGATAACTCATTTTTCAAAGCACATAAGAACAACAGATTAAAACTGTCATTTGAGTCATCAAATTTTACTCTTTTGCTAGTTTGTGCATAAAGAGTGGAAATAAAGCAAAATAAAATTTTGTCTTTAATGAATTGTGCTAGAGGAATTCACAATTGCTCTATAGAGGTGATATATTCACCATCATTTCAAATAATGAGAGGGATTGCTGATTAGTAGTATGAACGGAAGAAAACTTTTGGAGAACAAGATATCTAAGCTAGCCTTTGAAGAAAGTTTAGACAGTCAAATTAGTAGTAGGAAGATACAGTAAAGTAAAGTAAGCAAAGGTAGAGGGAGAAATTAACAAAACAAGTTCCAAATATTGAGGCAGAGAACAAATCAGATTGTTATGAGAAATACTGATACATAATAACAGGAGGTCTCAAACGATAGGCTACTGAGTTTGGATTTTATGGTCTACTTATGCAAAAGGTTTTTAAGTAGTGAAGAATTACAAAAGGAAATCTTCCAAGTAGACCATAGCCAAAGAAAGTTTGAGCTCTGAGAGGAGATAATAGGTATAAATACTTGTACAGCTAACAGCTCCTGTAAGAGCTGAACAGTTTTCCCACACCAGTGTTTTTGCAAAGCCAAATAAATAATTTATGTTCTTGAAGACAGGCTACTAACTTCATTTAAAATGCAACAGCTGTAAGTCCCCATGTCAAATCCTGTAAGAATGGCTTATATAAGGCTGATACATAGTTAACATTCTGAAATGAGGAAGCAATTTCTGCTTTGTGGATGAAATTTTCCGAGACAAAAAAATCTTGCATTCTAATGTTTTTTAAAACACTTTGATATATAGTGCTAAAAACTCACAACAAATTTATTAATTACAGAGTAGAATTCATTGACAGTTGTATCTATCTTGAATGCCATCCAAAGAGAGTATCACCTGTAAAATACTCAAGGAAATGCTTTAAGGAATGAGTAGCAGTTGATGCAAACCTTGTAAGATTACCAATTTCTGGGCACAAATTTCCTTGTATTCTTTCATTGTCTTACTCTTCTATATAATGTCATGGTCTACAAGGCTATTGCAATGGTATAAAACAAAACCATACTAGTCTGAATGCCTGGAGCCACCATGGCCATGGAGTATCCGTAGATTCCCTCAGCCCAGTGCCAACGCACTGCTCTGCCAAAAGTGTGCTTCTCTCCATTCAACAGTATTTATGTCTTTAGCTCTAGGGGAAACTGTCTCTGGTACAGTGCTAGATTAGGTTCCCCCAATAGGACACAAATTTTTCCCACCCATTCAAGAAGCAATCATTTCCATTTGGTCATTCAGCTTTCCATCAGGAAAACTGAAGCCACTCTAGGTATTTCAACCAGTAATAATTTAATAGAAGGACTTAGGGACATACAAAACTGTTAAAAGGGCTGAGAGAGCAACAGTCATGGGAGCTTGCATTTACAGTCAATAAATCAAAAACAGCATGAATTTAAAGAAATATCCACTAGTACCACTGTGGTTGACTCTCAGGAGCTCACCCAGCAACCATATGCAAACCTCACTTCTGTCACCTGCCTGTTGGTACAACTAAAGATCAGTGGCTCCTCCTTTTCTGTTTTTCCAGATTCACATATGTGCCTCACATTGGGATAATCTAGACGGGATCTTGCTGATGAGGTAAACTGGGAATTTAATTGTTAGCATTCCAGCCCTACAATGCAGGGTGGTACTTAGAAGGGCAAGGATATTGCTGAAAACTAATAGACAATATCAAGCACATCTTTCTTTACCTCATAACTCATAGCCAAAACCACTCCCAAAAAATAAAGACTCATTCTTCCACAATATTCTCACTGTGGTGATTTCCCTTCAGAGACTCAGTTCAGTCTTCTTCCTTTTGCATTCTGTGTTCTGTCAGTCCTTCTTATAAGCGTGTCTGCTCCCCGATGGAAACCAGCATTCTCCACATGTGATCTTCCAAAGGGACACTTTTCCAGAGTTTGAATAATAGTGTATGTGTTATTGCAGGTTCAAAGATGGAGAAGGAATCATGTGGTGAGACTTTCATTAAGCCCAAGATTAAGTCCCTAACATGAAAAGGCTAAATTGTGCAATACACACTGAACAGTATTTCAGTGAACCAGCCTATGTACAGAAAACCAACTATGTCCAGAAAATCCAGACATAGGCCAGGCACAACGGCTCATGCCTCTAATCCCAGCACTTTAGGAGGCCAAGGCAGGAGGATTTCTTGACACCAGGAATTCAAGATTAGCCAACAAATTGAGATCTCATCTCTAAAGAGAGAAAGAGGGAAAGAGATAAATGGAGAAAGAGGAAAGAGAGAGAGAGAGAAAGAAAGAGAGAGAGAGAAAGAAAGAGAGAGAGAGAAAGAAAGAAAGAAAGAAAGAAAGAAAGAAAGAAAGAAAGAAAGAAAGAAAGAAAGAAAGAAAGAAAGAAAGAAAGAAAGAAAGGAAGGAAGGAAGGAAGGAAGGAAGGAAGGAAGGAAGGAAGGAAGGAAGGAAGGAAGGAAGGAAGGAAGGAAGGAAGGAAGGAAGGAGAGGGAGGGAAGGAGAGAGAGAGAGAGAGAGAGAGAAAGAAAGAAAGAAAGAAAGAAAGAAAGAAAGAAAGAAAGAAAGAAAGAAAGAAAGAAAGAAAGAGAGAGAGAGAGAGAAGGGAAGGGAAGGGAAGGGAAAGGGAAAGGGAAAATGAAAGGGAAAGAGAAAGGGAAGGGAAGGGAACGGAAAGGAAAGGAAAGGGAAGAAGGAGGAGGAGGAGGAGGAGGGAAGGAGGGAAGCAGGGAAGGAAGGAAGCAGGGGGAGAGAGAGAGAGAGAGAGAGAGAGAGAGAGAGAGAGAGAGAGAGAAAGCAAGCCAAGACGGCTGATACACATTTAACATTCTTATTATGAATAATAATCTTAACATTTATATTTAACATACTTTGGCATATTCCAACCCAAAGAGAATCCACAGAGCAGATAGATGTTTGGGAGTAGCTTATCCTCACTATTCCCACTCATCCTCCCATACCCTTTCAACATACCAGCTTTACAATAATTCTGTATGTGTCTGAATATTCATGTGTCTGACTCTCTCACTGGGTTGTAGGTACTTTGCTAAGCTTTGTATCTCTGCTACATAATATGATGTCAATTACATAGTAATCTGCTACATAATATGATGCCAGTTACATAGCAGGATTTTCATGAATAAATGGAATGGTAAGATGGAGCTTGAAAAGTTTCCTACCACATCTCCAACTGGTTGCTTTATGTTCCTACGAATATATTGCTTAGCCATTCATACACCACATATCTAAAATAAAATTTGTCTGTTCTTTAAAACTTTCTCCCCTTAAGAGGTTAGTAGTGGTTTTTAATAATGTGGTTCATCAGAAAGGTGGAAAAATCCTAACGGCCAGATGTCTTACAGATCCACATGACTATTGAAAACATTTAGGAAGAGATGTGGAGATAAAAATAGTAGGAGTAAATATCTTTAGGAAGATAGAAATGAAAATTGCTGGGCATTAGACAGCAAGTATTTGTGGTCTAGCCAGAGGTATTAATGGCATTTTTAAAGTACAATGGCACTCCCAGAGTTATTTAATATTGATATAAAATTCAAGCTTTTGCCCATTTAGTATGATATTGGCTGTGGGTTGGTCATAAATAGCTCTTATTATTTTGAGATACATTCCATCAATACCTAGTTTATTGAATGTTTTTAAAGCATGAAGGGGTGTTGAATTTTATTGAAGGTCTTTTCTGCATCTATTGAGATAATAATGTGGTTTTTGTCATTGGTTCTGTTTATGAGATGAATTAGGTTTATTTATTTGGTATGTTGAACCAGGCTTGCATCCCAGGGATGAAGCCGATTTGATTGTGTTGGATAAGCTTCTTGATGTGCTGCTGGATTCGGTTTGCCAGTATTTTATTGAGGATTTTCACATTGATGTTCATCAGGGATACTGGCCTGAATTTTTTTTTTTTTTTTTTTTTTTTTTTTTTTTTTTTGGTTGTTTCTCTGCCAGGTTTTCGTATCAGGATGATGCTGGCCTCACAAAATGAGTTAGGGAGGAGTCCCTCTTTTCCTATTGTTTGAAATAGTTTCAGAAGGAATAGTACCAGCTCCTCTTTGTACCTCTGGTAGAATTCAGCTTAGAATCTGTCTGGTCCCGGGCTTTTTTTGGTTGGTAGGCTATTAATTACTGCCTTAGTTTCAGAAGTTGTTATTGGTCTATTTAGGGATTCTACTTCTTCCTGGTTTAGTCTTGGGAGGGAGTATGTGTCCAGGAATTTTTCCATTTCTTCTAGATTTTCTAGTTTATTTGCATAGAGGTGTTTATAGTATTCTCTCATGCTAGTTTGTATTTCTGTGGGATCAGTGGTGATATCCCCTTTATCATTTTTTATTGTGTCTTTTTGATTCTTCTCTCTTTTTGAAAACTGGCACAAGACAAGGATGGCCTCTCTCACCACTCCTATTCAACATAGTATGGGAAGTTCCAGTCAGGGCAATCAGGAAAGAGAAGGAATTAAAGCATATTCAAATAGGAAGAGAGGAAGTCAAATTGTCTCTGTTTTCAGATGACGTGATTGTATATTTAGAAAACCCCATCGTCTCAGCCCCAAATCTCCTTAAGCTGATAAGCAACTTCAGCAAAGTCCCAGGATACAAAATCAATGTGCAGAAATCACAAGCATTCCTATACACCAATAATAGTCAAACAGAGAGTCAAATCATGAGGGAACTCCCATTCACAATTGCTACAAAGAGAATAAAATACCTAGGAATACAACTTACAAGGGATGTAAATCACTGCTCAACAAAATAAGAGAGGACACAAACAAATGGAAAAACATTCCATGCTCATGGATAGGAAGACTCAATATTGTGAAAATGACCATACTGCCCAAAGTAATTTATAGATTCAATGCTATCCCTATCAAGCTACCACTGACTTTCTTCAGAGAATTAGAAAAAAACTACTTTACATTTCATATGGAACCAAAAAAGAGCCTTATAGCCATGACAATTCTAAGCAAAAGAACAAAGCTGGAGGCATCACATTATCTGACTTCAAACTACACTACAAGGCTACAGTAACCAAAACAGCATGGTACTGGTACCAAAACAGATTTATAGACCAATGGAAAAGAACAAAGGCCTCAGAAATAACACCACACATCTACAATTATCTGATCTTTGACAAATCTGACAAAAACAAGCAATGGGGAAAGGATTCCCTATTTAATAAACAGTGTTGGGAAAACTGGCTAGCCATATGCAGAAAACTGAAACTGGATCCCTTCCTTACACCTTAAACAAAAATTAACTCAAGATGGATTAAAGACTTAAACATGGGCCGGGCACAGTGGCTCACATTTGTAATCACGGCACTTTGGGCAACTGAGGTGAGTGGATCACGAGGTCAGGAAATCGAGACCATCCTGGCCAACATGGTGAAACCCCATCTCTACTAAAAATACAAAAAATTAGCTGTGTGTGGTGGAACACACCTGTAGTCCCAGCTACTTGAGAGGCTGAGGCAGGAGAATATCTTGAACCCGGGAGGCAAAGGTTGCAGTGAGCCGAGATGGTGCCACTGCACTCCAGCCTGGGTGACAGAGCGAGACTCCATCTCAAAAAAACAGAGACTTAAATGTAAGACCTAAAACCATAAAAACCCTAGAAGAAAACCTGGACAAAACCATTCAGGACATAGGCATGGGCAAAGACTTCATGACTAAAATACCAAAAGCAATAGCAACAAAAGCCAAAATTGACAAATGGGATCTCATTAAACTAAAGAGCTTCTGCACAGCAAAAGAAACTATCATCAGAGTGAACAGGTGACCTACAAAATGGGAGAAAAATTTTGCAATCTATTCATCTGACAAAGGGCTAATATCCAGAATCTACAAGGAACTTAAACAAATTTACAAGAAAAAAACAAACAACCCCATCAAAAAGTGGACAAAGGATATGAACAGACACGTCTCAAAAGAAGACATTTATGTAGCCAACAAACATATGAAAAAATGCTCATCATCACTGGTCATTAAAGAAATACAAATCAAAACCACAGTGAGATATCATCTCCTGCCAGTTAGAATGGCGATCATTAAAAAGTCAGGTGCTGCAGAGGATGTAGAGAAACAGGAAGGTTTTTATGCTGTTGGTGGGAGTATAAATTAGTTCAACCATTATGGAAGACAGTGTGGCAATTTCTCAAGGATCTAGAACCAGAAACACCATTTGACCCAGCAATCCCATTACCCAAAGGATTATAAATCATTCTACTCTAAAGACACATGCACACATATGTTTACTGCAGCACTATTCACAATAGCAAACACTTGGAACCAACCCAAAAGCCCATCAACGATAGACTGGATAAAGAAAATGTGGCATATATACACCATGGAATACTATGCAGTTATAAAAAAGGATGAGTTCATGTCCTTTGCAGGGACATGGATAAAGCTGGAAACCATCATTCTTAGCAAACTAACACAAGAACAAAAAGCCAAACAGTATATATTCTCACTCAGAAATGGGAGTAGAACAATGAGAACACATGGACATGGGGAGGGGAACATCACATACTGGGGCCTGTCGGGGGATGGGGGGTTAGGGGAGGGATAGCATTAGGAGAAATTCCTAATGTAGATGATAGATTGATGGGTGCAGCAAACCAACATGGCACGTGTATACTTATGTAACAAACCTGCACATTCCACACCTGTATCCCAGAACTTAAAGTATAATAAAAAATATATAGATATAAAATTTTTTAAGGAGCACACAAATATATTTATTATAAATATATTAATAATTATTTATTACACATATATTAATTATATATTATATATAAATATATATTTGCCCCTTTAAAATTTTTATATTATATATATCCCAAATTCCTATCCCAAATTCCATGAAAAGCCAAAAAAACCTGTAGCACCATGTTGGAAAAAAAGAAATCTGAAGACATCTTGAGGAATTTCTGAAAGGTAGTGAGAAAAAAGACTTTTATCTTCAGAATCACAAAACTGAAAAAGCCTCAGCATAAAACACATGCAGGAGAAAGCTACTTGCAGCTTTGGAAGTCCCAGAGTCAATACATACTTTTTTTAAATAGGGAAGGGACCGGGCGCAGTGGCTCACTCCTGTTATCCCAGCACTTTGGAGGGCCAAGGCAGGCAGATCACCTGAAGTCAGGAGTTCACAACCAGTCTGATCAACATGGTGAAATCCCGTCTCTACTAAAAATATAAAAATTAGCCAGGCATAATGGCATACACCTGTAGTCCCAGCTACTTGGGAGGCTGAGGCAGGAGAATCACTTGAATCTGGGAAGTGGAGGTTTCAGTGAGCCAAGATCATACCATTGCACTCCAGCCTGGGCAACAGAGCAAGACTCCATCCCAAAAAAAAAAAAAAAAATAGGGGAAGGTCTGAAGGCAGTCTTGAAGATGCTAAGCTGGCTAGTCTCTCCCACATCCTACTAAATAGCTGCCAGGAAAAAAATGGCAATTGGAGTAAAGCACCAATATCAGCTCCAGGGCCCCCAAAACACAGGTGGTGTCTGGGTAAAAACCGACCCAGGGAGGAACAGGGTGCCACCTTACAGAGCACCTTTCACCAACAGGGCATTCCATGCCTCCAACACATTCACTGAAGGAGAGCTACAGTTATCACAAACAGCATCTTCAAGCAGGTGACAAAGACAAAGATGAGCAAAACAAAAATGAAAATTACCAAATATTTGAGTAAAAGCAACAGCATCAAAAAATGGCACCAAATCCAACCAACTAAATAACTAACATCTGAGAAAACAGAATTCATAGAAGAATTGAGGGAGGAAGGTCTTTACAGTAAAACATACATATAGTTGTTATGGACTGCATTATTATGTCCCTGTGAATTTATATATTGAAGCTGTAACCCCTAGTACCTCAAAATTATGATTCTATTTTGAAATAGGGCCTATAAAGAGGGTAAAAGAGGCCTTAAAAGTAAGGTAAAATGAGGCTGTTAGTGTGGGCTGTAACCCAATCTGACTGAAGACTAGGGTACACAAAGAGACACCAGACATGTGCATACCCAGAAGGAAGATCAAGTGAAGAGGCAGCAAGAGATGGCATCTGAAGCCAAGAAGAGAAACCTCAGAGGAAATTAATTGTGCTGGCACCTTGATCTTGGGCTTCCAGCCTTCCAAACTGTGAGAAAATAAATGTCTGTTATTTCAGCCACCCAGTCTGTGCTACTTTGTTCCTAGCAAACTAATACAATAGCGATATTCTCAGAAAGAAGTCAGGAGAATACTATTACCAGGAAAAACAAACTAAATAGTTTGGAAATTTAGAATATGATTATTAAAATTAATTTGTGTCAGGATCTATATCCTAGGGAAATAAAAAATGATAATTTTTAAAAGTTATCCAGCTGGTATGCATAGTGGCTCATGCCTGTAATCCCAGCACTTTGAAAGGCTGAGGTTGGAAGATCATTTGAAGCCAGGAATTCAAGAGCAGCCTGGGCCACAAGGCAAGACACTGTCTCTACAAAAAATAAAAATGAAAATGAAAAATTACCCAGGCATGGTGACACATGGTTGTAGTCCCAGCTGCTTGGGAGGCTGAGGCAGGAGGATCGCTTGAGCCCAGGAGTTGGAGTTTGCACTGAAATATAAGCACACCACTGCAGTACAGTCTAGGAGTCAGAGTGAGCCTTGCCTCTTAAAAAAATTAAAATTTACGTAAGAGAAGAGATACAGCTGAAGAATGAATTAGTGAGCTGGGAGATGAAGCTAAGCAATACTCCTAAAATGGTGTGCAAAGAAAAGTGAAGTCGAAAGCACGAAGGAAGAGCTAGAAGGCATGAAGGATGCATCAGGAGCTTCAGTAGCTGCCTGGTAAGTGTTCCAGAGTGAAAACAGAGATAATAGAAGACATGAGCTGGTAACTTAGAAGTCACTGAAGGAATTTCCTCAGAGCTGAAGAAACACGTGAATCTTTTCATTCACATAGACCATCAAATGTCATGCAGAGTGAATAAAAGAACCACAGTAAAATACATTCACATGAAACTTCAAACTCCAATGAAAAAGAAAATGCTAAACACTTCCAACTAGGGGGCGGGGGGGTATATAAACTAATGAATGAAAATTAGATTACTGTCTGTAATCACAACAGCAACACTGGGTGCTAAGAAATGTTGAAATATTATATTCAAAATTCTCAAGAAAAATTCACATTGAACCTAGAATCCCATTTCCAGCCCAATTTCAAACACAAAATAAAGACATTTTCAGATATGCAAGGACTCAGAAAGCTTACTTGTTTATCCTTTCTGAAACAGTTTCTCAAGGATATAGTCCAAAAAAATTAAAGATAAAATATAATGAAGAGGAAGATATGGAATACAATAAATTGTAGAAAACAAAGAAAAAAGAGCTATTGCAAAAGTTATTGATGTATTATTTTTATTTAATAATCTTTTATAAACAAAATCACAAGCGATCTCTCCATGACAGGTGTAGGGTGGGGCAAAGAGGGCAAAAATGGGATCACTCTTCTCTTATTTGGGGATCCTGTTTACTAACTCAAGATTTCAGCTGACAAACATAAGCATAAGTATTCGTTTTTGAGAAATATATACACTTTGAAAGTCATTAAGGAAAGGGAAATGAAGGATTTCCTTGATAGTAATTGTACCATGTAACTGCTAATAAAGGTCTGATGGAGTGAAGAAAATTTGTCTATAAAAGTAGCAAGGAGCAATGACCCTTCTCAATTGCCCCTTCTATCCCTTGGCCATTAGTGTTGGGAGACAGTGCAGTAATCAAAAACATGGATAGGGTTCAGGTCCCAGCTTCCCATTCACTAGCCATATGTCCTTACTCATGACAGTTACTATCTCGGAGCTCTGGTGCGTCCATTGATAAAGTGAAATTAATAAAATCTTGTAAAATTGCTGTGTAGATAAATAAGTCAAGCCTCCCTTGGTGACCAACCATCTGCATGTAAGGATAGTGTGATGGTTAATACTGAGTGTCAACTTAACTGGACAGAAGGATGCAAAGTATTGTTCCTGGGTGTGTCTGTGAGGGTGTTGCCAAAGGAGATTAACATTTGAGTCAGTAAACTGGGAAAAGGAGATCCACCCTCAATCTGGGTGGGCATAATGTAATCAGCAGCCATGTGGCCAGAATAAAAAGCAGGCAGAAGAACATGAAAGGACTAGACTGGCTGAGTCTTCTGGCCTCCATCTTTCTCCCATGCTGGATGCTTCCTGCCCTCAAACATCAGACTCCAAGTTCGTCTGCTTTGACACTCTTGGGCCTTCGACCACAGATTGAAGGCTGCACTGTTGGCTTCCCTACTTTTGAACTTTTGAGACTTGGACTGGCTTCCTTGCTCCTCAGCTTGCAGATGGCCTATTGTGGGACCTCACCTTATGATCGTGTAACTTAATACTCATTAATAAACTCATATATATATACATATATATCCTATTAGTTCTGTCCCTCTAGAGAACCCTGACTAATACAGACAGGAATACAGAGCAATGTCTAGACAGAGGCTGAAACCCTCCTCACCTCCAAAGCACCTTGTGTTTTTCTCTCCTTCCCCTTCTTTGCCCACCCTCTCCTTAGGAATTTTCAGCCAATCCACACTCTGAGAAAGCTGCAGGGAGAAGCTGACCTGATGGGCTTGCCCCAGTTGGAACCCACTGCAGTTTCCCGGGAGCCTCACAGGGACTGCATCACAGTCCATGGGGCTCCATAATAAGCTCTTTCAGCATCAGCTTAGCTTCACCATTAACTGCTACCACATTGAGGCAAAGAACTATGGTTTTCACGGCCTCCCCAAATCATGTCGGATCATTCCTACAAAAAAGTGGACCAGAAAGAAAGAAACTAGGATTCATTTCTTAGTGCCAGAAGTAACATAATTACAGAGGAATGTTCTGGCTAATTTAAAAGTTGCTTTTTGGTCTGTTGACCTAAGACCTATATTTGCTGTTTTGTTTTCAATGTTCTTCCTCACATGTCCTGTCTTTACCATTTCCAAGCCTAAGAACTGTGGGTTATCTATAATCAGTCATTAATGTTTTCCTTACCCTCAGTTAGTGAATACTTAAAGAAGCTGGAAATTCTCGAAACTCTGGTAGTTGCTCAAGGAAAAGCCAACAAATAATAGGGTATAGAAAAGCCTCAAGTAAAACTAGATGGGTATTGTTGGATACCCATGATGTAAGGATACACAAAGTGTTTTATGTTGCTGAGTCAAAATGTGCCATCTAAACTACACAACCACCACGCATTTTATTAGCTAAAAAAAAAAAAAAAAAGGCCCTGGTCATTTAAATCTATGCCATTCACGTGCTTATACATATTTTTATATGCTTTACATAGGAAGTTTTTTAACTTATTATTTAAGCATAGCTAAAAGTTATATAACCAAAAAATTCGATTAACTCAAATACATGAGAACATTTGGGCAATCTTTTGGCCTATTGAATTTCTAGTTAGTGGAGGATTTCCCAAAGAGTTCCTCCAGCTTTCCACTTTTAGTTTCTTTTCTTTCTTTCTTTTTTTTTTTTTTTTTTTTTTTTTGAGACAGAGTCTTACTCTGTCGCCAGGCTGGAGTGCAGTGGCGCGATCTCAGCTCACTGCAACCTCCACCTCCCAGGCTCAAGCGATTCTCCTGCCTCAGCCTCCCGGGTAGCTGGGACCACAAACGCGGGTGCCACCACGCCTGGCTAATTTTTTATATTTTTAGTAGAGACAGAATTTCACCATGTTGACCAGGATGGTCTCAATCTTTTGACCTCGTGATCCACCTGCCTCGGCCTCCCAAAGTGCTGAGATTACAGGCGTGAGCTACTGCGCCTGGCTCCACCTTTATTTTCTAACGATTGCTTTACCAAGTCTTCCCAGGTCCTTTACTTAGAAGCTTTCTCTCACTTAAGGTACATGACTTTTTAACCAATAAGTTCTTACTGTAAAAATGTCTCAGAAATATCATTCTGGCTGTCAATCTATTAAGTGATATGAATTCATGGGTTGACAATTTATGTCTTTTTCATACAAAGTTAAATGTACAAGAAAATCTCCAGATTTCATCATGATATACATGCTTTAAAGTGAAGGAGTTCAGGGAACTTGACCCCAAAATATGGCTCCCTGGTATAATGAGTATTTTGAACTAAAGGCCTTTAGAGATCAACAGATTTTAGAAGAGACTTTTTCCCTATCTACATAAAGACCAGACAGACCCATTAAGAGAAGAATTGTTTTCCTCCCCTACCACTTGACTCTCAATCCTCTGCCTCTCCCAAACACAGTCTGAAGTTCCCTCATCTGCCTAAAGTCTGGACCTACCAAAAGAAGAAAACAATGCCCTGCGGTCCCTTCCCTGAGTTTTCATTAACTTCCTTCATTGCAAGAAGGAAGACTAAAGTCAAGGTCTGACAGACCTTGACAGACTTTTGTCACAAACCCTTGACTGCTCTGTGGACCTAAGAGACCACTGTAAGTTCTTCAAGCCCACTGATTTCCCCTAAAAATCACTTACTATCCCCCTAAAATTATCCACACTTCCCCATCTCCATTCCTCCTAAGAAGTAGAGAATATAAACACCTGTATCCCACTGGAATATTGGACAATCACTCTGAGATTCCCTTCATGCACATAACAGTAATAAATCTCTGTGCCTTTTCTTTAGTTGATTTTTAGCAAACCTTCCAAGCTTTCCCTTCACCCATAAAAAACTGTGTAACTTTTGGGTTACTATATTTCTGGCTCTTATTTTTTGAACGTCTTCCATAGGGGGTTTTCTTTGTCTTGTAAAAATGTGGGGAAGCTGAAATGCAGGGAATCTGAAGCAATCATATGTTTTTGTTTTACCTCCTATGTGAAATACATAAGCAAAGTGGTTCCTCAACACGTACATCAACGGCTAAATTCCAAAGGTATCCCAGTTGTCTGAGCATTCTCCCCTACCTATCAGTGTATTCTTTTCCTCTTCTTACTTTTCCATAAACCAAATGTTTTCATTTCTTATATTTACAATTCTGTGACTCTTAATAAAGATAGTAAAGCATAAACAATAAATGCCTGGAAATGCAGTTTTTGTCTGACTTTGGACTTATTCCGTTGTTCAGTTTTCTCTGAAGATTTTTCCTGCCAACCTTCCACTCCACCCACCATCACCCGACCCCAGCCCCCTCCATTTGGTTCACTGACACCTTCCAAAACCTATTCCAGTGTCTAGCACTAACGACAATGCACCACAGAGGGAGAGGGCGTGGGCTCCAGAATCGGCAACCTCAGTCTGAATCTCTGCTGCCCCACTGAGGGATTCTTAACCTCTCTGAGTCTCTATTCCTTTATCTGTAAAAGTGGAGATAACAGCAAAACTGGGTAATCTTCTGGAAATATTTAAATGAGTTGACCTATGTGAAAGAAACTGACTTTTAATAGATAATTAGTAAATTCTAGTTTCTCTTTCCTAGTTTGGGGAATTTGGAAGGAAGAATAACAACGATTGTTGTCTATAAACTCATACCACTTTTCCACCGCACCCCTTTATCTTAACAATCTAAATGAAAGTTCAATGGCAGAGTATCAAAGAAAAGAGGCTAAAATGTTTATCTGAAAAAATCAGTAGACTTCTGCCAAATTTCCAGTCTCACAAAACCCAAGAATACTCTTCCCAAGAATTTCCAGTGCCCCGCTCCCAATCGCTAATAATAAAAACAACAATTCTGACATCTGTTTGCTGCTAGAATATATTGGTGGCTCAATCTTCAAAGAAAAATTTAATGTAATCAAATATATTCAAATTAAAGTATAATTTAGAAGGTTTTTTTTACACATCAGAAGGTATTTTAAGACCTGGCCCTTTCTCCGCTTGTTGATGGCAACACTTACTAGTTCCGGTTACTTTCACCATCCACCTCTTTGGATCTGGATACTGGAAGCTCACTTCAGTAATACCTCCTGGAAGACCAAAAAGTGAGATAAACAGAAATATTAGCATAATTGAATGAGGCAATATGGACAAACAACTGCAAAGAAGACAGATACTCAATCATGTAGAATATTAACATTCTCTCTTCCCCTTTTATGGACATTTTATTCTGCTACAGAATTCCAGTCACTAGTTTAGCTACACTCTGAAAAGTCATTTTCCTTTTTGACTTGTAGTGGAGCCAATTGGTTTAGAAGCACTCCGGGAGGTATCTTATATACCATCTGGGACAAAGAAAATAAAGTATTTTTTCATTTCCTTAGCAGTTACAAATTTACCTAATGATATCATTCCAAATGGAGCAGAATATAAGGTTCGACTATTTTAATCATTTGGCAATTGTGGTCCAAGTCCTATTACAATATTAAGATACCACAATTTAAATCACACATCATATGAAATAGTAATTTGCTTTAAAAATGCTGAATTTCTTGGCTCATGTTCTAAAAAGATATTGTAGGAGACCAATTGCAACAAAAAATTTATAGAACATGTGTGGAATAAAATATGTAAGGAATTTCCCTAGTTTATTTACTTAAATGAGCCACACCATAAAAGTGGCTACAATGCATATATACACACACACACACACACGTATACATATATATATCCCTGAGCCCTCGTAATTGTTAGATTGCTAGACTAGCTTTGCTATGAAAAAGCTGAGGAACTCCAACTGGAGCCATTCCTTTCCCCAATTATTACTGAAGGTTATATTTCATTATCTAGCTGAGCTGCTGTAATTAGCATCAACAAAGCTCTGTGCCATAATTCTTGATGTATAAACTTTTGGGAAGCCCATTACAATTCAGATGGACCTTCTGAAATGTAGCATTCCACCTGATGGCTAATCCCAGATATTAATGTCCATTCAATTTCCATTCACCCCTTCTAACGTGTTTGTGTACTGCTTGCTCATGACTGTAATATGTTTGTAGTACAAATAGTACTTTGCATTTTTGAATTTGGGGCTTAAATCTGTTCAGGCTCTCTCATGTGGCTGGAATGTTGGCATGGCTCAGAAAACAAAAGTCAACTTAAAAAAAAGTGGGTTCCTCCAGGAAGAGAGATGGCTATCAAGCTTGACAAATGCACTGTAATGTGAACAGGGCAGCAGGGTTAATTCTGTTAAGTGATTGCTATAGGCCTTTGCTTGTCTTGGACTTTTGGCCTTTTGCTGCAAACAGGGTGGGCCTTGTTAAACTGCCAAGTCGACAACTTTATATCCAAAGGCTTTTGACAATTTTATATCCAAGGCTTTGCTTTTCTGTTGTGATTTTTCAACAGGAAAGCTCAAAGTGCTTTGGGGATTTTCATCTCTGAGTCCATGATAACACTTAGAAAACTCAATGGATCATTGTTTGCTGAATCCGAGCCTAAAAACTAGGTTCTAAGAGAAAAAAAAATCATTGTATAAAAACATAGATTTGGATATCACAGTGTGCTCTGCTAATTTCTTTTGGCTGGTGCTTTTTTTTGTTTAAAGTTTACATGGAATCTCTGTTTCCACTGAACCATCTCAGACACTGAAACACAAAGCTGGGTTACAACCTAATCCACAATGTGGGGTTATCTTCCTACTGTTGGGGCACTTTCCAACTGGGTAAGGATTTGAGCACTACAGAGATGTATACTGAGTTCTTATATTACCCTGTCTGTGTCAGACTTAACTGAGACACAGATAAGTTAAAAAAGTAGCCCGCAAATCCTAGGACCTACTGCCCCACAATCTAAGAGCTAAAATCATTGTCTCTTGGACATAAATCAGCAAACTTCATTCAGCACATGTTACATACTTGCCATATGTTAATCCTCTACTAACCATGTGTTACATACTGTGGGGAAAAAAAAAAAAAAAAAGCCACCATTGAAGGTTTCTAGGTTTCTAAAAGTTACCTGATCTACCAGTCATCTCCATCAGAACCCTCAGGTAAGCTTGTGTATTAAGCAGATTCCTGAATCCCACCCCAGATCTACTTGATCAAAGGAGGGGGCTAAATATGCATTTTTTATAAGCTTCTCCCAAATGATGCTTATGAGTAATGTTTGAGAACTATTCTAGACTCACGATTCTCAAACCTGGCTGCACATTTGAATCACCTGGTGAAGTTAAGCCACCAGTGACGTAGTACCACAGCAGACCAACTAAATCAGACCCTCTGGGGTAAGGGGGAGCCTGAGCATCTGTCGTTGTTGTTGTTGTTGCTGTTGTTGCTGTTGTTGTTGTTAAGTCCCCATGTGACTCGAATGGGCATCCAAGTCTGTGAACCATGGTTCTAGACTTTAGGCCCTATCAGAATTTATGACAGGGAGAAATCACTTCTATCTGAAGTGGGCAGATACTACCTTTGATTTCCTCTCAGATCTCGCAAAAGACTTCACATTCTCTTTGAAAAGTGTGTGTGTATGAGTTTGTTATTGTTTTGAAAATTACATATTTATACAGCACCCATCCAAGAAACAATTTTTATAGACAGTACATAATTTCATTTCTCTTCAATTCATCTGCTGTAATGATTAGAAGAAAAGTTTATTAGTATTCCAATTATAGATAAAGCAAAAGATTGGTACTTGGCCTGAGATCACAGACCAAGTTCATTCTAAAATTCTGACTTCACTGGAGTTGCTTCCCAGAAATTAAAAAAAGAGAGATTGAGAGTCTTTTAACAGTCCTAGTTGAAATGTAGCCTATTCAATACTAAAAATTATTCAAATAAGTAGTCCATCCACACTCCATAATGGACAGTTTTCCTCTTGGCTTTTGTGTTGTTGTTATTATAAAGACGGGAATATCCTAAAAGGTCAATAATCCTCTTTCTATTTCTCCATTTTTCTGTCTCCATAAGGCAACATCACTGAATGTATTAATAGGCTTGCTCAGTTAGGGTTTTTAGTTCCTCCCAGTTTGCCCAGAATGTTCTCAGTTTCAGTACTGAAAGCCTTGTGCCCAGTTAACCCTTGTCTTGGGCAAACCTGGACAGTCCCTATCAGCAGTGGCAATAAACAGTGCTTTGAAAATCTACGTAGGAATGGGAGTTTCAGGTTGGTTAGGAAGATCGGCCAGGCCAGCAGGGAGTGAGACAATAAAGATCCATGAAGGTGGGTAGGTTTGGCTTCAGGCTTTGAAGTCTAGCTGGGGAGGCACAGTACATGACCTAGCAAGAGGCTCTCAAACTTGAATGTGTATTACAGCCCCTGGATGGCTTGTTAAAACACAAATTGCTGGGCACCACCTCCAGAGTTCCTGATTCAGTAGGTCTAGAGAGGGGTCTAGAATTTGCATTTCTAACACATTCCCATGTGATGCTGATGCTGCTGGTCCCAGGATCACACCTTGAGAACCACTGCTCTGGGTGCTAGTCTAGACTTTAGTTGAGCATAAGTAATCGGTTTGAAGGTGATATCTTAGCACCAGGGAGCTAGCAGGCCACATTAGGCAGAGAGATAAGCTAGGGACCAAAGGCAGGACTCAAAGCACTGAGCAAATCTGAGCTAACATGGCAGGACCAGGCTAAGAGGATCTGGAGTACTAGGCAGATAAACAAAAGAGGAGCTCCATCTTAAAGAAGTATGACCAAAATCTTTCTACTGGATGTGGGTGCAAGGTGAGGTGTTGGCCTTAGGAACAAGGCAAAATTCAATGTGTAAGCAATCATTCAGGACCACAGACTTAATGGCCAGTCACTAGAGTGGATTAATTCCTGAATTAGGAATTTTTAAGATCCCCTGACAACCATAAAAGTTGGGTGACCAACTATCCTAGTTTTCCCAGGAATTTCCCGACTTTAGCACTGAAAGTTCAGGGCCTAGAAACCCCTCAGTCCTAAAACATCTGGTCACCCTAATTGTACTCTTAAGAGACTAGAGCCTAGATCCACCTACATCTCTGGGTCAGCTGGCTCCAGCCATAAGAAAAGAAAGCACACATGAGAAGAGGAGGGGCCAGTTGGAAAATGAGGCAGAGAGCCAAGATGCTCATTGCAACCTATAGCCTTCAAGAGAGGATAAAAGAGCACCCAGAAATATTGTCTATAAATGCTGAAATGTATTTGCTTTAAATGGGCAAAACACGTTAAATGACTCCACAGGCCTGCCGTTTTTCTAAACTCACGAAAGTGGAAAAGTTCAGCATAAACGGAACCATCCAGACACCCCATAGATGGAAGTCTCTCTCACTGCCTTTTGACAATCATCACACACACTTAAGATCTCATTGTAAGTATAGCCTTAAAGAGCCCTGAGAAGTACACACCAGTAGGGGAACTAAAACCCATTTGTAAATATTAGCAGAGTCTCCCATATTCTTTTGGTTTCCTTCACACACAAAAATAAGCTAAATGGAATGAACACACAGTTCAAAATGACTAAAACATTAAAGGACATTTAAATCCGGGAAAAGAATCTCTCTGTTGGGAATGTGGATTTCACCTAAGATCCTTAGTGCCATTCCCAGCATGCCAGAGTTATTTCAAATCTCTTTCATAATCAAATATTAATATTCCACCAGAATGGGGAGCATGAGGGCCACTATTGACAGGAACACAGCCTACTAATTATGACAGAAGTTTAAGATGTTCTTCACTAACGTTATCCACAGACTGCATAAAAATAATAACAGAAAACGTTTAACAGTAACAAGGATCATCACCAGGGAAAGTACCCAAACCATCACAAAATCCAAAAGCAAACACTGAACTAATCCATCCTCCCAGTAACTAACTCCTGCAAAATGCTGCTTATGTAGAAATAATCTTCTCAATCACACTTAAAATATTCACTATGATAATGAACTTTAGCCTCAGTGGATTGACTGTCCCAATATGCTGAGTCTTCATGATCAAGGAGAATCTGGCATAACCAGCATCTTCAAAACGCAAGTACCCTATGTCCTTCTGGAATGAACCATGTCATCCAGTAAGTAGGCTGAAACAGATGCATCCGACAAGGAGACTCTCCCAGAGCTGAAGTGGGAGTTCAGAGCAGAGTGGAGAAGATTGAAAATCTCCCAGATAACCTGGGAGAAAATGCCAGAAGAAACAGGAATTTGACCATCCATTCAATCTTTCATTCAACAGATAGTTATGATGTGCCATCTCAATGCCAGACTCCATGCTAGGCAGAAAAGCTACAAAGTCTAATGGAACTGCTTTCTAGGTATTTGTAATCAAACAGGGCAAGCAGATAAATTAACAAGTAATTGCAGTACCTCTAAGACATTTTGTAATAAAAGGATATATGCAACCTCAGAGAAGCACAGAAAAGAGAGAATTTTCCCCAACCTTTTATTATTTTCAGTGCAACTAACTGTTTTTGATACCAGAGTTAAGCTCTTCCTTCTCAGAAGCTTCTTATTTGAGTCACTTTTGGGAAAAAAATAATTATTGCTTTTCCGAGAGATCAGAGTATCATCAAATGTTATTGTGATTCTAAGACTGCCAACAGCTACCACTTAGTGAATACTTACTATGTGCCAGGCACTACACTGAATGTTCTGCACACATTACTCCAGTCAATCCTCAGCCCTGCGTGACAAGCAGCATGCTCTCTCCTCTTTAGAAATCAAGGAGAAATGAATCACAGTGGGATTAACTAGTTTATCCTGGGTCTGTCAATGATGGGGCCAGGAAGTGAACACAGATAGTCCACTTCATGTTCAAGATCTTAACCACTATGTTGAAATCACTTATGTAGTGAACTATTAGAATGTCTATATTGATTATTTGTATTCTACTGTTATAATTGCATGCATCTAGTTTTTGCTTATGAGTTCTTACAAGAAATTGCATGCTGCTTTTAATACTTCCTTATTTGAGTTGATAATTTTCAACCATTTTATTTGAACCAATCTCTGTGGGCCTTAACCACAATAGCTGCAATTTATTGAAAACTTGCTCTGAGCCGGTATATATCATCTCTGTCAATTCCCATAGTTCTCTGAGGGGTATGTATGTAGGTATGTATGTATACTTATATTTTTATATATGTATCTATAATGTAGAGTATCAGGTAACTTACCCCTGGTAGCTTAGGCTACAGGTCCTCCACTAGCATAGGCTTTTCCAAGGTTCTAGAAAGGGTTCTTAGAAACATGTTTGCGTGGGCATACGTTTTCTTATCTATTTTTTAAAGAGTATTTCAAAACTTGTATAAGCTTAAGACCCACAAAAACTGAGCCAACCTTGCAGACCACAGGTGATGGAAACAGGGTTTGTGTGCAGGTGTGCCCAACTCCAAGGGTTTAAAACCCCATGACATAGTAAGTAGGGAAGAAGGGGTGGAGCAGCAGGATTTAGATGTACATGTTGGGCTCATACTGAGAGATTTCAAGCTATGGAAAGAGGGGAGTTGATTTGAGGGAATTTTCTCCTCTAAAGTGACCTTGAAGCCCTCATTTTAATGTTTCATGTACCAACAAGAAGTAGAGAATGTAGGTAACTCTGATACCAATGAGGCTCTAAGAACTACTAGGTGAACACTCACAATAGTGGCACCAGTTCTGAACAACACATTTGTAAATAAATTGAAGCAGCCTTCAGTTTTTTTCCAAACTGAGAAGCTACTATACACTAAGCAAGTCAAACAGGCCAAAGGCACTTTGGTGACACTTAGCTTAGGTAGCCCTTGGACTGCCAATCCATCATTATCTGAAAGTTCTGCATTGACCAACCACTGTCAGAAAATGTTCCCTTTCTTCCAGAAATTCCACGCCTGCTCACCTTCCAAAAGTTTCCAGGGTGCTTGTTGATCTTTCACCCAAATAGCCACCTAACACTTTAGAAATATCCACCTCTGTAAAGAAACCCACTCAGCTGCAACAACCTGGTTTTTTTTTTTTTTTAATTCATTAAGCCTTAGAATAGCATCTTTCTTTGTAATTATAAATGCAATATTTATTAAAAATACACACGATTATTTTAAGCAGGGAAAGAACAGGCTGAAAATAAGTGATTTTAATAAGAGCTTTAGCAATTTTTAATAGACCTGCATTCCTTTACATTTCTGGTGTTTCTCAAACTTTAGTGGGTTTAAAGTTCATCTGGGGATTTATAAAAATTGCAGACTTCAAGAGCTCCTCTCAAAATTTCTAATTCTGAAGTCCTGGAGGGATCCTCAACAATCTTCATTTTTAACGATTTTGATGAAGATGGACTGCAGCTGCCTCTTGAGAAATGCTTCTTTTGAACAAGTGAAATTGCTAATTACACAGTAAGCACTTAGGCATCTACCATTATCCAAGTCTTGTTAGTTGTGAGTTGCCCCTTGGTATCTGCTAAGGTTTGAATGTACCCCTCAGAAGGTATATGTTGGAAACTTAACCTTTAATGCAACAGTGTTTGTTGGGAGGTAGGTCCTAATGAGAGGTAATTAGGACATGAGGGCTCTGCACTTATGAATAGATGAATGCTATCAATGCGGAAGTAGGTTCCTTATAAAAGAACAAGGTCAGCTGCCTTTCCTCTCTCCCATCCTCTTTTTGCCCCTTTGATATCCGATGCCTTCCACCATGAGATGACACAGCAAGAAGGTCCCTGATAGATACCAGTGGCTCAATCTAGGACTTCCCAACTCAAGAACTATGAACCAATAAATTTCTGTTCATTAAATTATCCAATCTCAGGTATTCTGTTACAGTTTCACAAAACAGACTAAGACACTATCCTATTCTCGGCTGCAGCAATTCTTTTTCAGACAAACCTCCATGGATTTTAAGACATCTGGGTAGGGAGAGTTAATTATGTCCTCTCAAAGAGGTATTTTCCCTAGACCAATTAGTTTACAAGAACATACACTCTCTGTTTCTAAAACTTTGGAAAACAAAGATGTGGTTTATATCAGAGTGAAAGTTTCATTGATATCCATTATAATGAACATGTTTCATTTTGGCAAACAGTTATGAAATGTCCTGTTCACTTGGAGAAAATTCCTGGAAAGATGGTAGGCACAGGTCCCAACTCCCAATATGGAATCCTAAGGGGCAGAAGATCTGTCTGCTCCCAGAGAAGGGTGGACTCTTCCCACACGAAGATCTTAGCCACATTTTGTCTCCCTGAATTCTTGCCAGAGACTAGTCCTCCAGGCTGAGAGTTATCTCATACAGGTTCTTTTTTTTAACCTGAGTTAACTGGAGTCAATTACGTTATCTAAAACTGAGAACCCTGGGTATGATACACGCAGACACTTACAGCAGAAAATATCTGATACAGTTTGGCTCTGTGTTCCCACTCAAATCTCATGTCAAATTGTAATCCCCAATGTTGGAGAAGGGATCTGGTGGGAGGTAATTGGATCACAGGGGCAGATTTATCCCTTGCTCTTGTGATAGTAAGTTCTCATGAGATCTAATAAATGTTTAAGGGTGTGTAGCACTTCCCCCACTTCACTCTGTCTCTCGTTCCACCATGGTGAGATGTGCTTGCTTCCCCTTTACCTTCTGCCATGACTGTAAGTTTCCTGAGACCTTCCAGCCATGCTTCCTGTACAGCCTATGGACTGTGAGTCAATCAAACCTCTTTCTTCATAAATTATCCAGGTCAGGTAGTTCTTTACAACAGTGTGAGAACAGACTCTACAATATCTTCAAAATGTTTTTTATTTAAAAAAAAAAAAATGGATGGGGGCCGGGTGGGTGGTGGCTCATGTGTGTAATCTCAGCACTTTGGGAGGCCGAGGTGGGCAGATCATGAGGTCAGGAGATCGAGACCATTCTGGCTAACACAGTGAAAAACTGTCTTTACCAAAAATACAAAAAATTAGCCGGGCATGGTGGCGGGTACATGTAATCCCAGCTACTCAGGAGGCTGAGGCAGGAGAATCGCTTGAACCTGGGAGGAGGAAGTTGCAGTAAGCTGAGTTTGTGCCACTGCACTCCAGCCTGGGTGACAGAGCAAGACTCCATCTCAAAACAAAACAAAACCAAAAAAAGGGTGGGTAGCAGAAAGAAAAGAATAGAAGGTGAAAGGCAGAGAGGAAATGGAGAATTAGTATTCTATCCATCTGTGGAAATTTTTTAAAAATAGGTATTATCTTTTATTCTGATTTCTTATGGATTCCGCTTTGTAGATTTATGAGTCCAGGACCACTGGTATTCAGTAAAGGAGTAGAAATCAATTTGTAGGGGCAGGAGGGATGCCATGTGTCATAGCTACACAAACAGAAGAAACCTAGTGATTCAAAGTCACAAAGAAGAACAGTATTGGCTGGAAGCTACGGCTTATGCTTATAATCCCAGCACTTTGGGAGGCCGAAGTGGGTGGATAACTTGAGGTCAGGAATTCGAGACCAGCCTGGCCAAGATGGCGAAACCCCCATCTCTACTAAAAATATAAAAATTAGCTGGGCATAGTAGCCGGCACCTGTAATCCCAGCTACTCAGGAGGCTGAGGCAGGAGAATTATTTGAACCTGGGAGGCAGAGGTTGCAGTGAGCTGAGATCATGCCACTGTACTCCAGCCTGGGTGACAGGGCGAGACACACTCTTTCTCAAAAAAAAAAAACACAAAAACAAAAAACAAAGAAAGAAAGAACAGTATCACCAACTATCACCTTTCAAACAGTGATGGGTCCCTAATACCTACATGCTGAGTATTGTCACACTCATGTTCTGCAGCTGTTTGTATTCTGGGTCGTACTATATGTACACAAGACAGAAAACAAAAAACACTGTTTAATTCAGATTTTGTCATGTATATACTATAACTGTTTACTAAAATATCATATTTGTATGAGGTGGAAAGTTTAATATACTAGCAAACTGCTAAAGATAATTTACTATTTTTTTTTAACAAGGAATGTATATTTATGTAGCACTCTCAGACTTTAAAAGCACCATTATTGTACATAAAACTTTTTGATTTGCAGTTTTTCGTCATAAACCCAACAGAGCAGAGACCAGACACCAGGCATTTTTCCCTGGAGTCACTCTGCCTTATTATCAGGACTGGACTTAAGTATCCTTCCCTGGAAAGGGCAAAAGATCTCACATTGTAGGGCAAACATGCTTGAGGCAACACAAAGAGGCACAGTCATGTTTCAGGATGTGGTTTTAGCCAAAGGTGATACAATCACAAAGCTGGGTTGAAAAAGGACATAACAATCAGTTGCCTTGAGTGTGTCTCCATTACCTGGAGTCTTCTTGTTCTTCTCTCTACCTCTCCAAGAGTCTCCATTACCACTGATGTAAATAATTAGTAATAAGAGCCGGAAGCTAAAATGTTGAAATACGTGAGTTCTTTTGAACACAAATTTAATAGCAGTAGTAAACTAACAAATGAACCATTGAATTGAGGGTAGATTCTGCTGCAACAAAGAACTTGTATTATGATATAAATTGAGAAGATTGTTCTGATCTAGCTCCTCCTATATTCAGAGTTAAAACTGTCTGTAAACATCATGTTCCACCTAAGAACCATTAACTCTCCCATTCTCACAACCTGTGTGACAAATACTCATACTCTAAATATTTGGCTTATCTCACTTATCTATTACTAGAGGATTTAACATATAAGTGTTGCCCTACATACAGACTACTAAGTTAACCATAACCATTCATGTATCGACACGTATGTTCAAACAGCAATGATGAGTTGAGTGCCTGCTCTGAAGGAACTCAAATTCAGATTCAGCTGATATTTCTGGAGTAACACCCATGTACTAGGCACTGAGCTAAAGACTTTGTCTTATGTAGGTGCCTATCATGTGCTAGGTATTGAACTAGTTACTTTAACACATTATCTCATGTGGTCTTTGTAACAACCTAGTAGGTAGGCATTAGCATTTTTCATTTTATAGATAGGAACCTCACACTCAGAAAAGGTAAGTGACTTGCCTGAAGTCATAAAATTAGTCAAGACTTAAAACTGGCTTGAAAACTGAGTCTTCTCTCTGGCTCTTTCCCATTGGTAATATTGTCTGTCTTATGTCCATGCTTTAACTATCCTCCTCTATGTAAACGAATATCTGATCAGAAAGAAACAAAGCCACTTACAGTTTTATTAGAAAGAAATAAAACCATATAGAATTTTAGCCAGCTATGTCTATGGGCTGACAGCTTTGCCCACACAAGGCCAAGCAACCACAGACTCCAGAGATGTGATGTGGAGATGTGCCAAGTGGCAGGTGATATCACATCTTTTCATTCCTAGAAGTACTGTACCCTAATAATTTTATGGTAGAGACATAAACATAAACAGATGGACGTGACAAATCCAGTAATGGCTGTTACATAATCTCAAGATCTTTCTAAGGACTCTAAGAACATGTCCAAGACCAAGAATGACTTACCAGGTACATGCCAGTGCTTTAACAAAACAGAAACTATTTTTCAACTAAACAAACATAAATTACATTATCCCTCTTTTTTGGCTCTACCATTTTGAAATTTCTAACTTTGTGAGGTTTTTAACTCAAAAATGTTTTTCTAAATTTATGGAAAGAGGCCACATATGCCCATGTTTAGGGAAAAGTATGGACTTTGGAGTTACAAGCTCAGGTTTGGACAAGGCCAGGTAAGGTTGGACTGAATCCTGCCTCTATCATTTTCTCACTACATTTGCAGTAAGTCACTAAACTTTTTTAAGTCTCTGCTCCCTCATCTGTAAAATGGGTATAGCAACAACATTTACCTGCGCAGAAAAGAGTTAACCCAGCAGGGCTGAATTGTTCAAACCTTGCACATTCCCAAGAAAGGCCTGTTTTCATGACTGCTCTTTGACCAGCTTCTGGGAATTAAACTGTTAGAATTTTCCAAGAACTAAGAATATTTTTCTCACATGGGTTCTTGAGCCTACTATACCAGTTTGTCTGGATACTTGTGCAACGTGGTTTATACTTGCTTCTGGGAGCCTGCAGCTTCGATGGTACAAGTCATGTGCCTATGTGAAAGATCCCCAATAAAAACCCTAGACTCACTCAATCATGGCAGATGGGAGGCACGACTAGATTGCAGCTCCAGACAGAGCAGTGTGCAAGGGCTTGCGTTGTGAATTTTAGCTCCAGATCAACTGCAAGAACAAACCAGCAATCCTGAGAGGACCCACAGACCCTCTGAAGAAAACAGACAGCTCCTACAGGACCTGGGAGACCCCCCAAAACTGTGAGTGCCCTAACCTTGGAAGTGGAAAAGGGAGACCCTCCTTTCCTGAACTCACACTCCGACTGGAGAAGCTGAAGGTCTGTTTGCAGGAGAAGTTTCTTACTTTACCTGCAGCTGAGTCAGTCTGGAGGGCTGAGTGAAATTCAGGGGCAGAGGAAGTAGCAGAAAGGCTCTGGGAGCTCGCTGGGTCCCCTAGCAGGCCATTCCTGCCTGTCACCCCAAGGATCCAACAGGAGAGGAGCAGGGGATAAAACTACACAGGGAGAAGGAAATCTCTAGTTGAACTTTGTAACAATTAGAACAGGGTGAGAAGCCTCCTGGCCAGAACTCAGGGGAGGGCACAAATCCAGTGTGCAGACTCCAAAGGCAAGGGAAGACCCAAGCCCCTTTCTTTCCCAGCGTGGAGGTGGGTAGCCTGAGGCAGGTTTTCAAACCCATATTGCTCTCCACCTGGAACTGAGTGGGGATCTGGTGGTGGGGGCATGGGGGGAATGAGACAGAACCTTCAGTTTGCATGGGAGCTGGGTGAAGCCTGTAACTGCTGGCTCTCCCCTACTTCCCAGGCAACCTGCATGACTCAGCAGAGGCAGCCATAATCCTCCTAGGTACACATTCCAGTGGCCTGGGAATCTCACCCCCATCCCCGACAGTAGCTGCAGCAAGACCCACCCAAGGAGAGCCTGAACTCAGACATGCCTAGCCCAGCTCCCACCTGATGGTCCTTCCCTACCCACCCTGGTCGTGGAAGACAAAGGGCATATAATCTTGAGAGTTCTAGGGCCCTACCCGCCACCAGTTCCTCCCCATACTACCACAACTGATGCGCTCTGGAAAATGCCACCTCCTGGCAGAAGGCCAACCAGCACAAAAACAGCATTGAACCACCAAAGCAAAGGACCCTCATGGAGTCCATTGTACCCCCCGCCCCCTCCACCAGAACAGGGACTGGTATCCACGGCTGAGAGACCCAAAGATGGTTCACATAACAGGACACTGTGCAGAAAACCCCCAGTACCAGCCCAGAACTGCGTAGATTTACCAGGTGGCTAGACCCAGAAGACAGACAACAATCACTGCAGTTCGTCTCACAGGAAGCCACATCCGTAGGAAAAACGGGGCAAGTACTACATCAAGGGAACTACCCGTGGGAGAATCTGAAGAATAGCCTTCAGCCCTAGACTTTCTCTTTGACAGAGCCTACCCAAATAAGAAGGAACCAGAAAACCAACCCAGGTAATATGACAAAACAAGGCTCTTCAACACCCCCAAAAAATCACATTAGTTCACCAGCAATGGATCCAAACCAAGAAGAAATCCCTAATTTACCTGAATAAGAATTCGGAGATTCGTTATTAAGCTAATCAGGGAGGGACCAGAGAAAGGCAAAGCGCAATGCCAGGAAATCCAAAAAATGAAACAGGAAGTGAAGAGAGAAATATTCAAGGAAATAGATGGTTTAAAGAAAAACAATCAAAAATTCAGGAAATTTTGGACACACTTTTAGAAATGCAAAATGCTCTGGAAAATCTCAGCAATAGAATTGAACAAGTAGAAGAAAGAAATTCAGAGCTCAATGACATGGTAATCAAATTAACCCAGTCCAACAAAGACAAAGAAAAAAAAATGAGAAAATATGAACAAAGCCTCCAAGAAGACTGGGATTATGCTAAACAACCAAACGTAACAATAATCAGTGTTCTTGAGGAAGAAGGCAATTCTAAAAGCTTGGGAAACATATTTTGGGGAATAATTGAGGAAAACTTCCTCAGCCTTGCTAGAGACATAGACATGCAAATATAAGAAAGCACAAAGAACACCTGGGAAATTCATCACAAAAAGATCTTCACCTAGGCACATTGTCATCAGGTTATCCAAAGTTAAGACAAAGGAAAGAATCTTAAGAGCTGTGAGACAGAAGCACCAGGTAACCTATAAAGGAAAACCTATCAGATTAACAGCAGATTTCTCAACAGAAACCCTACAAGCTAGAAGGGACTGGGGCCCTATCTTCAGCCTCCTCAAACAAAACAATTATCAGTCAAGAATTTTGTATCCAGAAAAACTAAGCATCATATATGAAGGAAAGATAGTCTTTTTTTTTAGACAAACAAATCCTGAGAGAATTTGCCATTACCACGTCACCACTATAAGAACTGCTAAAAGGAGCTCTAAATCTTGAAAGAAATCCTGGAAACACATCAAAACAGAATCTTTTTAAAGCATAAATCACACAGCACCTATAAAACAAAAATACAAGCTAAAAAGCAAAAACAAAAAACACCGAAGTATACAGGCAACAAAGAACACAATGAATGCAATGGTGCCTCACATTTCAATACTAACATTGAATGTAAATGATGTAAATGCTCCACTTAAAAGATACAGAACCGCA
Source organism: Macaca mulatta (assembly GCF_049350105.2). NCBI lineage: Eukaryota > Metazoa > Chordata > Mammalia > Primates > Cercopithecidae > Macaca > Macaca mulatta. The sequence goes on along the minus strand of NC_133408.1, from coordinate 18,676,891 downwards.
GAATGGATAAGAACTCACCAACCAACCATCTGCTGCCTTAAGGGGACTCAGCTAACACATACGGACTCACATAAACTTAAAATAAAGGGGTAAAAAAAGGCATTTCATGCAAATGGACAACAAAAGTAAGCAGGTATAAATATTCTTATATCAGACAAAACAAACTTAAAAGCAACAGCAGTTAAAAGAGACAAAAAGAAACATTATATAATGGTAAAAGGCCTTATCCAACAGGAAAATATCACAATCCTAAACCCTAAATACCACAATCACAAATCTGAAAATATATGCACCTAACACTGGAGCTCCGAAATTTATAAAGCAATTACTAATAGACCTAAGAAATGAGATAGACAACAACACAATAGTGGGGGACGTCAATATTCCACTGACAGCACTAGACAGGTCATCAAGACAGAAAGTCAACAAAGAAACAATGAATGTAAACTATACCTTGGACCAAATGGACTTAACAGATATATAGAGAACAGTTCATCCAACAACTGCAGAATACACATTCTATTCAACAACGCATAGAACTTTCTCCAAGATAGACCATATCATAGGCCATAAAATGAGCCTCAATAAATTTAAGAAAATTAAAATTATATCAAGCACTCTCTCAGACCACAGTGGAATAAAACTGGAAATCAACTCCAAAAGGAATCTTAAAAGAAGCCAGGAAATACATGGAAATTAAATAGCCTGCTCCTTAATGAGCACTGGGTCAAAAATTATATTAAGATGGAAATTTAAAAATTCTTTGAACTGAATGACAATAATGATACCACTTATCAAAACCTCTGGGATACAGCAAAGGCAGTGCTAAGTGGAAAGTTCATATCCCTAAACACCTACATCAAAAAGACTGAAAGAGCACAAACTGATACTCTAAGGTCACACCTCAAGAAACCAGAGAAACACAACAAACCAAACTCAAACCCAGCAAAGAAAGGAAATAACCAAGATCAGAGCAGAGCTAAAGGAAATCGAAACAAACAAACAAAACACAAAAGATAAATGAATCAAAAAGCTGGTTCTTTGAAAAGATAAATACAATTGATAGACCATTAGCAATATTAACCAAGTAAAGAAGAAAGAAAATCCAAATAACCTCACTAAGAAACAAAACAGGAGATATTACAACTGACATCACTGAAATACAAAAGATCGTTCAAGGCCACTATGAACACCTTTACACACATAAACTAGAAAATCTAGAATAGATGGATACATTTCTGGAAAAATACAACCCTCCTAACTTAAATTAGGAAGAATTACATACCTTGAACAGACCAGTAACGAGCAGCAAGATTGAAATGGCAATTTTTAAATTGCCAACAAAAAAATAGCCCAGGACCTGACAGATTCACAGCAGAATTCTACCAGACATTCAAAGAAAAATTGTCCCCAATCCTTTTGACACTATTTCACAAGATAAAGAAAGAAGGAACCATCCTTAATTCATTCTATAAAGTCAGCATTACCCTAATGCCAAAATCAGGAAAGGACATAACCAAAAAAGAAAACTACAGGCTGGGCGCAGTGGCTCACACCTGTAACCCCAGCACTTTGGGAGGCCAAAGCAGGTAGATCACGAGGTCAGGAGATTGAGACCATCCTGGCTAACACGGTGAAACCCCATCTCTACTAAAAATACAAAATAAATAGCCAGGCATAGTGGCGGGCACCTGTAGTCCCAGCTACTCGGGAGGCTGAGGCAGGAGAATGGCATGAACCCAGTAGGCAGAGCTTGCAGTGAGCCAAGATAGCGCCACTGCACTCCAGCCTGGGCGACAGAGCGAGACTCTGTCTCAAAAAAAAAAAAAAAAAACAGGAAAGAAATAAAACTACAGACCGACATCCTTGATGAACATAGGTGATAAAATCCTTAACAAAATACTAGCTAACTGAATCCAACAATATATAAAAAAGATCTACGGCCAGGCGCAGTGGCTCACACTTGTAATCCCAGTACTTTGGGAGGCTGAGGCGGGTGGATTACCTAAGGTCGGTAGTTCGAGACCAGCCAGACCAACATGGAGAAGCCCTGTCTCTACTAAAAATACAAAATTATTTATTTTGTATTGGCATGTTGGTGCATGCCTGTAATCTCAGCTACTCAGGAGGCTGAGGCAGAAGAATCGCTTGAACCCGGGAGGTGGAAGTTGTGGTGAGCCGAGACATGCCATTGCACTCCAGCCTGGGCAACAAGAGTGAAACTCCATATCAAAAAAAAAAAAAAAAAAAAAAAGATAATCTGCCATGATAAAGTGGGTTTCATACCAGGGATACAGGGATGGTTTAACATATGTGAGTCAATGAATCTGATACAACAGATAAACAGAATTAAAAACAAAACTTACATGATCACTTCAATAGATGCAGAAAAGGCATTCAACAAAATCTAGCATCCCTTTATGGTTAAAACTCTCAACAAAATCAGCATACAAGGGACATACCTTAATGTAATAAAAGCCATCTACAACAAACTCACAGCCAACTTAATACTGAATGGTAAAAGTTGAAAGCACTCCCTCTGAGAATGGAAACAAGGCAAGGATGCCCACTCTCACCACTTCTCTTCAACATAGTACTGGATGTCCTGACCAGAGCTATCAGACAAGAGAAAGAAATAAAGGGCATTCAAAGTAGTAAAGAGAAAGTCAAATTGTCACTGTTTGCTAACAATATGATCGCTTACCTTGAAAACCCTAAGGACTCCTCCAGAAAGCTCCTAGAACTGATAAAAGAATTCAGCAAAGTTTCCAGACACAAGATGAATGTACACAAATCAGTAGCTCTTCCATACACCAAAAGCAACCAAGCAGAGAATCAAATCAAGAACACAATCCCTTTTACAATAGCTGCAAAAAAATACAATAAAATACTTAGGAATATGCCTAACAAAGGAGTCAAAAGACCTCTATAAGGAAAACCATAACACACTACTGAAAGAAATCAACAACATCAACAAATGGAAACATATCCCATGCTCATGGATAGGTAGAATCAATTTTGTGAAAATGACCATACTGCCAAAAGCAATCTACAAATTCAATGCAATCCCCATCAAAATACCACCATGATTCTTCACAGAATTAGAAAAACAATTCCAAAATTCATATGGAACCAAAAAAGAGCCTGCAGAGCCAAAGCAAGACCAAGCAAAAAGAACAAATCTGGAGGCATCACACTATCTGGTTTCAAACTATACTGTAAGGCCATAGTTACCAAAACAACATGGTACTGGTATAAAAATAGGCACAAAGACCAATGGAACAGAAGAGAGAACCCAGAAACAAACCCAGATACTTACAGCCAAATGATCTTTGACAAAGTAAACACAAACATAAAGTGGGGAAAGGACATTCTTTCAACAAATGGTGCTGGGATAATTAGCTAGCCACATGTAGGCAAATGAAACTGGATCCTCATCTCTCACCTTATGCAAAATCAACTCAAATTGGATTAAGTACTTAAACCTAAGACCTGAAACTATAAAAATTCTAGAAGATAACATTGGAAAATCCCTTCTAGACATTGGCTTAGGCAAGGGTTTCATAACCTAGAACCCAAAAGCAAATATAATAAAAACAAACATAAATAGCTGGGACCTAATTAAACTAAAGAGCTTTGCGTGGCAAACAGAACAGTCAGCAGAGTAAACAGACAACTCACAAGTGGGAGAAAATCTTCACAATCTATACATCAGACAAAGGACTAATATCCAGAATATACCATGAATTCAAACAAATCACTAAGGAAAAAAACAAACAATCTTATCAAAAAGTAGAATGAAGATATGAATAAGACAATTCTCAAAAGAAGATACACAAACGGCCAACAAACATGAAAAAATTCTCAACATTACTAATGATCAGGGAAATGCGAATCAAAGCCACAATGAGATACCACCTCACTCCTGCAAGAATGGCCATAATCAAAAAATCAAAAAACAGTAGATGTTAGTATGGATGTGGTGAACAGGGAACACTTCTACGCTGTTGGTGGGAATGTAAACTAGTACAGCTGCTATGGAAAACAATATGGAGATTCCTTAAGGAACTAAAAGTAGAACTACCATTTGATCCAGCAATTTCACTACTGAGTATCTACCCAGAGCAAAATAAGTCATTATTCAAAAGACACTTGCACAAGCATGTTTATAGCAGCACAATTTACGATTGCAAAATCGCGAAACTAACCCAAATGCCCATCAATCAATGAATGGATAAAGACACTGTGATAGACACATATTTTTTATATATATATATATATTTCTAATTCACAGAATTAAAAAAACAATTCCAAAATTTATATTCATAATATATCATATATATTATATATGTACATTTTATATATATGATATATATATGATGGAATACTACACAGCCATAAAAAGGAATGAAGTAACAGTATCTGCAGTGACCTGGATGAGATTAGAGACTGTTATTCTAAGTGAAGTAACTCAGGAATGGAAAATCAAGCATTGTATGTTCTCACTGATATGTGGGAGCTAAGCTATGAGGACACAAAGGCATAAGAATTATATGATGGACTTTGGGGAGCTGCGGGGAAGAGTGGGAGGGGATGAGGGATAAAAAACTACAAATACGGTGCAATGTATGCTGCTCAGGTGATGGGTGCACCAAAATCCCACAAATCACCACTAAAGAACTTACTCATGTAACCAAATACCACCTGTACCCCAATAATTTATGGAAAAATAAAAAATAAAAACAAAAACCCTTAGACTCCTAGGCTAGGAGAGCCATGCTGAAAGACAACATTTCACACTTGTCTCAACTCATTGCTGGAGGAATTAGGCACATTCTGTGCAACTCCACTGGGAGAGGACTCTTGGAAGCCTGAGGCTGCTTTCCTTTGGATTTAGTCCCATGTGCCTATTCCCTTTGCTGATTTTGCTGTATATCCTTTCACAACAATAAACTGTAATTGTAACTATTACAACTTCTGAGTTCTATGAGTCCTTCTAGAAAGTCACTGAACCTGGGGTGGTCTTAGGAATAGATGCCTGACACACTATCTCAAAGGATAATTATGAAGATTAAACAGCAATATGCATATCAAGCACTTGACATAATGCCTAGCCTAAAGTGTTCAGTGGGTGTTATTGGTATCATTATTATATATTACATTATTTATTCATATAAACTCATATCTTATTATATCACATATATAACTACATAGCTCAGTTTTCTATACATTCTTAATAAAAGATTGAGATAATTCTTTATTTTTCCTTAAACATTTACCTCTCTCACTCTTTGTTGATTTAGCTATATTTCTACTGAACACATGAACTAATATCCTCACTTCTCAGACTATCAACAGATGCCATTAAATAACTGGATGCTTGTTAGCAACTGGCCTGATAGTATTTGATTATGCTTTCTACTGTTCCTTCCTGATGACTTGTAGAGCGGTAGAACCAGACAATACCTGGAAAGTATTTGCTCACGTGGCAGTCACTGTTGATTACCTACCCAAAGCCATTACTCCTTCTCCCTGCCTAACAGAAGCTGAGTTTTGTTCAGCAGCAATGTGCCCAGTCCCACAGGATAAATCTTGGCTAGTCCAAGCTAGCACTAGTAGTTGCATTTTCTTTTGTCAATGATTTATTTTAAGTGATCATGGGACCTGGTTATGAATTATGAGACAAAGGTAGAATATCCCAGGACTCAGGAAGCAACTGGGAAGATTTCATCCTCTGACTGTATACAGAAAATCAGGTAGATAATACGAGGGTCCCTTTGCTCCTCTTGTTGCCTAACTTTGGAGATGGATATGTAAAAACCTGCTGCTAAATGTGCAGTTGTTATCCCATGTCTACGATGGGAGATAGCATCAAATTACTGGAGATGGAAGAATGGGAAGATAGACAATTTGGTCTTGATAAAATTGTTGAACTATAATTTTGTAACTACTTATATTTAGACTTCCTTTAAATAAGAAAATAAATGTTCATTTTGTCTAGTAACTATTAGCTGAGTCTTCTCTTACATGAGACTAATAGTATCCTCAAGAACTTGAAACACATGCAGTTTCAACATGTGTTTTGTAAAGACAAATTATGCACAGCCCTGATTAGTCCATTTTCACACCGCTATAAAGATACTACCTGAGACTGGGCAATTTGTAAAGGAAAGAGGCTTACTTGACTCACAGTTCTGCATGGCTGAGGAGGCCTCAGGAAACTTACAATCATGGCAAAAGGTGAAGGGGAACCGCAAGGCAATCTTCTTATGGTGGCAGGAGAGAGAAGAAAGAGGGAAGTATCAGACACATCATGAGAACTTACTCCATATCCTAGAACAGCATGGGGGAAACAACCCCCGTGATCCAATTACCTCCCACCAGGTCCCTCCCTTGACATGTGGTGATTACAATTCAGATTACAATCCAAACCCATATTAAGTCCTTATCTGAGAATTCTGAAAATATAGCACATGTGCAATTCAAACTTAATGATCTTCTTCCAAAAAAGACATATTCAGTAATAACAAACTTCAATCAAAACCCAATTATTTTTGTAAAGAAAGGAAGATAGAAACAGAAGATTCTTTACTCTTTTAAAGCATGTCATGGTCTCCTTTCAGGTTAAAGATCTTCTTGATTAAACATGAAATTTTCTGTGCAAATAAGCCAGTTCTGCAGACATGAACTCTGAGGAGAATATTTTATGTTTATACTGTGGATTTTACTCTTCATGGTTGGGAAATGAGAAATGAACGCTATTTTACATGTCATTATCCTTTGCCAATTTCTCCGAAGGGCATCCAGCTTCACATAGTAGTAAAATGTATAATTCAGGACTGGGAAACTGTATAATCTGAAATTAGTGTTTTTAAGAAATTTTAAGGGAATCTGAATTTTAAAATGCTCAAAAAATAAAACATATATTTATATACAGTATTAGAGGGTATTATAGGTGTGATTGCTTTTTAAGTCAAAGTTTTAATAATCTATTGCTTATTTATGGGTTGTATAATACTTCCAATATGTGAAGCAATAAGAAAAATGACAAAGGAATTATATACATATATACACATTTAAACATAATACATATATATGTACACAAATATCAAGCATGTATACCCTTCATAGTGGTCAATTTGGTAAGCTTTAATTGTTTGAATTTCTCATTAGGAATTTTATTCACAGTCAATACCATCTGATTTTAAATATCCTCAACAGTGGCTGATGGTCATTCTTTCAAAGCAGAGAAGCTATCCATCTGCTTTTTTCTCCACTCTTCACATTAGCCCAATTCCATACTTCTCTCCCTGACCAGGTAATCCCATATAGAAATGCGCATGTAAGTCTATATACATGAGTATTATTGTTTATTTTACAGGGATCTCACAATTTCTATAGCTTGTCTCCTTATACTTTTGTGCAGAATACCTTGTGGAAATCACTACAGGTCAATAGGTATAGTACTAATCATTATTTTTAATGAGATTTTTGCCACTACAAACACATGGCCTTACATGTGAATATCTTTCTATGGAATAGAGTCCAAGAACTGGAATTGCTGGGCCAAGCAGCACACGTATATTTTAAAATTTAATAGATGTTGGCAAATGGCTTTCCCAAAACCTATAACACCTCATATTTTTCACAGCCATGAGACTAATCCTTTCCCTAAATCACCACCAGTAATATTTATTATAACTCTTCAATTTTTGTCATCTGATTGATGTAAAATGACACTTTTACTTTAATTTGCATTTTCCCTACTAGTAACAAACTTGAGAATCCTTCCATATATTTTTTGGACATTTGGATTCATAATTCTTTGCCTGTTTTTTTATTGAATTGTGTTACTTTTGGCCAAATGTTCAGCTATTTGAAAAAATCAGTTACAAACATTTCTTGTAAATTGAATGTCTGTCTATTGTTTTATTTATGATATCCTTTGTGACATCAAAGTTCAAATATGTCTATCTTTTCTTTTATAGCTTCTGGAAAAGATGCTCTCAGTTCCTACATTTTTATACATTCAATTTTCTAGATCTTCTTGCAAGGCTTTTACAATTTTATTTTGACCATGTAAGTTTCTCAGCCATCTGGAATTTATATTTAAAGGTAAAATAAAATGGTGATCCTCTTTTTTTTTCTTCCAGATGGATAATCAGTTGTCCAAACATAATTTATTAAATAATTGACTCATTTCCTGCTAAAATGAATTACTACTTTGGAAATATATTGAACTCATCTATACTGGGTTCTATTTCTTCAATTTTTATTCCTTTCCCAATACCACACGATGATGATGCAGTAGTTTTATTATTTATACTAATATCCAGCAAAATAAGACCTCTCACTATTTCCCCTTTGCATAGTTTCTTAGCTATTCTGAAGCATTTACTCTTCAGTATGAACTTTAACCTTCTTTGGCCAATCGTCCCTCCAAAGAATGCCAACTCTAATTTTACTGCCTTATGTTTATACACTTATTAGGTGTGTGTATTTAATGCTTCTGTTAAGTATTTCTATTCAACATGATATGCCTTTCCATTTGTTCAAATCTTATTTTCTTTCAGTAAGATTTTATAATTTTATACACTTTTCTTGTTTGATTTATTCCTAAGTATTTTATATTTTTCCAATAATTGTAAGTAGAAATTTGTTTCTCACTTCTAAGTATTTTGTTAACACAGAGATAAACTAACGCTTTTTAAAAATTTATCTTCTGGAAGGCCAAGGCAGGTGGACCACGAGGTCAGGAGATTGAGACCATCCTGGCTAACACAGTGAAACCCTGTCTCTACTAAAAATACAAAAAATTAGCTGGGTGTGGTGGCAGGCACCTGTAGTCCCAGCTACTTGGGAGGCTGAGGCCGGGGAATGGCGTGAACCCGGGAGGCGGAGCTTGCAGTGAGCCGAGATCACACCACACTGCACTCCAGCCTGGGTGACAGAGCAAGACTCCGTCTCAGAAAAAATCTTCTATTCATCTCCTCACCAAATTCTTCTCTTTCTTTTACATTTTGATTTTAAGTTCAAGGGGTATATGTGCAGATTTGTTACATGGCTAAATTGTGTGTCATGGTGGTTTCATGTATAGATAATTTTGTCACCCAGATAGTCAGCATAATACCCAATAGGTAGTTTTGGAATCCAAACCCTCCTCCCACCCTCTACCCTCAAGTAGGCCCAGTGTTTATTGTTCCCTCCATTGTGTCAGTGTGGACTCAATGTTTAACTCCCACTTATAAGTGAGAATATGTAGTATTTAGTTTTCTGTCCTTACATTAGTTTGCTTCAGACAACGGCCTCTAGCTCCATCCATGTTGCTGCAAAGAACATAATCTTATTCTTTTTTATGGCTGCATAGTATTCCATGATGTTCATGTTCCACATTTTCTTTATCCAGTCTACCACTGATGGGCGTCTAGGTTGATTCCATGTCTTTGCTATTGTGAAAAGTGCCACAATGAACATATGCATGCATGTGCCTTTATGGTAGACATGATTTCTATTCCTTTGGATATATATCCAGTAATGGGATTGCTGGGTCAACTGGTGGTTCTGTTTTAAATTCTTTGAGAAATCTCCACATTGCTTTCCACAATGGCTGAACTAATTTACATTCCCACCAGCAATATATAAGCGTTCCTTTTCTCTGCAACCTTGCCAGCATCTGTTGGCTTTTTAACAATAGCCGCTTTTTTTGACTTTTTAACAATAGCCGTTCTAACTAGTGTGAGATGGTATCTTGTTGGGGTTTCATTTTGCATTTCCCTAATGATTAGTAATATTGAGTATTTTTTCATATGTTTGTTGGCCACATGCATGTATTCTCTTAAGAAGTATCTGTTCATGCCCTTTGTCAATTTTTTTTAACTTTTATTTTAGGTCCAGGGGTACATGTGCAGGTTTGTTATATAGGTAAATTGTGTGTTGCAGGGGTTTGGTATCCAGATTATTTCATCACCCAGTAATAAGCATAGTATCTGATAGGTAATTTTTCAATCCTTGGCCTCCTCCCACTGTCTACCCTCAAGTAAGCTCCAGTGTCTCTTGTTCCCATCTTTGTGTCCATGTGTACTCAATGTTAGCTACCACTTATAAGCAAGAATATGTGGTATTTGTTTTTCTGTTCCTGCATTAGTTCACTTAGAATAATGGCGTCCAACTCCATGCATGTTGCTGCAAATATTATCTTGTTCTTTTTTATGGCTGTGTAGTATTCCACGGTATATATGTAACACATTTTCTTCATCAAGTCCACCACTGGTTGGCACCTAGGTTGATTCCATGTCTTTGCTATTGTGAATAATGCTGTGATGACATACATATGCATGTATTTTTATGGCTAAACAATTTATATTACTTTAGGTATACAACCAGGAATGGGATTGGTATTTCTGTTTCAGTTCTTTGAGAAATCTTCAGACTGCTTTCCACAGCGGCTGAATTAATTTATATTCCCACCAGCAATGTATAAGCATTCCCTTTTCTCTGCAACTTCACCAGCATCATTTATTTCTTGACATTTAATAATATCCATTCTGCCTGATGCAAGATGGCATGTCATCATGATTTTGATTTGCATTTCCCTAATGATTCGTGATGCTGAGCATATATTCATATGCTTTTTGGCCATAGGTATGTCTTCTTCTGAAAAGTGTCTGTTCATGTTCTTTATCTGCCTTTTAACAAAGTAGTTTGCTTTTTGCTTGTTAATTTAATTTCCTTATAAATTCTGGATATTAGATATTTTTCGTATGCATAGTTTGCTAATATTTTCTCCTATTCAGTAGGTTGTTTACTCTGTTAATAATTTCTTTTGCTGTGCAGAAGCTCTTTCATTTAATTAGGTCCCATTTATCAATTTTTGTTTTTGTTGCAATTGCTTTTGGCATCTTCATCATGAAGACTTTGCCATGGCCAATGGGAAGAATGCAATTTTCTGGATTTTCTTCTAGGATTTTTATAGTTTTAGGTTTTACATTTAAGTCTTTAATCCACCTTGACTTGATTTTTGTGTATGGTAAAAGCTAGGGTTCCAGTTTCAGTTTTCCGCATGTGGCTAGCCAGTTATCCCAGCACCATTTACAGAAGAGAGAGAGTCCTTTCCCTATTGCTTGCTACTGTTGACTTTGTCAAAGATCAGATAGTCGTAGATGTGAAACTTTATTTCTGGGTTCTCTAACCTGTTCCACTGGTCTGTGTGTATGTTTTTGTACTAGTACCATGCTGTCTCAGTTACTGTAGCCTGATAGTACAGTTTGAAGTCAGGTAGTGTGATGCCTCCAGCTTTGTTCTTTTTGCTTAGGATTGCTTTGGCTATTCAAGCTCTTTTTTGGTTCCAAATGAATTTTAGAACAGTCTTTTCCAATTCTGTGGAAAATGTCATTGATAGTTTGACAGGAATAGCATTCATTCTATACATTTCTTTCAGTAGTATGGCCATTTTAACAATATTGATTCTTCCTATCCATGAGCATGGAATGTTTTTTCATTTGTTTGTGTGGTCTCTGATTTCTTTTAGCCGTGTTTTGTAATTCTCACTGTAGAAAGTTCTTATTTTTAAATCTAGTAATGTTTACCATGGTTTCTTGAGTTTTCTAGGCATATAATATTATCAACAAAAAGAGATCATTTGATTTTTTTTTAAGTTTATATCAGGTTTTTTTTTTAATTTTCTTATCTTACTGCATTCAGTAGCCCTTCTCAGGTAATGTTAAATAGAATGATAATGAGTGTCCTCCTCTGGTAACTAATTTAATTTAAATAGTTTTAGCATTTCACAATTTAAAGTATTTTCTGAATGACTTTATGTTTTCTAATTTTATTATATTCTCTTTTACTTAGCAATGTTATTAGAAATGATTCATTTCTTTCAAACTCCTTTAGGCATCTATTCATAAAATTACAGTTTTCCTTTAATGTGTTGTTATAATAGATTATGTTTATAAAATTTCCTAATATTCAACAACTGAAAATCTAAAAGAAAAACCTGCTCTGTGAAATGCATTTTTCCACCCACTGCTGTGCCGCCACCACCAACTATGAATACACACACGGAGGCCAGCAGTCTCACACCCATCAGCACCCCACCCCGGTCACTGCCAGTGTGAGTGCAAGCACAGACACCAGCAACCCTGCCCCTGCCTATGCCCTGCCACTGGTACGAGTGCACGCAGAACTCTGCAGCCCCACTCCCGCCAGTACCCAACCCCAGCTGACACACATGCACCCCACGGTGCTGCCCCAGCTACTGGCATGTGTAAGTTAGCACAGATCCTACAGCCACCACCCTGACAACGTGCTTTGGCCAGGACTACCCATCAGAGTGTTGTGGCCAGTGGACTGGGAAAACCTCAGCCCCTCCAGCACAGAAGGTTCCTAACTTTGAGGGGCCAGAGAACAAAAGCCAGGGGCCCAGTACCAGCCCCTGAGAGTTATGGTATATAGACCAGGAGTGCTGAGCTGAGGTTTGGCTCCCTGGTATCTTCCAGAAAAAAAACCCAGTCAACTGAACCCACATTATACCACAATCAAACTCCCAGAGCATCAAAAAAGATAAAAGAAAAAAAAAAAAAGAAAAGAAAAGAAAAAAAAAAGAAAACCCATCCAAAGAATATCAGCTTCAAAGACTGAAGGAACATCAGGCCACACAGATGAGAAAGAACCAGAGCAAGAACTCGGGAAACTCAAAAAGCCAGAGTGTCTTCTCACCTCCAAATGTCTGCACTAGTTCCCTAGCAGTAATTCTTAACCAGGCTTAAATGGTTGACAGAACTATAATTCAAAATATGGTTAGGAACAAAGATCACTGACATCTAAGAGACAGTCAAAATCCAATCGAAGGAATCTAAGGAATTCAATAAAATGATATGAGAGATAAAACAAGAAATGGCCACTTTAATAAAAAAAGAAACTGATCTGATACAGCTGAAAAACTCACTTCAAGAATATCATAATACAATAGTAAGTACTGATAGCAGAATAAAACAAGTTGACGAAAGAATCTCAGACACTGAAGACCAGTTCTCCAAAATTACTTAGACAAAAATAAAGAAACAACAAACCAAGGTGATGAAAGAATCTCAGATATTGACGACCAGTTCTCCAAAATTACTTAGACAATAATAAAGAAACAATAAAGAAGGATGAATAAAACCTCCCAGAAATATGGGATTATGTAAAGGAACCAAATCTATGACTCATTGGCATCCTTGAAAGAGAGAGAGAGAAAGCAAGCAACTTGGAAAACATATTCAAAGATATCATCCATGAAAATTTTCCTAACCTAACTAGAGAGGAAACATTCAAATTAAGGAAAGGCACAGAACCCCTGTGAGATACTATGCAAGACAATGATCCCCAGGACATGTAGTCATCAAATTCTTCAAGGTCAAAATTAAAGAAAAAATGTTAAAGACAGCTAGAGAGAAGGGGCAGGTCACCTACAGAGGAAATCCTGTCAGGTGAACAGCTGGCTTTTCAGCAGAAACCCCACAAGCCAGAAGAGACGGGATACCTATGTACAGCATTCTTAAGGAAAAGAAATTCCAACCAAGAATTTTACATCAAGCCAAACTAAGCTTCATAGATGAAGGGGAAATAAACTCCTTTTCAAACAAGCAAATGCTAAGGTAATTTCTTACCACCAGACCTGCCTTACAAAAGGTCCTTAAGGGAGGGCTAAATATTAGAACAAAAGACCGTTACTGGCCACCACAAAAACACACTTAAGTACATAGACCACTGTGTTAGGGTTCTCTAGAGGGACAGAACTAATAGGATAGATGTGTATATAAAAGGGAGTTTACTAAGGGGAGTTTACTAACCAGGCCCTTGTCATCTCTTCCTCTATCAATTGATTATTGTGAACTCCCCATGAAGCTATCGGTGCAGGCTGGGGGAGAGAAGGGGAGAGAAGGAAGGGTGGCAGGAGTGGAGACCGTGGGCATTTGAGTCACCTCCTCTTGTAACTTACTTGTGCCCTCTGGACCTGCTTGAGCCCAGTCACGTATATACCACTTCCACTTGATAATGAAATGCTGCTGTGCATACCCCACCTATGGCTAGATGGGTCAGAAAACACCCAGTTCATGATAGGCAGTTCAGGTCGCATGGTGACTTGATGACCCATAGTCTGACACTCAATTTCTACCAAAGCCGAGTAACAGGCCAAGAGCTGTTTCTTAAAAGAAGAGTAGTTATCTGCAGAAGATGGCAGGGCCTTACTCCAAATCCTAGAGGCCCCCACTGTGTTTCACCTACAGGGGTCTGCCAAAGGCTCCAAACAGCATCCCCATCTGCCACTGACACCTCAAGCACCATTGGATCTGATGGGTCATATGGCCCAAGTGGAAGAACAGCTTGCACAGCAGCCTGGACCTGTTGCACAGCCTTCTCTAGTTCAGGATCCCACTGAAAAATGACAGCCTTTCAGGTCACTGGATAAGTCAGCCAGAGTAACACACTCAAATAAGGGAGGTGATGCCTTCAAAATCCAAACCGGCCCGCTAGGAGTTGTGCCTTTTTCTTGGTTGTCGGAGGGACCAAATGCAGCAACTTCTCTTTTACCTTAGAAGGAATATCTCGACAGGCCCCACATCACTGAACCCTTAGAAATTTTGCTGAGGTGGAAAGTCCCTAAATTTTAGTTGGATTTATTTTCCATCCTCTGGCATGCAAATGTCTCACCAATAAGTCCAGTGTGTTTGCTACTACTTCTTGCTAACTGGATCCAATCAGCAAAATGTCATCAATGTAATATACCAGTATTATATCTTATGGAAGGGAAAAGTGATCAAGGTCTCTCCAAATAAGATAATGACACAAAGCCAGAGAGCTAATACACCCTGATATAGGACAGTAAAGGTATATTGCTGGCCTTGCCAGCTGAAGGGAAATTGCTTCTGGTTGGCCTTATGGACAGGAATGGAGAAAAAGTTATTTGCCAAGTCAATGGCTGCATACCAGGTACCAGGAGAAGTGGTAATTTTCTCAGGCAATGAAACCACATCTGGTACAGCAGCTGCACTTGCAGTCACCACTTGGTTAAGCCTACGATAATCCACTGTCATTTTCCAAGATCCATCTGTCCCCTGTACAGCCCAAATGGGAGAGTTCAAAGGGGATGTGGTGGGGATCACCATCCCTGCATCTTTCAAGTCCTTGCTGGTGGCACTAATCTCTGCAATCCCTCCAGGGATGAGATATTGTTTTTGATTTACTATTTTTCTAGGTAAAGGCAGCTCTAATGACTTCCATTTGGCCTTTTCCGCCATAATAGCCCTCACCCTATCAGTCAGGGAGCCAATGTGTGGGTTCTGCCAGCTGCTAAGTATGTCTATGCCAATTATGCTTTCTGGCACTGGGGAAATGACCACAGGATGAGTCTGGGGACTCACTGAACCCACTTTAAGTCAGACCTGGGCTAAAACTTCATTAATTACCTGACCTCCATAAGCCCCTACTTAAATTAGAGAATGACAATGACATTTTATGTCCCCTGGAGTCAATGTCAGCTCAGAGCCAGTGTCCAGTAGTCCCCAAAATGTCTGATCATTTCCATTTCCCCAATCCACAGTTACCCTGGTAGAGGCTAGAGGTCTCTTTGGGAAATGATTGGAGAAAGAATTAACAGCATAAATTGTTGGTACTGTAGTGGGGTCCTTCTACAAGACCCAGCCTCTCCTTCATTCAAAGGGTTCTAGGTCTGTAAACTGGTTCAAGTACGGAAATTGACTGAGGGGCTGTGATTCTCTGTACTTGTAATTCAGATTAGTCTTTTGTATACTCAATCTGGAAGTTCTCTGCTTATATAAATTAAGTAAGAATGCAGTAGGTTTCCTATCAATTTAACTTCTAGGAACACCATGATTAATTAGCCAATGTCAGAGCTCTACATAAGTCACACTATTCTGATTGCGACTTTGCCTCTGCCGTCCATTCTGTTAGCTACACCCACCTTGCCTTTGATGGTTGAGTGCTACCACTTGGCCCCTGCCACCTCGGGATCCAATTTTTCTCACTGCATTTAAGATTTGCAGTTGAATGACTGCAGTTTCCACTGTTAGATCTGGCATATAGAGAAGAGCAATCACAGAGTTCTTCAAAGATGGCAGGTGCCACCCTCACAAATCTATTTCACAAAGTATTGGTCAAGGGTATATCTGCTGGACCCTCCCAGCTGGGATGAGTAGGTCTAAAATGACTAATCCACTCCAGCATCCCAATCTCCCTGAGCCTTTGGATCCCTTTCTCTACATTAAACCAAGGAAGATCAGGCATTTCCAGCTCACTCACAGTGGGCCATCTTTTAATCATATTTTCAGCTAACCAAGCAAATAAACTATTAGAACCTCTTTTATCTCCCCAAGCTACAACATTAAATGCAGAATCCCTGCTTAGTGGGCCCAAATCAATGAATTCAACCTGATCCAACTCTATGTTTTTTTCCACAATTATCCACACCCTTAATCTCCATTCCCATGACTATTGTTCAGATTTCTGTTTATATAAATTAGAAAACTCAAGCAGTTATTTTCAGGTATAGTGCACTCCCTCATGGGTCACACTCTTATCGTCACTTCTAGGGGCCCACTGGAACTTTAGTTATAGGTCTAGGACCAAACAGGAGTGTTGGGGGTGGCTCCTAAGGAGAATCAACATTATCTTGCCTGGCAACTGCCTCAGTAGAGGCCATTACTGTTGCCTCAGGCAACGTAGGGTATATCTCCTCAGACAAAGGTGGAAAGGACGATGGCAGCATGGGTTGGGGAGGGGATGTTGCCACTATTGGAGCTGAGGAAGCTGTTTCTTCAGGCAAAAAAGGTTTATCAGAGTTTACAAGCTCAATGTCCCCAGCTTCATCAGGGCCCTCTCACACATCCCCATTCCAAGTTGCAGGGTCCTATTCTTTTCCAATCAATGCCCTCACTTTAACAGTGGACCCCTGGTGAGGCTGTGCATGCACCTTTCACTGCAGGTCAGCCATGCACATAATGAGAGCTTGTGTCTGCTTTTCTCACAATTTCAGCTCTTTCTCGATAGGAGATAAGAGTCTCACTCAGGGCTCTCTTAGCACATTTGAGGCTCAGTATCTGCTTCTGAAGCCAGGAGATAGAATCCCTGAGTTCATCATTTTTTTCCATCATTTTGTCCACTGAACTTAGGAGCAATCAACCAGCTTCATTATTTTCCTTGGTTCTCCACATACGATCAAAGGTATTATGTATAGAGTCACTAAGTTCCTTGCGTCTCATGACCGATGAATCAGGAATGTCAAATGCATTTATTTTGCATAACTTTCTATACAGTTCATGCCAAGGATTATAGGTGTTCTCCATACCATTAGAAGTAAAGTCCTTAACATTTTGGGGTCTAATCATATTAAGCAGCCAAGTCCAGAAACCCTAAAAGCAATGAAAGAACTCCAACCTTAATATTTTGTTCCTCTAGAACCACTCCTGGTATCAAAACGTGTATTAGTAAGGATTCTCTAGAGGGAGAGAACTAATGGAATAGATATATCTATATATCTAAATCTATAGATATACATAGATATAGAGATACAGGGATAGAGATAGAGATATATAAAGGGGATTTACTAAGTATTAACTCACACAATCATAAGGTCCCACAATAGGCCATCTGCAGGCTGAGGAACAAGGAGAGCCAGTCTGAGTTCCAAAACTGAAGAACCTGGAGTCCAATGTTCGAGGGCAAGAAGCATCCAGTATGGGAGAAAGATGTAGACTGGGAGGCTGGGCCAGTCTCTCTTCTCACATTTTTCTGTCTGTGTATATTCTAGTCACACTGGCAACTGATTACATTGTGCCCACCCGGATTGGGGTTGGGTCTGCCTTTCTCAGTCCACTGACTCTAATGTTAATCTCCTTTGGCAACGTCCTCACAGACACACCCAGAAATAATACTTTGCATCCTTCAATCCAATCAAGTTGATACTCAAAATTAACCATTGCAATCATTGACACTATAAAGCAGCCACATCATCAAGTCTGCATAATAACTAGCTAACAACATTATGACAGCAACAAATTCACACATACCAACACTAACTTTGATGTAAATTCGCTAAATGTCTCAATTAAAAGGCATAAAGTGGCAAGATGAATAAAGAAGCAGACCCAACTGTATGCTGTCTTCCAGAGACTATGTCTTATACAATGACACCTGCAGGCTCAAAGTAAACAGATGGAGAAAAACATATCAAGCAAACAGTAAAAAAAAAAAAAAGCAGGAGTTGCTATTCTAATTTCAGACAAAACAGTCTTTAAACCAACAACATTCTAAAGAGACAAAGAAAAGAACTACGAAAAGAATTACATAAGGGTAAAGGATTGAAGTCAACAAGAAGAGCTAATTGTTCTAAATATACATGCATCCAACACAGGAGCACACAGATTATAAAGCAAGTTCTCAGAGACCTTCAAAGAGTAGACTCCCACACAATGATAGTGGGAGACTTCTACACCCTACCGACAGTGTTAGCCAGACCATTAAGGCAGAAAACTAACCAAGATATTAATTATAAGTGTCGGGACCTGAACTCACCACTTGACCAAACAGGCCTAATAGAACTCTTCCACCCTGAAACAACAGAATATACATTCTTCTCATTTGCACATGGCACATACTCTAAAATAAACCACACAATCAGAAAACAACCCTCAGCAAATTCAAAAAATGGAAAGTTAAATTACATCAAACACACTCTCAGCCCACAGTCCAATGAAAACAGAAATCAGTACTAAGAAAATCATATAAAACCATGCAATTACATGGAAATTAAACAACCTGCTTCTGAATGACTTTTGGGTAAGCAATGAAATCAAGGCAGAAATTAAGAAATTATTTGAAACTAATGAGAACAAACATACAATATACCAGAATCTCTGGGACACAGCTAAAGCAGTGTTAAGAGGGAAGTTGACAGTGTTAGCCACCCACATCAAAAAATTAGAAAGATCTCAAATGAACAACCTAACATTACACCTAGAGGAGCTAGAGAAACAAGACCAAATCAAACTAGCAGAAGACAAAAAACAATGTGTTTTTAAAATACATTGCAGATACTATCAGGTAAAATGTATTAAGAATTATCCTCTGTATTCCTTTGTTAGAGTGATACATTGTTTTATTTGTTGGACACCTTTGGCAGCTTTTTTTAAAGTTATTTTGGGCTGGGCACAGTAGCTTGTGCCTGTAATCCCAGCACTCTGGGGGGCCGAGGAGGGTGGATCACTTGAGGGCAGGAATTTGAGACCAGCCTGACCAACATGGTGAAACTCTGACTCTACTAAAAATACAAAAATTAGCCAGAAGTGGTGGTAGGTTCCTGTAATCCCAGCTACTTGGGAGGCTGAAGCAGGAGAATTACTTCAACCTGGGAGGCAGAGGTTGCAGTGAGCTGAGATCGTGCCACAGGGCTCCAACCTGGATTGACAGAGCAAGACTCCATCAAAGAAGAAAGAAGAAAGAAGAGGAGGAAGAGGAAGAAGAAGAGGAGGAGGAAGAAGAAGACGAAGACGAAGACGAAGGAGAAGAAGAAGGAGAAGGAGAAGGAGAAGGAGAAGGAGAAGAAGGAGAAGAAGAAGAAGAAGAAGAAGAAGAAGAAGAAGAAGAAGAAGAAGAAGAAGAAGAAGAAGAAGAAGAAGAAGAAGAAGAAAGAAGAAGAAGAAGAAGAAGAAGAAGAAGAATTATTATTATTATTAAGGTTATTTTGGCTTGATAAAATCCATTTGATAAATGAAAATTCTGGTGGTCCAAGATGGCCAATTGAAGCAGCTGCAGTCTGCACCTCTCACAGAGAATGAAAATATCAAGTAAATTCTATACCTTCAATTGAGGTATCCAGGTTCTCACATTGTGACTGACTAGGCAACTGGCGCAACCCACAAAGAGTAAGGAAAAGCAGGGTTAGGCAACAGTCCACCCAGGAGCAGCACAGAGCCAGGGATCCCCCACCCCCAGCCAAGGGATGCCGTAAGTGATTGTGCAACCCTGCCAAGGAAACCATACTTTTCCCATGAATCTTTGCATCCTGTATATCAGGAGATCCCCTCGTGAGCCCATGCTACCAGGGTTTCGGGTCTGAAGCACTGAGCTGTGCAGACTCCCAGCAGCTGCTCAGGCATGCATGGAGACACAGGAGGTTTTGCATACTCCAGCCCCAGGAATTCCAGTGAGGCAGGAGATCTGTTCATTCTCCTAGGAAAGTGGCGGAAGCCAGGGAGCCAAGTGGCATCATTCAATGGGCCCCACTCCCACAGCACCTCACAAGTTAAGACCCACTGGTTTGGAATTCCAGCCAACCAGCAGCCCCAGCAGGCTGGAGATTGACCAAGATGACCATTGTGTTTTACACATAATTTATAGTTTCCCTTGTAAATTTGTTTTGATCTAAGAGTTACCTAGAAGCATGCTTATTAATTTCCAAGGAGATTAAACTTTTTAGCAAACTTTGTATAAAGTTCTTTATTTTATTGAATTTGCTCTTTAATTTTATTGAATTTGATAAAAAAAAAAAAACTTAAACTACAAAATTTCTACCTTAAAATTGTAGAGGTTTTCCTGAAACAAAGCACCATACAAGTACAAAACTTGTTTTATAAATGTTCAATGAACATATACAAGAAAGATTCTTTGTTGGAAGGATTTAAGGTTTAGTGTACATCTATTAAATAAAGTTTATTGATTGCATGATTCTTTTCTGTATGACTTGTTTTTGGTTTGTTTTTAACTAGACCTGTGTAATTCTGAAAGAGAAATAATTTGTCTCTTGCGATAGTTTTATTTTCCCAAATTTTTTCCTCATGTAGTTAGCCGCTGTGTCATTTAACACAGATTTATAAATATAATATACTCTTCATAAACTGTTACTTTCATTATTATGTAACATACCTCTTCAGTGCATTTAACCTTACCTTTAATCTTGTCTGTTATTAATATTGCCATTTGTTATGTAAAATTAATTGCAATCCTGTCAGAACATAGATGTTCTGGGTCTTATTAAGAATAACCAAAGATTTCCTACCTTTACGGAAAGAGATTATATGAGCTACTCTCTATGTTAAGTCTTTATACTGTTTAACTAGCATACACTTATGTCACAAAGCTATATATGTTCTAAGAACAGGGTTCCTGCACAGTCCACTGTTCATACAAACACTATCCAGATTGCATCAGGTGTTGTGGCTGGCTTTGACTTTTCAACAGGAACAGGCCTCTTGTTTCATAGGTCATGCTGACCCACTTAGCCTACAATCCTACAATACAGATCTTCTATCCTTGGTCTTATCTTTATGTGACTGAACAACAAAACAGCTGCAAGGTTCCACCACATGCTCCTTTCTTTTTATTTGAATATGTCTCTTATCTCTTCGCTCAATTCTCAATTTAAGCTGTTAACACTGCTTAAGCGAGGTTTTATTTTCTTGTACACAGCAAATAGCTATGATTTGTTTGCACCATAGTCTACAATCTGTCAACTACATCCCTAACCACCCCTTCCTCCCATCAGTATGTCCTACTTCACCTCCACTTCTTCCTTAACCCCAATAAGTTGAAGCCCAGGCTGGGCGCAGTGGCTCAAGCCTGTAATCCCAGCACTTTGGGAGGCCAAGACGGGCGGATCATGAGGTCAGGAGATCGAGACCATCCTGGCTAACACGGTGAAACCCCGTCTCTACTAAAAGTTACAAAAAACTAGCCGGGCGAGGTGGCGGGCACCTGTAGTCCCAGCTACTCGGGAGGCTGAGGCAGGAGAATGGCGTAAACCCGGGAGGCAGAGCTTGCAGTGAGCTGAGATCCGGCCACTGCGCTCCAGCCTAGGCGACAGAGCAAGACTCCATCTCAAAAAATAAAAATAAAAAATAAAAAAAATAAAAAGTTGAAGCCCATAGACTACCTTCACTTCTCCTCTCTCCTCGCCAACTTCATTCTCTGCACCAGTTATAACCTTGGGATGCTTCTACTTTCCACTGTTACCACAATCACCAGCTCCTCAGTTTTCTGAATTTGGGTAGTACATTTTAGAAATGTCTTATCCTTCCTGTCTCAAGAGACTTGCTTTATGGATCACATTTTGAGATACTATATTCTTATTCAGCTAGATGTATAGATGAAAACAGGAAGGAGGGAGGAAAGGAGGAACAGAGGGAGGGAAGGAGGGAGGGAGGAAAGGAGGAGGGGAGGGAGAGAGGAAGGAAGGGAGGAAGAGAGGAGGGAAGGAGGGAGGGAGGAAGGGAGGGAATTGGGGAAAGAAGGAGGGAAGGACAAGTATTGCTAATCACCACTGTGGCCTTGTTGCCTTGCCTCTTTATTTTCTCCATCCTAAGGTTTCTGCTGTGGTTCATTTATTGCTCAGTTAGAGTATTTTCTCAAGAAATTTTTTTAAAGGGACCATGCCAGGAGTTCAATGTCACAGGGAGCTATGATGGCACCACTGCACTCCAGCCTAGGTGACTGAGCAACTCTCTAAAACATAACAACAAAACAAAATAAAATAAAAGGGGTATATGGCTGATATACTCTGAATTTTTATTTATCCTCACATATCTCTCTGTCACTCTGACAGGTCAATTATCTTATTTGAGAATACTTTGGGTTCCAATTCTTTAATTGATGCTATTTCACTATCAGCCAGCTTTCAGTAAATTAAAAAATAACAGAGGATTCCATTGCCCAATGCTTTGTTCCTTTATTCCTTTGTTGGTTGGTTGTTATTTCTACCTAGAAGCCTATAATATTATCTTCATTATTAAAGTTCCAGGATTCCCTCAGGACATATCTGGTGTGTATCTCTTATCACCAGTAAAGCCTGCAATTTGGAAAGCTCTTATACTCTACAGTCTCAAAACTGTATTTACTTTAGATAACTTGTTTTTTAGTATTTGTTTAGTGATTGCCTATCTTCCATCTGCTCTTTTTTTTTCCTTAAGAATCTCCAATTATGTTTATGGTAGGGATCCTCAAATCTTGCATTCAAGTTGCCTACATTTTCATTTGTGCTTTGAGCTATTCCTTGAACCTGATCATCCAGTTTACCAATTCAGATGTCAATAATGACCACCCTTATCTTAAATGTATCTACTGAGTTATCTGAGAAATCGTGGCATTAAAGTCAAAGAAGTCTTTTATCCGCTGCCTTAAGTGCAGTTACTTTTTTTTTCAATTCAGCCATTCTTCTTCTACTCTTCTAACAATTCTCTTCCACTGGGTTTGTGCTCTAATTTTTGGCTGATATTCTCATCTCTCATCTATGGTACCCTCATATTTGTGGTTATTTATCTCTGATAGTTACAGGGACCTCAGGTGTGTTGTGGAGAATTCTGAATGGTTGGACTCCCATGGATGCTGGAAGGAGAAGCAGCAGCTGACCTCAGCATCCCAGATCTGAGTGTGGAAACCTCAGGCTCACATCCCCCTCCCCGGCTCTCCATATAGACAGAAAAGTAACCAAATTTAGGTCACTATGTCCCTAAAAATGATACTGTTCATCCTTTTCCCCAATATTTGTCTTTAATTAATGAATAAATGAACTATTTGAGCTTCATTTTTGGAAACAAGATATACTGAGTGTGATGGTTAATACACAGTGTCAACTTGATTGGATTGAAGGATACAAAGGATTGACCCTGGGTGTGTCTCTGAGGGTGTTGCCAAAGGAGATTAACATTTGAGTCAGTGGGCTGAGAAAGGCAGACCCACCCTTAATCTGGGTGGGCACAATCTATTCAGCTCCCAGCGTGCCTAGAAAACAAGCAGGCAGAAAAATAAAAAGAGAGACTGGCCTAGCCTCCCAGCCTACATCTTTCTCCTATGCTGGATGCTTCCTGTCCTGAAACACTGGACTCCAAGTTCTTCAGTTTTGGAACTCGGACTTGGCTCTCCTTGCCCCTCAGCCTGCAGATAGCCTATTAAGGGACTTTGTGATTGTGTGAGTTAATACTTAATAAACTCGCCTTTATGTATACAAAATATATATATGATATATGTATACAAAATACATATATGATATATATTCTATATATAGTATATATGTATATATACTACATTTATATATAATATATATACTGTACTTATATATACTCTATATATAATATATTAGCCTCAAATCTGCTAAGATTGCCCTGAGTGAGAGTCTCATCTGTCGAGAAAGAGCTGAAACTGTGAAAAAACAGACACAAGAATTGCTTGAGTTTTCTAATTTATATAAACAGAAATCTGGAGAACAGGCGTGGGAATGAATATTAGAAGTGTGGGATAGTGGTGGAAGGAACATGGAGTTGAATAAGCCTGAATTTATTGATTTGGGCCCACCAAGTAGGGACTCTGCATTTAATGTTGCAGCTCAGGGAGTTAAAAAAGGTTCTAATAGTTTATTTGCTTGATTGGCTGAAATATGGATTAAAAGACGGCCCACTGTGAATGAGCTGGAAATGCCTGATCTTCCTTAATGCAGAGAAAGGGATCCAAAGGCTTAGGGAAATTGGCATGGTGGAATGAATTAGTCATTTTAGACCTATTCATCCCAGCTGGGAAGGTCCAGAAATATACCCCTGACCAATGTCTTGCGAAACAGATTCGTGAGGGCAGCACCTGCATCTTTGAAGAGCCTTGTAATTGCTCTTGTCTGTATGTCAGATCTAACAGCGAGAACTGCAGACACTCAACTACAAAATTAAAATACAATGGGAGTAACTGGATCGCGAGATGGCAGGGGCCAAGTGGTGGCACTCAACTATCAAAGGCAAGGTGGGTATAGCTACTGTAATAGACAGCAGAGGCAAAGCAGCAATCAGAATAGTCTGACTCATGTCGAGCTCTGGCATTGGCTAATTAATCATGGTGTTCCTAGAAGTGAAATTGATAGGAAGCCTACTGTATTCTTAATTTATATAAGCAGAAAACTTCTAGGTCGAATGGACAAAAGACTAATTTGAATTACAAATACAGAGAATCACAGCCCTGCAATCAATTTCCAGACTTGAGCCAGTTTATGGTTTACTTCCCCTTGAGGAAGGACCCCACCACATTACCGACACTTTATGCAGTGATTCTCCCATCCTTTCCCAAGGAGATGCCATGGTCATGGAATTCACTGGTCTTACCATGTTCCCCATTATCCTGAAGCAGCTGGATTGATAGAATGGTGGATTAGCCTTTCAAAGTCACAATTCCAAAGCCAACTAGGTGACAATACTTCGCAGGGCTGAGGCAAAGTTCTCTAGAAGGCTGTGTATGCTGAGAATCAGCATCTAATATATAGTACTATTTCTCTCATAGCCAGGATTCACAGGTCCAGGAATCAAGGGGTAGAAGTGGAAGTGGCACTACTCACCATCGCCCTTAGTAATTAGCTAGCAAATTTTTTGCTTCCTGTTCCCACCACATTACATTGTGCTGGCCTAGAGGTCTTAGTTGTCACCAGGAGACACAACAACAATTCAACTAAACTGGAAGACTGCCACCTGACACTTCAGGCTTCTCCTACCTTTAAGTCAACATGCTAAGAAGGGAGTTACAGTGTTGCCTGGGGTGACTGACCTGGACTTTCAAGATGAAATCAGTCTACTACTTCACAAAGGAGGTAAGGAAGAGTTTGCATGGAATATAGGCAATCCATTAGGGTGTCTCTTATTATTACCATGCCCTGTGATTAAGGTCAATAGGAAGCTACAACAGCCCAATCCAGGCAGGACTACAAATGACCCAGACCCTTCAGAAATGAAGATTTGGGTTACTCCACCAGGAAAAAAACCACGACCTGCTGAGATGCTTGCTGAAGGCAAAGGGAATACAGAATGAGTAGTATAACAAGGTAGTCATCAGTACCAGCTACGACCACATGACCAATTGCAGAAATGACTGTAATTGTCATCAGTATTTCCTCCTTTTGTTAAAAACATGTTTTTGCATGTATACACTTGTACTAAGAAAATATCTTCATTTTATTTCCTTCCTCCTTTATCTTGTGACATAAGATTTATTGACTTCATATCAGCATTTAAGTACTGTTAACTTTATGTATTTGGGTTGGGGATTGGTGCGTTTCTGGTTGTATGAAGGATAGTTGTATTATGTTAGGTGTCATTATGACCTTATTGTCTTTATTTGAAGATTATGCATGATCTCAGCAGATGTGTATAGGCTCAAGTTGACAAGGGGTGGACTTGTGATGATTAATACTGAGTGTCAACTTGTTTGGATTGAAGGATACAAAGGATTGACCCTGGGTGTGTCTCTGAAGGTGTTGCCAAAGGAGATTAACATTTGAGTCAGTGGGCTGGGAAAGGCAGACCCACCTTTAATCTGGGTGAGCACAATCTAATCAGCTGCCAGCACAGATAGAATATGAGCGGCAGAAAAATGTAAAAAGAGAGACTGGCCTAGCCTCCCAGCCTGTATCTTTCTCCCATGCTGGATGCTTCCTGCCCGTGAACACAGGACTCCCAGTTCCTCAGTTTTGGAACTTAGACTGGCTCTCCTTGCTCCTCAGCCTGCAGACGGCTTATTGTGGGACCTTGTGATTGTGTGAGTTAATACTTATTAAACTCCCTTTATATATATAATATGTATCTATTCCATTAGTTCTGTCCCTCTAAAGAATGCTAATACACCAAGATTCCATTTTACTCTGTTCTACTACAAGGCTTTGAGAAAATGGTAAGTGGTGTTAACTTATAGGGGATCACAGACACTGGTGAAAACCTAAACAAAGCTAGACACACTTTCTCTAGAAGGAAAAAGCCTTTACATATAACAGAGGGTGGCCAGGTTTCTGGAAGTCCATAAACTTCAGATTAAGAGACTACCAAGGAGAGACTGTCATTTCTCTGTTTTTCAGATTAAGATTATCAGGACCACTGAAACTGTTCTTATTCCTTGGTCTCATTGAACACTTGCTGCTCTGGTGCCAGAAACAGTCTTTTCTGTAATTTATTTACTTTTTGAGACAGAGTCTTGCTCTGTCGCCCAGGCTGGAGTACAGTGGCATGATCTTGGCTCACTGTAACCTCCACCTCTGAGATTCAAGCAATTCTCCTGCCTCAGCCTCCCGACTAGCTGGGACTACAGGCGTGTACCACCATGCCTGGCTAATTATTTGTATTTTTTTAGTAGAGGCAGGGTTTCACCATGTTGGCCAGGGTCGTCTAGAGCTTCTGACCTGAAGTGATCCACCCACCTTGGCCTCCCACAGTACTGGGGATACAGGCATGAGCCACTGCGCCTGGCCCCCAGAAGCAGTCTTAATGTTCATTTTGAACAGAATCCTCCCCTTGGCTGGATGAAAGGATTATAAGCTATGGCAACCTAAGAGCTGGCATTCCCAAGCTAGAACTTTAGCCACCCACCTCCTTTTGCATAAATCTAGAGATGAGAGAGAGAGCTATAAAACCAAAGGCCTTCTAAAGCAAAAGACACCTTTGGTAAATAGCTAAAAAGATTTCTAGAGCTTCGAATATTAGGCACTTTAAAAAGTGTATTAATTGGACCCCTAGGCATCTTACATTATTATTTAAGATGTAGGTCCTAAAAGAGCATTGCACCAGCTTAATCCTTCCTGAAAACTGTTATCCCATGAAGACTCTCCTTTGATGAGTTCATTCAATCACATGACTTCAAACACTCCTCACATGATAATAGCTCCAATTTCAATAACTCTAGTTCATTTCCTCTCTCCTCAACCCAGACCCATGTGCATAAACATTTGGACATGTCCACTTAAAAAGTTTCACTTCAATCCTAACTTGTCCCCATGTTGTCCTTATCATCTTCCCCCCATTCCATTTTACTCTCCCTCCACAAAGCTTCCCCCTTCTGGTTTCCATTCCTGGGAATGGCACTATTATTCTCTCAGCTGCCCAAGTTAAAAACCCACAAGTCACCTCAACTCCTACCTCTCTCTCAGATAGATAGATAGATAGATAGATAGATAGATAGATAGATAGATAGATAGATAGATAATAGGTAGATACAGATGGATAGATGATAGAGAGAGAAAGAAAGAGACAGACAGACAGAATCTATAGATACAGGTATTCAATCAGTTACCAAGTGCTGTCCTTTCTTTACCCTACGCAAATATGTTCCCTCTTCCCATTCCCACAGCCTCAACCTCAGTTCAGGCCACTACCATCTCTTCATTTAACCACAGCAGTCTCAAGTGGGTCCTCCATCTCCTGATTAACCTGCCTCTGGTCCATTCCCCACAGCCAGAGTGATCTTTTAGTTTTTCTTTTGTTTTGTTTTTGGTTTTGTTTTCAAGATGGAATTTTGCTCTCTTGCCCGGGCTGGAGTGCAGTGGCACAATCTCCACTCACTGCAACCTTTACCTCCCGGGTTCAAGTGACTCTCCTCCCTCAGCCTCCCAAGTAGCTGAGATTACAGGTACACACCAGAACACCTGGCAAATTTTTGTATTTTTAGTAGAGATGTGGTTTCACCTTGTTGGCCAGGCTGGGTCTCGGACTCCTGGCCTCAAGTGATCTGCCCACCTTGGCCACCCAACATTCTGGGATTACAGGCGTGAGCCACTGTGCCCAGCCCAGAATGATATTTTGAAAACACATTTGATTTTGTTGACTCCTTGCTTAGAAGCATGTCTTCAGAATAAAGACGACATCCTTTCCCATAATTTGTGAGCACTGAATGCTGTTTCCTGCTGTATCCTAGACTCCTCTTTGACCAGTCCTCCACCTGAATCCTGGACCTAGCCAGACTGAGCTACTTGTAATTCCCTGAATATGCTGGACTCTGACTCTGAAGCCTCTAGGCCTTTCCATGCACTCTTCCCTCTGCTGAATGCCATCTCACTTCTTCTGCACTTGCCTGAATCCCATTCTCCTTTCTAGACTCAACTTAGCCATTATCAATTACAGGATGTATAGGATGTATTGACTTCACAGTCTCCAAAACTCTCTGTGCGTTCCTCTATCATCAAACTGTAGCCACGTATCCCCACTGTTTCAGGCTTCTGAAATTCTAAAGTTGTCCTTTTCTTTTCTTTTTTGAAACAGGGTCTCACTCTGTCACCTGGGCTAGAGAGCAGTGGCACAATCACAGTTCACTGTCCTTTTATTAGCCAATAAGAATAGTCGAAGTTTTGGCAGGTGCAGTGGCTCATGCCTGTACTTCCAGCACTTTGGGAGGCCAAGGCAGGGGTGGATCGCTTGAGTCCAGGAATTGGAGACCAGCCTGGGCAACATGGTATGGCAAAACCTCTTCTCTACAGAGAAAAAAAACACACACACACTATATTAGCCAGGCACAGTGGCCCATACCTATAATCCCAGCTACTAGGGAAACTGAGGTGAGAGGATCACTTGAGCCCAGAAGGTCAAGTCTGCAGTCAGCCAAGATCACACCACTGCACTCCAGCCTGGGCAACAGAGCGATCTTAGCTACTTTGGAGGCTGAATCAGAAGAACTGCTTAAACCCAGAAGGCGGAGGCTGCAGTGAGCCGAGATCATGTCACTGCACTCCAGCCTGGACAACACTGAGACTCCGTCTCAAAAAAATAAATAAATAAAGAGCACACATTCTTCTCTACAGTCTAATAAGCATTAGTTTCACATGGTGAAACTCCCATCTCTACTTAAAATACAAGAATTAGCCAGGTGGTGCACATCTGTGGTCCCAGCTACTCCAGAGGCTTGTGTGGGGGCATATGCCTATAATCCTAGCTCCTTGGGAGGCTGAGGCATGAGAATTGCTTGAAATCTGGAGGCACAGGTTGCAGTGAGCCAAGGTTGCGCTACTGCACTCCAGCCTGGGTGACAGAACGAGATGCTGGCTCAAAAAACAAAAAAAGAAACAAAATTGAGACGATTGAGTAGAAAATGTTTGCAAAATGTAGATTAGTAGCCAGAATATATGAATAATTGGTTCTTACAAATCAACAAGTAAAAAGACAACAGAAATCTGATACAAAAATGCTTAAATGACAATAGAGCAAAAATATCTAAATGGCTAATAGACATATGAAAATTTCAACCATACTATTCATTAGGAAAATACAAATCAATATTATATTAGACCTACTAGACTGGCAAAATCTAAGAAGTCTAACAGTCCCAAATATTGGTGAACATATGGTGCTATAGAAACTCATATACACTACTGGCAAGTAAACTGGTATCTTTCTGGAAAACAATTTGGCATTATCAGGTAAAATAAAACGTAATTGTACTGTATGATTTAGAAATTCCACTTCTAGGTATTGACTAGAGTACCAATAGACATGTACAGAGATGTTTATAGTGACATTATTCATAATAGGGAAAACTGGAAACAACCTAAAATTCAATGATCAAAGTATGAATAAATGAATAGTGGAATATATCAGTGAAAATGAGTGAACAACTCATCAACATGGAGAAGTTGCACAAAAATATTAAGCAGAAAACTCAATGTGGGACATTTATAAAAATCTTTTTATAACCTATGAAAAAAATCCCAACGTGCCATCACCAAGGGCAAGTGAAAAACTGTTGGCTCCAGTAAGGCAGAACTAAAGGAAGTTCTAACACGGGAAAATTGCAGCACACTGGACTGTTGAGAAATGTAAAGGATCTGAGATTTTACTCCACTTGCAACCTAACAAATTAGTCTGCCACAGTTTCACTGTTGGCAGTAAAAAAATAAGGCTTTTGGGTCAGAGACAAGGAACTTTATTACTCACAGTATTAATACAACAATTAGCATAAGCAACAGTATATTTTCTCAGTTTCCCCTTGCCTCAAGTCTTATGGGGGCAACATGGATGGGCCCAGATGGATCTGACCTCCTTGGCCTCCCTCAGTACAGGGATTACAACACGCCCAGCCTCAATTTTCTTTATAATGCCTTTTGATGAACGAAACTCTTTACTGTAACTGAATTTATCAGTCTTTTAGGGTCTGTGATTCTTTTCTATTTTATAGATACACTTTCCCATTCTATTGTCATAAAAATATTCTCCTATATTTTTTCCAAATTTAAAATTCAACCTTTTTATTTACAACTTAATCCATTTTAGTGGACTTCTGTATATGGTGTGAGGTAAGAATCTAATTTCACTGTTTCCTTTTGTGTATAATCACTTATACAGTACTATGCCATTTGTTCTGCAGTTCCATTTCATCATGTACACATTTCTATATATGTACATGTTTCTTTATGGACTTTCCATTCTGTTTCAGTTTATTTATCTTTGGGTCAATATAAAACTGTCTTAATTACTATTGTTTAATAACAAGCATTTGGCATCTGAGTAGTTCAAGCTCTCTCATGCTCCTCCTATTATCTAGGAGTGTCTAGGCTGTTCTTGGTCATTTGTTCAGGTTTTATGAAAAACACTTTTGGGTTTTTGACTGGAATTTTACTGTAAATATAGGAACAATTGGTATCTTTATAATAGTGAGTCTTCCTAGTCAAACATGAAATAATTTTCCATTTACTTAGGTATTTAAAATGTCTTTTAGGCTGTGCGTGGTGGTTCATGCCTGTAATCTCAGCACTTTGGGAGGCCGAGGTGGGAGGATTGCTTGAGCTCTGGCATTCAAGACCAGCCTGAGCAACATGGTGAGACCCCCATCTCTACTAAAAATATGAAAAATTAGCTGATTGTGGTGGTGCACACCTGTGGTCCCAGCAACTCAAGAGGCTGAGGTGGGAGGATGGCCTAAGCTCGTGGGGTGGAGGTTGCAGTGAGCCAAGTTCACGCCACTGCACCACTCCAGCCTGGGTGACAGAACAAGACCTTGTCTCAAAAAAAAAAAAAAAAAAAAGTATTTTAATCAAATTGCATGTTAGTCCTGTACTCGTTATATTTACTCCATGATGCCTTATTTATCATTTTTAGTGGTATTATTAAAATGTTTTCCTGCTTTGGGGAAATATATATTATATAGAAATATAAATGATTTCTGAATATTATTATTACAGACAACACTTTCCTAAGCCCTCTTATCATAACTCAGTGCTTTTTTAAATGTTTTCCTGGTAAATAATATCATCTGTTAATGACGACAATTTTGTGCATACTTTCTTATCCTTTTCCCTTTCATTTTTTTTTCTTTTCTTATTTTGCTGGCTAGGACTTCCAGTGAAAATGTTGAATAGGAGTGGTAATAGGTGGCAATTTTCTCGTTTCTGATTTTTATAGGAAATGCTTTCAGTATTTCTACTTGCAGAATATTTGCCAGAGTTTTTTGTATACAGACCATACTGGGTTAAGAAAGTTCCTTCTCTTCCTAGTTTGCCAAGTGTATTCAATTTCAACAAATGTGTGTCCACATCTGTTGAGGTGATAATGTGCTATTTTTCTTCCCTTTAACCTATTAGAATGATAAATGGAATTTATAGATTTTTCTATTAAACCATGGTTACATTCCTGGGATAAACTCAACTTGGTCATAGTATATCATCTGTTTTATATATACTGCTAGATTTAGCTTGTTGAAGTTTTATTCTTTTTTTCCTCTATGTGAATGTGATTGGCCTGTCAGTTTCCTTTCTTATATAACCCTTATCTGGTTTTGTTATCAAGGTTTTGTCTAACACAATTATTTAGGGGGAAGAATTACAAGAATCACTTCTTCTTGGGCATACAGTTCAACTATACTGGAATCATCTGAATGAGTCCTGGCCACTGGAATTCGAAGTCACTTATGCTACTTCCAGGACTGGCTCAAAAATCTCTCATGCACGATCTTCCTCTTTTTTCCGTATCCATGCTGACAGAGGTTACAAGCTGAATGTGATGGTGGCACAAAACAGAGGGATCCTGAGTCTCTGAATGACTAAATGGAATAGAACACTTTCTATGCCCTGGACAAAGCACATTAGATTATAAAATGCATAAGCAATAAATTTTTAGTGTGTCACTAATAAAGAACTTGGTACACCAGTTGAACCTCTGCACATGAGAATAACACAGACTGTAAGATCATGGCCCAGTTCACATGAATTTAAAATAATAAAATGTATACCCAAGAAACCCTCTATCCA
This sequence comes from Macaca mulatta, assembly GCF_049350105.2. Lineage (NCBI taxonomy): Eukaryota > Metazoa > Chordata > Mammalia > Primates > Cercopithecidae > Macaca > Macaca mulatta. The sequence continues at coordinate 18,643,875 of NC_133408.1, read as the reverse complement.
ACTTCAGAACTGGAACACTGCCAGTCCCTTTATGGTGTTTACCTGGGTGCCTGGTTCTCCTCTAGCCTTTCTCCCAGTCATCCTTACCTCCTCTCATCCCACTGGTTAGCGCTAACCTGAATTTTTTGTTTATCATTATGTTGCCTTTTTGTTTGTTTGCTTTGTTTTGGTTTTCTCTTACACTAAAAGACCTTTTAAATGTTTTTTAGAACAGTTTTAGCTTTACAGGAAAACTGATAAGGAGGTACAGAGAGTTTTGTTGTAGACACAGGTTAAAAAAAAAAAAGGACAGTTTACACAAACCTCTCCCTGACTGCACAAACACAAGCACAGTTCCCCCCAGTTATTTGCATCTTGCATTAGTGTGGTGCATCTTGCATTAGTGTGGTGCATCTGTTACAATTGATGAACCAATATTGATATATTATTACTAACTAAAGTTCACAGTTTATATTAGCGTTCACTCTCTGTTCAGTAATTTTCAAAATGTCATTTCCTTTTTTTTTTTTTTTTGAAACGGAGTCTTGCTCTTGTTGCCCAGGCTGGAGTGCAATGGCATGATCTCAGCTCACTGCCATCTCTGCCTCTCAAGCTCAAGCTATTCTCCTGCCTCAACCTCCCGAGCACATGGGATTACAGGCACATGCCACCATGCCCAGCTAATTTTTTTATTTTTAGTAGAGATGGGGTTTCATCATGTTGGCCAGGCTGGTCCCAAACTCCTGATATCAGGTGATCTGCCTGCCTCGGCCTCCAAAAGTGGTGGGATTACAGGAGTGAGCCATCACGCCCAGCCTAAAATGTCATTATTTCTTCCTTGACATATGAATTGTTTAGAAGCATGTTTTAAATTTTGTAAATGTATGGGGACTTTTACATTTTATTTTTGTTATCAATTTATAACCTAAACACTTTATAGTCAGAGAAGATTAGCTATATCATATTGATTCTTTCAATTTTATAGGGACTTACTTTTGGTCTAGTATGTAATCATGTTGGTAAACATCCCATGAGTGCTTGAGAAAGAATATGCATTCCCTGACTGTTAGTTTCAGAGTTCTGTATTAGTCTGTTATATCAAACTCACTGCTATTTTTCAAATCTCTTTGCCTTTTTGGTCTCCTTGATGTGGTGGCACGCGCCTGTAATCCCATCTACTCCGGAGGTTGAGGCAGGAGAACTGCTTGAGCTTGAGAGGCAGAGATGGCAGTGAGCTGAGATCATGGCATTGCACTCCGGCCTGGGCAACAAGAGCAAGAGTCCGTCTCAGAAAGTGTAAACCCTTTATCATTCTTTTTTTTTTTTTTTTTTTTTTGAGACATAGTTTCGCTCTGTCGCCCAGGCTGGAGTGCAGTGGTGCGATCTCCGCTCACTGCAAGCTCCGCCACCTCCCGGGTTCACGCCATTCCCCTGCCTCAGTCTCTCTAGAAGCTGGGACTACCGGTGCCCGCCACCACGCCTGGCTAATTTTTTTGTATTTTTAGTAGAGACGGGGTTTCACCGTGTTCGCCAGGATGGTCTCGATCTCCTGACCTCGTGATCCGCCCGCCTCGGCCTCCCAAAGTGCTGGGATTACAGGCATGAGCCACCGCGCCCTGCGCCCTTTATCATTCTTTAGTGTCTGTATTAGTCTGTTCTCGCATTGCTATAAAGAATTACCTGAGACTGGGTAAAGAAAAGAAGCTTAATTGGCTCACGGTTTCACAGGCTGTACAGGAAGCATGGCTGGGGAGGCCTGAGGAAGCTTGAAATCATGGCGCAAGGCAAAGAGGAAGGAGGCATGTCCACATGGTTGGAGCAGGAGGAAGAGAGCGAAGAGGAAGCGCTACACACGTTTAAACAACCAGATCTCGTTAGGAACTCACTATCATGAGAACAGCAAGGAGGAAGTCTGCCCCCATGATCCAATCACCTCTCACCAGGCCCCTCTTCCAATATTAGGGATTAAAATTCAACATGAGATTTGAGTGGGGACACAAATCCAAACCATATCAGTGTCCACGTCTATTCCTAATCATGCTTTTAATTTTGCACTCAGCATATTAATTTCTGAGAGTTACTGTAACAGTGCCACCAACTGGGTAGCTTAAAACAAATGCATTCTCTCACAGTTCTTGAGGCTAGATGTCTAAAATAAAGGTGTGGGCTGGACCATGCTCCCTCTGAAGGCTTGAAAGAAGAGTCCTTCCTGCCTCTTCTAGCCTCTGGTAGTTGCTAGCAACCCCTGCATTCCTTTACTTGTTGGCTCATCACTCCAACCTCTGCCTCTGTCTTCACATGGCATCCTCCCTACGTCTCTGTGCTCAGATTTTCCTGTTCTTACAAGGACACAAGGGATATTGGATTTAGCATCCACCCTAACCCAGTATGACCTTGTCTTAACTTGACTACATCTGCAAAGTTCCTAATTCCAAATAGGATCATATTCACAGGTTTCAGTTGAACACGAATTTTGTGGGGTGGGGGGGACACTACTCAATCCAGTACAAACAGCTATTAATGTAGCTGATGCAGGATTTTCTGTTCCTTAATTCAGTTAAATTTGGGTTATCACACAACCAGAAAAAATAAGGCACACGTATACACTGAAAGGCAAGGAGGGCAGAATTTATTAAGCGAAAGCAAAGCTCTCCACAAAAGGAGGGGTCCTTCATGCAGGTTTTCCGCCTCACAAATTGAATGCCAGGCCACCACACACGAGCTGAAGGCGCATGGCTTCTCCCCTGCATAAGGCGCAAACTCCGCGTGGCTCCACCCCATGTACGGGCGCTTGGTCTAAGCTACATTGATTTATTTCCCTTACTGCACACGTGTTGAGAAATGGAATTTTTCACAGTGGGCATGTTCAGGCAAGCCATCTGTGCACAATGACCTGTGCAAGTCAGAGGTTCTTCAGGGACCCTTCCCTACTTGCCTAGGCATGTGCCCGTCTCCCTTTTCTTTCATAGCTATCTGTTTTATAGATTGGTCTAATATATCTTTTATCAATACTACAAGAAAATGGCTTACATGATTATGGAGGCTAAGAGGTCCCATGATCTGTCATCTATAAAGCTGGAGACCCAGGAAGGCCTGTGGTATAATTCAGTCTGAGTCCAAAGGCATGAGAACCAGGGGAGTCAGTGATGTAAATCCATCTGAGGACAGGAGAAGATGAGATGTCACAGCTCAAACAATGAGGCAGGAAAAAAAAGGGGGGGTGAATTCTTCCTTCCTCAGCCTTTTATTTACATCCTCAACAAATTGGATGATGTCCACCCACCTTGGGGATGGCCATCTCCTTTACTGAATCCCCCAATTCAAATGTGAATCTCCTCTGTAAACACGCTCAAGACACTCCAGAATAATGTTTAAACAGATATCTGGGACCCTGTGGCCTATTCAAGTTGACATATAAAATTAACCATCGCAAGTTTACCCTTGTCAACTTGGCACCCATACGCATCTCCTTAAACCATACTTAACTGCCACATAAACACAACAGCAAGGTCATAATTCCATCTAACACGATTAACAATTGAGCATTCTACCAGAAACACACTAACCCATTTCCCAGAAGAGGAGGTAAAGTCTTCATGTGATGTTTACTCTCTCCTTGATATCCCATAACTTAAATACCATGATGTAAAATTAATCAAGGTTGAACATTGGAGCCAGTTTAAAAAATTAACAATATTTAAACACTATATTTAAACAATGCATCTATAATAAATCTATAATACATCACTATAATAAAATCAATGCATCTTATGTCACAGAATAAGGAAATGAGAAGAAAGAAAGCTACACACACACAAAATGGAGTCATAGCAAAATATGGAGGACATACTTATGACAATTGCAGTCTGTGTTTCTGTAACTGGTCATATGATCAAAGTCAGTATTTCTTCCACCACTTATTCTGCATTCCCTTTGCCTTCAGCAAGCACTTCATCTGGTCATGGTACTTACCTGGTGGTGACCCAAACCTTTATTCCTGAAAGGTCTGGGTCATTAGTGGTCCTGTCTGAATTAAGTTGTAGTTTTCCACTGACCTTAATCACAGGGCATGGTAACACTAAGAGAAGCCCTAAGGAATCTCACATATTCCCAACATACTTTTCCTTACCACCATTTGGAGGTAGTCCAGTTTCTACTTGGTAGTCGGGAACAATCACCCAGCCAGCACTGTAACTCATTTGTCTATTGAGTTAGAGGCATGAGAAGCCCGAAGTGGCGGAGGAGCAGTCTTCAACTTCCAGTTCAATTAAATCATGATTGTACCTCTCAATGGAAAACATGCCACCCTGTGGAAGACCTCTAGGCCAGCAGAGCATAAGTCATGACAACAGGAAGCAAAAATTTTGCTAGTGGGTCACTAGGGCTAATAGCGAACAGTGTCCCTCCTATTTTGACCCCTTGATTCCTGGACCTGTGAATCCCAGTCATAAGAGAAATGCACCATATACTGGATGCTGACTCAGAGAGTAGACAGCCTTCCACAGAACCTTGTCCCAGCCCTACAAGGCACTGCTGTATAGCTGGTGCTATTACTGTCTTCAAAATACCATTCCACTGCTCTATGTAGCCAGTTGATTCAGGATAGTAGGGAACATTGTAAGAAAATTCCATGAGCATGGGCCCACTGCCACACTTTTGCTGTGAACTGAGTTCCTTGTAATGCTGTGTGGAATACCATGGTCATAGATGAGAGATTCTGTAAGTCCATGGATGGCAGTTTTAGTAGAAGCACTGTGCGAAGGGAAAGCAAATCTGTATCCAGAGTAAGATCTATTTCAGTATGGACAAAACACTATCCCTTCAACGATGGAGGTGGATCAATGTAATTAACCTGCCACTAGGCAGCTGACTGCTGACTCTGGGAAATGGTGTCATATCAGGGGCTCAGTGTTGGTCTCTGCTGCTGGCAGACTGGGCACTCAGAGATAGCCTTGGCCAGGTCAGCCTTGGTGAGTAGAAGTCCACGTTGCTGAGCCCATGCATAATCTCTATTCTTGTTACCATGGCTACTTTGTTCATGAAACAATTGGGTGATGACAGGGGTGGCTGGAGAAAGAGGCCTACTAGTATCCATAGAACAGGTTATCTTGTCTACTTTATTAAAATCCTTCTTTCTAACCCTTTGGTGAGCATTCACATGGGGCACAAATATCTTCGCCCTTTTTGCCCATTCAGTATCTATCCATATACTTCATCTCCAAATTTCTTTGTCACCAATTTTCCAGTTATGTTGAACTCCCTGATCATCCTGCCAAACCACTGGCCATAGCCTACGAATTAGCATATAATTGAATATCTGGCCATTTTTCCTTCTAAGCAAAGTCAACAAGGGGGACTGCTCAAAGTTCTTTCCACTGGGAGGATTTCCCTTCACCACTGTCCTTCAAGGTAGCCCAGAGGTGAGCTGAGTGCTGCAGCTGTCCACTTTTGGGTGGTACCTGCATATCACATAGAAGCCTCTGTAAACCAGGCCTAAGTCTTCTCTTTCTCTGTCAGCTGGTCGTAGGGAAGTCCCCATGAAGCCACAGATGCAGGCTGGAAGAGAGAAGGCAGGTAGCAGAAGCGGGGACTATGGAAATTTGGCCTACTTCTTCATGTAACTTCCTTGTGCCTTCAGGGCCTGCTCAGGCCCAATCACGTGTATACCATTTCCATCTGATGACGGAGTGTTGCTGGGCATATCCAACTTTGTGCGTTGGTGGCTCAGATAACATCCAGTTCATGACAGGCAGCTCAGGTTGCATGGTAACTTGGTGGCTCAAGAAGTATCCGTCTCTACTAAGGCCCAGTAGCAGGCCAAGAGCTGTTTCTCAGAAAGAGACTAGCTATTTGTTGGTGATGGCAGGACTTTGCTCTAAAATCCTAAACCAAGATTCACCTACAGGGACCTGCCAGAAGCTTCAAACAGCATCCCTATCTGCCACTGCCACTTAAACACCACTGGATCTGCTGGATCATAAGACCCAAGTGGCGGAGCAGCTTTAACAGCAGCCTGGACCCGTTACAGAGACTTTTCTTGTTCTGGGCCCTACTCAAAACTAGCAGCTTTTTGAGTCAATTGGTAAATGGGCTGAAGTAACTTAATGAAATTGGAAAATGTTGCCTCCAAAACCCAAAGAGGCCCACTAAGTATTGTGCCTCTTTCTGGGTTTTAAGAGCAGCAAGATGCAAGTACTTATCCTTCACCTTAGAAGAAATATCCCAACATGCCCCATGTCGCTGTATCCCTACCAATTTCACTAAGGTAGAGGATCCTTGAAATGCAGTCATATTTATTTCTTACCCTCTGATGCAAATGTCTTTCCACTAAGTCTAGTGTAGTTTCTACTTCTTGCTCACTAGGTCAAATCAGCATAATGTCATCAATATAATGAATTAGTGTAATATTTTGTGGAAGGGAAAGGTAATCAAGAGCCCCATGAACTGAATTATGACATAGAGTTGGAGAACTGATATACACCAGAGATACAACAATGAAGGTGTGTCACTGGCCCTGCCATCTGAAAGCAAACTGCCTTTATGGACTAGTATGAAAAAAAAGACATTTGCCAGATAAATTCCATTGCCTTACCAAATAATGGTGAAATAAATATTTCATACATAACTTTTATATTTAAAATGCAAATTATAAATATAATACACATATTTACCTGTACTTTTGCAAATAATTATATAGGCCTGACTGGAAGGGAATGTTCCACCTTCCTGCCTTTTTTTAATGACAAATTTCTGATAAAATTCCTTGTTACCTAATGAATGACTTCAGTTTGAAGATATGCTAAATGCATTCAGTTTCCAGTAGCTCTGGGCACACACTGTATGCTAGGACTTGGTGAACTTGAGGACTGAAAGAGTTTCTTGGCCTGCTTGTCTGGAAAGTGCAGTGGTTCCTTGCAGACCTTTTGTCTTCATTATTTTCAAAATTTCTTCTAAAATAAAAATCAAAAGGTAAAATCCATTAAGCCATTTGGTAGTGTGCATGATCAATAAGCAATGTAATAAGTTAAACACAGATGATTTATAAATTGTATTCATCAATTTATTTGATATACAAAACAATGTATATCAAATAAATGTCTATTAAAGTGAACTTCGTCTTCAGCTAAATAGGAGCACTTCGTATTTTCAAAGTGTTGCTGGTGATTCTAATCAGAATGAATGGCTTGCTTTGCAGTCACAGCCTACTTTAGGCTCAGCAGAAACATTAATTGTCCTTGTTATTATAGCAAGTGATCAGTTTTTAAGTTGCTTGGCTCCAATCTCTGCCCTATGTCTTTCTCTTTGGATGACAAGAGCCAATGATGGTGTGGGACAAACTGAATAGTGACATTGCACAGTGAGAGTGGAAGAAGTAGCTTATTTCTTTCAGGCATATTGAGAAAAGAAAACCTTCCTTATAAATAAATAAAACTCAGAAGACTAAACTAAGAAAATGGAGAAGAAAGAAAAAAAGAAAAGGAAAGGTAAGGAAAAGAGAGAAAGAAGGAAGGATGGACGGAAGGAAGGAAAAAAAGGAGAGAAGAGAGAGAGAGAAAAGAAAGAAAGAAAAAAAGAAAGAAAGAGAAAGAAGAGAAGAGAAGGAAAGGAAGGAAGGAAGGAAGAAGGAAGGAAGAAAGGAAAGAAAGAGAAAGACGGACAAAGGGAGGAAAAAATAAGAGAAGAGAAAAGAGAGAGAAAGAAAAGAAAGACAAAAGAAAGAAAGAAGAGAAGAAAAGAAAGACGGACAGAAGGAAAAAAGAAGAGAAAAGAGAAAAACAGAAAGAAGAAAAGAAGGGAAGAAGAAAGAAAGAAAGAGAGAGAGAGAAAGAAGGAAGGACCGATGGATGGAAGGAAGGGAAAGGAGAAGAGAAAGAAAGAAAAGAAAATAAGGGAAGGGAAGAGAAGGGAAGGAAGGGAGGAAGGAAGGAGGGAGGAAGGGAGGGAAGGAGAAAGAAAAGGAGAGAGAGAGAGAAGGAAGGAAGGAAGGAAGGAAGGAAGGAAGGAAGGAAGGAAGGAAGGAAGGAAGGAAGGAAGGGAGGGAGGGAGGGAAAAGAAAGAAAGACGGATGGAAGGAAGGAAAAAAAGAAGAGAGGAGAAAAGAGAGAGAGAGAAAAAGAAAGAAGGAAAGGAAAGGAAAGGAAAAGAAAGGAAAGGAAAGCAAGGCAAGAGAAAACTAGCAATCATGTGATTTGAAGGGCTGAGGATTTTTAGTATAAGCTAAAAATCAAACTTGAAGTGTACAGAAAAAGAGAAGAAAGATTATGTTCAATTTAGTTATAAAGCAATCTGAAAACAAAGATAAAAATCTATACAATAAAATAACTTTCATGATAGAACTCCAGACGAACTAAAGAGTACAGCACAATTGTCAAGGGCATGAAGACTAGAGAGTAGAGAGAAAATTCATAACACTGAGGCTGAGGTGTTAGAAGAAAACATTAGCGATCTTTGTACTTGAATATTAGGTTATAAATGGGGAAAAGAGAAGATAACACTTTTTAAAATAAGAAAAATTTACCCCTGAAAACCTCTTTTCTCTTTCAACATGAATTTATGCCTTTATTAGCTATTGTCAGTGATTGTTTTAAGTGATTCATTAACATGCCAGGTTATCTTATAAATTATAGCATTTTACATTATTAACTTTTGATTTCAGCAACATAAATGCTTAAACAATAAATTGGTCTGTATTACCTGGGTTGTTTTCTTTAATGGTAACTAAATAGAATAATCCTCTTGGTGAAAGGAGATCTGGAACCAGGGGGAAAAACCTGTCCATGACTTCCCGACCATTTCTGCCACCAGCCCAAGCTGCCTCTATTCCGTGACTTCCTACCTGTGAACAATTAGAAAGAATGTTTTCTTTTTTTTTTTTTTTCAATTTATCTTTTGAGATGGAGTCTCGCTGTGTCGCCCAGGCTGGAGTGCAGTGGCGCGATCTCGGCTCACTGCAAGCTCCGCCTCCCGGGTTCACGCCATTCTCCTGCCTCAGCCTCCCGAGTAGCTGGGACTACAGGCGCCCGCCACCGCGCCCGGCTTTTTTGTATTTTTAGTAGAGACGGGGTTTCACCGTGTTAGCCAGGATGGTCTCGATCTCCTGACCTTGTGATCCGCCCGCCTCGGCCTCCCAGAGCGCTGGGATTACAGGCGTAAGCCACCGCGCCCGGCCGAATGTTTTCTTTTAACTCGTTTGATTTAGATCACAAACCGAATCTTTTTGAGAAGTATTATCACCAAACAAGTATATATTTTGCATTTTTTACTGCTGACGAAGGAGCAGTAAAGTTGAATCTAAGTTTCATCATTTTCTAGTGTGTAACCTTGGGTAAATTAGTAATCCTGTTTGTGAATTACTTTCCTCCTTTATCTGTAAAATTAGGAAAAGAATAGTTCCATATGTACAATTAGAAAAATAATAACTGGATAAAAAATGTTTTTGTAATAATAAAAAAATATTTTTATCCACTGTTAGGAATGAGGAAGTATATTAAAAGTTTTGAGAACATTGCTCTTGATATATGAGAACATATATCAAGGGCTTAATAATAGTTATTACTATTAGTACAATGCTTAAATTGAGAGACGTGGGTAGCTTTTATACTTAATACAGAAAGAAGCTAGGAGGAGGAGCTTGTATTGTAAGATACCTACTGTACAGAAACAAAGTTTCAAAATGTCCCAATGCATCTGGCCCTCTTGTAGATTAAAGTGTGAAACACATAGACCTTTTCTAAGGAACCCATTTATTATATATTATATAAAGGCATACTGAAGCATGTTTCCTCTAACAATCTGTATTTTAGAAACAATACACCTGAGAGCTTATATAGTATTAAAAAATCTTTAGATCCTTATCATTGTATATTGTTTCCTTTTTTCACTTTTTTTTTTGAGACGGGGTCTCCCTCTGTCACCTAGACTGGAGTGCAGTCATGTAATCATGGCTCACTGCAGCTTCCACCTCCTGTGCTCAAGTGATCCTCCCACTTCAGCTTCCCAAGTATCTAGGACTACAGGCGCAAACAACCATGCCTGGTTAATTTTTTTTTTTTTTTTGAGCCGGAGTCTCGCACTATCGCCCAGGCTGGAGTGCAGTGGCTCAATCTCAGCTCACTGCAAGCTCTGCCTCCCGTGTTTAGGCCATTTTCCTGCCTCAGCCTCCCGAGCAGCTAGAACGACAGGTGCCCACCACCACATCTGGCTAATTTTTTGTATTTTTAGTAGAAACGGGGTTTCACTGTATTAGCCAGAATGGTCTCGATCTCCTGACCTCGTGATCCCCCCGCCTCGGCCTCCCAAAGTGCTGGGATTATAGGTGTGAGCCACTGCGCCCGGCCAATTTTCTAAATTTTTTGTAGAAAAGGGGGCTGTCACTATGTTGCCCAGGCTGGTCAAGAACTTCTGGCCTCACGTGATCCTCCCAGGTCAGCCTCCCAAAGTGCTGGAGTTATAGGCATGAGCCACAAAGACTGCTCTGTTGTACATTATTTTTAAGATTAAAGAATGTTTTGAAGATGTCCCTCAGAAGTTACTTTAACCCTAACACAACTAGTTTCTTCCTATTTCCTTTTAGGCCCTTTGTCCATATTTTAGTTTAAATTATTTTTACACAATAATGTCTGCTAGTCATTCATTTAATATAGCATATATTTCCTCATTAAAAATAATTGCTTTATAGCTATAACCTTATGCACATATACCTTTATGAAGAAGAGAAATGTTCACATTCCTGCTTTTAAAAAGCGGGTCGAACAGAGCTTGAAGAAAAAGAAAAAAAAGCCACACTTTTTGATTTTACTGTTTTGTTTGTCTGCCTTTGCCTATCTTCTACACACACAGGTTTTTCCTTTTTGCCATGTTTTACAATGACCGGATATATTCTATACGCTTACTTACATCTTGCTTTTCTCATTCAACAATACCTTATGAAATTCTCTTCATATCATTTGATATAGTTCTAATTCTTTTTTTTTTCTATTAAACATGCCACATTATTTTTAATTACATACAAAAACCTAACGTATCACCCAGGGACCATTTCTCCCACTGCTCTGTTTGGCCGCCAGTCTCTTGTCTCTCTCTTCCGCAATGGTGAGGCGGATACCCTTTCCTCAGGGAAGAGAAATCCACAGTTTGTTGTTCTTGCCAATAAGAAAAATGTTGGAAAGTCGAGTGGCAAATCTGTTGCCATTGGCATCTTTCAGGTGAACCACATCAGAAGATCCAGGGTTGGGGATCACACCAATTCTACCCAGGTTAGCACCTCCAGTCACCATACACAGATGACCAGTGTCAAATTTGTTGAAATCAGTAATCTTGGCAGTCTCCAAATCAATCTGAACAGTGTCATTCACCTTGATGAGGGGATCAGGGTAGCAGATGGTGCAAGCATCATGAGTCACCAGATAAGGGATTCCTTTTGTGCCCACAAAGATTCTTCTCACTTTGCACAACTTGTACTTGGCCTCCTCAGGTGTAATATGATGTACAGCAAAGTGACCCTTGGTGTCACAGATCAAACGGAAATTCTCTGCCATCTTGTCAATGCTGATGACATCAACAAGGATTCTGAAGATTAAAGATCATGGCCAGATCACCTTCAATGTTTCAAAACCCTGTTTTTATGACTCTACATAAAATTTAAAAGTGAATCGAGGCCAGGTGTGGTGGTTCATGCTTGTAATCCCAGGATTTTGGGAGGCCAAGGCAGGCAGATTACCTGAAGTCAGGAGTTCAAGACCAGCCTGGCCAACATGGTGAAACCCCCTCTCTACTTCTAATTCATTCTTTTAAGGGCTATATAATATTTCCTGGAAGAAAAGTATCACATCTTAGTTGGCTATTGATGGGCATTCACTATGTCCATTTGCTTAATTTTTTTGACTCTAATCATTCCCACACCTATCATAAGCTTCTCAACACAATTTTCCACAAAGTTAATCATATTAGGAAATGTATCATTTCCTCTGTTTTTAAGACTTTCCTCCTGGAGACTTCCTTTTCCTGGCATTCTCTCTACTTTTCTCCTAGGTTATACACCCCATTTGTGCTGTTGGCACAAACCAACATCCTACTTCATGTTTCAATATATCAGTAAGTATACCCACAGCTTATTATAAATACAAACTCCTATTATTTGTATATTAGGTTTCCTGGATCTAATCTCTGAGTCTCTTCTCTTTTACCTTTGTGAATTCTTCTCTATATCTTTGTGCTCTGTGCACTGAAATCTTTTTTTCATTGGGTTTCCAGACCACTGATTCAGGTCTTGACAGTGACCACATTCTCTTTTAATTCACTGCCTGATGTTTTACTGTGTAAAACGTATTTTTAAGCTCCAAGACATCTTCGTTGTGTTGTATTTTATCCTGCTTTCTAGCTAATTGCCCAGCTCATGAGAATACGACAGGTTTTCTCTCCGTTGGGAAAGCAAAAAAGCCCAAGGCATTGCCTGCACTCAATCATCTATACGTCCCAGCAGCTGTAAGGCTCAGAAGCATGTGGCTTAGGGCTAGAAACATGAAGTAAGGAAACCCATTCAGGTCACCATGTTCCCAGAATCTCCTTTTCATTGATTAGTCTTCCCACTAGTTGGATAGTGCTTTCCTAAAGAGCTTTATGAAGCTGCATTTCCCTCAACGGCTGTTCACCTTCTGACTTCCCTGTCATATGAGTTCATATGTCAGCAAAGCAATAGCTTTTTCGCTGTTTAACTGCCATTAGTAGCAACAGCCAAATGGATCCTTCCCATCTTGGCGTTGAGGTGAATGTAATGTTTACCAGCCTTGCCAGAGAATAATTATCAAAGAATAAAAAAGCATAATAATTAAAGGAAAGCTAGTCTTAGCCCATTATTAAACTTTGACCATTCCTGGGAAAAGGTTAACGTGATTTACCTCTTCATTACCGAGATTTTAAAAAATAATATACTTCAGGATTATTTGTTTTCCCTATCTGAAATGAGAATTGGTTTCACTCTTTCACTTTTTGGAAATACTTGTGAAAGGAGGAAACCAGAAACTTTCAGAAGGAATTCCTATGTGAATTTAAGATTGGTTAAAAAAAATTTTTTTTTTTTTTTTTTTTTTTTTTTTTGAGACAGAGTCTCACTCTGTCAGCCAGGCTGGAGTACACTGGCCGATCTCGGCTCATTGCAACCTCCGTCTTCCAGGCTCAAGCAATTCTCCTGCGACAGTCTCCCAAATAGCTGGGATTACAGGTGTGTGCCACCAGGTCCAGCTAATTTTTGTATTTTTAGTAGAGACGGTGTTTCACCATGTTGGCCAGGCTGGTCTTGAACCCTTGACCCCAGTAATCTGCTGCCTCGGCCTCCCAAAGTGCTGGGATTACAGGCGTGGGCCACTGTGCCCGGCAGGTTAAAACATTTTGTTTTGCAAATTTTTTATTCATGATAAAGGATATATGTAATATATATGTACATGTATATTTGAATATATGAATATAAACACCATGGCCTGATACGAATGTGATTTTTAGTGACAGATATGTGTCACAGTTTGTATTTCCATCATTTAAGGTTCCTTTCCTAGGTCTATTAATAGGACTCGATCACTGACAATTAGGAGTAAAATCAGAGTAGTCTGTGATAGCAGCAGCTGATTGATCTCATAGGGTAACATTCATTTGAATTTACAAACAAAATAATTGAAAATATTAATAATTAAATTTTGTTGTATGTTTTACCTCTTCAGGTGGAGTCACTACATAGGGGGGATTGAACACCAGAAGATCAACTTTTTCCTTCAATCTTGGTAGCAAGCCTTTGACCTAAATGTATTCAACAATAGTGAGAATTCTACATTAAACTCTGAATTAAATAATTGACAAATCAATCTTTAAAAATAATCTTCCATGTTTTTGGGAAAATAACGTGTTAGGGCCTGCACTTGTAGAGAGAAATGAAGTTAAGTATTTTTACCTTTTCATTCAGAAAAATAATATAGGCTATTAAATAAAAATAAGGAAATTAAACTATCAGAATGAACATTAAAAAGCCTATACTCCTCAACAGCACATATATTTATATTCTGGGTTCACTTTTAGAAAATGAAATAAGAAAGCAAACTCTAATTCTGTATAATCTGTATAGACTTGGATGTAAGTTTACAACTATATTTGCTAACATTTTCACAATTTTTCCCATATCTGTACAGATACCTACCATCATTTACTGGATACTGTTCTATAGTTTCTTCTATCTCTGGTGTTTCACCATTCTATCAAAAACACTTACTTAACACTAATTATGGAAACATTAGAGAAATTTTTAGGCCACGCTTGGTGGCTCATGCCCGTAATCCCAGCACTTTGGGAGGCCGAGGCAGGCGGATCACCTGAGGTCAGGAGTTCAAGACCAGCCTGGCCAACCCATGGCCAACATGAAACCCAGTCTCTACTAAAAATACAAAAAACTAGCCAGGCGCAGTGGTGGGTGCCTGTAATCCCAGCTACTCGGGAGGCTGAGGCAGGATAATTGCTTGAACCCAGGAGGCGGAGTCTGCAGTGAGCCAAGACTGCGCCACTACACTCCAGCCTGGGCGACAAAGTGAGACTCTGTCTCAAAAAAAAAAAAAAAAGAAAAAAAGAGAAAGGAAAAAAAGAAAGAAATTTTTAAAATACAAAAACAAAAATCACCACATTGATCTCATGCAAATTACCAGAGTACCTTTCTTGATACCCTAGCTTTTATTAGCAGTAACAACTTCTAATAATATGAAAATAATTTCTTATCTCTCTGGCTTAATTCCTTCTAAGCTACAAAATCATTTACAAATTAAAAAAAAAAAAAGCAAACAGGAAAGCTACCTACGCTCATCAGTGTAAGAAAAGTGTAGGTTAAGGAGCACAGAAGTATTTTGTATTTCATATGTCTACCTGGTGCATGCTATTATTATTTTTGCTTATAAAAAGGTATTTCACGTACATAAATTAAAAACCCACAAATTTAAAACTGCTACTTGAAAATGTGTGCTGTTAACTTCTTAAAACAACGGTTGTGCAGTTGTCATTTGTTGTTTTTACCTACCGAGGACCCACTGCCCCTTTCTTCTGATTTAACTTCCTTGACTTTTGTTAGGGAAGCTCTACCTCCCATCATTCTCTATCTAAGTGGCCTGAGTAGGGTTTATCCCAACTCAGCTCCTGGGATGGGACTATGAGCCAGGTTGAAGCCAATCATCTCCATATTCAAATCTCCTTTGACCACAGCAAAAGGTTGACAGGCACATAACCCAAGTTGATCCAGATAATACTCATTCTGGGGCCTCTTCTACAGTAACTGAATAGAAAGGGCCTCTTTCCTCGGGAAGGTGTTGAGAAATAAGATACAGATATGCAAACATCCTGTTACCATGAAGGGAAAGATTGCCTAGGAATAGAGCCACCAGAGAGAAGTTCAGAGATAAGAAAAAGACGTCTATAACATTCTTAGAGTTCCTGGAAGTAGCTGTGCTGAAGCCATCAAATTTTTGTTTTGTTTTGTTTTTTTGTTTTTTTTTTGAGACAGGGCCTTGTTCTGTTCCCCGGGCTGGAGTGCAGTGGCACGATCATGGCTCAAGGCAGCCTCAACCTCCCAGGGTCAAGCAATCCTCCCACCTCAGCCTCCCAAGTAGCTGGCACCACAGGTGTGCACAACCACATCCAGCTATTTTTTTTTTAATTTTTATTTTTTGTAGAGACGAGGTCTCACTATATTGTACAAGCTGGTCTCGAACTCCTGGGCTCAAGCAATCATCGTGCCTTGGCATCCCAGAGTACTGGGACTAAAGGTGTGAGCCTTTGCACCTGGACTAACATTTTAAATTTAAGCCAGTTTGAACAGGGTTCACTATAACTTCTGACTGAAAGAAGTCTGATCTATATAAGTTAATATAAATTCCTTTTGAATTGTGGAAAAGATGGATTACATCAACGAAGAATTTACTTTGTATAGGGTATACTGCTTAGTGGGTCAAAAGTCAATTACTTACCAAAGTTTCTTTGACCTAAAACATCTTAACCTTATTTGAAAAGAAAATTATTATTGGACAAAGATTAGCTTACCAAATCTGTAATAACTGGTTGAACGTGGACTTTGTTACAGCGTGCTGTCTCTAGGGTACAAGCTGCTGCCTCAGGGTTGATATCAGTGCACCTATAAACAGAAACGGAAGGAAACTATCCTATGTCCATAAGGCAAATCTGTTTCTGAGTAATTTCAAGGACTGTTCCATTAATTCTACACAGAACAGATTCAGAAAAAAAAATTAGAATGTATTCAATAACGGCAAATAAGAAGAGAACAAGGATTTGTTCTACTGATGAAAAAGACTGTTATATTGATACAATGTCCAAGAGTAGAATACACATACATGCACACACATCTGAAGGAATTTATGAAATTATGATACATCCAACGAAGGAGTACTATGCAGCCACCAAAAATGAAATTTAAAGGGAATTTTTGATAGGAAAATGTTTATGAGGCCGGGCGCGGTGGCTCAAGCCTGTAATCCCAGCACTTTGGGAGGCCGAGACGGGCGGATCACGAGGTCAGGAGTTCGAGACCATCCTGGCTAACACGGTGAAACCCCGTCTCTACTAAAAAATACAAAAAACTAGCCGGGCGAGGTGGTGGGCGCCTGTAGTCCCGGCTACTCGGGAGGCTGAGGCAGGAGAATGGCGTAAAAACCCGGGAGGCGGAGCTTGCAGTGAGCTGAGATCCGGCCACTGCACTCCACCCTGGGCGACATAGCGAGACTCCGTCTCAAAAAAAAAAAAAAAAAAAAAAAAAGAAAATGTTTATGAGACAAAATTAAATTAAAAACACAGGAAATGGGCCAGGCACGGTGGTTCACGCCTGTAATCCCAGCACTTTGGGAGGCCGAGGCAGGTGGATCACCAGGTCAGGAGATCGAGACCATCCTGCCTAACATGGTGAAACCCCATCTCTACTAAAAATACAAAAAAAAAATTAGCTGGGCATGGTGGCAGGTGCCTGTAGTCCCAGCTACTCAGGAGGCTGAGGCAGGAGAATGGCAAGAACCCAGGAGGCCGAGGTTGCAGTGAGCCAAGATCACGCCACTGCACTCCATGCTGGGCGACAGAGCGAGACTTTGTCTCAAAAAAAAAAAAAAAAAAAAAAAAACACACACACAGGAAATGAAAAAAAAAAAAAACAGAAGGAAACTCAGTTGGACCATGTATGGTAAAATTTATAGGCGATTTTAATTTTCTTCTTTATACTTTTCTATATTCTCCAATTTTCTATAAACTTAAGCAACTTTAAATTTCTTATATCAAATTATTTACCTAAGAAATAAATCAAATTTAGAGACGATCTAAAATTATGCTGCTTCTACAATTATGCAGTATGATGGAGCAGTTTGAACATGAATAATTTTTAGGGAAGCATAGTTTGTAATCTGAGTTTTTGCTATGCTTAAATACTATAAGATACATACTGTCTATTTAAAAATTATTTCATTAGAGTTATCATGGTTAACCTGTCAGTGGAAGATCTAGATGAATATGATATACTTACATGTACAAAGCCTGAGGACCTATCATAGAGGCTAGGAATGCAGATACTACACCAGACCCTGCCCCTACTTCTAGGCATATTTCCACTCTAAAAAAAAACAAAATAAATATTAGTACAGTAGAATCAAAATACTTTTCACAGAAAACTCTCATGCTAGCTTTATTTCTAGCACGTATATTTCTCTAGCATCATCACTAACCTGCAAATATATGGAAATAGAAATTTGTAATTTCTGACAACTACTTCATACTTAATACTGCACAACTCAAAATTACTAATATTTTGGGTATGTAATATAAGTCCACAAAAGTTATATATTACCAAACATGGCTTTCAGTTAATTTCGACAAACCATTACATTAAAAAGTATGGAAAAACGTTAATCCAGGGTTGGAAATCTTAATGTGAAAGATACCATTCCTTTGCACAAGGAGCTCCTAGCTTAGTATTTCCTAAAATGATAAGGTTTGTATTATTACTAAACTTATTTTTGATAAAAGGTTTCTCTATCATTTTTAACACCTAACATTCATAGAGCCATCAGTATATCCTAGAGAATTAAAAGGTCCCCCAGTAATAGAGCAGGACAAAAATTCCTTTTCTGTACAGCTATAAGCTAATTCAGATAATAGTATCTGATCTTCTAATGTTAGCCATCCGAGAATGCTGTTAACTATTAAAATCTTCATTCTACCGTACTTTATCTTTCCATTAAATTTATTTTCTTGCCTATAATCTTGGAAGTTCTTTTTTAGATCCATGCTCTTGCTCCGTCACCTAAGCTAGAGTGCAGTGGTGCCACCATAGCGCACCGCAGCCTTTAACTCCTGGGCTCAAGTGATCTCCCGCCTCAGCCTCCCAAGTAGTTAGGACTACAGTAATAAACCACAGTGCCAGGCCTCTATAATGTTACACATGCATTAAAAGCATAAATTATCCCTATCACAAAGATCAGCTTGATGGCATTTAGGGAAATTTTTAGCACTAAACTCCCAAAACAACTACCCAGTGACAAGCTCCAGAGGTTTTAAACTTTTGGAACCAGTCTACACATCTGACAAGTCTTTATTAGGTGGTAGTAAGGTCTGTGAATCTCACCAGGTGGCTTCTCTTTGAAAATAACTATCACGGTCTCATAAATAATTAGAATTCCAAACTAGAAATAACCCAAGACTTTATAACAAAATCAGCTCCTTTTACAGCATACTTTGCAGTGCAATTTGTGCTTGTAAATCTTTCTGGGCTATCTTGAGAAAAGACAAGTTATAAAACAGTACTGTTCCACTCTATACTCCAGTAAATCCAAAAGTTCTATCATCTACAATGAAAGACTAGTTTAATAAGAGCTGGGGCATTTTATACGTGGAAAAATATGACCAAGTTTAAGAGGGATAAATAAATACAATATAGATCTTTGAAATCTGACAGCTGTTTGTTCCATCCTGAGAAAACCCAGTTCACCTCATCTTCAAACAAATCTAACAACACAAATTCCTTACATTTAAAAATCACAATGTCAGTATTCATTCTTTCTGCTATTAATTTAAAATTGATGGCGATCACTTCAACAAATCCATTTAAATAAAGTGCTAGGGTAGACTATTGTCTGCGAGCTGGATGTAACTTTCTATTTTGTAACAATTAAATGAAAAATTCAGTTCCTCAGTAGCACTAGCCACATTTCAAGTGCTCTGTAGCCACAAGTGAGGACTGGCTGGTGCTAGAGTATGCTATCCAGTGGGTTTAAAAATATTTCCCCCCTCCAGTAACACAACTTTCTTTCATGTTTGTTAAGGGTGCTATGTGCTGAGTAAACCAAATAATACCACGCAATTTTAATATTTAATACTTTAAAAATTAATAATCAACGTTTCCGGAATATTTTGTTTCCAAACGTGTTATACTATCGCATCTCTCAGGGACATGTGTTCTTCAGATTAACAGGTGACAGGAAAAGAGACGCCTTTGCATGATAAGCAGTCAGGGAGCTCATGAGACAGAGCAGCCCCTGGCAAAGGAGATGTGTCCCCGGCACACTCATTACTTGTAAGTACAGGAAAATTCTCAATTACGGCGTCCTGGCTGTCAATCATCTGCAAGTGGACCCCGCCTCCTCCGGCTCAGGGCGATGATAGCCACCGTCCCGGCCCTCCGCCACTGCACTTCTTCAGAACGCCTCAGCCCTTTCCCGTCAGAGCCCCTCCCCTCCTCGCACCCCGCCAGCTCGGCAGCTGCTGCCTCGAGCGCGTCCAGAAGCAGAAACGTGTCCTCCGCGGGCTCGTACACGTCGCTGAAGGCGCCGCGGCCCACGTGCCCGTGGAACGGCGTAGGGAAGCGCTGGCTCGCCATAGTCCTTCACTGCGTTCTGCGCGCCTGCGCAGGGCGCGCGCATGCGCATCCCCTCAAGCGCCGGTCTGGGAGTGGGGCTGGAGTTCCGGGCGACCCGAGTGTTCTTCGGTTTTATATCTAAATTTGTCTGGGGACCTCCTTGAAATTTCTAAGTAGGCAGTTGTATAATCCGTGACTATTGACATTTACTTTCTCCTTTGGAACATTTAAATTTTATTCTGTTAACTAGAACCTGATAGTGGGCATTCTGAGTTGTTTTTGACTAAGGTAAATGTTCTTCATTCTACTTAGAAATTCTGTTTTACTCTTAGTTTGCAAGGATTTGAAAAAAATACATAATAAATTTTACTATTTTTTTGTCAGCTGAACTTTAAGCTTTACGCTATAAAGATGAAGACTTTTCTCGTTTGATTTTTTTTACTGTACTTTATAAATTGCTTTCCTGATGAATCATGAATGCACTCTTTTTATAAACCTTAAGCAAGATGATGCGGTTTAATACACTGCTGAATTTGAGGGGCTAATAATCTGGCTCTGTTTTTTACCAAGATTACGCTACCCTCATTGTATGAGTTAGGACACTGTTTCTGGAACATTAGGTAGAAAACCTTAAAACTGGCTGGGCTTGGTGCCTTTTTGAGTAGATGGATCTTTGATGTTTTGGAACATTTATAAGTTGTTAGACTGTTCAAGTACTTGCATTCTTTTTGAGTCGATTTCTGAAATTTGTTTCCCAACGAAACATTTTTACAGCTCTTTTTTTAAATTTGAAAAATAAAAATACAGAAAAGTATTTGACTTACAGATTTTATTTCTTTTTGTTTGTTTGTTTGTTTGTTTGGAGACAGAGTCTCACTGTATCCCCCAGGCTGGAGGGCAGTGGCGCTATCTAGGCTAAGTGCAACCTCTGCCTCCCAGGTTCAAGTGATTCTCCTGCCTCAGCCTCCGGAATAGATGGGATTACAGGCTCCTGCCGCCACGGCCGCCTAATCTGTATTTTCAGTAGAGACGGATTTTCACCATGTTGGCCAGGCTGGTCTCAAACTGCTGACCTCAGGTGATCCACCCGCTTCAGGCTCCCAAAGTGCTGGGATTACAGGTGTGAGCCCGTAACACACGTGGCTGGGTTACAAATTTAAAAACCCCAAGTTTTAAACCCAGAAATGACAGTATTTTCTCATGTTTCCTTAAAATATTTTTTACATACAAGAACTAAAATATTACAAATGAGATGGATGTTCTTTCTCTACTTACCTTCAGTTTAATTGTGTAACCTTCTTTCCAAGGCTCTTATGGATTTAGTGTATGTCCATCTAACCCACGTAAAAACACGGGTCTTGCATTTATACGTTTATAAACATTCATATCTTTATAAGCAACATGTGGTGTGTTTTAAAATTTACATAACTGGTACTAGGTTGGACATGTTTTTCAAATTTCTTTTTCAGTCAACATATGAGATTTATGTTTTGATATATAAAGTTAGGTTACTCCTCTTAACTGCCATATAGAATTTTATTATATAAAAATATGAAATATATATATATAGAAAGAAAGAGAGCGAGAAAGAGAGAGAGATAGAGTTGTACTTGATCTCCTGGGTTCAAACGATCCTCCTGCCTCAGCCTCCTGAGTAGCTGGAACCATAGGCGCATGCCACCACTCCCAGCTTATTTTATTTTATTTATTTTTTGAGATGGAGTCTCGCTCTGTCACCGAGGCTGGAGTGCATTGGCGTGATCTTGGCTCACTGCAACCTCTGCCTCCGGATTCAAGCTAATCTCGTACCTCAGCCTCCCTAGTAACTCCCAGCTAATGTTTAATTTTTTTTTTTTTTTTTTTTAGAGATGGGGGTCTCACCGCGTTTCCTAAGCTGTTCTCAAACTCCTGAGCTCAAGCAGTCCTCCAGCCTAAGCCTCCCAAAATGCTAGGATTACAGACATGAGCCACTGTGCCTAAAGTATCTTTTTTCTGGGTTGGATAAATGTCTACTGGTAAAGATTTTCTTCTTTTCAAGTTTTCACTATTATGAACAACGTGGTGATTAACTTTCTTTTTCTTTTCTTTTTTTTTTTTTTTGAGACGGGGTCTCGCTCTGTGCCCTAAGCTGGAGTGCAGTGGCGATCTCGGCTCACTGCAAGCTCCGCCTCCCGGGTTCACGCCATTCTCCTGCCTCAGCCTCCTGAGTAGCTGGGACTACAGGCGCCCGCCACCACACCCGGCTAATTTTCTTGTATTTTTAGTAGAGACGGGGTTTCACCATGTTAGCCAGGATGGTCTCGATCTCCTGACCTCGTGATCCGCCTGCCTTGGCCTCCCTAAGTGCTGGGATTACAGGCTTGAGCCACCACGCCCGGCCTTTTTTTTTTTTTTTTTTTTTGAGATGGAGTCTCGCTCTGTTGCCCAGGCTGGAGTACAGTGGCATGATCTCAACTCACTGCAACCTCCACCTTCCAGATTCAAGCGATTCTCCTACCTTAGCCTCCCGAGTAACTGGGATTACAGGCACGCACTACCATGCCCTGCTAATTTTTGTATTTTTAGTAGAAATGGGGTTTCACCATGTTGGTCAGGCTGGTCTCGAACTCCTGACCTCAGGTGATCTGACAGCCTCGTCCTCCCAAAGTGCTGGGATTACAGGCATGAGCCACTGCGCTGAGCCATGATTAACTTTCTTATATATAGTTTCTCCTGATGTTGTACAAAAGTTTCCTGAGTGTCAACCTAGAAGTGGATGAGCTGGGTTTTAGTGTATGCAGATTTTCAGTATTTCTACAAACTCATTTTACTTATTTATACTCCTACCTCTTGATTGCATATTTGATATTTAATATTATAAAACTTATTCTTGTTTATTTTAAATTGATCTCATAGCTAACTGATGTTGGGCATGTGTTCCTTTGTTTCTTCCTTTGTAAATTATTCATTTTTGCTTATTTTACCTTAAGTTTTGCCTTTATTTTTTGTCAAAGTTGATACATACATAGTTTAATAGGGCAAACAGTTCTACAAAATTTATTATGAAAAAGCAGTATTTTCTAGCACTCAACATCCAATTTCTCATGTCTCATTCTTCAGAGGGGACCACCTTCAACTTTTAGCTGTGTCTTTTGCCATTCATTTCCATATCTCTGTATACTAAGCTTATAATAATACTTCATTTTCAAACGTTAAGCATTATCTATAGAATTTCTATGACTGGAAGTAAGAATAATTCTCTTGTATCCAGTAGACCAATATGTTGCCAGTCTCCTCTCCCTTTCTTTACAATGTGATACCATGGTTTCCAAAAAAATTTCTCAGCTGGGCGCGGTGGCTCACACCTGTAATCCCAGCACTTTGGGAGGCAAAGGCAGGCGGATCACAAGGTCGGGAGATCGAGACCATCCTGGCTAACACGGTGAAACTGCGTCTTTACTAAAAATACAAAAAAAATATCCTGGCGTGGTGGTCGGTGCCTGTAGTCCCAGCTACTCAGGAGGCTGAGGCAGGAGAATGGCGGGAACCTGGGAGGTGGAGCTTGCAGTGAGTCGAGATCGCGCCACTGCACTCCAGCCTGGGCTGCAGAGTGAGACTGTCTCAAAAAAAAAAAGAAAAAAAAAATTTCTCAGCCGGGCATGGTGGCTCACACCTGTAATCCCAGCACATTTGGAGTCCAAGGAGGGTGGATCACTTAAGGTCAGAAATTCAAGACCTGTCTGGCCAACATGGTGAAACCCCGTCTCACTAAAAATACAAAAATTAGTCTGGTGTGGTGGTGGGTACCTGTAATCCCAGCTACTCAGGAGGCTGAGGCATGATAATTGCTTGAACCCAGGAGGTGGAGGTTGCAGTGAGCCAAGTTCACACCACTGCACTCCAGCCTGGATGACAGAGTGAGAAAAAAAAAAAATAATTGTATTATTTTTAAAACATTATTTTGCCTATATAAATGCTACTGAAATCTGACCCCCAAATGTTACACCAGTTACGTTTGCTTTCTTGCACAACTTTTTGCTTTTCCTTGAAGTTAATAATTAATTAGTTTCTTGGGATGCCATAACAAATTACCACAAACTGGGTAAACAAATAAAGACATTTATTCTTGGTCCTGTAGATTAGAAATCTGAAATCAAGGTGTTGGCCTGACCGTGCCCCTTGATGAAGAGAAGAATCCTTCCTTTCGTCTTCCAGCTTCTGGTGGTTGCCAACAATCCTGGCCGCCTTTGGCTTGTGGCAGCGGAGCTCCCATCTCTGCCTTTATCTTTCTTTGGCCTTCTCCCCTGTGTCTTTGTGTCTCCAAGACTCTCTCTCCTTGTAAGGATCTCTCTCTCCTTGGTATCCTTACAAGCATTAGGGTGCAGTTAGGAGGCACCCTAATCCAGCAGCATCTCAACTTGATTACATCTGCAAAGACCCTACTATATTTAAGATCACATTCACAGTTTTGAGGGGGGTGGTGGTGGTAGTGGTGGTAGAGAAGGTGGTCAGGACTTCAAAATGTCTCTTCAGGAAATACAACTCAACCCACAATAATCTAGTAATAACTACTTTTTCATTTGCTTAGTTTTCTAATATATCGCAAATCAGCCTCAAAGTCTCTTCCAATTGTTACCACCCCCTCTCCACCAATACATTTAAAGATATTGAGCGTTCTGATTATTTCTATCCAATTTACTTAGGCACCGAAACATGTCTCTGGTGTTTATTTCTTGGATTTACTTATTCTTTGCTGTTTTACCTTCAGGCTGGCTCTCCTTGTGGTAGCAAGATGGCTGCATCTTCATATCCTCACACTACCGAATTCAATGGAAGAGTCTTACCATTGCTTGCAACAAGTCCTGCCATTTACTCTTTCTTACTGGCCCCAAATGAGTCATGTGCTCATGTGTGGATCAATCCTGTGGCTAAGGAGATGAAATGATCTGCCCCACTCAGGACTGAGACTAAGGTCTCACTTTAGCTGCATCGCCAGAATGGTGTTTCCAAGCAAAACTGTGTTGCTGGTGTCAATACCAGGCAATAAACACACAATTTCTGCTACCTGGAAATTTCTCATGTAAGTATTGGTAATTATTTTCCTCCAGTGTGTTATTATCTTTTGGTTATATTTACAGTATTTTCCACCAGATATTAACAGTTTTTCAGATATTAACAGTTTTTCAGATATTAACCTTTTTTGGTGGAAATATTTATTCAATCTACTTTATTTTGTTTGTTTCTCATTCTTGTATTGTTCTTAGAAATATCTTTCCTACTCTCTGCCATTGAAAAGAAAGTTTATTTTCTGGTTTCTGGTTTCAAAGTATAGACTTTAGTAATTGGGTTTACCTTATTACTTAGGTTTTTAGGTCTTCTAGAATCCTGTTTATTTTTGTATCTATTTGATCTTTATGGCCTGAATAAGGTGAATTAACTTTTTATAATAATTATAATAAAAGTCTTTTCATACTAGGGAGTTTGTCTACTTATATTTCTTGATAGATTTTGGTTTTTTTAATTTCAATGCTATGCCAGTTGGAGTGATTGATACATGTTGACTGAAGATTATGCCTACTATGAAGTATCTGCCTTTGTGTTTGTATTGTGTATTCATTTTGCCTGAAATTAATTTGCTTGAAATTAAGGATACAATCTTGCCTTCTTTTTGTTTCCATTTTCCTAATCTGCCTTTGTCTTTTTTTCACTGTCAGTCACACTTAAACTTTGAAACACACACACATTTTTCTTAGTGTTGCCATTGGTCAGCATCACATCTTCTCCTAATAAAGATAAAAATTCTGGCATGTTTTTATTTCTCTTTTTTTTCCAATGTCCCCTAACCCCCCCTTCCAGGTTGAGTTCATCTGAAAATTTTGGAGATGCTTATTAATTTTTGAAAACAACTAATTTAATTTAACTACGTATGTTATTTTATTTTTTTATTTTTTTAGAGATGGGGTCTTGCTATGTTGCCTAGGCTGGTCTCGAAGTCTTTGCCTCAACTGATTCTCCCCTCTCAGCCTCCCAAGTCTCCTGAATTATGGGCATGAGCCAATGCACCTGGCTTTTTTAAAATATATACATATTTTAATAGTTCTCTGATCCACAGTTTTATAGTATGCCATAATTTTTCTTATGACTTATATTGGTTTGGAATACATACTCTGCTAATTGTTTCTGAGAGTAATATCCCAAATGTCTTTATTTAAGTCCTCAACCTAAAAAACAGTTTTTGTGTATTAAGGATTCTAGGTTGAAAATAATATTCCCTCAGAACTTTGAAGGTAATTCTCCAGCGTCTTCCTAACATTCAGTGTTGCTATTGATGAGAAGACAAGATAGTTCCCTTGACCCCCTTTGTGGGCAGGAACTGGAATGGCTTGTTTCATTCAGCATGCTGCTGGCCACTCCTTGCAAGAGGGAGCATGCAAGCAAGCGGGTGTGGGAACCAGAGGGAGTGAACACTGGAACTGGCCGGTGACTCCTCTGTGGCAAGAGTAGGCTCTGTGCAGGCCCTGCAGCAGCATCCAAGCCCCTGCCTTTTTGGCACCCGGGTTCTTGTCTAAGAATCAGGTCACATGAACAGATTGAAGGGTAGTGTATGTGGAGGATTTTATTGGATGATGGAAATGGCTCTCGGATGGGGGGCGGGATGGGAAATTGGAAAGAGAATGAC
Organism: Macaca mulatta; assembly: GCF_049350105.2. NCBI lineage: Eukaryota > Metazoa > Chordata > Mammalia > Primates > Cercopithecidae > Macaca > Macaca mulatta. Next base: position 18,617,368 of record NC_133408.1, on the reverse strand, counting down.
TGGGAAGAAGGTGATCTTTCCCTGAAGCTGCACTGTCTGAAGTTTGCGGCATCTACCTGTAGATCTTTCCCTGAAGCCACACTGTCTGCAGTTAGCCACATCTATCTGTAGTCTCCGACACTCAGTTGCTTCTCTGTTCGCCACTCAGCCACTTGTATCCCTGCTACTCAGCTGCCTGTGTTGCTCTGCCAACTAAAGGCTTTTATGGGCACAAGATAGGGGTGTGGCAGGCCAAAAAGGCAACACTTGGGCATTTGAAAACGAGGTCAGCTGCTTTCACTTAGGGCCATGTTCCAGGCTTAAGGGCGAGGTTTAGCCAGGAGCCCAGCCCTTCCGTATCAATGAGATATCATGCCAATTCAGTCTTATTCCTTTGTAGATACTTTATCTTTTTTTTTTTTTTTACCCTGGAAGTGTTTATTTTTGGTCTTCTGAAAGTCTCATAGTAGATGTATATGTATATGTGTGATGCTTAATTTTATGTGTCACCTTGATTGGGCCACATCACTTAGACATGTGGTCAGACACTCTGGATATTTTAGTGAGGGTGTTTTTACATGAGATTAACATTTACATTCGTGAGCTTTAAAGCACTCTATAATGTGAGAGGGCCTCATCCAATCACTTTGAGGCCTAGGAAGAACAAAAGAATGACCTTGATCTCCTGACCTCGGGAATTCTGCAGCAGATGGCCTTTGGGTTTGAACTGCAACATTGGCTTTTCCTGGGCCCCCATCCTGCAGGCCCACCCTGAAGATCTTGAGACCTGTCAGCCTCCGTAATCACCTTAGCCAGTTCCTTAAAATAAATCTCTTTCTGTGTATACACACATCCTGTTGGTTCTGTTTTTCTGGAGAACGCTAATATAACACATATATGCATACATGTATTTTTTCTTTTCATCTTATCCAACAGTTGGTGGGCCTGTTTCATCTGATCACTCTCTTTTATTGATGGAAAATCTACTTTGATACTTTTTTTTTTTTTTTTTTTTTTGAGACGGAGTCTCGCTCTGTCACCCGGGCTGGAGTGCAGTGGCTGGATCTCAGCTCACTGCAAGCTCCGCCTCCCGGGTTCACGCCATTCTTCTGCCTCAGCCTCCCGAGTAGCTGGGACTACAGGCGCCCGCCACCTCGCCCGGCTAGCTTTTTGTATTTTTTAGTAGAGACGGGGTTTCACCGTGTTAGCCAGGATGGTCTCGATCTCCTGACCTTGTGATCCGCCCGTCTCAGCCTCCCAAAGTGCTGGGATTACAGGCTTGAGCCACCGCGCCCGGCTTACTTTGATACTTTTATTTGATTTTCCCTTCCCTCCATTCTCTGTTCTTGTCTCTTAGAAATCCGATTAGACAGAAGGACAAATACCTAGATGTCTTCTGTTTTCGTTCTTTCTGTCTATCTTAGATGGATGGGCTACCCAGAAACAGACTCTCAGGTAGAGATTCGCATGCAGCCAGTGGAGAGAGAAGTGGGGCAGGGTAGAGGGAGAAGTTGAGCTGAGATGTAATTGCAACAACGACCTCGCCTGACCCTGCTGGGAGCTTTGGGCTTGGGCTGACACTTCAGATTGTCCTAAATCCAAGTGAAGTGTCTTGTGTACTTTTGGGAGGGGATATTACCTGGGCAAAGAAGCTTTCTTTCCTGAGGAGAATACCTAGAGAGGGAGTTAGCTGTGACCTGTCAACAGCCAATATATGGTAGAGTGAGTGCCTTGGTCCCTACAGGGGGATCTGGGTAGCACACCACTGCACCCACTACCCTCTCTTTCATTTTGAGGGAAATTCAGGCTTCTAGCTAGCATGTCATCTCATCAACTGAGTATACTCTACTTTGTGGGTTATTTATTGGGATTTTTATTTGGTAAGTACATTTTTTTCCTAATATTTAAAAAAAAATAGGCTAGGCACGGTGGCCCACACCTGTAATCCCAGCACTTTGGGAGGCCGAGGTGGGCAGATCATGAGTTCAGGAGATTGAGACCAACCTGGCTAACACGATGAAACCCCATCTCTGCTAAAACTACAAAAAATTAGCCGGGCGTGGTGGCACATGCCTGTAGTCCCAGCGACTGGGGAGGCTGAGGCAGGAGAATCACTTGAACGCAGAAGGCAAAGGTTGCAGTGAGCCAAGATCGCACCACTGCACTCCAGCCTGGGTGACAGAGCGAGACTCGGTCTCAAAAAATAATAATCATCATCATCATCATCTTGTTTCATGGATGTAATATCTATTCTCATATCTCTAAGTTTTTATAAATTTTCAAAGTTTTCATTTGTCTGCTGCATAAATTCTAATGTGTTAAGTGATTTCCTTTGTTCATTAAGTTGTATACCTCTCTTTCATGGTGTTTGTCCACTTCAGATGTTTAACTCCTGGCTGCATGTTCATCTTCGTCATTGAGGCTGTGTTGGCCTGAATATGAAGGTGGTATGCATACCACAGTCAGCTTCCAGTGATTTCAGACAAGGGCGCATTGTGCTGCCATGTAAGACATACCAGCAACTTCTCTTCGAGAAGGAGAGTTTCTGTTCCTCCTAAGCATGGCTCTGACCCAATACTCATAACCAATTCTTCCATTCTGTCTTTGTTCTCCACTCAAAGAGGGGAGTTCGGGCAGCCTACCTACCGCTGTAATGTTGATGGAGACAGTCACCCTGGTGGTTACTCCAGGACTACCTCGAGACCCTGGTGTCCACAGGCCTTGACACTTGGAGTTCTCCTGGAATCACTCCTCGCTTTCCTCTGATAGTCATATCCTTTCTGCTCTTTTTTCAGGATGGGTGGGAGCCTATGTAACCTCACTCAGTATCTTTTCTACCCTCCTTCTACGTATGCCTGCCAAAATTAGTGAGGCTGGAAAACTACATTTTTGACATGCCCTTGAAGCTCTGCTTTTAGATGGGATTTAGGGTCCCACCTATCCTTTACAGCCACATGGGTTTTGGAAGGCAGAGGCAGAACACTGCGGGCAGAGGCTGACTTCTTTTGCCTCCACTATTTCTGCCGACAGAGTTGGTTTTTCTGAAAGAGCTGTGGTGTTGAGACTCCTCAGTGCTGGGTCTCTGGCTTCATGAGTGTTGAGAGGCAGGGCATACTGCTTTGAAAACTCCCAGTTAAACTGGGGTTCTGGTACCAGAGTGGCTAGCAACCCTGCTCTAACCAGAAATGGAGGGAGCCAGATGTGGTGTTTACAGTGTGCCTTTCTCAGGATAATTCCTTTACCGGGCAAATAGCCTAATGCCTGGCTGTCTGACCCTTGACCAGGGAATCCCTTACAGAGGACGCTTGTTTGTATTGGCAGATGCCCTGGTGGCTCATGTCTGACCCATGTCCAGTTTACACCTGCCTGGCCATGGCTCTGGCACTGGGAGTCTGACCTTATGTTCTCCCCTGCATTCCAGAAATATCCCAGCCCAGGGCAGCTCCTACTTCTTCAGATGGAAGGCACAAATTCATCTTTTTTTTTTTTTTTTTTTTTGAGATAGAGCCTCTCTTTGTCACCCAGGCTGGAGTGCAGTGGCATGATCTCGGCTCACTGCAACCTCCACCTCCCAGGTTCAAGTGATTCTCATGTCTCAGTCTCCCAACTAGTACCCACCACCAGGCCCGGCTAATTTTTGCATTTTTGGTAGAGATGGGGTTTCACCATGTTGGCCAGGCTGCTTTCGAACTCTTGACCTGAAGTGATCCACTCACCTCCCAAAGTGCTGGGATTATAGGCGTGAGCTGCCATGCCCAGCCCTGGAATGCACAAGTTTAATACACCACCACAGTAAGAAACAAGTTCAAAGATTTTTACATAGAAAACCTGGGCAAGGAGGGTGTAGTGAGTCACAAGGGTTCTTCCATCCCTGGGTCATGCGAGGCCAGAATGAAGAGTCAGGCAAAAGAGAGAAGCATGTGGTTATCAGCCATATACATAAGGAAATGGGGTATGGGCCACTTTAAGTTCACAAACTGATGTCTGAACGGTCCATTTAAAGGAAACAATGGGAGAACAGGGGCCCGGTCAGCTAGGTGGGAGGGATGTCTCTAAGTTATTGTCACTGGCCACTGGCTGAGCCATTCAGCTGTGTTGTAGAACTGAAAACTGTGTCAAGGGTGACCGAGCTCTGTTTCTGGTATGAGAAATTTAAATTTGTATTCAAAAGGAAATCTGAGGCAAGATCCAATTAGGAGAATTCCGTGCATGCAGCTCCTTCATTTTGCAGCTGTGGATGGCGGGTGGTGTAAGTGGCTTTGGTCTGGAGCTTGTAGTGCAGCAGCTGATTCCTGATTCCACAGTTTCCTGACTGTGGCAGGGCCAGAAGCTCAGTTCTGCAGCGTGGCTTTAGGAGATGTTCTTGAAAGTATAGCCCAAAGTAGGTCTTCTTTAGACCTCTCAGTGATTGTGAGACCCTTTGGCTTTGCTGTAATATAGCGGCCCCCAACCTTTTTGGCATCAGGGACTGGTTTGTAGAAGACAGTTTTTCCACAGACCGTGGGGAGGGGGGTTGATTTTGTGATGATTCAAGCCCATTACATTTATTTAATTAATTTTACTTATTTATTTATTTATTATTTATTTTTGAGATGGAGTCTCGCTTTGTCATCCAGGCTGGAGTGCAGTGGCGTGATCTCAGCTCACTGCAACATCTGCCTCCCAGTTCAAGCGATTCTCCTGCCTCAGCCTCCCTAGTAGCTGAGACTACAGGCACGCACCACCATGCCTGGAAAATTTTTGTGTTTTTAGTAGAGGTGGGATTTCACTACGTTGGCCGGGCTGGTCTCGAACTCCTGACCTCAAGTGATCCACCTGCCTCGGCCTCCCAAAGTGCTGGGATTACAGGTGTGAGCCACCGCGCCCAGCCACATTACATTCATTGTGCACCTCATTTATTACATTGTAACATATAATGAAATAATTATACCCTCACCATAATGTAGAATCAGTGGGAGCCCAGAGCTTGTTTTCCTGCAACTAGAGGATCCCATTAGGGAGTGATTTGAGTGACAGATCATCAGGCATGAGTTTCTCATAAGGAGTGCACAACCTAGATCCCTCACCTGTGCAGTTCACAATGGGGTTTGCGCTTCTATGAGAATCTAATGCCGCCGCTGATCTGACAGGAGGTACCAGTCCATGGCCTTGGAGTTGGGGAACCTCTGCTGTAATAAATTCCCTTTAGATTAAACTAACTAGCGTAGATTCTATTGTATGCAATGGAACCCTCTCTGGTACATGTGGATTCCCTGCATTTTCTAGTATGTTACAGTCATGACTTCTTATTGAAGAGATGTTTCAAATGAATTATTTTGAGGTCATTTGGTTCCATGCTTGCTTGTGGTTTTTGGTGCTATGATGGTAGGAGCATGTGCTCAGTCAGTCATTTTACTTTCATCTTTCTAGTGAGACTTAATGTTTCTTAGAGGTAATAGAGTCTAATAACATAATAACATAACATAATAAGGGATATTTCTGCTTTTAAGAAGGCTTTAGTCCAAGCCTCTTTCAGTGTGAGAGAGAATATCCCTCCTTTTTTGTCTAGTAAGAAACATTTAGCACCTGGTTTGCATTTTAATAGAAACTATGAGTTGCAGCTCTCTTCACAATATTCAGGGTTAGTACTGACCTTGACTAGATTCCACGTCTTTCTTAGATATATCAGGATTCTGTAGGGAGTCCAGTTAATTTCAAGTTGGTTTGTGTTGTTAACATAAATAACAAACAGAAAGTTTCTAGGCTCTCTAAAAGAAAACAATGCTTATTTGGGAATAGAGCATTGCTACGTGAATTTGCATACCACAGTAAACTGTATGTATTCAGGGAGAGAAAGAAAGAATAAAGGTTTTTAAAGTAAAAATGAGGAGGATTATGTAAATGTTTTGAAATGATTATCCTTAGCTACGAAAATCAATAACAAATGTAGCACCAGTCTAAGGTTGTACGGTGAGAAGATACAGTTTATTGAAAGCTAGTTCATTATAGAGTAGGGCATCCTCAGAAAGCAAGCAGAGGAATGTACTGTCTTTAAGTTTTTCTTATGTAGGGGTCTTGTCTATGTAAAGGCCAAACTAAGCTGTGCCTACATGTGGGTGAGCAGACAGCATGACAAAATTTATTATACTGTTGATTTAAGGAAAATGATTCTTGACATTTTAGTGTGTAAGTAAAGCATAACTATAATTATTTTGAAACCATATATTGTTATGAGTATTGGGACATCTAGACTTTCTGCTGTCGTAGGAGTGCGTCCTTGTAGGTTTTCCTCAGCTGTAAACATCTTATGACCATGGGTCATGGCTGGCAAGGAATGTGCCTGGTTAGTCTCAAAATAAAGTGGAACTTAAATTGGTGTCATCCTGGCTCTCCTGGGCTCCTGCTTCCCTAACAACCTTACTGACTTACCAAACACTATGTATTGTATCTTCTATCTAACTATATTTTTGTGCCCATTAGTCAACCTCTCTTTATTCCCTCTTCCCCCATCCTTCTCAGTCTCTGGTAACCGTTCTTCTTCTCTCTACCTCCATGAGGTCCACTTTTTTAGCTCCCACATATGAATGAGAACATGCAATATGTGTCTTTCTGTGCCTGGCTTATTTCACATAACATAGTGACCCCCAGTTCTGCCCATGTTGCTGCAAATGACAGGATTTCATTCTTTTTTGTGGCTGAATAATATTCTATTGTGTATATATACCACAGTTTCTTCATGCATTGATAGGTACTTAGGTTGATTCCATATTTTGGCTATCGTGAATAATGCTACAATAAACATGTGAGCACAGATATTTCTTTGATATTTTGGTTTTTTTGGTATATACCCAGTAGTGGGATTGCTGTCTTCTATGGTAGCTCTATTTTTAGTTTTCTGAGGAACCTCTAAACTGTTCTCCATAGTGACTGTACTAGTTTACATTCCCACCAACAGTGTATGAGGGTTCCCCTTTCTCCACATCCTTGCCAGCACTCATTATTCTTTGTCTTTTTTTTCTTTTCTTTTCTTTTTTTTTTTTTTTTTTGAGATGGAGTCTCACTCTGTCACCCAGCCAGGAGTACAGTGGCATGACCTCGGCTCACTACAACCTCCGCCTCCCAGGTTCAAGCGATTCTCCTACCTCAGCCTCCAGAGTAGATGGGATTACAGACGCCCACCACTATGCCCAGCTAATTTTTGTGTATTTAGTAGAGACGGGGTTTCATCATGTTAGCCATGCTGGTTTCAAACTCCTGACCTTAGGTGATCCACCCACCTCAGCCTCCCAACGTGCTGGGATTACAGGCTTCAGCCACCACACCCGGCCTCTTTGTCTTTTTAATAAAAGCCATTTTAACTAGGGTGAGAGGATATCTCATTGTGGTTTTGATTTGCATTTTTTCCATGATTAGTGATGTTGAGCATTTTATTTTATACCTGTTGGCCATTTGTTTGTCTTCTTTTGAAAAATATCTACTCAGATATTTTTCTCATTTTTAATTGGATTATTTGTTTTTCTGCTGTCGAGTTGTTTGAGCTCCTCATATATTCTGGTAATTAATTCCTTGTCAGTTGGATAATTTGCAAATAATTTCTCCCAGTAGATGAGCTGTCTCTTCTCTTTGTTGATTGTCACTGCTGTGCAAAGGCTTTTTCACTTGATATAATCCTATTTGTCTATTTTTGCTTTTGTAGCCTGTGCTTTTGAGATCTTACTCAAGAACCTTTGCCCAGACTAATGTCCTGAAGCATTTTCCCATTGTTTTCTTCTAGTAGTTTCATAGTTTAAGGTTTTGGATTTAAGTCATTGATCCATTTTGATTTGCTTTTTCTATACGCTTAGAGATAGGGGTCTAGTTTCATCCTTCTGCATGGGGTTATCTAGTTTTTCAGCACCATTTGTTGAAGAGACTGTCTTTTTCCCAGTGTTTGTTCTTGGCACCTTTGTAAAAATGAGTTGGTTGTGAATACATGGATTTATTTCTGGGTTCTCTATTCTGTTGCATTGTTCTGTGTGTCCTTCCTTCCTTCCTTCCTTCCTTCCTTCCTTCCTTCCTTCCTTCCTTCCTCTCTCTCTCTCTCTGTCTGTCTTTTTTTCTTTCTGACAGGATCACACCCTGTCACCCACACTAGAGTGCAGTGGTGTGATCATAGCTCACTGCAGCCTCTAACTCCTAGACTCAAGCAGTCCTCCAGCCTCAGCCTCCTGAGCAGCTAGGGACAACTAGTGCATGCCACCATGCCCAGCTATTTTTTTTTTCTTTTTTGTAGACATAGGGTCTCAGTATGTTGCTAAGGCTGGTCTCAAACTCCTGGCCTCAAGTGATCTTCCCGCCTCAGCCTCCCAAAGTGCTGAGAACACAGTCGTGAGCCACTGCACCTAGCCTTATGTGTCTATTTTTCCCCAAGTAACATGCTACTTTGGTTACCATTGGTTTATAATGTGTTTTGAAGTCATGTAGTGTGATGCCTCCAGCTTTGTTCATTTTGCTCAGGATTCCTTTGGCTATTCAGAGTCTTTTGTGGTTTCATGTAAATTTGGGGACTGTTTTTTCTATTTCTGTGAAGAATGTCATTGGTATTTTGATAGGAATTTCATTAAATCTGTAGATTGCTCTGGGTAGTATTGACATTTTGACAATATCAATTCTAATCCATGAGCATACAATATCTTTCCTTTTTATATATATATATGGAGTCTCACTCTGTCAGCCAGGCTAGAGTGCGATGGTGGAATCTCAGCTCACTGCAACCTCTGCCTCCCAGGTTCAAGCGTTTTGTCTTTTTTTTTTTAGTAGAGACACAGTTTCACCATGTTGACCAAGCTGGTCATGAACCCTTTCCATTTTTAAAATGTCCTCTTCAATTTCCTTCATCAGTGTGTTATAGCTTTTCTAAGATAGATCTTTCACTTATTTGGTTAAATGTATTCTAGGTATTTTATAATTCATGTAGCTATTGTGAATGGGTTTGCCTTGTTGATTTCTTTCTCAGAGCATATGCTGTTAGTGTATATAAATACTATTGATTTTTGTATGATTATTTTGTATCCTGCAACTTTACTTAGAATTCATTTTTCAGTTCCAACTAAATTCATTTATCAGTTCCAACATTTTTTTGTGGAGTCTTTAGGGTTTTCTAATTATACACTCGTGTTGTCTGTGAACAAGGATAATTTGACTTCTTCCTTTCTGATTTGGATGCCCTTAATTTATTTCTCTTTTCTAATTGTACTGGCTAGGAATTCCAGTACTGTGTTGAATAGGAATGGCGAGTGCGGACATCTTTGTCTTGTTCCAGTTCTTTTTTTTTTTTTTTAACTTTAAACAAATTTTTATTACACTAAGGTTGTCACATAATTGGATATTTCTCTACTTTGTACACAATTATTCTCACTCTCCACAGAAAGGCTGCTTAAATTCTCCTCTGGTGGTGGCAAGCCCTAAATATTTTAACAGAATAGTATTAAAAATGCCTCAGTGATTTAAGTTCAAAGCAGTACATTGGTACGTGGCTTTTGCACCCAGTATTAGGACTATACAAATGTCTTTTTATCCAAAAATACAAATAAATTATCTGTAGGCATAGACAATGACAGCAGTCAAACGTTATATATTTGTCACTTGAAACCAGTAACTGATCGTTATAGTGATTTCCTGAACATCAGCTAGCCTCTTCTTCAGTCATTTTCTCCAGCTTCTCTGAAGTTATTGGTGAGGAACACTGCCTTGGACTTCCTGCCATAGTTCATTAATTAAAGTAAAGCACTATTCTAATAATTAGAACTTGCCATCTCCCATAACACCTCCCATTCTAGCCATTGCACCCATTACAGGGTCCTTCTCTTTTTTTAGGAATTTCTGTGACTACAACTTCTGTTGTAGTTAACAGAGAGGCTACCCCAGCAGCATCCAATAAAGCACTTCTCACAACCTTTGTTGGCTCAATAATTCCTTTTTCCACCATATTCACAAAATCTCTGACCATGGCATCATAACCAACTTCTGAGGAACTACGTAATTTTCTCAACTATCAAAGATCCTTCAACACCTGCATTTTTAGCAATGGTCATTTCAGGAATTTTGAGTGTTCTCTTAATAATTTCTATACCAATTTTTTGATCTTCATTAGCTGGAGTCAATGAGTCCAAGGCACCAATGCACCAAAGTAGGGTACAACCCCCTCCCCAGAACAATGCCTTCTTCCACAACAGCTCTTGTAGCATTAAGGGCATCTGTAACTCTGTCTTTCTTTTCATTCACTTCAATATCACTTGTCCCACTAACTGTCAGCACAGCTACTCTATCTGAAAGTTTTGCCAGCCGTTCAATTTTTCCTTTTCATATTCACTAGTTGTGACATCCAGTTGCTCAATAATTCCTTGAATTCGTTTTTCAACTTGAGCCTTGTCACCTTTTCCTTTTAAGAACATAGCATCATGTTTGATCACAGTGACCTCTCCAACTTCTCCTAAGTCATGAGGCTGAATATCTTCGAGATTTAAGGTCAACTCCTCTTCTTCAAACAGTACACCACCAGTAGCAATAGTTATACCATTAAACTGGTTCTTTCTACTGTCACCAAACCTCGGAGCTTTGACTGCTACAACTTGAAGACCAACTTTTAGCCTATTCAAAATGAGTGTACTTAGAGTTTTTCCATCAACATTTTCAGCAATTATGACCAAAGGCTTATGGTGAGCATGGGCAATTTCAAGAGCAGGTACAATGGGCTGGACACTAGAAATTTTCTTTTCACTCAATAGAACATAAGAATCCTGGAATTCACATTTCTGACCTTTTGATGTATTAATAAAGTATGGAGAAATATATCCTCAAACTTTCATGCCTTCAATAATTTCTTTTTTCTTTTTTTTAGATGGAGTCTCGCTCTGTCACCCACGCTGGAGTGCAGTGGTACAATCTCAGCTCACTACAACCTCTGCCTCCTGGGTTCAAGCGATTCTCCTGCCTCAGCCTCCCAAGTAGCTGGGACTACAGGCGCATGTCACCACATCCGGCTAATTTTTTGTATTTTTAGTAGAGATGGGGTTTCACCGTGTTAGCCAGGGTGGTCTCAGTCTCCTGACCTCGTGATCTGCCCGCCTCCGCCTCCCGAAGTGCTGGGATTACAGGCGTGAGCCACCGCACCTGGCCTCGTGCCTTCAATAATGTCTAATTCATCCGTAGTGTTTTTCCATCTTTACTGTGATGAAACCCTTTCTTTTGACCTTTTTCATTGCATCAGAAATTAGGTTGCCAATTTCTTTGTCTCCATTTGCAGACATTGTAGCAACCTGAGCAGTTTCTTCAGGGGTGGTCTATCAAGCCACAAAAAGACATGAGGAAAACTTAAATGCATATTGCTAAGTGAAAGAAGCCAATCTTAAAAGGCTATATACTGTATGATTCTAACTATGTGACATTCTGGAAAATGCAAAACTATAGAGACAGTAAAAAGAACCGTACTTGCCAGGGGTTGAGGAGGAATGAGAGATAAGTAGATGGAACATGGAGGATTTTTTACAACAGTGAAACTATTGTTTATGATACTATAATGGTGGCTACATGTCCAAAGCCATAGAATATACAACATCAAGAATGAACTCTAATAAGCTATGGATTTTGGATGATAAACATGTATAAATGTAGGTTTGTTGATTGTAACAAATGTACCACTTTCTTGTAGGAGACTGATAGTTGTCTACGTATGTGTGTCAGGGGGTGCAGGGTATAGACGGGAACTCTCTGTACTTTATACTCAATTTTGCTGTGAACCTAAAAATTCTCTAAAAGGTAAATTTTATTTTGAAAAACACCATCATACACTAAAACTTTTTTGTCCTTATTTGGTAATACTTACAAATAGAATTTTATTAAAATTATATTTAAATGTAGAGTCAAAAGATATGCATGTTTTAGTGAAATATCTTCTATTATTATTACTATCATCATAATTGTTATTATTTGACTTAGAAATCCTCAGTAGACATTATGAATTTAGAGATCAGTAATGTTCATTTTGAAAAAGACATATACTTGTCTTGTTCTTTTGATGTTACTGTGGTTAAGAGTCTTGTGCTGTACTGATCTCAGTTAAAAATAGTAAAAAGAATCTCTTCAGTATTGTGGTGGACTCTGCACAGTTAATGCAACAGGAGGCAGGGTCACCTGCCCATATAGCTTTGTTTGTATCAGCCAGTCGAAATGTCAAGATGGTTCCTTATCCACTGGATAATTTCACAATCCTCCTCTTAATTTGGTTGCTTTGGACACATTCTATCCTGGAAACAAAATCTAGGTTTCATAATACTTTCGGAAATAATAGATTCATGTTCTTTTTTTCCAGCTGGTACTGGTAGAGTTTACACATTTACTCCTGCACCATAGGAACAGCTGCTTAAAAAGCTGAAGTGTGTATTTGATTCCATTACATTGGCACAATAGAAAGTCACGTAAAAGACGGAGACTCTCTCAGTTTCTCCATATTTGGAAAATTAATTCCTTTAAGTGCATTAAAAAAATCTCTACAGGTGGTCACATTCTATGAACTTAGGACCAGAAATGACCTCATCACCTTCAGCTGGCCTAAAAGTTGTCTTTGGCTGCTGCACGCTTCACAAAATCTTGTTAATTATGATTGTTTTTCCTAGTTATAAGTCCTTCTGGATAAGTTTTTATAAAGCATTTATTTTTATCACTTACATAACTACATAAAATATTTTCATTGGTGTCAAAATGTCATGTTATTGCCAAACACATTCCATTTCAATTTCTAGAAATTATTGGAAAGTTAATACCCACACTTTAATGGCACCCTTGCTGTAGTATTAAATCATGCTTCACTGAAATTCACAAGAATCATAATTACACTGCATTTATCCAGAATAAAGCACTAGAACAGTTACTTTTTGGCCGTCTTGTCCGTTAATTACTATGCATGCACTCTCTCTTTAGACAAACAATAAATGAAATTTAGTGTCTTTCTAGAACTGAGTTTTCATGAAAGTGATTGTCATATATATACTCATCATCTGCTTCTCTTTTCAGCACAGTAATATTTTAGTTCAAGAATCCGTAAGTGAATCTTTTCCCTGGCTTATAGAACTTCACCCTATTTATTTCTATTTCAAGAAAAGTAAAAAATATTTTAAAAAGTAAAATTAGGCAAGAAAGTTGTCTTGCCAGCTAGGCATTTGGTTTCTCCTTAGATTTGTTATTTAAGAAAACTCAGTCTCCCTAGACATCATTTCAAGAATATAATTGTTTAGCTGCAAAGCTATAGTTTTGGGTAGAAAATTCCCTTTGAGGGTTGCACATTGAACCCATATTTAGAGAACCTGAGAAATGAGCTTTCAGCAGTAATCACATTTACTCTTCTCCCCACAGCCTGGGGTGTCTGGAAGAACATCCTCCACCAGGAACGCTGGAGGATGACTAAAGAGCTGAGTCTGATCCAGTTTGCCAGAATAGGTCCATCACCCTGAGGCCCTTTTTTGCCCAGGTCCTGCATATTCCATGCTATGGACTGAATTACGTCCCTGTAAAATTCGTATTTTGAAGCCTTAACCCCCAATGTCATGGTATTTGGAGATGGGGCCTTTGGGAGATAATTAAGTTTAGATGAGGTCATGAGGCCCTGGCCTCACGATGGGATTAGTACTGTTAAAAGAAGGGGCATCAGAGAGCTTGCTGTGTGTCTCTTTTTCTGCCATTGTGAGGACACAGGAAGAAGGCGGCCATCTGCAAGCCGGAAGGAGGGATCTAGCTCCAACCATGCTGGTGCATGAAGACTTCTGGCCTCCATAACTGTGGAAATAAATGTCTGTTGTTGAGCCACTCAGTCTATGGTATTTTGTTATTGCAGCATGAGCTGAGGATTGGAATTGGCCCCCAACCTAACAATGGTTCCACTTATGCTTTTTTGACTTTATGATGGTGCAAAAGTGAAAAGCATTCAGTAGTAACTCTAATTGGAGTGCCCATACAGTCATCCTGGTTTTTACTTTCAGTATAGTATTCAAAAAATTACATGAGATATTCCACACCTTATAAAATAGGCTTTGTGTTAGGTAGTGTTGCCCATCTGTGGGCTGATGTAAGTATTCTGAGCATGTTTCAAGAAGGTTAGGCTAAGCCACGATATTCTGTAGATTCGGTGTATTAAATGCATTTTAAACTTAAGATATTTCCAATTTATGATTAGTTTATTGTGACATAACCCCATCACAAGTCAGGGTGTATCTGTCCATCCCCCAAGGACAAGAGACTTGGAGCCTGAGCACACAGGGATGGTGCAAACTCGGATGTTGATCCAGGCAGTTCAGGAACACATGTTTTAAAATTGGAATTGTTGCCTCAAATTTCTCTTTCAGTGTGTAAATAGAACCTCCAAATAAGATTAAATTGAAGAGAAAGTATTAAAGGGCAATATTCCAGTGGAATCCATGAACAGTTTGCTTGCACTGACTTGCTAAGGAAGGAAAATTTTTAAAGTAGTCGTTATTCTTAAGAAAGTTAAATTTATAGTTTAAGTTATGGTATATTTTGTACTGGGCACTGTGCCTTCCTCATAATATTCTTATTAAATATTTGTTGATTTAAGATTTTTTTTACTTCATCACATGTATTTAGCAAAGAGTAAATTCTTATAAAAGAATTTTATCATATCCTTGTGACAAAGCATACTCCGTGCTAAATGTGGTACTAATTACTTGAGTGTGAAGGTGAAGATTTTTCCTGGCAAATTTGGAACAACGGCTTAAAAAATAGGTACTACACAGCTAAAGAGTCTTTCTTTCTAGATTCAACTCATATACCTACTATCTTGCCTTTCCCTAAGCATATATATTTAAATTCTAGAAACCACCACATTCACTTATTAAAGCCAAGCATGTGTCTAATATTTATTACACTACATTTTTACTTTTATGAAATACTGCTTGGAACAAATAGTCACCCAGCACAGAGGTCCCGAACCCCTGGACCATGGACCGGTATTCATCTGTGGCCTGTTTGTAACTGGGCTGCACAGCAGGAAGTGAGTGGCAAGTAAATGAGCATTAGTGAGATCGGCGGCGGCATTAGACTCTCCTAAGAACCCTATGGTGAACTGCACGTGCGAGGGATCTAGGTGGTGTGCTTCTTATGAGACTCTAATTAATGCCTGATGATTTGAGGTGGAACAGTTTTATCCTGAAACTATCCCCTCTGCCAGCTGGCCATGGAAAAACTTGTCTTTCACAAAATTGGTCCTTGGTGCTAAAAAGGCTGGAGACCACTGATCTAGGGCATAGCTAGTTTTTGCCATAGCTGTGTCATAACTAGATGTGTTGAGACAAAATCTCACCTGTAGATCTGAGTTGAGCATATGAGCCTATTTCATTGTGGTAGACAATTCTGTCTGCCGTGGTCCTCCAAAGATATTCACAACCTAATCCCCAGAATCTGTAAATATGATACCTTACATGGCAAAAGGGAGTTTGTATACATGATTAAGTTAAGGATCTTGATGTGGGGAGATTATCCTGGATTAACCAGGTGGGTTCAATGTCATCAGAAGGCTCCTCCTATGAGGGAGGAAGAAAGTCAGAAATAAGAGTAGGAGATATGATGTTTGAGCAGAGGAGAGAGAAAGAGACAGAGAGATTTGAGGATGATATGCTGCTGGTTTTGTTTTGAAGATGAACGAAGGGGCCCTGAGCCAAGGAATGCAGGCCACCTCTAGAAGCTGGAAAAGGCAAGGAAATGGATTCCCCCAAGAGCCTCCGGAAGGAACACAACCATGCCAACCCATTTTAGACTTCAGATCTCCTGAACTGTAAGATAATAAATATGTGTTGTTTTAAGCCAATAAATTTGTGATAATTTGTTATAGTAGCAATAGGAGAAGAATACAGCAAATCAACACTGATTTTATTTTCTTAACATGGTGCAACTAATACCAACTTAAAAGCAATTTAAACTTTACACACTAGTTGTCAAATTCTCTGAAGAGACAAATGTAAGTGGATATAAGAGACTAATTTAATCTTCTGACATCTATGGGCACATTGAAGACTGGGAGAACTGGTAGTGTTCACGCAGTGTTTGTCCAACCCTTTAATCCAGCACCCTCTAGACCTGCACTGTCCACCCCACCTGGAGCTACTGTGCCCTGGAATTGTATCTAGAATGTAATGAGATGTGCAGGAAGTCTAAGATACACTATGGATTTTGTAAAGAAGAGTACAAAAATACCTTGATGATTTTTGCTTTGTTTTGTTTTTGAGACAGTCTTGTTCTGTCATCCAGGCTAGAGTGCAGTGACACAATGTCGGCTCACTGCAACCTCCTCCTCCTGGGTTTAAGCAATTCTCCTGCCTCAGTCTCCCGAGTAGCTGGAACTACAGGCACATGCCACCATGCCTGGCTAATTTTTGTATTTTTAGTAGAGATGGGGTTTCCCTATGTTGCCCAGGCTGGTACAAACTCCTGACCTCAAGTGATCCACCTGCCTCAGCCTCCCAAAGTGCTGGAATTACAGGTGTGAGCCACTGTGCCTGGCAATAATTTTAAAATATTGATCACATGTTGAAACGATATTAGTTTGGATATATTGTGTTAAATAAAATATATTATTAAATTTAATTTTAACTTGTTTTAACTTAATGAATGCTGCTACAAGAAGACTTACATTGCACATATAAGTCATATTTTATTTCTATTGGACAGAGTTGCTCTACACAGATGAATTCTATGTAATGATGTAATTAATATCATGTAGGTTACTTATGTCAATTGATAGATTATTGATTAATGATTAGACTGCTGCAGTTGAGAGAGCTGATGGATTTATTTATATATATATTTATGCAGTTTAAAACTAGTATCTCCATTTTTTGTAGTCATATTTTGCTAGAGTCTGACCTCTACAAATCTCAGGTTAAATTGTGCTGAGTTAAGTCAGACTTTGAAAAAACTATCTGGAGGAATGCCTAAGGAATAGTGAGAAATCCTGTTGGCAGCTCAAAGGTGGCATTTTTGGATGGTGGGAGGTAGGGTTTTCTGTGCTGGGTGAAAGTGACCTTTGTGGATATTTTGTTGCCTTTTTTTTTTTTTTTTTTTAAAGGAAGGAAAGGTAGTCCATAACTATGAAGACATTGTTACTATAAAAACCTTAATTTAGGTAATTTTTTTTTTTGGTAAAATGAAAAACGTATTTTTTCCTTTTAGTGTAGGAATACTTACAGGGAAGACAGAATTAAAAAGAGGAGGCAGATTGCTTGGATAAAAATCACCCAATTGAAGCCATTAGGAAAGACCTAAACCTTGTGGCTTCATTAACACATGTGTGTCTGGTTAGGAATAGACTATGCTACCAATAGAATGATGAGGTTACAGCTTCCTAGACCATTGGCAAACTAATTTTTTTTTTTTTTTTTTAGGGAACAAATTTATTTTGATTTTTCTGAAAATATCAGGAACTATGAAAAACAAGGTTGATATTTGGCTGTACCAAAAGCAAAGTACAAGTAAAAATAGCATTTGAAAACCGTGTTTAACCTTAGAGAAACATGTTTTAAAATACAAAGTTTAACATTCTTTTCTCTATAGAGCTTGTAAACAAGTTTTCTCAACCGCAAGACTGCAGGGTTTTTTTTTTTGTTTTTTTTTTTGTTCTGTTTTTTTTAAACTGACGTAATTTTTAGAAGAAAAAACTAAAGGGGAATTAAAAAGCACTCACCTCCTACCCTGGAATCTCATCATTTATAAAATAACATGCTCAAATGTCAGTGAAAATAAACAGTTGATAAACCTGAAAACAAGTCTTTTAATGAGTTCAGGTTACAACCAAACAGAGGATTTTGTAGCTGGGAAGGAACAGCTTGTATAACAACCGAGCCTTACCAAATACAAATAAATATAAAAGGCAACTAAAAACAAACTATAAAATCAAAATCTTTCTGTAGAGTGGCAACTTTCACAAAGTAAAAACAACTTAGTTCCACAGAGTTGCATATTCTGTAGGCATATGGTCAATTTTTTTCCATGTCCTTTTGTCATGCACTATCAAAATAAAAGAATGTCATGGAGTATGTCTGCTGAAGAAGGCACCAAAATTCTATCCTCCCTATTCCCCTAAATAATATTAATAAATCTCTTATCAATCTTTTCAAGGTAACTTCAACACCATTAAGAATTAACATTCTAAATATGTAAAGCTATAGAAGGAAGGTCCTGCCTATTCTCTTTGCCCCTCTCAAATCATTCTAGTCTGGTTTACCAAACAGAACTGCTAGCTACGAGGATAAAAATATATTCCCATGTTCACTAGCCATTAAATAAACATAGCCACTTGTGCAGGAAGCCTAACATTTTTACTACTTCCTAACTTTTTAAAACTTAAGGATAAGCCCATTTCCACAAGCTAATTTTACAGCTCCTTAATATTCTTATTCTGGACAGTTTACTTTGCAGACTTTGTTGGTGTCTGCCTTTTTCAATTATTTTACCCAAAAAATAGGTCATGAAAAAACTTTCAAATTCAGGAAACCCCTGCAGGGAACCCTTATGGTGTGTGAGTGTGAGCACTAAGTTGAAGAATACTCTTATTTCACAGAAATGTAGGACTGTCAGACAAGAGCTGAGTTCATTCTCTTCTTTCGGAGACAAAATTTCAAGCTGAGCAGGTTTGCAGAAAGGGTTCCCCATACAGTCATATACTAGTGCTGGGAAAAGGAGAGAAAATACTACTTAATTGGGTTTTGTGGTTCCTCCAGGTGGGTTCTAGAAAGATTTGAGAGTTGTACTCTTCATTTTCAAGTCCAAGTGGCTGCAGAAACATTTCAAGAATCCCCCGGCAAGGTAGCAAATCAGTTTCCTTTTAGATCTAAGACTCTTGTCACTTTAAGAAAAAAATTTTTCCCAGAACCTTTCAGAGACTTGTTCATTTGTTCATGTGATGAAAATCATCTGCTAAATAGGCTAGTTTCTGTAGCCATTTTTCATTTCCAAAGCACTCAGCAAAAGCTGGCTGTTTTCTTGTAAGTACTTGGCAATTCACCTTTCAACTCAAATGTCCTGTAGAGAACTCTTCCTCTGATAAGTCACTGGATGTCTGTATGGTGCAGGAGGTTTATGTGCTGTTTGTCCAGGTTTTTGTTTTGAGTGTTTTAATTTTTTTAACATTTTTGCATAAATGGGTCTTTGATACAGGTAACCAGTTTTGTAGCATTATTCAGAACGTCACTGTATCTTCAAGTTTTTTGATATCAGCATCTCTCTGAAGAAAGCAGTGTGCTATAATGTCAACATCAGGATTTCTTTCTTTCTTTTTTTTTTTAATGATGCAAAATTACTTACGGAGACAACCACTGATGGGGCACCAGGAGGGTAGATAACAGACCTCTAGTTACCAAATAGGATGTCACAACATTATATATTGGCCTTTGTTTTGGTAGCCTAGAAATAGAAGAAGTTTTCTTTGAATTTCGTCATTTACAAATCTTACAAATGCTACAGCATGACAAATATTTGTGAAACCTGTTGACTCATCATCCTGGATAGAGAAGTTGCTGCTTTTCAGTTAATGATGCAAAACCTTTTTAGCATCATTTGAGATATCAGACTTATTGAGAATAAAGTCTTTTATTCTCAAGACTTATTGAGAATAAAGTCTTTTATTCTCAAGACTTATTGAGAATAAAGTCTTTTATTCTCAAGACTTATTGAGAATAAAGTCTTTTCAATCTTGTACTGCATCCTGCCCCAGCATTGTAATGTTATTAGATTCTCATCAACTATGCATATTTTCCTTTCCTGAGATAAGTTCTGCTACTAGATAATTCGCTTCCTAAACCTTTTGACTAAATGTGATTTTTGAACAAAAGCCTTACTGTTTTGATAGTCCAAAAGCAATTTGAAAATAA